>NC_069503.1:228733230-229438230 GCF_027579735.1 Bombina bombina | reverse complement strand
TTGCAGAGTTTGGACAATGTGTTTTCTAAATATATTAGAGAGCTCCACTCCATGCCAATAAATTGGATACAACAGTGAAGCAAAAAATAATTCTCCGCAGTTTAGCACATTTACCTGCTCAATGTTTGCCTATAAGGAAAGTAGCATGCAGAGTGAATGGCTGATTTGGTTCTAATGAAATAATGGAGCGGGAGCTCAAAGACTACATGCAGGCATGTGACATTATTGTATGGAAACCTGCAATTAACTATACAACTCCAGTTTGGGACGTCCCAATTCTTCACGTGAGACAAATTATCATCAAGAAGATAACATTGTATTTGTGTAATTGGCCAAATGTTGGGACACATCTAAGACAATGCATTATAATTTTACCAATCAATACAACATTCTATATATACTGCAATTACTACCGTATATCAGTGCAATTAAAGATAGGCTAATAAACAAGGTAACAAAATGATGTCACAGCCTGCAGTATACACATTTCCTTGGTTTCAAAGAAGTCCAAGTATAAAACACACACAAGCATTTGGAACAATGACATATAATAAAAAACATAATTTATGTAAGAACTTACCTGATAAATTAATTTCTTTCATATTAGCAAGAGTCCATGAGCTAGTGACGTATGGGATAACATTCCTACCAGGAAGGGCAAAGTTTCCCAAACCTCAAAATGCCTATAAATACACCCCTCACCACACCCACAAATCAGTTTAACGAATAGCCAAGAAGTGGGGTGATAAGAAAAAAGTGCGAAAGCATAAAAAATAAGGAATTGGAATAATTGTGCTTTATACAAAAAAATCATAACCACCACAAAAAGGGTGGGCCTCATGGACTCTTGCTAATATGAAAGAAATTAATTTATCAGGTAAGTTCTTACATAAATTATATTTTCTTTCATGTAATTAGCAAGAGTCCATGAGCTAGTGACGTATGGGATAATGAATACCCAAGATGTGGATCTTCCACGCAAGAGTCGCTAGAGAGGGAGGGATAACATAAAGACAGCCAATTCCGCTGAAAATAATCCACACCCAAAATAAAGTTTAAATTGATAATGAAAAAAACTGAAATTATAAGCAGAAGAATCAAACTGAAACAGCTGCCTGAAGTACTTTTCTACCAAAAACTGCTTCAGAAGAAGAAAACACATCAAAATGGTAGAATTTAGTAAAAGTATGCAAAGAAGACCAAGTTGCTGCTTTGCAAATCTGATCAACCGAAGCTTCATTCCTAAACGCCCAGGAAGTAGAAACTGACCTAGTAGAATGAGCTGTAATCCTTTGAGGCGGAGTCTTATTCGACATAAGCATGATGAATTAAAGATTTTAACCAAGATGCCAAAGAAATGGCAGAGGCCTTCTGACCTTTCCTAGAACCGGAAAAAATAACGAATAGACTAGAAGTCTTTCAGAAATTCTTAGTAGCTTCAACATAATATTTCAAAGCTCTAACTACATCCAAAGAATGCAATGTTCTCTCCTTAGAATTCTTAGGATTAGGACACAATGAAGGAACCACAATTTCTCTACTAATGTTGTTAGAATTCACAACCTTAGGTAAAAATTTAAAAGAAGTTCGCAACACCGCCTTATCCTGATGAAAAATCAGAAAAGGAGACTCACAAGAAAGAGCAGATAATTCAGAAACTCTTCTAGCAGAAGAGATGGCCAAAAGAAACAAAACTTTCCAAGAAAGTAATTTAATGTCCAGGGAATGCATTGGTTCAAACGGAGGAGCTTGAAGAGCCCCCAGAACCAAATTCAAACTCCAAGGAGGAGAAATTGACTTAATAACAGGTTTTATACGAACCAAAGCTTGTATAAAACAATGAATATCAGGAAGATTAGCAATCTTTCTGTGAAAAAGAACAGAAAGAGCAGAGATTTGTCCTTTCAAGGAACTTGCAGACAAACCTTTATCCAAACCATCCTGAAGAAACTGTAAAATTCTCGGAATTCTAAAAGAATGCCAGGAAAAATGATGAGAAAGACACCAAGAAATGTAAATCTTCCAGACTCGATAATATATCTTCCTAGATACAGATTTACGAGCCTGTAACATAGTATTAATCACAGAGTCAGAGAAACCTCTTTAACTAAGAATCAAGCGTTCAATCTCCATACCTTCAAATTTAAGGATTTGAGATCCTGATGGAAAAAAGGACCTTGTGACAGAAGGTCTGGTCTTAACGGAAGAGTCCACGGTTGGCAAGAGGCCATCCGGACAAGATCCGCATACCAAAACCTGTGAGGCCATGCTGGAGCCACCAGCAGAACAAACGAGCATTCCTTCAGAATCTTGGAGATTACTCTTGGAAGAAGAACTAGAGGCGGAAAGATATAGGCAGGATGATACTTCCAAGGAAGTGACAATGCATCCACTGCTTCCGCCTGAGGATCCCTGGATCTGGACAGATACCTGGGAAGTTTCTTGTTTAGATGAGAAGCCATCAGATCTATTTCTGGAAGTCCCCACATTTGAACAATCTGAAGAAATACCTCTGGGTGAAGAGACCATTCGCCCGGATGTAACGTTTGGCGACTGAGATAATCCGCTTCCCAATTGTCTATACCTGGGATATGAAATTAGACAGGAGCTGGATTCCGCCCAAACCAGAATTCGAGATACTTCTTTCATAGCCAGAGGACTGTGAGTCCCTCCTTGGTGATTGATATATGCCACAGTTGTGACATTGTCTGTCTGAAAACAAATGAACGATTCTCTCTTTAGAAGAGGCCATGACTGAAGAGCTCTGAAAATTGCACAGAGTTCCAAAATATTGATTGGTAATCTCACTTCCTGAGATTCCCAAACCCCTTGTGCTGTCAGAGACCCCCAAACAGCTCCCCAACCTGTCAGACTTGCATCTGTTGAAATCACAGTCCAGGTTGGAAGAACAAAAGAAGCCCCATGAACTAAACAATGGTGATCTGTCCACCACATCAGAGAGTGTCGTACAATCGGTTTTAAAGATATCAATTGATATATCTTTGTGTAATCCCTGCACCACTGGTTCAGCATACAGAGCTGAAGAGGTCGCTTGTGAAAACGAGCAAAGGGGATCGCGTCCGATGCAGCAGTCATAAGACCTAGAATTTCCATGCACAAGGCTACCGAAGGGAATGATTGAGACTGAAGGTTTCGACAAGCTGAAACCAATTTTAGACGTCTCTTGTCTGTCAGAGACAGAGTCATGGACACTGAATCTATCTGGAAACCTAAAAAGGTTACCCTTGTCTGAGGAATCAATGAACTTTTCGGTAAATTGATCCTCCAACCATGATCTCGAAGAAACAATACGAGCCGATTCGTATGAGATTCTGCTAAATGTGAAGACTGAGCAAGTACCAAGATATCGTCCAAATAAGGAAATACCACAATACCCTGTTCTCTGATTACAGACAGAAGGGCACTGAGAACCTTTGTAAAAATCCTTGGAGCTGTTGCTAGGCCAAACGGCAGAGCCAAAAATTGGTAATGCTTGTCTAGGAAAGAGAATCTCAGAAACTGATAGTGATCTGGATGAATCGGAATATGCAGATATGCATCCTGTAAATCTATTGTGGACATATAATGCCCTTGCTGAACAAAAGGCAGAATAGTCCTTATAGTTACCATTTTGAATGTTGGTATCCTTACATAACGATTCAATATTTTTAGATCCAGAACTGGTCTGAAGGAATTCTCCTTCTTTGGTACAATGAAGAGATTTGAATAACACCCCAGCCCCTGTTCCAGAACTGGAACTGGCATAATTACTCCAGCCAACTCTAGATCTGAAACACATTTCAGAAATGCTTGAGCCTTCGCTGGATTTACTGGGACACGGGAAAGAAAAAATCTCTTTGCAGGAGGCCTTATCTTGAAGCCAATTCTGTACCCGTCTGAAACAATGTTCTGAATCCAAAGATTGTGAATTGAATTGATCCAAATTTCTTTGAAAAAACGTAATCTGCCCCCTACCAGCTGAGCTGGAATGAGGGCCGCACCTTCATGTGGACTTGGGAGCTGGCTTTGGTTTTCTAAAAGGCTTGGATTTATTCCAGACTGGAGATGGTTTCCAAACTGATACCGCTCCTGTGGATGAAGGATCAGGCTTTTGTTCCTTATTGTGACAAAAGGAACGAAAACGATTATTAGACCTAAATTTACCTTTAGATTTTTTATCCTGTGGTAAAAAAGTTCCTTTCCCTCCAGTAACAGTTGAAATAATAGAATCCAACTGAGAACCAAATAATTTATTACCCTGGAAAGAAAGGGAAAGCAAAGTTGACTTAGAAGACATATCAGCATTCCAAGTCTTAAGCCATAAAGCTCTTCTAGCTAAAATAGCTAGATACATATACCTGACATCAACCCTAATGATATCAAAGATGGCATCACAAATAAAGTTATTAGCATGTTGAAGAAGATTAACAATGCTATGAGAATTATGATCTGTTACTTGTTGCGCTAAAGCTTCTAACCAAAAAGTTGAGGCTGCAGCAACATCCGCTAAAGATAAAGAAGATTACCTGAACATAAGTAAGCTTTTCTTAGAAAGGATTCAATCTTCCTATCTAAAGGATCCTTAAAGGAAGTACTATCTGCCGTAGGAATAGTAGTACGCTTAGCAAGAGTAGAGATAGCCCCATCAACTTTAGGGATTTTGTCCCAAAACTCTAATCTGTCAGATGGCACAGGATATAATTGTTTAAAACGTTTAGAAGGAGTAAATGAATTACCCAAATTATTCCATTCCCTGGAGATTACTTCAGAAATAGCATCAGGGACAGGAAAAACTTCTGGAATAACTACAGGAGATTTAAAAACCTTATTTAAACGTTTAGATTTAGTATCAAGAGGACCAGAATCCTCTATTTCTAATGCAATTAAGACTTCTTTAAGTAAAGAACGAATAAATTCCATTTTAAATAAATATGAAGATTTATCAGCATCAACCTCTGAAACAGAATCCTCTGAACCAGAGGAATCATTATCAGAATCAGAATGAAGATACACTTAACTTTGGTAGATCCAGCACCAGGCAGCGATTTTCCAGAAGTATCTTCTGACTCAAGGTCAATCTGGGACATCTTGCAATATGTAATAGAAAAAACAACATATAAAGAAAAATTGATCAAATTCCTTAAATGACAGTTTCAGGAATGGGAAAAAATGCCAGTGAATAAGCTTCTAGCAACCAGAAGCAATAAACAATGAGACTTAAATAATGTGGAGACAAAAGCGACGCCCATATTTTTTGGCGCCAAATAAGACGCCCACATTATTTGGCGCCTAAATGCTTTTTGGCGCCAAAAATGACGCCACATCCGGAACGCCGACATTTTTGGCGCAAAAGGACGTCAAAAAATGACGCAACTTCCGGCGACACGTATGACGCCAAAAAAGTCCGCGCCAAGAATGACGCAATAAAATGAAGCATTTTCAGCCCCCGCGAGCCTAACAGCCCACAGGGAAAAAAAGTCAAATTTTAAGGTAAGTAAAAAATGATTTATTCATATGCATTATCCCAAATATGAAACTGACTGTCTGAAATAAGGAACGTTGAACATTCTGAGTCAAGGCAAATAAATGTTTGAACACATATATTTAGAACTTTATATAAAAGCGCCCAACCATAGCTTAGAGTGTCAAAGAAAATAAGACTTACTTACCCCAGGACACTCATCTACATGTAGTAGAAAGCCAAACCAGTACTGAAACGAGAATCAGTAGAGGTAATGGTATATATAAGAGTATATCGTCGATCTGAAAAGGGAGGTAAGAGATGAATCGCTACGACCGATAGCAGAGAACCTATGAAATAGACCCCGTAGAAGGAGATCATTGAATTCAAATAGGCAATACTCTCCTCACATCCCTCTGACATTCACTGCACGCTGAGAGGAAAACTGGGCTCCAACCTGCTGCGGAGCGCATATCAACGTAGAATCTAGCACAAACTTACTTCACCACCTCCATAGGAGGCAAAGTTTGTAAAACTGATTTGTGGGTGTGGTGAGGGGTGTATTTATAGGCATTTTGAGGTTTGGGAAACTTTGCCCCTCCTGGTAGGAATGTATATCCCATACGTCACTAGCTCATGGACTCTTGCTAATTACACGAAAGAAATTATATATATATATATATATATATATATATATATATATATATATATATATAACAAGTGACAACAGTTGAAGGAACATTAAACTCAAAGTTTTTGTTCCTCATGAAATGTTAATGCTTGCATGATTAAAAACACTTGGCAATGCACCATTCGTCACTCCCCTAGAGAGGGTGGTGAGGATTTTGTGGAATGAAGATCCCTGCGGTATCCCTACATGCTGTACACTGATTGGTTTATTCGTGCAGGAGATCATTTACATCTATACCTAATTAGCTACAGCAAAATAAGTAAAATAAATAACATTTCAGTGTGTGTGCTTCAGGCCTGCAAAACAATGCATATATTTCTAATCAACAGACAGTTTTAAATGCAGATTATGTAATGCAGTGAATACAGTGTAACGCATAAATAAAAAAACAAATTATGCTTACCTGATAATTTCATTTTCATCTGTGGGAGGAGAGTCCACTGCTTTATTCATTACTTGTAGGAATTAAGAACCTGGCCACCAGGAGGACACAAAGACACCCCAACCAAAGGCTTAAATACCTCCCCCACTCCCCTCATCCCCCAGTCATTCTGCCAAGGGAACAAGGAACAATAGGAGAAATATCAGGGTATAAATGGTGCCAGAAGAATAAAATTAAATTTATGTCCGCCCACCAGAGCAAACGGGCGGGAGCAGTGGACTCTCCTCCCACAGATGGAAATGAAATTATCAGGTAAGCATAATTTATGTTATTTATGTTTTCCATCTTAATGGGAGGAGAGTCCACTGCTTCATTCATTACTTGTTGGAACAAATACCCAACTCTAGAGGACACTGAATGAAAAAAAAATGGGAGGGCAAAAGTAGGTGGACCCTATACTGAGGGCACCACAGCCTGCTGAACCTTTCTCCCAAAAACAGCTTCCGCCGAAGCAAAAACATCAAATTTGTAAAATTTAGCCAAAGTATGTAAGAAAGACCAAGTAGCCGCCTTACAAATCTGTTCCACAGAGGCCTAGTTCTTAAAGGGCCCAAAAAGAGGCCACAGCTCTAGTTGAGTGAGCCGTAATCCTTTTAAGGAGGCTTATGTCCCGCTGTCTCATAGGCCAAACAGATAATGCCCCTCAACCAAAAGAACAGTGATGTGGAAGAGGCCCTCTGCCCCCTACACTTCCCCGAATACACCACAAAGACGAAGTCTGTCTGAAAAACTTCATGGCCTGAAGGTAAAACTTTAAGGCTCAAACCACATCCAAGTTATGAAGTAACCGCTCTTTGGGCGAAGAAGGGTTAGGACACAAAGAAGGAACTACTATCTCCTGATTGATTTTACAATCTGACACCACCTTGGGAAGAAAACCCAACCCAGTGCGACGCAGTGTTATCGGCATGAGAAACCAGGTAAGGGGGTTCAAATTGCAAGGCTGCTAACTCAGAGACTCTGCGAACCGATGCAATAGCCAAAAGAAACAGAACCTTCCAGGAGAGACTCTTAATGTCAAGCGCATGCATAGGCTCAAACGGAGCCCTCTGCAAAACCTTAACAAGCAAGTTCAAGCTCCAAGGAGGAGCAGAACGTCTAAATATCGGTCAAATTCTAGACAGAGCCTGAACAAAGGACTGAAAATCAGGAAGCCCCGTTAGCTTCATGTGTAACAGCACCGATAAGGCCGAAATCTGTCCCTTTAATGAACTAGCGGCAAGGCCCTTATCCAAACCATCTTGAAAAAAAGCCAGAATCCTGGATACCCTAATCTTGTGCCAGGGATATCCACGTTTTTCACACCAGGATAAATAGGTCCTCCACACCTTATGATAGCTGAGACGAGTGACCGGTTCCTGGCTTGAATGAGAGTATCAATCACTCTCTCTGAGAACCCTCTCTTGACCAAGACTAGGCGTTCAATCTCCATGAACTCAGCCTCAGAGAATCGAGATTTTGGTGAAGAAAAGGACCCTGAACTAGCAGATCTCTGCGACAGGGTAACCTCCATGGAGGAGACAACGACATTCCCACCAGATCCGCAAACCACGTCCTCTGCGGCCACAACGGACCAATCAGAATGGTTGAGACTTGCTCCTGTTTGATGTGGGCCACCACTCGAGGGAGAAGTGGCAATGGTGGCAAGATGTAAATTAGGTTGAACTCCCAAGGTACCGCCAAGGCCTCTATCAGCTCTGCCTGGGGATCCCTGGACCGCGACCCGTATCTGGGTAGCTTGAAGTTGAGTCTGGACGCCATGAGATCTATCTCCGACGTCCCCCATCTGATGCAGATCTCTGCAAACAGCTCGGGATGGAGAGACCTCTCACCCGGATGGAACAATTGCCTTCTGAGGAAATCCGCTTCCCAGTTGTCCACACCCGGGATGTGGATTGCTGAGAGAACAGTTGTGGGTCTCTGCCCATTCCAGAATCCGAGACACCTCCCTCATGGCTAGGAAGCTTCTCGTTCCCCCTTGATGGTTTATGTACGCACCGAGGTAATGTTGTTCGACTGGAATCTGATGAAACGGGATGACCCCAAGAAGGACCAAGCCCTCAGAGAATTGAATATTGCTTGTAGTTCAAGGATATTTATCGGTAGGGTCGACTCCTCTTGAGTCCACCTGCCCTGTGCCCTTCCGGCACCCCAAACAGCTCCCCATCCTGATAGACTTGCATCCATGGTCACAATCTCCCAGGATGGTCTCAAGAAGGATATCCCCTGGGACAGCTGCCCTGGACTGACCCACCAAGAGAGGGATTCCCTCGCTTGATTGTCCAGAGAGATCTGTTGGGAAAGATCCGAGTGATCGTCGTTCCATTGTCTCAACATGCATAACTGCAGAGGTCTTAGATGGAACCTGGCAAAAGGAATGACATCTATGCTGGAAACCATGAGTTCGATCACCTCCTCCTTGAGGAGGTCTGAAGGGCAAGACAGCTGGACGCGATCTTGGAACGCCTCTGCTCTGTCAAGAATATTTTCATAGCTATGGAATCTATGATTGTGCCCAGGAACTCCACCCTGTTGCTGGGAACCAGAGAACTCTTTCCCTAGTTTATCTTCCATCCGTGGGATCGAAGTAGAAGAAGAGTCCTCGAGTGGTCCTCCACAAGACTGTAGGAGGGAGCCTGAACCAGGATATCATCCAGATAAGGGGCTACAGCAAAACCTCTGGCTCTCGCTACCATGAGCAGCGCTCCCAGAACCTTCGTAAAGACTCTTGGGGCAGTCGCCAGACCGAACGGCATGGCCACAAACTGGAAGTGTTGGTCCAGAAAGGCGAATCTTAGGAACCTGAAGTGGTCCCTGTGTATTGGCACATGAAGGTAAGCATCCTTCAAGTCTATTGTTGTCATAAATTGCCCCTCTTGAACTAGGGGCAGAATTAATCTGATCGTCTCAATTTTGAATGATGGAACTGACAGAAACTTGTTTAGGCACTTTAGGTCCAGAATTGGGTGGAACGTGCCCTCCTCCTTTGTGACCATGAAAAGGTTTTAATAGTACCTTAGACCCCTTTCTGTTAGAGGTACTGGAATTATTACTCAGAGAGAGGAGAGATCCCTCATGCACTCTAGAAAGGCGTCTCTCTTCTCTGGTCTTGAGGATAGGTTTGACAGGAGGAATCTGCCCATGGGCGGATGAGTCTTGAACCCTATTCTGTAACCCTGGGTGATAACCTCCAGAACCCAAGGATCCTGTACGTCTTCCATCGAAGCCACTGCGAACAGAGATAGTCTGCCCCCTACGCAATCCAGATACGGATCAGGGCCATCCCTTCATGTTCACTTTGTCTCGGCGGGCTTCTTGCTCTGCTTGGACTTGTTCCAAGATTGAGCCGGCATCCAAGATCCCTTGGACTGCTCGGGCTTCGCAGCAGACTGCTGGCATTGAGATTTGTCCAAGCGAAAGGGATGAAAAGTAGAGCCCTTAGGCTTATTCTTCTTATCCTGCGGAAGGAAAGCAACCTTGCCTCCCGTGTAGGTGGATACCAAAAAAATCCTTCCCCTGAAACGGGAGAGATAGTAATCTAGACTTGGAAGTCATGTCAGCAGACCACGACTTTAACCACAGAGCCCTACTGGTTAGAACAGAGAAACCTGAAGTCTTAGCATTCAGGCGAATAACCTGCATATTTGCATCACAGATAAAAGAGTTTGCGACCCTTAAGGCCTTAACCTTTTTCTGTATCTCCTCGAGAGGAGTCTCCATCTCTACCATAGCTGACAGTGCGTCACACCAGTAGGTAGCCGCTCCAGCCACCATAGTGATCACAGCTGCCAGTTGGAAAAAAAACCCAGTGAGTTGGAACATCTTTCTCAACATGGATTCTAATTTCTTGTTCATGGGCTCTTTGAACGACGAACTATCCTCGAGAGAAATAGTAAGTTTCGGTTCCGGAACCTCCAACGTAGCAAGCACTTCTTTTAGTAAAAAGCGCAAATGCTCCAGCTTAAACTTAAAATCAGGCTCCTCCGTAGCCGGAGGTTTAGAAGACGCCGATTCTGTCCGAGAGAGAGCGCCCTCCGACGAGTCGGAGGCGTCCTCATCGGATAATCTTTTAGAGACCTCCAACGGAGTAGATGACCCCTGGGACAGAAGGCTATGTATTTCCCTTCGCTTGTGCTTCGCAGGGCGTGGTAGGGCATGGAAGGCTGCAGAAACCGCTTCTTGCAACTGGGCAGTGAAATCTGGCGGCCACAAGAGGATCAGTAGGGCCTTTAGGAGCTAGATATGTAAACGTAGATGAATGTAGGGAACGAACCTCACGGGACGAAGAACCCTCAGAGGTGGACGGCTCAGTAGTACTAAATATCTTGTTTTTCTTAGATATTGAAATTTTATCAAAGCATGTGGAACAAAGTTGAGCAGGCGGAACAACATGAACCTCCTCACAATAAATACAGATATGAGCTTTAATAAAAGAGGGAGTATCCTCTAACATATCAGAGTCCTCCATAGCTTATGCTTTAATACGGACTAGATAGAATAAATGACAACTTTATACACCAATGGCCGGGGGACTCACCACCTCCTATGACCCGGACACAGGCAAACCGTTATGTCTACCGCAATTGCCAATCAGGAAAAGAGGAAGTTGAGAGGCCACACCAGGTCACGGACCGCCCCTACACTATAGAGAAAACGCGCCAAAAGAGGCCGCATCGCCATTCACCTAACTGTTCACACATTGCTAGAGCCTCATCTCACACATGACGTAGCATCAAACACAATACAAATAATATTTATAAATCCACCCCCCTGTTCAATAATCCCCTTTCCAGGGATATTAACCCTTGATTCTATACAGATAAAAGGAGACACACTGTAACCCGTCTTCTTGCATTATCATATGCGTATAAATGAAACGATCTAACCAGAATATATGCCGCGGAACAGGAACACGACCCTTCAAGTGCGACAGATTAGTAGCATTGCTCCTGACATGGACTTGAGTGAATAAAGCAGGCAGCAAAACTTGTCAACGATGATTGCTTAAGGAGCTGTTAATCATGAGTCGGGATGGTTTCGCAGAAAGACTCTCCTTGTATCTCCAGACTCTAAATTTCACCCAAGCTCTCACTGAGAGGCTGACAGGACAACTTAAAACTCCAGTCCCATTTCGAAGAGTACTACCCTCCATAAGAGACTACTCCAATCTTCTGTCACTTCTTTGCCAACCTTCTGTGACGAAAAGCAAAGAATGACTGGGGGGATGAGGGGAGTGGGGGAGGTATTTAAGCCTTTGGCTGGGGTTTCTTTGCCTCTTCCTGGTGGCCAGGTTCTAAATTCCCACAAGTAATGAATGAAGCAATGGACTCTCCTCCCATTAAGATGGAAATTGGCTTTAACCACTTGATGGCATTAGGACGTTCCATTCCATCCTAAAAATGCTGGATTTATATGCCTTTAGGATGGCATGAAATGGCCTAAATTTTGCAGTGTCCTGCTCCATTCTGAAAACAAATGGCAGTTGATCCGACTGGTAGGCTGTGCCTAGCAACGCAAGGAGTTAAACAAGAGCCAATCAGCGCCATTTTGGAAGCACATGGTTGCAGTGACGATCATGTGCTTCATTGTCATTTTGTTTATGGATAGGTTCGTCTTGAAGGGGTGAAAGGGACAGTCAAGTCCAAAAAAACCTTTCATGATTTAAATAGGGAATGCAATTTTAAACAACTTTCCAATTTACTTTTATCACCAATTTTGCTTTGTTCTTTTGATATTCTTAGTTAAAAGCTAATTCTAGGAGGTTCATATGCTAATTTCTTAGACCTTGAAGACTGCCTTGAATCTGAATGCATTTTGACCACTAGAGGGCATTAGTTCATGTGTTTCATATAGATAACATTGAACTCATGCACGTGAAGTTACCCTGGAGTGAGCACTGATTGGCTAAAAAGCAAGTATGTCAAAAGAACTGAAATAAGGGGGCAATTTGCAGAGGCTTAGATACAAGGTAATCACAGAGGTAAAAAGTGCATTTATATAACTGTATTGGTTATGCAAAACTGGAGAATGGGTAATAAAGAGATTATCTTTCTTTTTAACCCCTTAACGACTGAGGACGTGCAGGGTACGTCCTCAGAAAAAAGGCAGTTAATGCCTGAGAACGTACCCTGCACGTCCTCAGTGTGGAAAGCAGCTGGAAGCGATCCTGCTCGCTTCCAGCTGCTTTCCGGTTATTGCAGTGATGCCTCGATATGGAGGCATCCTGCAATAACCTTTTTAAGTAATCCGGTGCAGAGAGAGCCACTCTGTGGCCCTCTCTGCACCGGAGATCGGTTGCTCCCTGTGTTGGTGGGTGGGAGCCGGACCGGGAGGCGGCCATCGATGGCCCTGTGGATGTGAAGAGGGGCGGGATCGTGGGCGGGGGGGGCTGGGGGCGCGCACGGGGGCGCGCGCGCGTGCAACGGAGGGTGGGGGCGGGCGCGTGCACGGGGAGGGAGCGGGTGGGAACCGCTACACTGCAGAAAATGTGCAAATAAAAAATATAAAAAAATTGAAAATTAAAATAATCAGCAAGGTGGTGGGGGTTTGTCTGTGGGGGGTGGGGGGGGGAAGCTACACTACAGAAAAAAAAAAAACAAAGAAAAAAAAAGCACTTTTTATTGTAAACTGAGTACTGGCAGACAGCTGCCAGTACCCAAGATGGCCCCCAATAAGGCAGAGGGGAGGGTTAGAGAGCGGTTTTGGGGGGGATCAGGGAGGTTGGGGGCTAAGGGGGGGATCCTACACAGTAGCATATGTAAATATGCTAAAAAAAAAAATTCATTTTTTTTTTAAAACCCTTTTATTTTAGTACTGGCAGACTTTATGCCAGTACTTAAGATGGCGGGGACAATTGTGGGGTGGGGGAGGGAAGGGAGCTATTTGGGAGGGATCAGGGGGTGGGATGTGTCAGATGGGAGGCTGATCTCTACACTAAAGCTAAAATTAACCCTGCAAGCTCACTACAAACTCCCTAATTAACCCTTTCACTGCTAGCCATAATACACGTGTGAGGCGCAACAGGATTTAGTGGCCTTCTAATTACCAGAAAGCAACGCCAAAGTCATATATGTCTGTTATTTCTGAACAAAGGGGATCCCAGACAAGCATTTACAACCATTTGTGCCATAATTGCACAAGCTGTTTGTAAATGATTTCAGTGAGAAACCTAAAATTGTGAAAAATTTTACGTTTTTTTTAATTTGATCGCATTTGGCGGTGAAATGGTGGCATGAAATATACCAAAATGTGCCTAGATCAATACTTGGGGTTGTCTACTACACTACACTAAAGCTAAAATTAACCCTACAAGCTCCCTAAAAGCTCCCTAATTAACCCCTTAACTGCTGGGCATGATACACTTGTGGTGCGCAGTGGCATTTAGCGGCCTTCTAATTACCAAAAAGCAACGCCAAAGCCATATATGTGTGCTATTTCTGAACAAAGGGGATCCCAGAGAAGAATTTACAACCATTTATGCCATAATTGCACAAGTTGTTTGTAAATAATTTCAGTGAGAAACCTAAAGTTTGTGAAAAAATTTGTGAAAAAGTGAACAATTTTTTGTATTTGATCGCATTTGGCGGTGAAATGGTGGTATGAAATATACCAAAATTGGCCTAGATCAATACTTTGGGATGTCTACTAAAAAAAATATATAAATGTCAAGGGATATTCAGGTATTCCTGAAAGATATCAGTGTTCTAATGTAACTAGCGCTAATTTTGGAAAAAAAATGGTTTGGAAATAGCAAAGTGCTACTTGTATTTATGGCCCTATAACTTGCAAAAAAAGCAAAGAACATGTAAACATTGGGTATTTCTAAACTCAGGACAAAATTTAGAAACTATTTAGCATGGGTGTTTTTTGGTGGTTTTAGATATGTAACAGATTTTGGGGGTCAAAGTTAGAAAAAGTGTGTTTTTTTCCATTTTTCCTCATATTTTATCATTTTTTTTATAGTAAATTATAAGATATGATGAAAATAATGGTATCTTTAGAAAGTCCATTTAATGGCGAGAAAAACGGTATATAATATGTGTGGGTACAGTAAATGAGTAAGAAGAAAATTACAGCTAAACACAAACACCGCAAAAATGTAAAAATAGCCTTGGTCCCAAACGGACAGAAAATGGAAAAGTGCTCTGGTCACTAAGGGGTTAAACAACAAAAATTCTGGTGTTGACTGTCCCTTTAAAGTCATATTATTATTATAATTGTAGAGGGCAAGTAAGAAATTAGGGGTTGAATATTAATAGGACTAGTTACTTTTTTCCCTAATAAACCATATTGGTATTTTTCCAGCACTGTATATGTATGTGCACGTATAACATTATTTTACACACACATTATATTTATTAATATAACAGTATACATAATATATATCTGCCTTGTTTTGTGCTTCCCTTTCATACCTGTTGAAAAGCCTTAATTATGTTTATTTCATTTAATTTCTTTTGCGTTGTCAATTAGGGACATACAGTATATAAATGTGCTCCTGCCCTGATCAAACAATCAATATGTAGAATGTAGCCACCAATCACCAAGCGCTACCCAGTGTTCTGAACCAAAAATGGTCGGGCTCCTAAAGCTTACATTCCTGCTTTTTCAAATAAAGATACAAAGAGAACGATTTTTTTTGATAATAGGAGTAAATTAGAAAGTTGCTTAAAATTGCAAGTTCTATCTAAATCAAGAAAGAAAACAGTTGGGTTTCATATACCTTTAAATACACTTTTGAAACCGCTATAGCTTTTATTAGAAGCATTTTTGCGAATACATGCATACTACAAAAATTCTTCTATTCAAAAATGAAATGGATCCACGTGGATTGCAATTCTGGCTGCAATGTCCCTTTAAATTAGAAGAAAAAAACTGAATTTATGCTTACCTGATAAATTACTTTCTCCAACGGTGTGTCCGGTCCACGGCGTCATCCATAACTTGTGGGAATATTCTCTTCCCCAACAGGAAATGGCAAAGAGCACAGCAAAAGCTGTCCATATAGCCCCTCCCAGGCTCCGCCCCCCCAGTCATTCGACCGACAGTTAGGAGAAAAAAAGGAGAAACTATAGGGTGCCGTGGTGACTGTAGTGTATAGAGAAAGAAAGTTTTCAAACCTGATTAAAAAAACAGGGCGGGCCGTGGACCGGACACACCGTTGGAGAAAGTAATTTATCAGGTAAGCATAAATTCTGTTTTCTCCAACATTGGTGTGTCCGGTCCACGGCGTCATCCATAACTTGTGGGAACCAATAGCAAAGCTTTAGGACATGGATGAAGGGAGGGAGCAAATCATGTTACCTAAACAGAAGGCACCACGGCTTGCAAAACCTTTCTCCCAAAAATAGCCTCCGAAGAAGCATAAGTATCAAATTTGTAGAATTTGGCAAAAGTGTGCAGAGAAGACCAAGTCGCTGCCTTACATATCTGATCAACAGAAGCCTCGTTCTTGAAGGCCCATGTGGAAGCCACAGCCCTAGTAGAGTGAGCTGTGATTCGTTCAGGAGGCTGCCGTCCGGCAGTCTCATAAGCCAATCGGATGATGCTTTTCAAGCCAGAAAGAAAGAGAGGTAGCAGTAGCTTTTTGTCCTCTCCGCTTACCAGAATAAACGACAAACAAAGAAGAAGTTTGTCTGAAATCCTTTGTTGCTTCTAAATAGAACTTTAAAGCACGGACTACATCTAAATTGTGTAACAAATGTTCCTTCTTTGAAACTGGATTCGGACACAAAGAAGGAACAACTATTTCCTGGTTAATATTCTTGTTGGAAACAACTTTTGGAAGAAAACCAGGTTTGGTACGCAAAACAACCTTATCTGAATGGAACACCAGATAGGGTAGATCACACTGCAAAGCAGATAATTCAGAAACTCTTCTAGCAGAAGAGATGGCAACCAAAAACAGAACTTTCCAAGATAGTAACTTGATATCTATGGAATGTAAAGGTTCAAACGGAACCCCTTGAAGAACTGAAAGAACTAAATTTAGACTCCAGGGAGGAGTCAAGGGTCTGTAAACAGGCTTGATTCTGACCAAAGCCTGTACAAAGGCTTGTACATCTGGCACAGCTGCCAGTCGTTTGTGTAACAAGACAGATAAAGCAGAAATCTGTCCTTTTAAAGAACTCGCTGACAATCCCTTATCCAAACCTTCTTGGAGAAAGGAGAGGATCTTAGGAATTTTAATCTTACTCCAGGAGAATCCTTTGGATTCACACCAACAGATATATCTTTTCCATATTTTATGGTAAATCTTTCTAGTCACAGGTTTTCTGGCTTGGACCAGAGTATCTATCACTGAATCTGAAAACCCACGTTTGGATAAAATCAAACGTTCAATTTCCAAGCAGTCAGCTGCAAAGAAACTAGATTTGGATGTTCGAATGGACCTTGTACTAGAAGATCCTGTCTCAAAGGTAGCTTCCATGGTGGAGCCGATGACATATTCACCAGGTCTGCATACCAAGTCCTGCGCGGCCACGCAGGAGCTATCAGAATCACAGAGGCCTTCTCCTGTTTGATCCTGGCTACAAGCCTGGGAAGGAGAGGGAACGGTGGAAACGCATAAGCTAGGTTTAACGACCAAGGCGCCACTAATGCATCCACTAGAGTCACCTTGGGATCCCTGGATCTGGAACCATAGCAAGGAACCTTGAAGTTCTGACGAGACGCCATCAGATCCATGTCTGGAATGCCCCATAAGTGAGTCAACTGGGCAAAAACCTCCGGGTGGAGTTCCCACTCCCCCGGATGGAAAGTCTAACGACTCAGATAATCCGCCTCCCAGTTGTCTACTCCTGGGATGTGAATTGCAGATAGGTGGCAGGAGTGATCCTCCGCCCATTTGATGATTTTGGATACCTCTCTCATCGCCAAGGAACTCCTTGTTCCCCCCTGATGGTTGATGTAAGCTACAGTCGTCATGTTGTCTGACTGGAATCTTATGAATCCGGCCTTCGCTAGTTGAGGCCAAGCCCGGAGAGCATTGAATATCGCTCTCAGTTCCAGGATGTTTATCGGGAGAAGAGACTCTTCCCGAGACCATAGACCCTGAGCTTTCAGGGAATCCCAGACCGCGCCCCCTCTGGCCTGCGGAAACTCATTCCCTGAGACAGGTGATCCTGGGACAACCACCAACGGAGTGAGTCTCTGGTCATCTGGTCTACTTGAATCTTTGGAGACAAGTCTGTATAGTCCCCATTCCACTGCTTGAGCATGCACAGTTGTAATGGTCTTAGATGAATTCGAGCAAAAGGAACTATGTCCATTGCTGCAACCATCAACCCTACTACTTCCATGCACTGAGCTATGGAAGGCTGCAGAATAGAGAGAAGAACTTGACAAGCGTTTAGAAGCTTTGACTTTCTGACCTCTGTGAAAAAGATCTTCATTTCTAAAGAATCTATTATTGTTCCCAAAAAGGGAACTCTTGTCGCCGGAGACAGGGAACTCTTTTCTACGTTCACCTTCCACCCGTGAGATCTGAGAAAGGCTAGAACAATGTCTGTATGAGCCTTTGCTTTGGAAAGAGACGACGCTTGAATTAGAATGTCGTCCAGATAAGGTGCCACTGCAATACCCCTTGGTCTTAGAACCGCTAGAAGGGACCCGAGCACCTTTGTGAAAATTCTGGGAGCAGTGGCTAGCCCGAATGGGAGAGCCACGAACTGATGTTTGTCCAGAAAGGCGAACCTTAGGAACTGATGATGATCTTTGTGGATAGGAATATGTAGATACGCATCCTTTAAATCCACGGTAGTCATATATTGACCCTCCTGGATTGTAGGTAAAATTGTTCGAATGGTTTCCATTTTGAACGATGGAACTCTGAGAAATTTGTTTAGAATTTTTAAATCCAGAATTGGTCTGAAAGTTCCCTCTTTTTTGGGAACTACAAACAGATTTGAGTAAAACCCCTGACCTTGTTCCACAGTTGGAACTGGGTGTATCACTCCCATCTTTAACAGGTCTTCTACACAATGTAAGAATGCCTGTCTCTTTATTTGGTTTGAAGATAAGTGAGACATGTGGAACCTTCCCCTTGGGGGTAGTTCCTTGAATTCTAGAAGATAACCCTGAGAGACTATTTCTAGTGCCCAGGGATCCTGAACATCTCTTGCCCAAGCCTGAGCAAAGAGAGAGAGTCTGCCCCCTACTAGATCCGGTCCCGGATCGGGGGCTACCCCTTCATGCTGTTTTGGTAGCAGCAGCAGGCTTCTTGGCCTGTTTACCCCTGTTCCAGCCTTGCATTGGTTTCCAAGCTGGTTTAGTCTGGGAAGCGATACCCTCTTGTCTAGAGGCTGCAGAGTTGGAAGCCGGTCCGTTCCTGAAATTGCGAAAGGAACGAAAATTGGACTTATTCTTAACCTTGAAAGGTCTATCTTGTGGGAGGGCATGGCCCTTTCCCCCAGTGATGTCTGAAATAATCTCTTTCAATTCTGGCCCAAAAAGGGTCTTACCTTTGAAAGGGATATTAAGCAATTTTGTCTTGGAAGATACGTCCGCCGACCAAGACTTTAGCCAGAGCGCTCTGCGCGCCCTGCACGCCACAATTGCAGACCCTGAATTTTTCGCCGCTAACCTCGCTAGCTGCAAAGCGGCGTCTAAAATAAAGGAATTAGCTAACTTAAGTGCGTGAATTCTGCCCATGACTTCCTCATACGGAGTCTCCCTACTGAGCGACTTTTCCAGTTCCTCGAACCAGAACCACGCCGCTGTAGTGACAGGAATAATGCACAAAACAGGTTGAAGGAGGTAACCTTGCTGTAAAAAAATATTTTTAAGCAAACCCTCCAACTTTTTATCCATAGGATCTTTGAAAGCACAATTGTCCTCAATGGGAATGGTCGTGCGTTTGGCTAGTGTAGAAACCGCCCCCTCGACCTTAGGGACTGCTTGCCATAAGTCCTTCCTGGGGTCGACCATAGGGAACAATTTCTTAAATATAGGAGGAGGGACAAAAGGTATGCCGGGCTTCTCCCACTCCTTATTCACTATGTCCGCCACCCGTTTAGGTATCGGAAAGGCATCAGGGTGCACCGGGACCTCTAGGAACTTGTCCATCTTGCACAATTTTTCTGGGATGACCAGATTGTAACAATCATCCAGAGTAGATAGCACCTCCTTAAGTAATGCGCGGAGATGCTCTAATTTAAATGTCACAACATCAGGTTCTACCTGCTGAGAAATTCTTCCTGTATCAGAAATTTCTCCATCTGACAAACCCTCCCTCACTGCCACTTCAGACTGGTGTGAGGGTATGACAGAAAAATTATCATCAGCGCCCTCCTGCTCTACAGTGTTTAAAACAGAGCAATCGCGCTTTCTCTGAAATGCTGGCATTTTGGATAAAATATTAGCTATGGAGTTATCCATTACTGCCGTCAATTGTTGCATAGTAACAAGCATTGGCGCGCTAGAAGTACTAGGGGTCGCCTGCGTGGGCATAACTTTTATAGACACAGAAGGAGAGGATGTAGAACTATCTCTACTTCCTTCATCTGAGGAATCATCCTGGGCAACCTTACTATTTGTGACAGTACTGTCCTTACTATGTTTGGACGCTATGGCACAATTATCACATATATTTGAAGGAGGAAGTACATTGGCTTCCATACATACAGAACATGATCTATCTGAAGGTACAGACATGTTAAACAGGCTTAAACTGGTTAATAAAGCACAAAAACCGTTTTAAAACAAAAGCGTTACTGTCTCTTTAAATGTTAAACAGGGCACACTTTATTACTGAATATGTGAAAAACTATGAAGGAATTATCCAATCTTTACCACAGTGTCTAAATGCATTCATTGCACCCCAATTTTCAAGCTGTTAACCCTTAAAATGTGGAAACCGGAGCCGTTTGCAATTTTAACACCACTACAGTCCCAGCCACAGCCTTTGTTGTGACTTCACCAAACCCAGGGGGGTATACGATACCAATTCAAGCCTTCTAGGAACGTTTTCAGTGGATACCAGACCCTCACACATGCAGCTGCATGCACTGTACTCAAAAGTAACTGCGCAATAATGGCGCGAAAATGAGGCTCTGCCTACTATAGTGAAAGGCCCTTCCTGACTGGGAAGGTGTCTAAACTAGTGCCTGGCGATAAAAACGTTCCCCCAACAATAAAAGTGTGAAAATTACTTCAAACTTTAAAAAACAACTTAAATAAACAATCGATTTAGCCCTTAAGAGTGTCCACCAGTTAATAGCCCATAATAAGCCCTTTATTCTTTCTAAGTCTAAGAAAATGGCTTACCGATCCCCATGAGGGAAAATGACAGCCTTCCAGCATTACACAGTCTTGTTAGAAAAAAGGCTAGTCATACCTTGAGCAGAAAAGTCTGAAAACTGTTCCCCCCAACTGAAGTTCTCTCAGCTCAACAGTCCTGCGTGGGAACAGCAATTGATTTTAGTTACTGCTGCTAAAATCATACTCCTCTTTTAAACAGAACTCTTCATCTCTTTCTGTTTCAGAGTAAATAGTACATACCAGCACTATTTTAAAATAACAAACTCTTGATAGAAGAATAAAAAACTACAACTAAACATCACATACTCTTCACCATCTCCGTGGAGATGCTACTTGTTCAGAGCGGCAAAGAGAATGACTGGGGGGCGGAGCCTGGGAGGGGCTATATGGACAGCTTTTGCTGTGCTCTTTGCCATTTCCTGTTGGGGAAGAGAATATTCCCACAAGTTATGGATGACGCCGTGGACCGGACACACCAATGTTGGAGAAAGACAAATTGTAAACTTAGTGCATTTTGAATAGAAGGATTTTTGCAATACCGTATTAACAAAAAAAAAATGCCTGAAAGTTATTACTAATTTCAGTTAGAGCTTATAATATGCATGTGCACATGAAGCATATAAGGATATGCTTCATGCACCAGCATGCTTTGTATCTCATTAGCAATGACTCACTTTACATGATACAAGACACTGTCAGATCACTTAGCATACACTGTTTTAATTGCTGGTGCATGAATCATTTTTACATTAACTTCAATGGATAGTCTACACCTAAATTGTTACCAATTTCTCAGCTTTGCACAACCAACATATAAAGTATTAATATACTTTATAACATTTAAACCTCTAAATTGCTGTCTGTTTCTAAACCACTACAGACTGCCTCTTATCACATACATTTTTATTAGCTTTTTACAACAAGACACTGCTAATTCATGTGTGCCATATAGATAATTCCGTGTAGTTGTTCCGGACACAGAGCTAGTTGGCTAAAATGCAAGTCAATAAATAATAAATAGCCATGTGATAAGGGGGCTGTCAGAAGAGGCTTAGATACAAGGTAAAAGGTATATTAATATAACAGTGCTGGCTGTGCAAAACTGGTGAGTGGGTAATAAAGGGATTATCTATCTTTTATAACATGAAAATGTTGGAGTAGACAGTCCCTTTTACATGTACTTGCACAGTAAAAGTTCTAAGTGAAAACAGAGATAGCTTTCACTAGAAGCATTTTTCCTAATACAACTATACAGCAAAAATGCACTTTTTTTAAATTTGAAATCCAATTCAATTTAGGCTGGATTGTCCCATTAACCATTTTAATGGAGTTTTACATTCTTAGTTTAAAGTCCCTTTACCAATTACAACAGAATCAATTCACTTTAAATAAATAAAAAACACACAAGGCTATGAAATGTTTTAGGATATTCAATAGCTTTTATCATTCTTTACAAATGAGTTGAAAACTGTCCAAAGCAAAGAAGGATTCTCACAGTTGTGAAAATGGCACCAGTGTGATAATAATTCTTCCTTCAATTTAAATTCTTGCTTACATAAGATGCAGTTCAAGTGACTGCCGCAACAAAGCTGGACTTCAGGGTTGGTTACAGAAAGGTTATCCTTTTGTTTGGTGTCTTCCCCTACAAACTCAGTCTGTGTAAAGTCACTTCCTTGTAATTTATTGTGATCCTGATGTGCAGTGCACGTGTGCTTTCTTAGTTTGGAAGACCCAAGGAACTTTTCATCACAGCTGCTACACGTAATGTTCTGTCTCTCGCTGAGCAATTTCCAGTAATGGGTTGCATGTTTAACCACTTCCTCCTGTGTGCCCCGACGGATTTCTAAAATTCCTTCTTGCAGTCGATCTTGAAACTCTTCACCATGTTCACAAAACAAATGGAGCTTCATATCTGAAAAGGTAGGAGTTATAGCCTGACAGCGCCCACATTTGATCTGTAACTTGATTTCATCCATTTGTTCATAAATTGAGTTGTCTTCATTGTTTGAGTTGTTTTCCCTCCTATAAATAAAAGGCAGACATGATATTGTATCATTACCTAAAAACCTCAGCCATGACACATTAAATCTCAAAGGGTAACCTGCCATTTTACCAAACCAGTGCTCTCCTATGGACCTTTTTAGTGGGTGAACTATCTTGCTGATTTTACTTACCACCCGGCTAAAAATGTTTTAATGTTTATTGCTAAAATCACCATTAAATAAGTTTATATTAAACTATGCAATTAATTTGTGCTTTGGATAGCAATAAATATTAACATAATAGAAAGTATTACACTGCCACTCCTGGCTACTTTATATTGCCATCGGCTGGCAAAACTTTCTGTGGAGAAAACTGCCAACTATTCATTTTATTAGGCAGATTCTAGGAATTATTTTCACCACACAAGTTCCTATAAATAAGTGATTGTCAAACAGACTGCCCAGACATTGCAGGGTGTCAAAAGCCTTCGGTTGAAAATGTCTAACAATTAGGGTTGAGGGTAAAAAACAAAAAAAAAACAAACACATTGCTTATATCTATCCTTTGGTATACATTCTCTTTTTTTTAAAGGCTTAGTGATGAACATAATCTTTAAAAAATGTTTTTATTTTTATGCAATTTTATTTCATACTGCAACATATGCAGCGCTGTTAAAAACAAACTATAAGATTTGCATCTTTGAACGTCACTGGAATTGAAATATATATATATATATATAAAAAATATCAATCATTCAAAAAGATCTGCACTCCTCAGGTTTGTATTCTCAAGGTGATGTCAGAGAATGTAGATATCCATTAGAAAGGAAAGCACTCACTGGACTTTGTTCCCATAAAAAAAAGCTTTTATTACAGCATTAAAATTCCGTAACATTTCGGGCACCGGTCTGGTCCCTTTGTCATATGGCACTGAAGTTCAAGCACCCAGTATACCCCAACACCATTCCCACATCCCTTATATACCCCACTATTCATTAATCACAACGATGCTTAGCCCATGCAACCGCTGCCGCTCGCTTCCTTAATGCCGTCGTGTCATCATCAAGATGCGCCGTGCCATGATTCGTCCGGTTACACAGAGGTAGGTGGAGTTGGCCAACACAGCTGATTGTCAAAACAACAGGCTAGCAATCGTGTTATTTCATCTAAGCATTAAGAGATCACATATACATTCAGTGTGTATGTTATGTTGGTGCTATTATACGGCTTATAATCCAAGAGTTCAATTATATATCAAGACTGTTATATGACAAATAGGCTATTCTTGTGTTAGAGTGTAGGTGGCGCTAGAAGTGAATCAAGCAATGGGTTAATAAACTAATTATCTAAGTCTATTTCAATCAGCCTCCAACAATGGGTTTCGAATAAAGTGTAAATCAGGCTAATAACGTATAGCAAACTGTGTTGTAAAAAAGAGAAATAAATTTATAAAACTAATATTCTAAAATCCCATAACAAGTTTATTCATTGGTTCAAAGCTTTAAAAATCAACATACACAGTCATACATGTGGCCCATGCTAATCAATCATATCACCTTTCAAAATCACAATTTTATAATATGTTCAATTAAAACAATAACAAATACAGCAGTATAAAATCAGTCAGTGTGTACATATAATTTTGGCAATAAAAGTGTTAAGGCAATCAGGCTTAGAAAATGTATGTCTTATAAAGTCTCTTATATTGTATTTTTGATCCTTCCTCTGTATAAGATTTTGCTTAGTCCATGGATATATTACTATAGTAATCAATATTTATTCGAAACCCATTGTTGGAGGCTGATTGAAATAGACTTAGATAATTAGTTTATTAACCCATTGCTTGATTCACTTCTAGCGCCACCTACACTCTAACACAAAAATTCCCTTTAACAAAAACTACCTAGGAAGGAGGTAGTATAAAAGGTTGGCGACGTGGGTTGAATCCAGCGCTCCATTTCACTGTTTTATACAAATAGGCTATTCTGACTAATGGGCAATATCTTAAAAACAAAGCTAACACTGATCATGAAATTAACTATTTACATTCTGCATTTTCAATAAATATATTACAACATAATGGACATTTTGTTACTTCAAGTGCCAAATGGAGTATGATAGAACTATATTACAGAGGGTCAGGATGATTGATAAATGTTGCTTCACCATAGTGAGCATCATCCAACATTATACTTAGAGAAGAATTAGGAAAGGATCTCCTACTGTGCCAAAAGTACACATATTAATTTTCTTCTTATTTGTGGATGTTCCCTGGTTCCATATCAGGATACATATAGCTGATGAGGGATATCATTCTGTCACAGCCACTTGTCTTCAGAGACTAGAGATAGAAAGGGCTTAAGTCCCAATCTGTGTGTTAAGGCCCCTCGGTGTCATTGTGTCAAGCGTGTAGATACACTTTGTTTCTCTTCTTAGCTGAGCCTTGGCTCTATCCCCACCCTTAAGCATGGGTGGGATGTGATCCATAAGCATGGTCCTTATGCTAGATACTCCATGTCTCTTTTGGCAAAAATTACGTGCCACCTTTCTCGATGGCCTTGCTAATTGCCGTCTGTGATTGGCCATTTGGTCTCTGAAAGAAGTTATCATCTTGCCCACATAGAACAGGGAGCATGGACATATAACAATATATATCACATGATCACTTGTACATGACAATCGATGATTAATTTTTAATCTTTTATTGTAATGAGGGTGTTGGAATGAGGATCCTCTGTGTATGCTGTTACATGTAAGATCTATATGCTGGAATGGTAAGGATTTATCCACTTTAATCAATTCCCAGCGTTGCCTCAATAAGGCATCTAGTATCCTGTGTGATGTGTCAATTGTGATTACAAAGTTCATCCGTTCAGGTTTAGGTTTTGTTGCTGATCTACTAATCAGTTTATCCTGAGTCTGTCCCAGAACTATCTCTTTGGTGTTCTGGACTAGTTTATCATCATAGCCTCTCTGTTGTAGTTTATCCCCCATCAAGTCTAGTTGTTCTTGCATCACAGACTCCTCTGTATTGTTCCTGACGACCCTGGTGAGTTAAGAGGTGACTACTCCCCTTCTTTGGTGTGTCGGATGGCAACTATGAGCCTCAAGAAGAGAATTCCTATCTGTAGGCTTGGTGTAAAGAGATGTGCCAAACCTACAGGTATTATTCTCATCTATCAGCATTGCCTTGCCAAATTAAAAACACGTTGTCAATAATGTAATGAGTGTATAAAATTACCTCACTGCATTCAGAGACATGATAATTCTTTTCGCACCATGCCATATATAAATTTGTGTATGTGGGTGCCATGTTTTGATACCATGGCGGTACCTGAGATCTGCAGGTAAAATGTTGATTCGAATTTTAAATATTTTTTTTTCAAGACAGAATGACATTAATTCTATTAAGAATTCAATAGGTGGACATGCATAATGTTCAGAATTAGTGACCATTGACCGGACAGCCTGCACTCCACCATCATGAGGGATGGAGGTGTACAGGCTGTCCACGTCCGTGGTGACCAACATGTCTCCCTCACTCAGCTGACTTCAATATAGTAATAAGGCTAGGGGTATCCTTAAGATACGAGTCAGTGTGCTTAACGACTGGTTGAAAAAAATAATCTACAAATTTCATTACATTTGAAAAGAGGGAGTCCCTGGCAGAGACAATGAGTCTCCCAGGGGGGTTAATTAAGGTCTTGTGTACTTTTGGTAATAAGTATAAGAATGGTATCTTAGGGAAATCAGTGGTTAAATATGCTAGCTGAGTGTCATCAATATATCCTGCTTCACATGCAGATCTCAGGTACTGATCAATGTTCCTTTTGAATGCTTGAGTAGGATTACCTCTTAATTTAATGTATGTTGAAGTGTCTGATAATTAGCGTAAAGCTTAATTCCTATATTGTAAGTAATCCGTTACAACAATACCACGGTCTTTATCGGCGGGGCGTAAGATGATGTTGTCATTTTTTAGGCTTTGAATAGCTTTCAATTCTCCATCAGTCAAATTGGGATATGCTTTCACATCATTATTGACAGTCATGACACATCATACGTGTGAAGCTTTTAATGGATGGGTTGGTAAGTATTGTTGTGATTAATGAGTAGTGGGGCATATAAGGGATGTGGGAATGGTGTTGGGGTATACTGGGTGTTTGAACTTGAGTGCCATTTGACAAAGGGACCGGACGGTCCCCGAAATGTTATGGAATTTTAATGCTGTAACAAAAACTATTTTTTATGGGAACAAAGTCCAGTTAGTGCTTTCCTTCCTTATTGAAATATATATCACATATACACACACACACACCTTTACAGAAAACATCTCTGAAAAAACAGTACCACAAAATGTTAACTTCTGGAGAGACAGTATGCATATGCAGTATGCTTTTGCATACTATCTAAGAGATTGAAAAAAGACTATGCTGTATAAGGAGGTTCCAAACATAGAACTAAAAACTCATCATGCCCAAGGCACATGGACCGGGACTCTGTAACACTGGGAGACTGATATTCAAAACCTTGCCGCTCAAGCAAGATGATCTAAGAAGCCTCGTCAGTATGGCAAGGCTCTTAAAATTTTTTTAGAAACACAAATTTTATCTTGAGAAATGTTTTTGTTGCTATGTAGTGTTCTTTATGACAGAGGCTTCTAAATTTCAATACAAGGTCTAAAAAAATCCCAAAGATTTTGCATGATTTCTCTCCATGCCGACGAGGTTTTGAATATCAGGTCCTGGATGAGACCTCTAAGAGGCAAGGTACACTGATAATACCGACTGCTTGAACTTCAGTTAAAGTGCTGTACACACTGAACCCCAGGGACATCTTGGGATCTCTACACGTGAGTACAATGTAGTAGGTGCTATTGTTGTTAACCAATTTTAAGATTATTATCATCATCATCATGTGTAAAGCAGCGAGAATCCCCAGAGCAATACAGAAAATATAATGAATAAAGATTTCTAAGCATTTGTCGAACAACCAGTGGGACGTTAAAATAAAGCATCCTGACTTAACAGGACAGTCTACTTGATTTTTTTTTATTGTTTAAACTGATAACGCTTTTACTGCCCATTCTCCAGCTTTGCATAACCAACATTGTTATATGAATATACTTTGTAACCTATACGTTTACCTGTTTCTAAACCCCAGTAGCCCATACTTATCTCAGTGCCTTTTAAATCTTGCACAGCAGCTTGACAGTGCTAGTTCATGTGTGCCAAATACATAACATTGTGCTCATTCCCATGGAGAATGATAATGGTTATGCAAGAACCAGTTAAAATGCAAGATTGTAAAAAGCACTGAGATAAGGGGCAGTCTGCAGTGGCTTAGATTGTTGTATAAAATGATATAAAGAACAATCTGAAGTCAAGCACAGAATAATGTTCTGCTGGCTTGCGATCAATGAACAGCATTTTTCTAGAATCATTTTTGCTTTATAAATTAGAACGGAAACCTGTTGTAATTCTGTTGGGTTTGACTTAAACGCCCCTTTATTTGTTTTATCTAAAAGTGGGCATGTTCTTATCTTTAATAAAACTACACTTTATTTAATGCTTGTGGAGTCATGCCAGTCAACCAATTGAACTATGGCAGTTATCTTGATCAGCTAAAGAGCAGTCTATACCAAGAAATGATTGGTGTGCCCTCTTTTCAGATGGAAAAATGCAAAACTACCTTTAATAACATTTGAATGTTCTTATCTGCAATAGAATAGAGAAATGATTAAATTACACAAAATTGACCAATTTACCTTCCTATTGAGGTTTTCTCTTCTTTTATCTTAGTCGTCGTGTCTTGTTTCTCCACCTGAATAGTGGTAGTTTCTGTGCTGATTATAACCCTATGCACTTCTTTGAGATGGCCAAAGTAAACTCTAATATGCCCAAACACCTTAGCACAGAACTCACAGCACATAAGTTTCTTCAGCCGGCTCTCGCTGTGGTGAAGCTTCATGTGTGTGCTGAGACTTCCCGAGTGCACATATGCTTTACGGCACAGCCGGCAGTGATAAGGTCTTCGGTTGGTATGGGAGTTCAAATGATCTTGCAGGTGATGTTTAAACTGGAATTTGTGATCACATATATGACATTTATGGAATGGCTTTATCACTGAAGACATACATTTGTTATCAACACTTTGTTTCACAGACATACCCTCAAACGGCTTCCAGCGATTAGGTCTCATTTGCAGCTTTCTACATGCACTTTCTGTAGTCTGAGTTTGTACTATAGGCATTCCTGAGGCAATAGAGGCTAAGCCTTGCAAGTTCATAAAAGGCTTTGGCATAATGCTTCTGTATTTTTTTATAGACACTATTTTTTTATCAGTGTTTAAAACTTGCATTTTTACCTTATCTTTACACATTAACAATTTGTTTCCAACAACTTTCATTTTAGCTCGTAAAGCTGCACTTTCATTGGGATTTTTTCTTTTTCTACCTCTTCTTTTGGCTAACAAACTGTTATGTTTATCTATATTGTTAGAGTCTGGTTTTACCTCAGAACGTTGTGGGTTGTCAAGTACACATACCTGTCCACTTCCTACTGTAGGAATATCACTGGAATTTGCTTTAACGGGTGCAACACTCAAAGACTGTTCACTTTCAGAAATAACAGATTTCCTTATTTTTGAATAAGGTGAAATAGACAGCTTTCCTTTTGGTAAGGATGGGATTAGATGACCAGGACTACCAAATACTACTGTTAAGGAGTTAGATGAATCTACCCCTTTTGTGTTTTCCCTCTGTGCCCTACTCTCTGCTGAGCAATTGCTTTTCTCTGCTTCCTCATTGGGTTTTGCAGGACTGCCTCTGGCACATAATGCTTTGTGTTGACCATCCTCAACGTACTGTAAAACTGGACTTTTTACTTTAATATTTTCAACTCCATTTCCCGCACATGACCCTGGGGAGGCAGCAGTTTTTACAACTATAGCCTCATCTGCAGATTTCACGCGACTGTGGCAGGACAGATTTACTTTTTCAGTAGAATCTAATTTTGGAATGTTTTCAGATTGACTGTCGGAGGTTGTGTGTGTGACGGGCTTTTCTGATTTTATTTTGTGGGTGACATTTAAAGAATTCAACTTTGCTGTTTTGTCAAATAGCCGCTTGTTTTTTGTTGACTGGTACCTTGGAATTGGTAATTTGGTATTTTCCTGAAGGGGTTTGCTTGAGGATTGGTTCACTGGAGTGACCACTGGTGGGTTAACTTGCGATAATGTCACAAGGGAAAATGTTCCTTCATGGCCGGCTACTTTCATTAATGCATAGTTTTGGGTCGGCATTATCAAGGGCTTGGTGTTTATGCCAGAAACCGCAACGTCAGGCAGAGATGGTGGGTAACATGATGCTGAGCACGAGGAAACAACCTTGGGTACAAGTTTTGGAGCAATAGTTCTAAAGTGACTTTTATTTGATACACTCTTCCTGCACTGCATAGTTCCAGCAGAGAATTTCTGATCATCTATGAACATGGAGAAAAAAAAAAAGGCCATGACTATAAGACAAGTAAAACATTGCTGCTATAGTAAGGTTATTTCCTAACAAAAAAGTTTTAATGATGACCCAAACAAGTAAAAAACAGAATTTATGCTTACCTGATAAATTTCTTTCTTTTGCGATGTACCGAGTCCACGGATTCATCCTAACTTGTAGGATATTGTCCTTCCTGACAGGAAGTAGCAAAGAGAGCACCACAGCAGAGCTGTCTATATAGCTCCCCCCTTAACTCCACCCCCCAGTCATTTGACCAAAGGCCAAGGAAGAAAAGGAGAAACTATAAAGGTGCAGAGGTGACTGAAGTTTACATAAAAAAATACTATCTGTCTTGAATAGACAGGGCGGGCCGTGGACTCGGTACATCGCAAAAGAAAGAAATTTATCAGGTAAGCATAAATTCTGTTTTCTTTTGCAAGATGTACCGAGTCCACGGATTCATCCTAACTTGTGGGATACCAATACCAAAGCTTTAGGACACGGATGAAGGAAGGGACAAGACAGGAACCTAAACGGAAGGCACCACTGCTTGCAAAATCTTTCTCCCAAAAATAGCCTCCGAAGAAGCAAAAGTATCAAATTTGGAAAATTTGGAAAAGGTATGAAGCGAAGACCAAGTCGCAGCCTTACAAATCTGTTCAACAGAAGCATCATTTTTAAATAGCCCATGTGGAAGCCACCGCTCTAGTGGAGTGAGCTGTAATTCTTTCAGGAGGCTGCTGTCCAGCAGTCTCATAAGCCAAACGGATGATGCTTTTCATCCAAAAGGAAAGAGAGGTAGCCGTAGCCTTTTGAACTCTATGCTTTCCAGTATAGACAACAAAGAAGATGATTGGCGAAAATCTTTGGTTGCCTGCAAATAAAACTTCAAGGCACGAACCACGTCCAAGTTGTGCAACAGACGGTCCTTCTTAGAAGGAGGATTAGGACACAGAGAAGGAACAACAATTTCCTGATTGATATTCCTGTTAGAAACAACCTTAGGGAGGAACCCAGGTTTGGTACCCAAAACCACCTTATCAGCATGGAAAACAAAATAAGGCGAGTCACATTGTAATGCAGATAGTTCAGAAACTCTTCGAGCTTTAGAGATAGCAACTAGAAACAGAACTTTCCAAGATAGAAGCTTAATATCTATGGAATGCATGGGTTCAAACGGAACCCCCTGAAGTACTTTAAGAACTAAATTGAGACTCCATGGCGGAGCAACAGGTTTAAACACAGGCTTAATTCTAACTAAAGCCTGACAAAAAGCCTGAACGTCTGGGACATCTGCCAGATGCTTGTGCAACAGAATAGACAAAGCAGATATCTGTCCCTTTAAGGAACTAGCGGACAATTCTTTCTCCAATCCTTCTTGGAGAAAAGACAAAATCCTAGGAATCCTGATCTTACTCCATGAGTAGCCTTTAGATTCACAGCAAAAAGATATTTACGCCATATCTTATGATAGATCTTCCTGGTGACAGGCTTTCTAGCCTGAATCAAGGTATCTATGACCGACTCAGAGAAACCCCGCTTTGATAAAATCAAGCGTTCAATCTCCAAGCAGTCTGTTGCAGAGAAATTAGATTTGGATGCTTGAATGGACCTTGAATCAAAAGGTCCCGTCTCAGTGGCAGAGTCCATGGTGGCAGAGATGACATGTCCACCAGGTCTGCATACCAAGTCCTGTGTGGCCACGCAGGCGCTATCAAAATCACCGAAGCTCTCTCCTGTTTGATTCTGGCAATCAGACGCAGAAGGAGAGGGAATGGTGGAAACACATAAGCCAGGTTGAACGACCAGGGTACTGCTAGAGCATCTATCAGTACTGCCTGAGGATTCCTTGACCTGGATCCGTAACGAGGAAGTTTGGCGTTCTGGCGAGACGCCATCAGATCCAATTCTGGTGTGCCCCATAGCTGAACCAGTTGGGCAAACACCTCCGGATGGAGCTCCCACTCCCCCGGATGAAAAGTCTGACGACTTAGAAAATCTGCCTCCAAGTTCTCCACCCCTTGGATATAGATCACTGATAAGATGGCAAGAGCGAGTCTCTGCCCATCGGATTATCCTGGAAACTTCTATCATCGCCAAGGAACTCCTTGTTTCCCCCTGATGATTGATATAAGCTACAGTCGTGATGTTGTCCGACTGAAACCTGATGAATCCGGCCGAAGCCAGCTGAGGCCACGCCTGAAGAGCATTGAATAGCGCTCTTAATTCCAGAATATTTATCGGTAGGAGGGCCTCCTCCTGAGTCCCCTCTTCTCTTTACTCTTCCTGCTTAGAGCCAGCAAAGAGAATGACTGGGGGGTGGAGTTAAGGGGGAGCTATATAGACAGCTCTGCTGTGGTGCTCTCTTTGCTACTTCCTGTCAGGAAGGACAATATCCCACAAGTTAGGATGAATCCGTGGACTCGGTACATCTTGCAAAAGAAATATACACTTATATGAATTCATAATCTTCTATTTAGCAACGTTTTGTTGTCCCATATAAACAGTAAAGCTATATTTATGAAACATCTAAAAGGGATATGAAACACAAAAAAAAAATAATTTGCGATTTAGAAAGGAGTATACAATTTTTTTTTTAAAGTTTCCAAATTTACTTCTATTATTAAATTTGCTTTGTTTCCATGATATTCTGTTGAAGAGGTACTTTGGAAGGTATCATAAGCTCTACATGGCAGGAAATAGTGCTGCCACCTAGTGCTCTTGCAAATGTATAACATTCTTGCAAAACTGCTGCCATATAGTGCTCCAGGCATGTGCACACTCCTGAGCTTAGGTCATTGCTTTTCAACAAAAGATACCAAAAGAAGAAAATTTGATAATAGAATTACATTAGAAATTTTTGGATTTCATATTCCTTTAACAGTTGTTTTACCTAAAAAGCTAATTTCATTGTCATAACACTGCCATATCAACCTTAAAACCACAACTGAATTTAACTCCAAATCAGTTGTAATCCTTCACCCCTCTGGACCCTAAATCCATTCCATATAAAAGCATTCCAGTGCCTGTGGGAGTCTGCAGCTCTGCACATACATCTAATAGCATCAGAATTATCACCTGCACAATAAAACCTCAATCACGGCCAGCAGTAGCAGGAAGCCTCTGTAACACTACTTCATTTCATTCTGGATAAGAAAATGGACATGCTGCCTATAACATATTGCTCTACAAGTTTGCAGCAGTTGTGCACACACACAACAAGTACGTGCTCATGTGAACAGGTACTTCTCATTGGCTAATAATATTTCAAAGATTGGCCCTGCAGCTGCTTCTCAGACATAGAAAAATGCATTTGGGTCTAAAGATTTGTAATATTGCTTATTACATCAATGCACAATTTCCTCTATTTTTTGCTGCATAACTTAAAAGCTGTAGTGGACACCACAGCTTTCCGACTGGCTGCTACATTTGTAACGCCTTGCCTTAAAGGGACATTGAACCCAAATTTTTTTCTTTTGTGAATCAGATAGAGCATGCAATTTTAAGCAACTTTCTAATTTACTCCTACTATCAATTTTTCTTCATTCTCTTGCTATCTTTGTTTGAAAAAGAAGGCATCTAAGCTAAGGAGCCAGACATTTTTTGGTTCAGAACTCTGCGCAGTTGAATTTATCCACCAATCAGCAAGAACAATCCAGGTTGTTCACTAAGAATGGGCCGGCATCTAAACTTACATTCTTGATTTTCAAATAAAGATACCAAGAGAATGAAGAAAATGTAATAATAGGAGTAAATTAGAAAGTTGCTTAAAATTGCATGCTCTATCTGAATCACGAAAGAAACAATTTGGGTTCAGTGTCCCTTTAAGAAACGTCCAAGAGAGCAATAAGTTCACTTGTGATTTTTATGATCTTTAACCTCTTAAGGACATATGACGGAATTTTTCCGTCATAAAACAATTGAGCAAACTGAAAGCTGTGTCCTTAAAGGGTTAAACTAATACTAACGCCTAGTTTTGCATCGTTAAAAAACTAAACAACAAACATGCTTACCCCAGTTTAAAGCATATTCTTCTCTTCTGAAAGCACCAAAGGCGCAGCTGCTTTCAGTGCCCACCAAATGGATATATATATATATATATATATATATATATATATATATATATATATATATATATATATATATGTTATTAAGTTTTCATTTTATGCTTCCGGTAATACTAGACCACAGGTTTTCAAACCTGTCCTCAGGCCTCCCCAACGGCCCAGGTTTTCAGGATAACCTTGGATAAAAGCAGGTAAAGTAACCATGGTTATTAATCAGCTGATTATTTCACCTGTGCTCCAGTTCAGATATCCTCAAAACGTGGCCTGTTAGGGAGGCCCGAGGACAGGTTTGAAAACCAGTGGTCTAGATAGGGTTGCCACCTCAGCCATGTTTTCCTGGACACTTATGAGTTACGTAAGCTGCAGGGTGTGCAGGGAGGAACATGTATTGTGCTGTTCATGAGCACTATTCATGTGATCTCCAGAGGAACAATACATGTTGCTCTCTGCTTACCCTGCAGCATGCGTAACTCATAAGTGTCTAGGAAAACATGGTCAAGGTGGCAACCCTAGGTCTAGACCATTACTGGTTTGGTTATATATCATGCATAAGACAGATCATTGAAATTAATTAAAGTATTGGGAGGTAAATTATCTCCAGTTAGTAATAGGTTAATAATTCATATTTGATAAAAATAATGACAAGAATTTAAATAGTTTTAGTTAACTAAAGTAAAACAACCATTAACTTAATAATTTAAAATAGTTTTAGTTTTATTTAAAGGGCCATGATACCCAAATGTTGAAACACTCGAAAGTGATGCAGCATAGCTGTAAAAAGCGGACTAGAAAATATCACCTGAACATCTCTATGTAAAAAAGAAAGATATTTTACCTCAAAAGTTCCTCAATAGCCACATCCCATTGTAAAGGACTTCTAAGCAGCAAATCAGTATGTCTGTCCCAGGACAGCGAAGGGAGTGAGCTTCATGCACGCTCATTATTTCCCTATTCAGTTTAAGGAAGTTTACTATGAAATCTCATGAGAGTTAAGTTTAAATCTCATGAGATCACAGTAAAAGAGTTCATGACCTCAGTATTGCTGATGCTGATTGGCTGCTGTTCATTTCTTCATTTTTTTTACCTGCAGCTGGGCAGCAGCTGAGTATAACTTTTTACAAAGAACTTACTCTGCTGAGCTGAGGAAATTGTGAGGTAAAATATCTTCCTTTTATACATAGAGATGCTCAGGTGATATTTTCCTATCAGCTTTTTACAGTTATACTGCATCAGTTTCAAGTGATTTAGCATATGAGTATTATGTCCCTTTAACTAAAACATTAACCCTTCCTCTTCACACTTAGGTCCTTGTGCAGATCTATTCCACTCCAAACAAGGGAGCTTCTTGAAATTTAGTACGGGTTAATTCTGTGTACATAGATTTGCAGGGGAGCAATGGCATTAAAGGGAAATAAGGTTAAAAATAAGCTTTCATGAGTCAGAAACAACATGCAATTTTCAACAATTTTCCAATTTGCTTCTCTTTTCAATTTGCTTAATTCTCTTGGTATCCATTGTTGAAAAGCATACCAAGGTAGGACCAGAAGCAATGCATCACTGTCTCACCAAATGTGTTCAGATAGGCACCAGAAGAGCATTGCTCTTCTTCAACAAAGGATACCAAGAAAATTATGCAAATTTAATAATAGAAGTAAATCTGAAAATTGTATGCTCTATCATGATTATATTCCTTTAGGGTCTATTTCTCAACTCTGTATGTTTATTTGATAAAAAAAAAATTATGAAAAAGGGGGCATGTTATTTCTGCCGACACAAATTCAGTTTTGAGAACAACAAGATCAATAATATGCGATAATATCTTCAAGATAGAAAAAATGACCAGATAATCTGACAGAAACCTCTCGGAGAGCATGATAGATTAATGGTATTAATTTACCAAAAAAATTAAACATTACAGTCATGAATATACAGCATATTTCTTTATTCCAGGATGAATAACCGTTAGATTATAATGTATCTTAAATAGAAACTATCTTTAGATAGATCGTTCCTCAAAAAGCAATTTAATAAAAAAAAAAATCTGATTTAAATAAAAAAAATCCAATATTTAGATTTTTTTTTTTAAAACAATCATTGATTTTTATCCACCCTGACAGATATAAATAGCAGCTTTTAGACAAAGATTACAAACCTAAGCACTTTTAAATGAGCATTAAGTTGCATAAAAATAATTATGTTCTTTTAAATTAAATGTGTAAGAAGGGCTACAAGAGAAATATAATCTCCGGTAAAGGCACATTTAACTCAAAGTGAAACTCTCCAAAAATGTTTTAAATTAGCCCAGGAGCTGAAAATGGGTATATGAAGCTTAGTAGCAAGTAAAAATATTGGGGCATAAGACACATTTTACAGCAGCCAGGCTACAATGTATTAAGGAGGGATCACTATCAGTTTTCTGTAGTAGTCAAACCCTGATTTAATGGGACAGTCAACACCAGATTTTTTGATGTTTAAAAAGATCCCTTTATTACCCATTCCCCAGTTTTGCATAACCAACAGTTATAATACACGTTTTACCTTGTATCTATGCTACTGCAAACTGTCACCTTATTTCAGTTCTTTTGACAGACTTGCATTTTAGACAATCAGTAACGACTCCTAGGTAACTTCACGTCTGTGAGCTCAATGTTATCTATATGACACACATGAACTAAAGCCCTCTAGTGGTGAAAAACTGTCAAAATGCATTCAGATTAGAGGTGGCCTTCAAGGTCTAAGAAATTAGCATATGAGCCTACCTAGGTTTAGCTTTTAAATATCAATACCAAGAGAACAAAGCAAAATTGGTGATAAAAGTAAATTGGAAAGTTGTTTAAAATGACATGCCTATTTGAATCATTAAAGTTTAATTTGGTCTTTTGGACTGTCCCTTTAACGGATTCATACAGTCCTGGGTTTTAACGCTGTTAAAGGGATATAAAACCCACATTTTTCTTTTTATGATTCATATAGATCATGCAATTTTAAGCCACTCCAATTATCAATTTTTCTTCATTCTCTTGGTATCATTATTTGATGAAGCAGGAATGTGAGCTTAATAGACAGCTCATTTTTGGTTTAGAACCCTGGGTAGCTCTTGCTAATTGGTGGCTACATTTCGCCACCAATCAGCAAGCACTACCCAGGTGCTGAACCAAAAATTAGCCGGCTCCTACGCTTACATTCCTGCTTTTCAAATAAAGATACCAAGAGAACGAAGAAAAATTGATAATAGGAGTAAATTAGAAAACATAATTTATGCTTACCTGATAAATTCCTTTCTTCTGAAGTGTGATCAGTCCACGGGTCATCATTACTTCTGGGATATTTCTCCTCCCCAACAGGAAGTGCAAGAGGATTCACCCAGCAGAGTTGCATATAGCCCCTCCCCTCTACGTCACCCCCAGTCATTCGACCAAGGACCAACGAGAAAGGAGGAACCAAGGGTGTAGTGGTGACTGGAGTATAATTTAAAAATAATTACCTGCCTTAAAAAACAGGGCGGGCCGTGGACTGATCACACTACAGAAGAAAGGAATTTATCAGGTAAGCATAAATTATGTTTTCTTCTGTTAAGTGTGATCAGTCCACGGGTCATCATTACTTCTGGGATACCAATACCAAAGCAAAAGTACACGGATGACGGGAGGGATAGGCAGGCTCTTTTATACAGAAGGAACCACTGCCTGAAGAACCTTTCTCCCAAAAATAGCCTCCGAGGAAGCAAATGTGTCAAATTTGTAAAATTTGGAAAAAGTATGAAGCGAAGACCAAGTTGCAGCCTTGCAAATCTGTTCAACAGAGGCCTCATTCTTAAAGGCCCAAGTGGAAGCCACAGCTCTAGTGGAATGAGCTGTAATTCTTTCAGGAGGTTGCTGTCCAGCAGTCTCATAGGCTAAACGTATTATGCTACGAAGCCAAAAAGAGAGAGAGGTAGCAGAAGCTTTTTGACCTCTCCTCTGACCAGAGTAAACGACAAACAGGGAAGACGTCTGTCGAAATTCTTTAGTTGCCTGTAAGTAAAATTTTAGGGCACGAACTACATCCAGATTGTGCAGAAGACGTTCCTTCTTTGAAGAAGGATTTGGACACAAAGATGGAACAACAATCTCTTGATTGATATTCCTGTTAGTGACTACCTTGGGTAAGAACCCAGGTTTAGTACGCAGAACTACCTTATCCGAATGAAAAATCAAATAAGGAGAATCACAATGTAAGGCTGATAATTCAGAGACTCTTCGAGACGATGAAATAGCCATTAAAAATAGAACTTTCCAAGATAACAACTTTATATCAATGGAATGGAGGGGTTCAAACGGAACGCCCTGTAAAACGCTAAGAACAAGATTTAAACTCCATGGTGGAGCAACAGTCTTAAACACAGGCTTAATCCTCGCTAAAGCCTGACAAAAAGCCTGAACGTCTGGCACTTCTGACAGACGCTTGTGTAACAGAATAGACAGAGCTGAGATCTGTCCCTTTAATGAACTAGCAGATAAACCCTTTTCTAAACCTTCTTGTAGAAAAGACAATATCCTAGGAATCCTAACCTTACTCCAAGAGTAACCTTTGGATTCACACCAATATAGGTATTTACGCCATATTTTATGGTAAATCTTTCTGGTAACAGGCTTCCTGGCCTGTATTAAGGTGTCAATAACTGACTCAGAAAACCCACGTCTTGATAAAATCAAACGTTCAATTTCCAAGCAGTCAGCTTCAGAGAAGTTAGATTTTGATGTTTGAAAGGACCCTGTATCAGGAGGTCCTGTTTCAGAGGTAGAGACCAAGGTGGACAGGATGACATGTCCACCAGGTCTGCATACCAAGTCCTGCGTGGCCATGCAGGTGCTATCAGAATCACTGATGCTCTCTCCTGTTTGATTCTGGCAATCAATCGAGGAAGCATCGGGAAGGGTGGAAACACATAAGCCATCCTGAAGTCCCAAGGTGCCGTCAGGGCATCTATTAGGACTGCTCCTGGATCCCTGGATCTGGACCCGTACCGAGGAAGCTTGGCGTTCTGTCGAGACGCCATGAGATCTATCTCTGGCTTGCCCCAACGTCGAAGTATTTGGGCAAAGACCTCCGGATGAAGTTCCCATTCCCCCGGATGAAAAGTCTGACGACTTAAGAAATCCGCCTCCCAATTCTCCACTCCCGGGATGTGGATTGCTGACAGGTGGCAAGAGTGAGACTCTTCCCAGCGAATTATCTTTGATACTTCCATCATTGCTAGGGAGCTCCTTGTCCCTCCCTGATGGTTGATGTAAGCTACAGTCGTGATGTTGTCCGACTGAAACCTGATGAACCCCCGAGTTGTCAACTGGGGCCAAGCCAGGAGGGCATTGAGAACTGCTCTCAATTCCAGAATGTTTATTGGCAGGAGACTCTCCTCCTGACTCCATTGTCCCTGAGCCTTCAGAGAATTCCAGACGGCACCCCAACCTAGAAGGCTGGCGTCTGTTGTTACAATTGTCCAGTCTGGTCTGCTGAATGGCATCCCCCTGGACAGATGTGGCCGAGAAAGCCACCATAGAAGAGAATTTCTGGTCTCTTGATCCAGATTCAGAGAAGGGGACAAGTCTGAGTAATCCCCATTCCACTGACTTAGCATGCACAATTGCAGTGGTCTGAGGTGTAAGCGAGCAAATGGCACTATGTCCATTGCTGCTACCATTAGGCCGATTACCTCCATGCATTGAGCCACCGATGGGTGTTGAATGGAATGAAGGGTGCGGCAAGCACTTTGAAGTCTTGTTAACCTGTCTTCTGTCAGGTAAATCTTCATTTCTACAGAATCTATAAGAGTCCCCAGGAAGGGAACTCTTGTAAGTGGAACGAGTGAACTTTTCTTTTCGTTCACCTTCCATCCATGTGACCTTAGAAATGCCAGTACTAACTCTGTATGAGACTTGGCAGTTTGAAAGCTTGAAGCTTGTATCAGAATGTCGTCTAGGTAAGGAGCTACCGAAATTCCCCGCGGTCTTAGTACCGCCAGAAGAGCACCTAGAACCTTTGTGAAGATTCTTGGAGCTGTAGCCAATCCGAATGGAAGAGCCACAAACTGGTAATGCCTGTCTAGAAAGGCAAACCTTAGATACCGGTAATGATCTTTGTGAATCGGTATGTGAAGGTAAGCGTCCTTTAAGTCCACTGTGGTCATGTACTGACCTTCTTGGATCATGGATAAAATTGTCCGGATAGTCTCCATTTTGAATGATGGAACTCTTAGGAATTTGTTTAGGATCTTTAAATCCAGGATTGGTCTGAAAGTTCCCTCTTTTTTGGGAACCACAAACAGATTTGAGTAAAACCCTTGTCCCTGTTCCGACCGTGGAACTGGATGGATTACTCCCATTAACAATAGATCTTGTATGCAGCGTAGAAACGCTTCTTTCTTTGTTTGGTTTGTTGACAACCTTGACGGATGAAATCTCTCTCTTGGAGGAGAGTGTTTGAAGTCCAGAAGGTATCCCTGAGATATTATCTCTAGCGTCCAGGGATCCTGGACATCTGTTGCCCAAGCCTGGGCGAAGAGAGAAAGTCTGCCCCCCACTAGATCCGATCCCGGATCGGGGGCCCTCAATTCATGCTGTTTTAGTGGCAGCTGCAGGCTTCCTGGCCTGCTTGCCCTTGTTCCAGGACTGGTTAGGTCTCCAGCCTTGTCTGTAGCGAGCACCAGATCCTTCTTGTTTTGGAGTAGTGGAAGATGATGCTGCTCCTGCTTTGAAATACCGAAAGGAACGAAAATTAGACTGTCTAGCCTTAGGTTTGGCTTTGTCTTGAGGTAGGGCGTGGCCCTTACCTCCTGTAATGTCAGCGATAATTTCTTTCAAACCAGGCCCAAATAAGGTCTGTCCCTTGAAAGGTATATTAAGTAATTTGGACTTAGAAGTTACATCAGCTGACCAGGATTTTAGCCACAGTGCTCTGCGCGCTTGAATGGCGAATCCGGAATTCTTAGCCGTAAGTTTAATTAAATGTACTACGGCTTCCGAAATGAATGAATTAGATAGCTTAAGTACTCTAAGCCTGTCTGAAATGTCGTCCAGCGTAGCTGAACCAAGATTCTCTTCCAGAGACTCAATCCAGAATGCCGCTGCAGCCGTGATCGGCGCAATGCATGCAAGGGGTTGCAATATAAAACCTTGTTGAACAAACATTCTCTTAAGGTAACCCTCTAATTTTTTATCCATTGGATCTGAAAAGGCACAGCTATCCTCTACCGGGATAGTGGTACGTTTAGCTAAAGTAGAAACTGCTCCCTCCACCTTAGGGACCGTTTGCCATAAATCCCGTGTGGTGGTGTCTATTGGAAACATCTTTCTAAATATTGGAGGGGGTGAGAACGGCACACCGGGTCTATCCCACTCCTTAGTAATAATTTCAGTTAGTCTTTTAGGTATAGGAAAAACGTCAGTACTTGTTGGTACAGCAAAATATTTATCCAACCTACACATTTTCTCGGGTATTGCAACTGTGTTACAATCATTCAGGGCCGCTAACACCTCCCCTAGTAAAACATGGAGGTTTTCCAGCTTAAATTTAAAATTTGAAATATCTGAATCCAATCTGTTTGGATCAGAACCGTCAGCCGCAGAATGAAGCTCTCCGTCCTCATGTTCTGAAAGTTGTGACGCAGTATCTGACATGGCCCTAATATTATCAGCGCACTCTGTTCTCACTCCAGAGTGATCACGCTTGCCCCTTAGTTCTGGTAATTTAGCCAAAACCTCAGTCATAACAGTAGCCATATCTTGTAATGTTATTTGTAATGGCCGCCCAGATGTACTTGGCGTCGCCATATCGCGCACGTCCCGAGCGGGAGATGCAGGTACTGTCATGTGAGGCGAGTTAGTCGGCATAACTCTCCCCTCGTTGTTTGGTGAAATTTGTTCAATTTGTACAGATTGACTTTTATTTAATGTAGCATCAATACAGTTAGTACATAAATTTCTATTGGGCTCCACCTTGGCTTTAGTACAAATAGTACAGGTCTCATCTTCTGAATCAGACATGTTTAACAAACTAGCAAATAAACTTGCAATTTGGAAATACTATACAAGTAAAATACAATGAAAAAAAAAAAAAAAAAAAAAAACCAACTGTGCTTGAAAAGCACTGAATATATATATAACAGATGAAATCAATCAGCTTTGTAAAACAAAATGCAACTTAGCAAAGGCTTGTACCCAGTAGCAAGAAATAACTAACCCTGAGGCATAAAAAAGTTAAAGAATAAACGTTTTTTATCACAGTCAACTACAATCTTACAGCTCTGTTAGATTACTTCCCTCAAATTAGCTTTGAAGATCCCTGGGTTCTGTAGAGATAAACCGGAACATGCAGGAAAAAACAATGAGCTTTTGACTGAAATTTTTGATGCGTAGCAAAAGCGCCAAAAAAGGTCCCACCCCCTCACACACAACAGTGAGAGAGATTAAAAACTGTCATAATTAGATCCAGCAACTGCCAAGTGGAAAAATAGTGCCCAAACATTTTATTCACCCAGTACCTCAGAAAATGAAAACGATTTTACATTCCAGCAAAAACGTTTAACATAATTAAGAATTATTAAAAAGCCTGTTGTATTTCTATTAGGCTAAAATCTTATATACACAGTGTAATTCCAGTGAAGTACCATTCCCCAGAATACTAAAATGTAAATTATACATGCATGATATAATGTCGGTATGGCAGGATTTTCTCAGCAATTCCATTGTTAGAAAATAAAAACTGCTACATACCTTTATGCAGAATAAACTGCCCGCTGTCCCCTGATCTGAAGTTTACCTCTCCTCAGATGGCCGAGAAACAGCAATATGATCTTAACAACTCCGGCTAAAATCATAGTAAAAACTCTGGTAGATTCTTCTTCAAACTCTACCAGAGAAGGAATAACACACTCCGGTGCTATTAAAAAATAACAAACTTTTGATTGAAGAAATAAACTAAATAAAATCACCATAGTCCTCTCACACATCCTATCTAGTCGTTGGGTGCAAGAGAATGACTGGGGGTGACGTAGAGGGGAGGGGCTATATGCAACTCTGCTGGGTGAATCCTCTTGCACTTCCTGTTGGGGAGGAGAAATATCCCAGAAGTAATGATGACCCGTGGACTGATCACACTTAACAGAAGAAAGTGGCTTAAAATTGCATGATCTATATGAATCATGAAAGAAAACATTTGAGTTTCATATCCCTTTAAGAGACATGGAACGCCCTACCTTATATATGGAAAATCTGATGGGGGGGGGGCATGCTTAGCATCGAAGTCAGTCCCCCATGATCTGCTCCCAACCTTGAAATCACATCGACGATTGCGTGATTTCTTTTTTCCAACAAACGTTTACATTGGAATGGCTAAACACTTGCTACCGGCATAAAGGGGTTAAACACAGTGGTGAAAAAAAGTAAAACAAATAAAACAATTGGAAGTGATGCAGCATAGCTGTAAAAAGTTGACTAGAAAATATCACCTGAACATCTCTATGTAAAAAAGGAAGATATTTTACCTCAAAATGTCCTAAGTATTCACACCCCATTGTAAAGGACTTTAAGCAGAAAATCAGTATGTCTGTCCCGGAACAGGGAGTGAGCCTCATGCACACTCATGTAATTTCCCTATTGAGTTTAAGGAAGTCTACTATGAAATCTCATGAGAGTTAAGTGAAATCTCATAAGATCACAGTAAAAGAGTTCATGACCTCAGCACTGTTTATGTTGATTAGTTGCTGTTCATTTCTTCCTCTTTTTTTTTTTTTTTTTTTTTTTACCTGCAGCTGGGCAGTAACTGAGTATAACTTTTTACACAGAACTTACTCTGGTGAGCTGAGGAAGTTGTGAGGTAAAATATTTTCCTTTTCTACATAGAGATGCTCAGGTTAGATTTTTTCTGTCAGCGTTTTACAGTTATGCTGCATCACTTGCAAGTGATTTAGCATATGAGTATTATGTCCCTCTTTAAGCTATCAAAGCACAAATTAATTGCATAATTTAACAAAAATAAATTGCATTACAGTTTGTACTACAAACAAAACAAAAATGACATATTAGCTAATTTTAGCTTTAATACAGGCTTACATTTTTGGCTATAGGCTATACACAGTGCAGAATTATATAACATTATTTTGAGCGGTAACTTCAAAAATTAAAAGTATTTCTAGATTTTGAAGTGTAAAGTTGGACTCCGCTCTAGGATCTACTGAGCAGATCTTCGATATCCAAATCGCTATGCGGGCTTTCTGGCTAGTCACAGCACGCCTGGTCGCGCTATTGGACTAAATGTAGCTTGCTCCCGCACTGGTCTAGTAGCATGAGCGAGCTACATTTAGTCCAATAGCGCGACCGGGCGTGCTGTGACTAGCCAGCAAAGCGCTTTGGATATCAAAGACCTGCTCAGTAGATCCTGGAGCGGAGTCCAACTTTACACTTCAAAATCTAGAAATACTTTTAATTTTTGAAGTTACGACTAAAATAATGTTATATAATTCTGCACTGTGTGCAGAATTATATAACATTATTCTGAATGTTTATTGTCCCTTTAAAGGTTCAGTAAAGTTTGACAATTCTAATTGCATAATTCTATTTTAAATTAATAATTTAATAAATTTTGAAGTTACGAGTCGACTAAAATAATGTTATATAATTCTGCACTGTGTGCAGAATTATATAACATTATTATTGAATGTTTACTGTCCCTTTAAAGGTTCAGTAAAGTTTGACAATTCTAATTGCATAATTCTATTTTAAATTAAATTAATAATTTAATAAAGTAATATAAAAAAAATTAATTTAAAATGGATATATTAATATATATATATATATATATATATATATATATATATATACACACTCAATAGCTCAGGTCTGGTTAAACTGATTAATTTCAGCTTGCTTGGCTTTGCTGCAACACAAGCCGCTTGTGTTGCAGCAAAGCCAAGCAAGCTGAAATTAATCAGTTTAACCAGACCTGAGCTATTGAGCAAATTTCAAAGGAACAAGATCTTCCTGTCTATAAATCAGTCCAGATTGGAATGCATAGAAATTACTGTTTGCAAGTGAAGTCTGTGTTGTGTGATTATTTTATTAGGTTTATAAGGCTGTTTAGCAAATGTTTTTGTTCCTTAAACTTAGTTTAATTATATATTCTGTGTTGTGTGATTATTTTATTAGGTTTATAATGCTGTTTAGCATTTAAAGTCTTCATTTCAAAGCTTTAAAAATAATGTATTAGGCGTTACTTATGACAATTTTGAGAGGGACCTGGAACCTATCTCCCTTACTTCCCATTGACTTACATTATAAACTGGGATTCAATTTACAACGGTTTCGATTTACAACCATTCCTTCTGGAACCTAACCCCGGCGTAAACTGAGGGCCACCTGTATATATATTAATTTTTGACTCACATTACTACCTGACAACCGTTAGGCCTCCATCATCTTTTTCTAAGTTTACTGTCCCTTTAACACCTTGTCCATCCAATGTAGGGAAAAATAAGCGCTCCAAGCCCACAGATATATAAAAGTTCAATTTTATTCCAAACTTGTTAAAATCATACAAGATAGATTAAAAAGTGGTAAGCACAGTAGTGCAAAAACAGGTTGTAGAACAGGTGCAAAAAACAGCAAACGTTTCGTGCTCCATGCACTTGGTCACTGCTAATTGATGCACCTGTTCAGAACTCTATTTATACCAAATTTCTTAAAGTGATATCACAAATTTTCATTAACCTGTACTTTGCCATTTTTGCAAGGGAGCCTATGACAAGAAACATTTATTTACTTTTTCCTTTTCATGTACATAAAGTGTTACAATATAAATATGCAGGTTGATATTTGTTGGTTAAGGCGTGACTATGTTTTGTGAAAACAATCTATTTTGCAATATATTTAAATCATTACATTTATGAAAAGAAGCATACACATTGCTCTATGAGTCATTACCTTCAGTGTTAAATATAATCAAAACCATGTTTATATTGGGATATTGTTTAAACTACTCTTAATATAAAAATCCTTAATTTGAAAAGTATGAAATTAGATATGCAATAGATGAGCCTATGACAAGAGCCTGATTTCCTAAAACATCAAAATAAATGTATGTATAGTAATCTATTTTCTCTCTCATAAAGGAAAAATTGGGTTGGCAATAATAGTGAGAAAATGTCTCATATCAACATATTTTCTTATTTCTTAATTCTTTTAGGGGAATGAGCCCATGACAAGAGACATACCTATAAATTCAAAAATTTCCCAAAAACATTAAATGATTTATTAAATTTTCCTATTTCTTAATTCTTTTTAGGGGAATGAGCCTATGACAAGAGACATATCTATAAATTCCAAAACATTTTCAAAAATTCCTTTTTTTTTTTTCCAAAGTATTTTTATTAAGAATCAATGATACATAAACATTGACAATATGAACAAGAAAGAAAAATAAACAGGAATGTTATAATGCCAGTCAAAGGTTCAATTTTACATTGCAAATTTCCAAATAATTATCCTGCATCAAAGATTCTTGTTTTAACATTTTTAACAAAATAAACTAATAAAAATAAAATAAGACTAAAGATACCTCTATACTTGTCTCTTCGTATAGTAACGTCTACCTGTGTCAATTTCTAGAAATCATGGTTGTGTCTAATTAAGAACAGTTGATTTAATTGGCTTAATGGCTTGCAGCTATATCGAGTGGATCATGTATGGGCTCTATAGACTTGATATAGTTCTCCCATGTTATCCGCACTTCTATGAATTGTTCTCTTTTATCCTTTACCATGAAGCCATATTCTTCTAGTTCTATTAGATCTGTAACCTTATTACGCCACATAGCTAGTGTGGGGATCCCTGGTGATCTCCAGTTTTGAGCTATCAGGACTTTCAGGCTGTTTATCATGATTTTTAACAGATGCTTGAAATGAGATTGAGATAGTTTAAATGATTTATTTAGTAACCAGATAAGGGGGTCTAGAGGGATGGTTATTTGAAAGATATGTTCTATTTCCAAGATTATTATCCTCCATAGAGAATTTATCTGAGAGCACCACCACCACCACATGTGACCCATGCCACTGCCCACATGTCCGCATCTCCAACAGCGGTTGTTGGTATGTGAGAAAAGTCTATTCAAAAATTCCTTTTTAAAATAAATTACTAATTTTTTTTTTAGATATTTATTATTTGGTGAATAAGTCTAAATCCCTTCTCATGTTGAGGCCCTCAGGGTGTGTAGTCTGTAGATTGAACATCCACATAACTTCTCTTTTGTCAAGTGTTGTCTCTCTATCACCTCCTCTTCTCCATTGAGGGACAAAATCTATCCCCTGTAGGATAAGAGCAGATGTGTCTGCATTGTGTAGAACCTTAAAGTGCCTTGATACAGGTGTGTCTGTGTTCTCATCCTCTATGGAGCGCAAGTGCTCCAAGAACCTCTCTTTTAACGGTCTCTTTGTTTTTCCTGTATATTGTTTGTGGAAAATTTTACATGTGAGAAGATAAACCACATGTGTGGTAGAACAGTTGATATAATGATGTATCTTATAGGTCTTATTGGTAATAGTAGAATTAAATTCCTCTCCTTCCTTAACAAAGTCACATGTTGTACATATTGGGCGTCTGCACTTATAAAAACCCTTACTCTGTTTTAACCAGCAGGATGTTTTTTTGGTTTTTACATCTGATGGAGAAATAAAATTTGCTATCGTCTTACCTCTTCTAGATACAAAATCACAACCTTCTTTGAGAATCTCCTTAAGGATAGGGTCTGAGTACAAAATTGGTATGGAATCTTTAATAATATTGCACACCTTAGTGTATTCCATACTGTAAGTTGTAATAAATTTGATCTTGCTATTTTCTGATGTTCTTTTCTGTTTATTCCTATATTTTAGCAAGTCTTGTCTGGGAATTAAATCTACACTAGATTTTGCCTCTTTAAGTAACTTCTCACTGTAGCCTCTATCCCTGAACCTTTGTGTTGCCTCTTTTAACTTCACCTGATATTCTTCCTCATTTGTGCAATTTCTTTTAATTCTGGTATATTCCCCCTTAGGGATACCCTTCACAACATGTCTTGGGTGGCATGAATTGTACTTGAGGATAGTGTTCCCAGCTGTAGACTTTCTATATATAGTAGTTTCAACTGTATTTTTGTCTGTGCTTATTAATGTGATATCAAGAAAATTAATTTCTTTATCACTCTGTTCACTGGTAAAGTTTAAGTTGAGGTTGTTATTGTTCAAATATTTACAAAAATCCTCTGCCTCTTGCTGATCTCCCTCAAACAAAAACAACAGATCATCTATGTATCTGTAAAACTGGATAATCCTATCCTTGAAGGGGTTTTTATCTCCAAAAACGTGGGACAGCTCCCACCAACCCATAAAGAGGTTGGCGTATGAGGGGGCAAATTTAGCCCCCATGGCTGTCCCACGTTTCTGGAGATAAAAGCTGTTCTGAAACAGAAAAAAATTGTGACTCAAAAGATATTCAATACTATTATTATAATATTGAATATCTTTTGAGTCACAATTTTTTTCTGTTTCAGAACAGCTTTTATCTCCAGAAACGTGGGACAGCCATGGGGGCTAAATTTGCCCCCTCATACGCCAACCTCTTTATGGGTTGGTGGGAGCTGTCCCACGTTTTTGGAGATAAAAACCCCTTCAAGGATAGGATTATCCAGTTTTACAGATACATAGATGATCTGTTTGTGTTTGAGGGAGATCAGCAAGAGGCAGAGGATTTTTGTAAATATTTGAACAATAACAACCTCAACTTAAACTTTACCAGTGAACAGAGTGATAAAGAAATTAATTTTCTTGATATCACATTAATAAGCACAGACAAAAATACAGTTGAAACTACTATATATAGAAAGTCTACAGCTGGGAACACTATCCTCAAGTACAATTCATGCCACCCAAGACATGATGTGAAGGGTATCCCTAAGGGGGAATATACCAGAATTAAAAGAAATTGCACAAATGAGGAAGAATATCAGGTGAAGTTAAAAGAGGCAACACAAAGGTTCAGGGATAGAGGCTACAGTGAGAAGTTACTTAAAGAGGCAAAATCTAGTGTAGATTTAATTCCCAGACAAGACTTGCTAAAATATAGGAATAAACAGAAAAGAACATCAGAAAATAGCAAGATCAAATTTATTACAACTTACAGTATGGAATACACTAAGGTGTGCAATATTATTAAAGATTCCATACCAATTTTGTACTCAGACCCTATCCTTAAGGAGATTCTCAAAGAAGGTTGTGATTTTGTATCTAGAAGAGGTAAGACGATAGCAAATTTTATTTCTCCATCAGATGTAAAAACCAAAAAAACATCCTGCTGGTTAAAACAGAGAAAGGGTTTTTATAAGTGCAGACGCCCAATATGTACAACATGTGACTTTGTTAAGGAAGGAGAGGAATTTAATTCTACTATTACCAATAAGACCTATAAGATACATCATTATATCAACTGTTCTACCACACATTTGGTTTATCTTCTCACATGTAAAATTTGCCACAAACAATATACAGGAAAAACAAAGAGACCGTTAAAAGAGAGGTTCTTGGAGCACTTGCGCTCCATAGAGGATGAGAACACAGACACACCTGTATCAAGGCACTTTAAGGTTCTACACAATGCAGATACATCTGCTCTTATCCTACAGGGGATAGATTTTGTCCCTCAATGGAGAAGAGGAGGTGATAGAGAGACAACACTTGACAAAAGAGAAGTTATGTGGATGTTCAATCTACAGACTACACACCCTGAGGGCCTCAACATGAGAAGGGATTTAGACTTATTCACCAAATAATAAATATCTAAAAAAAAAATTAGTAATTTATTTTAAAAAGGAATTTTTGAAAATGTTTTGGAATTTATAGATATGTCTCTTGTCATAGGCTCATTCCCCTAAAAAGAATTAAGAAATAGGAAAATTTAATAAATCATTTAATGTTTTTGGGAAATTTTTGAATTTATAGGTATGTCTCTTGTCATGGGCTCATTCCCCTAAAAAGAATTAAGAAATAAGAAAATATGTTGATATGAGACATTTTCTCACTATTATTGCCAACCCAATTTTTCCTTTATGAGAGGGAAAATAGATTACTATAAATACATTTATTTTGATGTTTTAGGAAATCAGGCTCTTGTCATAGGCTCATCTATTGCATATCTAATTTCATACTTTTCAAATTAAGGATTTTTATATTAAGAGTAGTTTAAACAATATCCCAATATAAACATGGTTTTGATTATATTTAACACTGAAGGTAATGACTCATAGAGCAATGTGTATGCTTCTTTTCATAAATGTAATGATTTAAATATATTGCAAAATAGATTGTTTTCACAAAACATAGTCACGCCTTAACCAACAAATATCAACCTGCATATTTATATTGTAACACTTTATGTACATGAAAAGGAAAAAGTAAATAAATGTTTCTTGTCATAGGCTCCCTTGCAAAAATGGCAAAGTACAGGTTAATGAAAATTTGTGATATCACTTTAAGAAATTTGGTATAAATAGAGTTCTGAACAGGTGCATCAATTAGCAGTGACCAAGTGCATGGAGCACGAAACGTTTGCTGTTTTTTGCACCTGTTCTACAACCTGTTTTTGCACTACTGTGCTTACCACTTTTTAATCTCTCTTGTATGATTTTAACAAATTTGGAATAAAATTGAACTTTTATATATCTGTGGGCTTGGAGCGCTTATTTTTCCCTACATTGGATGGACTGTTGCTATTTTGTGCGTGTGCAGACGCACTGGGAATATTTGCTTGCCGCCTAGGATATCATTTATATTTTTTCACATATACCCTCACTCTATTAGTGCCTATCATATTCACAGGATTTGTTTTTACATACCCCAGGGGCGCTCCGTTGAGCAGGTTTCATTTGTACCTTTAACACCCTGTGTGCTCCATTTTTTTTTCTTCAACAGCCAGACTCCACCTACAACGTGCCTTATTTGGAGGAGTCAATCTAGAGTTAGAAACTGCTAACCAATATCATTTTGTTTGCACAATGTCCACTGTTTGGTAGTTCATTATCTTATTATCTTTGCTGAAGCTAATTAGTGACAGATATGTGGCAGGGTTTGGCTTGTGATGTCTGTGGTATGCACTGGCAGTTTACAGAACTGAAAACTCCCAATTTTCATACTTAAATTAGAGGAAAAGGGTGCAAGTAAATAATAATTGCAAAGTGTTGTTTTTTTCCACTACACTTAGTTAAACATTTTATATGTCAATCTCCAGTCTACTGTTCCTTTGTGCTATTCCAATTCACCCAATAAAGAATACTGCATTCTTTTCAGTATAGTACTTTTTTTTTTTTTTTTTTTTATAGGAACGCAATGACCCATTCTGAACATCTTTCAACCACCCATCCACAAAAGGCTTTTATTTCCATGATGTCATCAGGATATACTGCCAATAGAAAGCGGTATCACTTGTTCCACTGGTAAATACAGGTAAAAATCCGCAAATCCAGAATTCCAAAATTGTGAAATCCAAACTTTTTAATTAATATTTTTTTTAAAAATAAAACAATAAAAAAATGACTATTTCCCCTGCCTGTAAGTCACAATATTTTCTCTCTGTGTCTTTGGTTTCAATTTCGTTTTCTAAAATGCAAATAGTCTGATTACAGTACTATATTATCTGATGGTACTATGTATACAAAAGTATTAAAAATGATATAAATGACCTTTAGTTTAATGTATAAGCTGTATTATGACATGTACATATTACGTAAATGACCTAAGATATTGTTGTTTACACTTGGTTCCATCCCCTCTCCAAGCTGCCCCATATTACAGATGCAAATATTCCGAAATCCAAACTATTACAAAATGTAAACCTTTAAAGGGACACTGAACCCAATTTTTTTCTTTCATGATTCAGCTAGAGCATGAAATTTTAAACAACTTTCTAATTTACTCCTATTATCAATTTTTCTTTGTTCTCTTGCTATCTTTATTTTAAAAGCAGGAATTTAAACTTAGCAGCCAGCCCATTTTAGGTTCAGCACCATGGATAGCGCTTGCTTATTGGAGGCTTACATTTACACACCAATAAGCAAGCATAACCCAGGTTCTTAACCAAAAATGGGCCGGCTCCTATTCATCACATTCCTGCTTTTTAAATAAAGATAGCAAGAAAATGAAGAAAATTTGAAAATTGGAGTAAATTAGAAAGTTGCTTAAAATTGCATGCTCTATCTGAATCATTAACGAAGAAATATGGGTTTAGTGTCCCTTTAAAATTTGATAAATGTATGTAGTGAGACAGCAACCTCTTAGGTTTGCGCACGTAAGACAGGGACTCTGCAATAATCCCTTATATTCCACAACAAACAACAAATGTCCACAGCGCTTCTTAGTTTGTCTCAAGTGTCTTTATTACACAGACATTCACAATGACAAGCGACGTTTCGGGTAACAACCCTTACTCATGAGTAAGGGTTGTTACCCGAAACGTTGCTTGTCATTGTGAATGTCTGTGTAATAAAGACACTTGAGACAAACTAAGAAGCGCTGTGGACATTCGTTGTTTGTTGTAAAATTTGATAAAGGGTTTTCTACCCGTAGCTGGAAAGTCAAGCCAGGTCATGCATGAGATACTACACTGATTGACCCACTAAAATAAACAGTGGATCTCAGTGCTGATGTTTTTCACGATACACTGCTGTGCACAAACATTTCATACTTTTATAAGAGTATCTATACGTATAACTGGTGACTGTTTAGTCATTGGCTGTTAAATAACCTCAACAGAGCTGAAAATAATTTGTGTGTACAATTAGCTGTATTGTTTTTTGAAAATAATAATCTTTATCTAGTTTCCTTATCACACCCTCAAAAATGCATTCTGCAAACACAACGCTTTAGATTATTGTTCATATTTAAGTAAAAAAAAAAATAAAAAAAAAATCAATGAACAGCTTTATCAATTTGCTTTAGCACTAAGTGTGGGTTATGTAGCATTCATTTGTACACTTGCTTGTAAGACTGGGGCTATTTTTAACTTAAAGGGACACTGAACCCAATTTTTTTCTTTTTCGTGCATTTCAAATAAAGATACCAAGAGAATGAAGAAAATTTGATAATAGAAGTAAATTAGAAAATTGCTTAAAATTTCATGCTCATACTGAATCACGAAAGAAAAAATTTGGGTACAGTGTCCCTTTAACTAGACAGTATATTTATAACCTTACAAAAATAAGTGGTGCATTGGGAAGGGGCAATTAAATCTATTATAACTGTAATTCTCCAGAGTAATAAATAAAGCTTATACAAAACAACAAGAGTACAAGAAAGACAGTGTACAAATTGACAGTCACATAAACGAACCCAAGCATGACCTTCAGTTCCACTGATTAAGTTTTTGGTTTTGTACACTAATATTATTTTAAATTAATACATCAAAATGTTGAAGCCTGTCAGACTACAAAGTATTATTTGTAAGTGCCAGTGAATGTAATACCTGTATATACAACTATAGAGACTCACCAAAAAGGTTCAGAAGAAGAATGCACTTCACCCTGGGATTAGGGATTTATTTATTTGTGCGTTTATGTGTTTATATTCTGAAATTGATTGCCATGTAATTTATAGTTTTGTATTGTGAATATAAACTCCTACTATGGATTGTTCAGAACAGATTACATATTTTCTTTTGGCAAGGGATAATTGATGTCACACAAAAGGGGATACATGTAATCTACAAACCTAACTCTGTGTATGTGTTGTAATATTATAAAGTAATCTCATTCACTTATGAATGCAAAGCAACCTGCATAAGTAAAATAAACAGTGTAGCTCTGTAATGCAACTAAGGGGTTAAACATTGACATTTAAATATGGATTATTTTTAGGGGAGTAGTTGCTATAGATAATTTTTTTTGTCTTATTCTTGCTCACACAAGAACAAATAAAATTATAAAAATCACATTATCCATATTGTAAGATCTTACACATATAAAACAGATGACAAACTGACAGCATTATAGATTAGTTACAACTTTATTTTTGCATTCCAACGTATTTGTTCAGCCATTTAGGGCTTGATTTATCCAGCTCCGACTACAGGTTCTTACAAGAGAACGTGCAGTCATTATTTTTCAAGCAGCAGTCCACCTCTTAGATGGAGAATTTAAATTTCCCCGATCTCATCCGACCAAAGGAGATTAACAGCCGCGTGATTGGATGTGCAGCGGCAGGGGGCGGTGTTGCACAAGAGCGCAAAATGGCGCTCTAGTGTAATGCTGAATTCCGGCAGCGGATTGCTGTCCACCAGAGGTGAGCTGGGGCAATATTCACCTGCATCTTTTAGAGTAAAATATTTTGTGCTCGATTTATCAAGCTACGGCGGACAGGGGCGTACATATGCGCCCCTGTCCGCCCTAGCTTGATAAATCGAGCTCAAAATATTTTACTCTAAGAGCTGCAGGTGAATATTGTGTTGGAGGAAATATATTTATTATATAATACATACAAGAGTTATGTGTAAAATATGAAGCTGTACTTTGTTACAGAATTTTATTTTTAAATATGTCCTTAACCCAAGTTAGGGGGTTAAAGTGAAAGTCAACCTTACCGTTTGTGAAACGCTAGGATTGACTATTGAAACAGATAAAGGGGACTTTCATTCATAAAGTACGAGATACTTCATGCAGAAAGCTCCTTTATTTGTTTCAAGCTGCTAAGGAAGCCCTGGGCAGATTGCCGTTTTGCTTTAGAGGTGACGTTTTCACCTCTTAGCCAATAGCTGTGAGGTAAATCTGGCTTGGCACCCTTGGGAGCCGGATTTTCCGCATGCTATTTGCTAAGAGGTGAAAACGTCACCTCTTAGCAAAATAAATTTCTGCTGTGGGCTGCCTGAGCTGCTCAGAACGGCGATCGTTTGAAACAAATAAAGGAGCTTTCTGCAGGAAGTATCTTATACTTCATGAATGAAAGTCCCTATATTACAGTAGTCAAATGCTAGGGTTGACTTTCACTTTAAATGGATATAAGAGTGCACAAAGAAAATGCTCTTTTCGATCATTTCATTATTGCACTGTTGGTTGTATATAACTATGTGTTTAACCCATACAATTGTATTAAACCCATAGTTAAAGTATGCTCCAGAGCAACAATGCACTACTGGAGGCTAGCTGTAGCCAATTGGTGAGCCAATGACAAATGTGCGTAGCCACCAATCACCAGTTAGCTTTCCAATAGCAGGTTCCTGCTGTTGAGGATATGCTTTTAACAACAGATACACAAAAATGTAATAGTAAGCTAATTTAAAAGTGTCTTAAAATGCTCAAGCTCTTTCTGAATCATGAAAGTTTAGTTTTGACTTTCCTATTCTTTTAATCACATCTGTCATATTTGCTCACCCACAGATTGTGGTACTATAGACAAGAATATGACTGGTGAACCAATCAGAAGAAGTATTTGCACATATGATCCAATCACCAGCCGTATCCTCATCTGGAGCTTCACAGGAGGGCACATTAGGCAATTTAAGCTAACTAGAGTACATCGTTTTTAAACTTTGTAAGATTGAGAAGGGAAGGCTGCAGCATACACATTATGCATGTAACATTACATAACAGGGGGTTATATTAATTCATCCTTCCTACCCATTATCTGCTACGATGTGTACACAGCACCGATTAGTATCACAGTAAAGGACACATACACAAACCATCACAACATCAAATAGCACAGGACAGTGAGTACCTGGAGAGGCTGCTTTCCCAGCACATATTTCCTGTGCATGACGCATAGTTATTTGTTGAACTGATCCACTGTAGCAATATTATGTACGTGACCCGCTCCTGCAAAAGGCAAATGGAGTGTCACACGCAACAGATTATTGGTCAGTTTGAAATATTTTAATACAAGTAGCTTTATAAAGCTACATATCTGTACATGGCATTTGTACCAGGATTAGGTTCCCTATAAAAGGCGATAGGATAAATGAAAAGTGACTGTAAACTGCAATCACGTACAGGATTGACCATAATAAACTGAAAATAGTGACCAGGAAGACGTCTGCACCAAACACAGCTTCCCACACTGTTCCTCTTCCGCTGCTCCGCATGACGTCAGGACTTGGGGCTGGACACTAGAGCGAGCAGCAATTTCCCAGGGTAACGCTCTAGTATGCCCGCCCCCTCTACTATTCCAGTATCCGACCCGTAGTCCTAGCTGAGAGTCTGATGTACGGCAACATAGTAAACCGATGCTGCTCTGTGATCTTGATGTAATTACACACATTTCTGCGGTAAAGATGGATTCTTTTAGTTTATTGCGTTTATACTTATGGACATTAATTAATAGCTTTTTCACAGAGGGAGCCAATTGCTGCTTTAAAGAATGGGCGATTGTAAACAGGGAGAGCACGTGACTCATGGTACCTCATGGGTAGTGCAATCTGAAAACAAAACACGTCACCCTTGCTCGGGTTTTAGGTAATAGACACAGTGGGTTTATAGTTAACTGAGTACCTGGACTGTATTTTAAAGAAAACGGTTAACGTGCACTATATACGGTTGATAATACAGACATCCCAACTCTCCCTGAAGTTCAGGGAGTCTCCCTGATTGTAATAGCGGCTCCCTGATACCAGCAAATGGAATGCAATCTCCCTGAAACTCCAAGTAGCATGAGCCAATGTGGCCCAAATCCGAAAAAGTGTTTCTTTAAGGAATGCCTTTAGTTGCTGGGACGTTATAGAACCCTCAAAGCATGCACCAATAATAAAACACAAATACTACCTTATTTACTGCACGTAATTAAACTTCATATTCTAAAATATTAAAGCATTCAACAAGCGTACGATCAATGGAAAATAGGTTTGTTGTATGTGGTTGTGCAATAAAGCTACTTTTTTTTAATGTGACTTTAGTGGGAAGCTACTCTATCTTATTTAGGGTTTCAAGGTGTCCAATATATAACTGGGGGGGTGGGGTGGCGAAACAGTAGCGGGTGAACCAACCAACCTGAAATAAGTTTTTGCAGGTTGGGATGTCTGATAATAGTTTCATTAGGTATCACTTGCCACAGTAAACATTGGAATAAATGTTGGCTCCATGAACAGTCCTCCAGTGTTTCCACCCTCTTACTCATTTTTTCCCCCAATGTTACATAAAAGTTGCCAACTTGTGGAAATATTTCAAGGACACTTTGAGGGGCTACAGTTTGGGACTGTGACAGAACAATAGTCCTCAATTGAGTATTGTTAAATGAGCATACTGAAAAAAACCCAGCTGAAAGTAATTGTAAATGTTAGATAATATCTTGCACTTTCTATGAAGCCTATGCGATGTTTAGCTTAGTCGCTAACTTTTTAAACCTTCAATATAACTTAGTAAGAGATTGCAATCTTAAAAAATATCTCTTACTGTTCTTTGCTCCTCCCATCTCCCACTTCCTGCTTCGATTTCGCCTTAGACTAGAGAGTGGTCCCACCCACTCCCTACATTACAACTCAAGGCTCGCTCCCGTGAGACCAGCTTTGCGCATGCGCAAACAAATGTCATCGTCACCATGTGATGAATTTAGCGCATGCATGAAACAACAACGTCACAAGATTCAGCGTCTACTTTTGTGAATCAAAGACGTAAATTAGCGGTTACGGGAGCGCGCATGATGTTCAAGCCGATAAATAAGAAAGTCACGCATGCTCAGTTTATTTAGTGGGCGTATGACATAGAGTGACGGCCGTCTAACTGCCTAATTTTCAACTGGTTGAAATAAAAACGTGACTACTGTGTAAACCCCCCCCCAAAAAACGGGCTGCATATATGACGATTAAAAATGTAGTTTATAAAGCTTAGAACTTTGTTTAGATATCAGGGGGAAAAAATGATGAATTACACTTATATTTATTTCATTCATTGAGTATAATAGTTGATAGCAAATAGCGTAACTTTACCTTCACTTTAAGATTTGAGGGGCAGAGATGGGGGAGCTCTAGAATACTGACTTTGTGTGGTAAATTATTCTGTGTAAGGCAGCAGATCATACAACTTTGGCATATACTGCACTATTAAAGGAATGGTAAACTCCATTATAGCATCGTCTATTAAACAGTAGTTTGTAATCCATTTAATTTATTATCATATTTTCGTTTAAACGATTCTATGTAAAATTTTAATAAAATCTATTATTTACCACTCTGTTCCCCGCGATCCCCCGCTGGCCCCCCTCGCAGCAATAAATCATTGTCACTGACATGTCGAATGGAAATGCGTGTCTACGGGCTTGGCTGGCTACGTCATTATGGGAGGCAATAGTGCCGCTCTTCCATATGCGAATGCGCAAACAAAATTCGCCATATGTCATCAATCTCAAATATTTACTGATACACAATGCGCGTACACGATTTATTTTGCGCATGTGTACTAGGATTATCCAAAATTGTATGGCTACGCCAAAGTAAACATTGAATCATTTCATGCATATCGATTCATTGTTTACTTGTACCCGATACAGTAAGTATTGTGGATTTTCCGATTTTATTCATATTACAACGATTTTGCTCAAATATATTTACTATGTCAATGGTTAATGTTTATTATTTATTTGTATACACATATCTATTGATGTTTCAAAATAAAATCTTGTGCGCTATCCGTGAACGAAGTAAACAATGAATCTCGTGATTCAATGTTACCTTGTTCATTGACAAAGCCGATTTTGCGCATGCGCACTTTAACGCCCATATCGTGAACGCGCAGAACCAGTGACGATAACGGGAGGTGGGGGAGCTGCACACGTCACTGAGCTCCATGAGAGATCTTCCATGGGGCGGAGTCTGCAATAGTAAAACATAAAAATTAAAAACGGTACATGAAATATAAATCCTATTTCCAAAAAAAAAAAAAGGCGTTTTAACTTGCAATTACATGTACTTTAGATTGATGCATTGCAAATGGCATTGCGTTTACCATTCCTTTAAAGACACAATGAACTGTCCTATTATGTGTCAAATGTTTCTGGGCATGCAAAAGTCACTGCTCCCCTAACAGAATTACTCTTAAGGATGCACTGTCTTTCTGGGGTGAGTTAATAAAGTTATTGACATAGGGCCTGATTCTCAAAAACTTGAGTTTGGAGAGAAAATATATTTTTTATTTTACAGTGGCAGAACTCTCTAAATTCTTTAAGAAAACAGACAGAACCTTGAAGTTCCAGAGAGATGAGAGCTGACTCTTAAAGTGGCCAATGATCTAAAGGTCTCTGGGCTGGTGAGATTATTAAAGAATGCTCGCCAGTACTTCTTTTTCCCTGATGGAATGATCTAAAGCCATGTCTTGTTAAGGGGCGTATACTGCATTTTCTTACGGAGAGGAGGATTTGCATACATGAATTGTTATAGTTTAAAAAGATAATGCCTTTATTATCCATTCCCCAGTTTCGCATAACCAACACGGCTATATTAATATACTTTTCACCTCGGTGATTACCTTGTATGTAAGCCGCTGCAGATTGCCCCTTCTTTCAGTTCTTTTGACAGACTTGCATTTTAGCCAATTAGTGTTGACTCATAAATAACTCCATGGGAGTGATCACAATGTTATCTATATGGCACACATGAATTAGTGTTGTCTACCTGTGAAAAACTGTAAAAATGCACTGAGATAAAAGGCTGCCTTCAAGGGCTTAGCAATAAACATATGAGCCTACCTAGGTTTAGCTTTCAACAACAACAAAAAATACCAAGAGAACAAAGCAAATTTGGTCAGTTGTTTAAAATTGCATGCCCTATCTGAATCAATAAATGTTAATTTTCACTAGTAAAGGGATACTAAATCTAATTTTTTTCTTTCATGACTCAGAGCAAGCAATTTTAAGTGACTTTCTAATTTACTCCTATTATCAATTTTCTTTGTTCTTTTGCTATCTTTATTTTAAAAAGCAGAAATGTAAGGTTAGTAGCCAGCCCATTTTTGTTTCAGAACTTGGGTAGCGCTTGCTGATTGGTGGCTACATTTATTTTGACCAATGCTACATATCTGTCTCTAATTGGCATTAACTGATAACAGCTGCAAAACAATGCATTTTTTACTAACAATATGGATGTGGCTAGCCTTGTTGTCTGCAGACTTAAAGGGATATGAAAACGAAACAATTTCTTTTGCGATCCAGACAAAGCGTATAATTTTAAAAACAGTTTGCAATTTACCTCTGTTTTCAAATTATCTTAGTTCCCATGGTATTCTTTATTGAAGAGATACTTAGATAGGTTCATATACAAAGAAAGAAAAAGCAGCATCCCATAAGCACTCTAAATAAGGAATACAGATAGTCTAGAAACAAGAAAAGGGTCTCAACCCTCAAATAATTAGGAAAATTAAATGAAACTTAACTTTTATTATACCAAGAGAATAAAAAATGAATAAAAGCAATTAAAAACAATTAAAAATTATCAACATCCAGGGACATGAATGGTCCAAATCACAACATTGATTCTATAAAAACAAATAACGTCTATAAAACAACATTGGCCTAATACCAGAAAAGTACAATATAGGTAACTTTCCCCATTACATTGTTTAACACGAAACAAAAAAGTCCCTCACTATAGTCTACCAGTGACTTAAGCCTCCCAAGTGAGCACAAAAAAAGGGATTGGCGATCTGCTATACTCACGTGTTACTCCAATATAATTACTTAAAAAAGCTGGGTGCTCCTGTACTAGTCAGGTAAATAAAAAAATATATAATGGCCTTTTATAAAGCAGGGGTGTGAAACGTGTGTCAGGCGTTTTCGTGGCATGATTTGGTCCTGGCCAGGGGCCTTAGTATTGTATTGAATTGGTTTATATCATGTTTGGTATTATATATTTTTTTTATATACCTGACTAGAGGTGTGTTTGTAATCCTCCACAGTGTTTGACAGCTGCTAGGGAGCCCAGAGAGAATGGAGTTGCAATAGTCAAAATGGGAAATGAGAGAGTGAATTCAAATCTTAGGTGTGTCTTGTGTGAGGAAGTGGCAAATTTAAGAGATGTTTTTAAGGTGGAAGTAGCAAGAACTGGTCAAAGACTGGATGTGAGGAGTGAAAGATAGATCTGAGTCAAATGCCACCCCAATACATCGTCCATGCGGGTTTGGGTTAATTATGTTATCAACAGTTATAGAAATATGGAGGATAGAGATTTTGGAACAAGGGGGGGAAATAAGGAGCTCAGGTAGTGTAAGGACATCCAGGAGGAAGTATGAGAAAGAAAGTTAGTTACACAGGTTAGCAAGAAAGGGGATATGTCTGGTGCAGAAAGGTACATTTAGGTGTCATCAGCATACAAATGATATTGAAACCCGTGGACCTATTTGGGAACCTAAGGAAGATGTACAGTATATATTGAGAAGGGGACCAAGGACAGAGCCTTGTGGTACCCCAACAGAAAGTGATAGAGAGACAGAGGATGTGCCAGAGAAGGCTACACTAAAGGTACGGTTGGACAGGTAGTAGGAGAGCGCTGTGTCACACATGCCGAAGTATTAGAGGGTTTGAGGCAGGAGAGGGTGGTAAACAGTATCAGAGGCTGCAGACAGATCAAGAAGGATTAACAGAAAAGTTACCTTTCAATTTTGCTGTAAGTAGGTTATTAGTTACCAGTGTGGATAAAATCAATGATTTTTGTTAAAAAAAAATAAATTTAATTCAGATTTTTTTTTTAATCAAATGCTTTTTTAATTAAATATATATCGGTTTTCTTTTAGGTAAATTATAATCCAAAGGTCATTGATCATGAAATAAGGGTTAGCTTTTAATTATGTAAACCTGAGGACAGATTTGAAAACCAGTGGTCTAGAGAAGATATCACATATTCTTTGTTTTGTACTTCTCAAAACTGTGAATTTGTTTCTGCAGCAATATCATGCCTCTTCTTCAAAGTAAAAATGCTATAAAATAAACATGCAAAGTTGAAAAATAGACCTTAAAGGGACATAACCCAACATTTTTTCTTTCATGATTCTGATAGAACAGTATAGGTGATATTAATTAGTGGACCCAGCGCAAGTATGTACACCTATTTCTCCCTTCAGTGGGTTTCCTAGTAAACCTCGTGATAGTCAATAGTATAAATAGATGAAGCGAGCGTCAAGAAGGCTAAGGTGGATGTATAAAAGGTTACAGTTTTAATGTACCCAATATAAAACACAAATCAAGCTAAAATTCATGGATCCATGATTTACAAGATAAAAACAATATGTAAACAGTTATAAAAGCAGCAACAATCTATGAAAAAGACAACAATAATCTTCACATAGAGATGATAATAAATAGCAAATGCATATAATGTTGAAAAAAATCTCCCAGTAAGAGTATTTGGAAAGTGGTCCCCAAAAAATATATAGTTGGTGTGAGTTCCAATTAAGTTGTCCCAATCAAGTGTGTAATGTGAAAGATGTCCAAAATGTTCAAATGTTAAAAAAAAATCACTCCAAAATCAAATATAAAATGCAAAAAGTGAAAAAAATGGTGATAAAATAGAAAAAATATAAATCTATAAAAAATATATAAAAAAATATAAAAATGTGGGAGGGTGGAGCTGGCCGTAGACCAACATGGCCACTGAAATCTAACCCTCTGTAGCTGCAAAGCACATTCATCAACAATACTGGAGACTCAAACATGATACTGTCTCCCAAATGACACCATCCGATAGCAGAAAACCTGAGCTTTACTCTGATAGGCAGAGGTCCCCAGAAGCCCAGCATTTGGACAGATTATCTATAACAGACAAATTAAGGTGCAACGGACTCACATGGCCGTCTTCTGCTTGATCGATGATTTTTATGCTACACCGCACACACTTCACTTGAAGTTAACAGACTTTGAGAAGATAAAGAGTGCGTTATTATCCATAGCAGCGGTGGGCCGAACAGAAGCATCCTACTTTCAGCGAAAACATGTTAACACACTACCAAGCATGGAGGAATTTTATCTACAGGTGCAGGCGCTACTTAGTCACTTTGAAGAGAAAATGCAAAGTAGCTTCGACGATCTTAAATCTACCTGCAGAGCTGAATTTACAGAGGAAAACACCTCACTGGCAGTAGTGGCGGCTAGATCAGTTTCTGCAAAGATCACAGCCACGGTCAGCATGGCTGCTCATAGGCTGGAGCTAATTGAGGAAAGTCCGAGCACCCCATGATGCGGCAGAGATAAGCCTCATATAGAAAAGCACCAGGGAGAGGGAACATACTCTGCAACCAGGTCTGTACAAACAGCGGAGTTTGGTATATTTACCCTACCTGTAACAACACAGTCCTCCGATACTGCACACATGGATCTTGCAATGACTCCAAGAGATCCTGGGCTGAATGGACGGACAGTTCTCTGTACAGTTGACCTCTTAGCTACTCTACTTCTGCGGACCACCAAACCGGTGCTGGGCAGTAGTGGATTGATGCCCTATGTGGTGTCCACTGTGACCCTTTTCATGCCTCATCTCCAATCCAACCTCATGAGAGATACCGGCCTGCAGACATTACCGAGGAGACGTGTCTTACTGCACGGGCAGGACTATATTAACCCGCAATATGCTCCAGTAGCAGATAAAGCTGGTGTAGGCTAGCTACTCCCCAGATGCCACTAATACTTAATAAGTGTTTAAGAATAGTTTATACCTTGCTTCATATTAGCCTATACTGCACGAAGGAGGTTACATTGTTTAAAACATTTTACACTCATGTTGGTTATAGTTTGCTATTTATACTATTTATCTGTTGAAGACTTTACAAGTAAGGCAACATTTATTAATATCTCTATAGCAATTTGGGTCTCTAACATTACCACGGCTACTGAATAGGTTCATGCCTGTCTGATTCATACGTTAGATGTTTATTGCGTACTTATAACATATGGCTTCACTTATCATGGCCTGGAGAACAGACCCCCCTACTCGTGCTTTAAACACATCTTAATAACATGCCTACCCATCTTTCATATGGTACATAATGATACATGGTTTGTATCCATACAAGGTTAACTTGGCCATTAGGAGACTACCTCCAGTGGTCGCTCACAGTTCTATAGGTATATTAGCAATTGCAGGGGTCCAATTGGTCCTAGAACATTGATGCAGCTAGAATATTTATTCACAGGTTTGTATTTATCTTTGCAATCAGACTAGGATCACCTCTAACCCTGTGGTTTTATTTGTATATTTTATCAACATAATAAGTCTGAACTCAAAGCCTCTTTTCATTGTCCATCTATGTATACACCTTATGCTAACCATCGTAAGCCTTTAGTCTCTGCATTCTCATTTATAGCTCTATTGTGTTATGGAAGAATTGTGTCTACCTATTTATAATGTATACAATATCCCTGTATTGCTGTGACGTGCTACATGACTGTTTATCCTTATTTATTCACATCTTTAGACAGCCCATTACAGCACCTATCCCTCAGATACTTAGTATTATAGACCCTCGCTCCCTTAAAGCCTGAAATTCTATCTGATTTAGGGGGAATTAATATTAAGCTACATTCTGCAGTTCCTGGGGGTTTATACTTTGGAACTCATACTTTCCCATTACATACCATATCCTTCTTCTATGTCATGAATAGGTTTACATCGTGTTATTCATGCAATGAGAGCATGGTCCAGGTTTCATGTTTTTACTTCTTTCAGGTTGCCCTATACTAAGACACAAGTTGCTTACACCTATCCACCATACATGCCAATAAAAATTAGTTTTTGGCTGCTACATTAATTCTTACATCTGCGGGTAGCAGATCATCCACCAGAACATCATTCTGGAACATAGCTCTTAAATTAGATTGGCCTAACTTATGTGTTTTAGGAACCCACCAGTGTACTATATGGGATGCCTTTAGACTTAGTGTTTTACGGATTTCCCCCTATTGCATTGACCAGCACATACCCCATGATTACTCTCTACCATTGAGGAATAGTGCATAGTACTACTTTTGTTTAAAACCTTATGGGCTTCTTATTAATTGGTCAACATATTGCTATATACTATATATATATCATACCTCTGTACATTAGCTACTTCCTTATATGTACACAATCTGGAATCTATTGCATGAGTTAACAAAGAGGTATAGCGACATCTTTTCCCTATTGCATTGTATAGATGATGCCATTTAGGCTTGATTGCTTTACCATGGGTAAGTGGCTTTAGGAGAGGCATTTTATGCTTAATTTTGGTTTTTAGGCCTTCTTCTATATATCTGTTTAAATCTGACCTGATAGGCCTATTATTAATTATTTTCATATATTACTATATATATGTATATCATACCTATGTACCTTCATCATATGCTTACTTCAACACAATCTTGATTCGGCTATATGTGTGTCCAAAGGTGTATAGCGACACCTTCTCCCTATGGAGTTGTATTGATAAAGACCTTTAGGTCTGATTATTACACCCTGGATACATCATATTGAGAGAATCATCTTGTATAACAGCTAGCATTGTCTTATTTTACATCATAACTTGCTGTAGATATGTTCATTCTGATGTCTCTTATCTACCCATGACACCCATAGCATATGTTTCCATAACATTTCCTTTACTGACACACCTTAATAGGCTCCACCCCCTCCCCCTCTTTATTATGAGCTGCTCTTGCCCGCTGAATTTCCCCCCTTCCCTTACATATTATGGTCCAGGAATATAAGCCATCTCCCCTCATCTTGATATCATTAACCTAGAGATTGAAGTTCTCTTCTGTCGTTATGCGGACCATACGCCATGTATTATGTTATAAAATGAAGTTCAATTTTAATTCGTCCATGCCTTCTCTCAAATTCCATTAGAACATGATATACTATTATAATATGGACCTAGCTCGGTTGTCATACTTGTATTTGGACAAATTATGTATGTTATTTTTCTTCTGTTTGTCACTCTCAAAACTTCAATAAAAATTATTTAAAAAAATATATATATATATAAAAATGTGAAGGAGGTAGTATAAAGTTTCCAAAATTGTTAAATGCAACAATCAAAATGTTAGAATAGTTTGTGCGAAGATGAAGTGAAAATGGTGAACTTCTTATATCTTCTAATTAGTGATATCCATCAGTGAATATAATAAATCTCTTAAGTAATCCTGTGAAGAAAGAAAAAAGCAATACTGTAGAAAATCTAAAACAATTGGTTAAGGTGTAAGAAATTTGCTTACTTTCAGTTAGATGTCGGCACGTTTCGGCCTGAAAATAGGCCTTTTTCAAGACTATCTGATAGAACATACCATTTTCAGATTTCAAATTTACTTTTATCAAATTTGCTTCATTCTCTTGGCATCCTTGGGAGTTCGGTGAACACATTGCGGTTTTCTTCACAGAAAATGTTCCCCGTTTCTATGTTTCCCGCCTCCTCCTCATCTTTTTATGTAGTGTAGAGCGATCCCACCCACTCTATATGTAATTGACAGTGTGCGCTCCACATTATACTGCCTCTTAGCCCCCACAAAGAAAACAGCAAGCTCTATGGCTCAGCTTTTGATTGAGTGAGCAGCACAATTACTTAACATTAGTAGACTTAATCTCCTTCACGAAGTGGATCCTACAAGAGCGCTTTGTTTGATTTTAATTCACTGACTACCAGGTTACAAGATTGTTGTAATTTATTACTGTAATGTATTATTTATCGAATTGATTGATGTTAGACCTTAATGAAGGTCTATGTATTGTGTTGTAGTATCCCTTAATAAACAATATATATATATAAAATAAAAAATTGGGGGGTTTACAGGACATGTAAGAAATTTAAGCCTATAAAATTATGGTTTAACAACTTAAATGTCACTCTGTTAGATTATACTTAGAAACTGCTCTAAGTTTACCATCACTTTAAACACAAAATAGAAAGTGGAAAGGTTAAATGTAATAAAACGTAAAAGACAAAAGTCTAAAGTAAATTAAAATAAAAAAAACACAAATTTTAAATGTAACAAAATATATCTTCCTTTTTTATATAGAGATGTTCATATAATATTTTCTAGTCACTTTTTTTACAGATATGCTGATATGCTGCATCACTCTGAAGTAATTCAGTATTTGGGTAACAACTCCCTTTAATTAATTAATAGTATAGTCTTATGCTTAGCAGTGGTGTGTTTGTAATCTTCCACAGTGTTTGTCTCACATTATTCTGAAAAAAGGATTACAATAAAGATATACATTGGTTTTTGGACGAACACACATTCGTCACGTTTAACAAAAACAAATGTAAATGTTCAATGAAAATTAAATTTTCATTTTATTTTAAATTAAACGAAAACTGAATTGTGCAACTAACAAATATTCTGGGAAACAAATTTCCTTGAATATTTGGAACAAAAATTTAGTCCAAAATTAAATTTCTTTTATATAGATGGCGAGAGTCCACAAGCTAGTTACTGATGGGATATACATTCCTACCAGGAGGGAGTAAAGTTTCCCAAACCTATAAATACACCTCCCACCTCACTCATACCTCAGTTTTAAAAACTTTGCCTCCTTAGGAGGTGGTGAAGCATGATGTGCTTGATTTCTTCAGTAAAAGGCGCTTCTAAGCATATTGAAGCCTAGTTCCTCTCTAAGTGCAGTGTTCGTCTTAGGGATTTGAAGGGAGTATTGCCTGATAATACCATGTTTTCGCCTATGGGAAAGCTTTTCACAAGGCTCTCTGTAAATCGGTCGCAGGGATTCATCTGTTGCCTCCCTTTATAGGTCGACATTATACTCTTGTACCTCTGCTGATATGTTTCAGTACTGGTTTGGTTTTCTGCTATATGCGAATGGGTGTCTTACAAGGTAAGTATTTACTTTTATTATATAAGACACCCTCAGCTATGGATTGGGCACTTTTTAAGTAAAGTTGTTATATATTGTTTGTATACATGCCTTGAGTCAGTAATTCAGTGCTCTTTTTTAGCAACTTTAAATAATGATAAAATGTTGGTCAAGGTTGTCTGTGAAACATACAGGTTTTTTTGAGCTAGTAATTTATTTATAAATTAGGATGCTACATATTATATTAGTCTCATGGAATGCTGATAATCACATTTTATGCAGTATAATATAATTATCCATTTAGGCTTTATTTAGGTACATTTTAGGAGCATAGATATAAATTTGCAGAATTAATTTTTATTTTTTATTTTTTTTGCAATTATGTCTCAAACTGAACCTGCCTCTGATATTACCATAGGATTTGAGCTGCATGAACACATAGCTACCAAAGCTAAGTGTATTTGTTGTAAAAAAAAGCTGAACTAAATTCTTCAGCTCAATTATGTGGCTCTTGTTTTGACAATTTGTTAAATACTGATAATATATCTATGAGTACAAATGCACCCACTGTTATTCCATCTAAGTCTAATGTACATAGTATTCCTGCAGAAATTAAATATTTTATTGCTGCAGCTAGAGAAGGCAATGACTGTGCCTTCAAATAAACGTAAAAGGATTTTGCAACATTTTCCTAATCCTAGTTAACTAAGTTCTGACCTTCAGCATACTGATGTATCCTCTACTGATGGCGTTTCCTCTGATTCAGAGGATGCAACGTCAGAGACAGATTTAGACAAATCATCTTTTTTTTTAAGATAGAATATATTTGCTCTCTCTTACAGGAAGTTTTGTTTACTTTGGGTATTGAGGAGTCTAAACCTCCTGATGATAAAGCTAGTAATCGTCTAAATTCTGTATTTAAGACTACTGTTATTACTCTTGAAGTATTTCCTATTCCAGACGCTATCTCTAATGTGATTGCTAAAGAATGGTATAAGCCTGGTACCTCTTTTAACCATTCTTCTAGGTTTAAGACATTGTATCCTTTACCTGTGGCCAATTTAGATCTTTGGGAAGAAAGTTGATGGGGCAATTTCCACTCTTGACAAACGTACTACTATTCCTATGTAAGACAGTACTTCTTTTAAGGATCCTTTAGATAGGAAGCTTGAATCTTATCTAAGAAGGGCATATTTACATACTGGCTATATTCTTAGACCTGTTATATCTATGGCTGATGTTGCTGCTGCTTCTACTTTTTGGTTGGACAGTTTAGCACAGCAGTTGTCTTCAGATTCTGAATTATCTAACATTATTGTTTTACTTCAACATGCAAATTATTTTATTTGTGATGCTATATTTGATGTTGTGAAGATCAATGTCAAATCCATGTCTTTAGCCATTCTAACTAGAAGAGCTTTATGGCTTAAATCTTGGAATGCTGACATGGTGTTTAAAACTAGATTATTATCTCTCTTTTCAAGGTAAAAATCTTTTTGGTTCACAGTTGGATTCTATTATCTCCACTGTTACTAGGGGTAAGGGAGATTTTCTGCCCCTAGACAAGAAATATAAGGGTACATTTAAAGCTCCCAATTGTTTTAGTTCCTTTCATCAGAATAGAAAACAGAAAACCTCTCTTTCCCCTAAGGCCTCTGGCTCTAATTGGAGACCATCTCCGAATTGGAATACATCCAAGCCTTATAAGAAACCAAATCCTGCCCCTAAACCTACATGAAGGTGTGGCCCTTAAGCTGGTTCTTCTGGTAGGGGGCAGACTAAAGCCATTTCAAAGAGTTTGGACCGACTCTGTCCAAAATCAGTGGATTTAGAATATAATTTATCGGGTATCGAATAGGATTCAGAATAAGACCTCTCTTGGGAAGATTCTTTCTTACCCATGTACCAAAAAAAACAGTAAAGGCTCAAGCCTTTCTGAAATGTGTTTCAGATCTAGAACTTTCATGGGTAATAGTCCCAGTTCCACAGCAGGAACAATGATTGGGTTTTTATTCAAATCTATTCATTGTACCAAAGGAAAATTCTTTCAGACCAATTTTGGATCTGAAAACTTTAAATCGTTTTGTAAGTGTCCCAACTTTCAAGATTGTGACTATAAGGACTATTTTGCCTTTTGTTCAGCATGGTCACTTCATGTCCACAATAGACGTACAGGACGCTTACCTTCACATTCCGATTAATCCAGATCACTATCGATTTCTGAGATTCTTTTTTCTAAATAAGCATTGCCAATTTTTTCTCTTTTCCGTTTGGCCTTGCAACAGCACCAAGAATATTCTCAAAAGTTCAATGTGCCCCTTCTATCTGTAATCAGGGAGCAGGGTATTGCATTGTTTCCTTATTTGGACGATATCTTGGTACTAGCTCAATATTTTCATTTAGCGGAATCTCACACAAAGCAACTTTTGTTGTTTCTTCAAAGACATGGTTGGAGGATAATTTTACCAAAGAGTTTCTTGATTCCTCAGACAAAGGTCACCTTTTTTGGTTTCCAGATATATTCAGTGTCCATGACTCTATCCATAACAGAAAATAGATGTTTAAGATTGGTTTCAGCTTGTCTAAACTTTCAGTCTCTATCATTCCCTTCAGTGGCTATGTGCATGGAAGTTTTAGGTCTCATGATTGCAGCATCGAATGTGATCCCTTTTGCTCATTTTCATATGAGACCTCTACAGCTTTGCATGTTGCACCAATGGTGCAGGGATTATACTCAGATATCACAACTGATATACTTAAATCCCAACACTCAACTCTCTCTGACTTAGTGGTAAACCATCATCTTATTGTTCAAGGGGCCTCTTTTGTTCATCTTATCTGGACTGTGATCACAACTGATGCAAGTCTCACAGGTTGGGGAGCTGTTTGGGGGTCTCTGACAGCAGAAGTAGTTTGGAATCCTTGAGAGGTGAGGTTACCAATCAATATCTTAGAACTTCTTGCTATTTTCTTGAGTTCTTTAGGCTTAGTCTCTATTAAAGAGAGAATCGTATATTCAGTTTCAAACAGACAATGTCACAACAGTGGCATATGTCAATCATCAAAGGGGGACTCGCAGTCCCCTAGCAATGAAAGAACTACCTATAATACTTTCTTGGGCGGAATCCAACTCTTGTCTAATCACTGCGATTCATATACTAGGTGTAGACAATTGGGAAGCTGATTATCTCAGCCGTCCATCCAGATGTATTCTATCAGATTGTGCAGATGTGGGGTCTTCCAGACATAGATCTGATGGCCTCTCCTCTGAACAAAAAACTTCCCTGATAACTCTCTAGGTCCAGTGATCCTCAGGCGGAAATGATGGATGCTCTAGCAGTTCCGTGGTTTTACCAACCTGCTTACATTTTTTCACCTCTGGTTCTTCTTCCAAGAGTGATCTCAAAGATCATAATAGAACAATCTTATGTGTTTCGGATAGCACCAGAATGGCCTCACAGGTTCTGGTATGCGGATCTTGTGCGAATGTCTAGTTGCCAACCTTGTTCACTTCCTCTAAGACCAGACCTTTTGTCTCAAGGCCCGTTTTTCCACCAGATCTCAAATTTCTAAATTTTAAAGCATGGAAATTGAACGCTTAGTCCTTAGTCATAGATGTTTCTCTGACTCTGTGACTAACACTATATGATACAGGCTCGTAAGCCTGTTTTAAGGAAAATATATCACACGGTTTAGAAAACCTATATTTGATGGTGTTCCACTCATGGTTATTCTTGGCATTCTTTTAGAATTCCTAGGATTCTTAAGTTTCTTCAGGATGGTTTGGGTAAAGGTTTGTCTGCCAATACTTTGAAAGGACAAATCTCTGCTCTTTCTGTTTTATTTCACAGAAAGATTGCTATTCTTCCTGATTTTCACTGTTTCGTACAGGCTTTGACTTGTATCAAACCTGTTATTAAATCTATCTCTCCTCCTTGGAGTCTAAATTTGGTATTTAAGACTTTGGTTCCAGAAAAGGTCAGAAAGCCTCTGCCATTTATTTGGCATCTTGGTTGAAACTTCTAATTCACAAAGCTTATTTGGAGGTGGGGCAGTCTCAGTCACAGAGAATAACAGTCCATTCTACAAGATCAGTTGACATCAGTTTACTAGAAGGAAGCTTCAGTTAATCAAATCTGCTAAGAAGACACTTGGTCTTCTTTGCATACCTTTACTAAATTGTACAATTTTGATATTTTTGCTTCTTCGGAAGCAGCTTTTGATAGAAAGGTTCTTCAGACAGCTGCCTCAGTTTGATTCTAGTGCCTATGATTTACGTTTTTTTTAATTTTTAAGAAAACTGAATTATTTTTTTAGATTTAATTTCTTAGCGGAAATAGCTGTTTTTATTTTATCCCTCCCTCTATAGTTACTCGTGGACTTCCACATCTTGGGTATTATATCCCATCAGTAACTAGCTTGTGGACTCTCGACACGTATATGAAAGAAAACTTAATTTATGTAAGAACTTACCTGATAAATTCATTTATTCATTTTCTTCCCTGTACATTTCTGGATTACAATATGTTGACCCCAATGAAGAGATAACATTACAGGTGGATACTTAGCAGTTTACAGTACATATGTGTATATATATATATATATATATATATATATATACACACACTTGTATATGTTTTTATATATACATTATAGCCCCTTCCATTCAAATACCTTGTCATATACCATATACCTTTTAATTCTTGTAACTTTTTTAATATTAATATTTTTTATTAGATAGTGTATATATGATGGTAACACTTTATTTTAAGGTAATTATGTAGTGCTTTAAGGGACACTCAAGTCAAAATAAACATTTATGATTCAGATAGAGCATTCAGTGTTAAGACACTTTCCAATTTACTTCCATTATCAAATTTTGCATAATCTTTTTATATTCACACTTTCTGGGGAACAAGATCCTACTGAGCATGTGCACAAGCTCACAGGGTATACGTATACTAGCCTGTGATTGACTCATGTCTGTCACATGATACAGGGGGCCGGCAAAATGGGAGGGAAAAAAATCTACTGTTTATTTAACACCTTAATGACCATGACGTACCATGTATGTCAACAGTCATTAAGGGTTTCCTTATTTCTAATAGCACAGGTCCCGCCGCAAATGGCGGAACCACACTTTTATACTCTCCCTCCTCTCTTCTGGTGACCGGAAATAGCGCGGTCTCGCCACTGGCTGCAGAAATATTTCAATACATTACACAGCACACATATACTAATCTAGGAAATTCAGTGGCTAATGCCAGAGTTCCCAATCAAACATTAAAAAGTATGGTCATTTTTAAATTAACTCCCCCTTCAAAGAATATATTGTATTTCTTTCCTATGGCATGGATCGTCCACAATGTCATTCCAATTACTAGTGGGATATTCAACTCCTGACCAGCAGGAGGAGACAAAGAGCACCCCAGCAAAGCTGTTAAGTGTAACTTCCCTTACCCATAATCCCCAGTCATTCTCTTTGCCTTTGTCAATGGAGGATGTGTGAAGTTGGTGTCTGAAGATATTTAATCCTTTTATGGGTACTTTTCCCTGCAAGCAAGGATTGGGGTCTAGCTGTGTCCATGTCAATCTCTTTAGTAAGAGTAGTGGTGGCTTTTAGCAGTTAAAAGGCGGCGAGGTAGTCTTTGATTTAGATTTAACATTTTGCTACCCCTTTGTAGAAAGCCAGAGTTAGTTACTCTGTTCTTTCTTTTCCTACAGGTCCATGACAGGGAGCGACGTGTCTGTCACACCTATGAATCAGCATCTGTCCTGCAGCTGGATCTAAGGTAAGTGCCTTTGCCTTCTAGGTATTGAAGGACAGCAGCACTTAAGAGGTTAATCCTCATATGGATCTAAATTGGGACATAGATATCCTTTTTTAATTAAGGATACTTATTTTGGACAGATTATGGCACAAATTGGTACATAGATATGCTTATTAGTTAAGGATATATTCTTTATAGGATATGACACTGTATAGGTTAAAGGTGTTGTAAGAGACGTTATTTGGCTGAGAGAATCATAACCTTTATTGTGAATCGATAGAGGAGTGATGCAGCATTCTGATTAAATTAGCAGAATGCAGGGTAATTTATTAGTGTATTCATTTGACTGACATATTTAGATGATGAGGAGAATACAGTTCAGAGAGGCTTATTTACATAACGGTCAAAACTGTGAGCCGTTTACTTTTTCGCGCTCTTTCAGGTAGCGCAGTTAGTTTTTCAATCTGCTCACATGATTCCCATACTTCCAGTATATCAGAGCAGAGCTTAGTGAGCTTGCATTGCGTTGAAGTGTATCGCATTGTGGAGCTCTGTCAGATTTAAGTTTTTGACATTTTTCTCATCAACGGATCGTTCTGTGCTAAGAGGAGAAGATCCTTACAGGAAGTTTTCATTTCCTCTGACTAGTGGGGTGTCAATCCTGTCTGGTAGGAGCTTCAGGCAATCTGAGGTTGCTTTGAAGGATCTTTTTATTGCTCTCTAAAATTCTAATAAAATTCAAAGATTTATTTTCTTTTACAATAGTATTTAAAAGCTGAATTCTGTAATTATGGATTTAGAATTAGATATGTCTATGACCTAGATTTGGAGTTTGGCGTTAGCCGTGAAAACCAGCGTTAGAAACTCCTAACGCTGGTTTTAGGCTACCGCCGGTATTTGGAGTCACTCAAAATAGGGTCTAACGCTCACTTTTCAGCCGCGACTTTTCCATACCGCAGAACCCCTTACGTCAATTGCGTATCCTATCTTTTCAATGGGATCTTTCTAACTCCGGTATTTAGAGTCGTTTCTGAAGTGAGCGTTAGACATCTAACGACAAAACTCCAGCCGCAGGAAAAAAGTCAGTAGTTAAGAGCTTTCTGGGCTAACGCCGGTTCATAAAGCTCTTAACTACTGTACTCTAAAGTACACTAACACCCATAAACTACCTATGTACCCCTAAACCGAGGTCCCCCCACATCGCCGACACTCGAATAAATTTTTTTAACCCCTAATCTGCCGACCACCACCTACGTTATCCTTATGTACCCCTAATCTGCTCCCCCTAACACCGCCGACCCCTGTATTATATTTATTAACCCCTAATCTGCCCCCCTCAATGTCGCCTCCATCTGCCTACACTTATTAACCCCTAATCTGCCGACCGCAAAGCGCCGCCACCTACGTTATCCTTATGTACCCCTAATCTGCTGCCCCTAACACCGCCAACCCCTATATTATATTTATTAACCCCTAATCTGCCCCCCTCAACGTCGCCTCCATCTGCCTACACTTATTAACCCCTAATCTGCCAAGCGGACCGCACCGCTACTATAATAAAGTTATTAACCCCTAATCCGCCTCACTAACCCTATAATAAATAGTATTAACCCCTAATCTGCCCTTCCTAACATCGCCGACACCTAACTTCAATTAGTAACCCCTAATCTGCCGACTGGAGCTCACCGCTACTCTAATAAATGTATTAACCCCTAAAGCTAAGTCTAACCCTAACACTAACACCCCCCTAAGTTAAATATAATTTACATCTAACGAAATTAATTAACTCTTATTAAATAAATTATTCCTATTTAAAGATAAATACTTACCTGTAAAATAAATTCTAATATAGCTACAATATAAATTATAATTATATTATAGCTATTTTAGGATTTATATTTATTTTACAGGTAACTTTGTATTTATTTTAACCAGGTACAATAGCTATTAAATAGTTAAGAACTATTTAATAGCTAAAATAGTTAAAATAATTACAAAATTACCTGTAAAATAAATGCTAACCTAAGTTACAATTAAACCTAACACTACACTATCAATAAATTAATTAAATAAACTACCTACAATTACCTACAATTAACCTAACACTACACTATCAATAAATTAATTAAATACAATTCCTACAAATAAATACAATTAAATAAACTAGCTAAAGTACAAAAAATAAAAAAGAACTAAGTTACAAAAAATAAAAAAGTATTTACAAACATAAGAAAAATATTACAACAATTTTAAACTAATTACACCTACTCTAAGCCCCCTAATAAAACAACAAAGCCCCCCAAAATAAAAAATGCCCTACCCTATTCTAAATTAATAAAGTTAAAAGCTCTTTTACCTTACCAGCCCTGAACAGGGCCCTTTGCGAAGCATGCCCCAAAGAATTCAGCTCTTTTGCCTGTAAAAAAAAAACATACAATACCCCCCCAACATTACAACCCACCACCCACATACCCCTAATCTAACCCAAACCCCCCTTAAATAAACCTAACACTAAGCCCCTGAAGATCATCCTACCTTGTCTTCACCTCACCAGGTATCACCGATCCGTCCTGGCTCCAAAATCTTCATCCAACCCAAGCAGGGGTTGGCGATCCATCATCCGGTGGCTGAAGAGGTCCAGAAGAGGCTCCAAAGTCTTCATCCTATCCGGGAAGAAGAGGCGATCCGGACCGGAAACCATCTTGATCCAAGCGGCATCTTCTATCTTCATCCGATGACAACCGGCTCCATCCTGAAGACCTCCACCACGGACCCATCTTCTTCCGGCGATGTCCAACTGAAGAATGACGGTTCCTTTAAGGGACGTCATCCAAGATGGCGTCCCTCGAATTCCGATTGGCTGATAGGATTCTATCAGCCAATCGGAATTATGGTAGGAATATTCTGATTGGCTGATGGAATCAGCCAATCAGAATCAAGTTCAATCCGATTGGCTGATCCAATCAGCCAATCAGATTGAGCTCGCATTTTATTGGCTGATCGGAACAGCTAATAGAATGCAAGCTCAATCTGATTGGCTGATTGGATCAGCCAATCGGATTGAACTTGATTCTGATTGGCTGATTCCATCAGCCAATCAGAATATTCCTACCTTAATTCCGATTGGCTGATAGAATCCTATCAGCCAATCGGAATTCGAGGGACGCCATCTTGGATGACGTCCCTTAAAGGAACCGTCATTCTTCAGTTGGACGTCGCCGGAAGAAGATGGGTCCGCGGTGGAGGTCTTCAGGATGGAGCCGGTCGTCATCGGATGAAGATAGAAGATGCCGCTTGGATCAAGATGGTTGCCGGTCCGGATCGCCTCTTCTTCCCGGATAGGATGAAGACTTTGGAGCCTCTTCTGGACCTCTTCAGCCACCGGATGATGGATCGCCAACCCCCGCTTGGGTTGGATGAAGATTTTGGAGCCAGGACGGATCGGTGATACCTGGTGAGGTGAAGACAAGGTAGGATGATCTTCAGGGGCTTAGTGTTAGGTTTATTTAAGGGGGGTTTGGGTTAGATTAGGGGTATGTGGATGGTGGGTTGTAATGTTGGGGGGGAGTATTGTATGGTTTTTTTTTACAGGCAAAAGAGCTGAATTCTTTGGGGCATGCCCCGCAAAGGGCCCTGTTCAGGGCTGGTAAGGTAAAAGAGCTTTTAACTTTATTAATTTAGAATAGGGTAGGGCATTTTTTATTTTGGGGGGCTTTGTTGTTTTATTAGGGGGCTTAGAGTAGGTGTAATTAGTTTAAAATTGTTGTAATATTTTTCTTATGTTTGTAAATATTTTTTTATTTTTTGTAACTTAGTTCTTTTTTATTTTTTGTACTTTAGCTAGTTTATTTAATTGTATTTATTTGTAGGAATTGTATTTAATTAATTTATTGATAGTGTAGTGTTAGGTTAATTGTAGGTAATTGTAGGTATTTTATTTAATTAATTTAATGATAGTATAGTGTTAGGTTTAATTGTAACTTAGGTTAGGATTTATTTTACAGGTAATTATTTTAACTAGGCAACTATTAAATAGTTCTTAACTATTTAATAGCTATTGTACCTGGTTAAAATAATTACAAAGTTGCCTGTAAAATAAATATTAATCCTAAAATAGCTACAATGTAATTATAATTTATATTGTAGCTATATTAGGGTTTATTTTACAGGTAAGTATTTAGCTTTAAATAGGAATAATTTATTTAATAAGAGTTAATTAATTTCGTTAGATTAAAATTATATTTAATTTAGGGGGGCGTTAGGGTTAGACTTAGCTTTAGGGGTTAATCCATTTATTAGAATAGCGGTGAGCTCCGGTCGGCAGATTAGGGGTTAATAATTGAAGTTAGGTGTCGGCGATGTTAGGGAGGGCAGATTAGGGGTTAATACTATTTATTATAGGGTTAGTGAGGCGGATTAGGGGTTAATAACTTTATTATAATAGCGGTGCGGTCCGCTCGGCAGATTAGGGGTTAATAAGTGTAGGCAGGTGGAGGTGACGTTGTGGGGGGCAGATTAGGGGTTAATAAATATGATCTCTGATGAAGCGCATGTGCCCATGCGCGAAACGCGTTAGATGGAGCTCACCTAACCTGTTGTAAGCCTGCATTGCAATAAACTCCATTACTGACACTGGGACTCAGCTTCCTTTTTCCTCATTTCATTAATAAATATAATATAGGGGTCGGCGGTGTTAAGGGCAGCAGATTAGGGGTACATAGGGATAATGTAAGTAGCAGCGGTTTACGGAGCGGCAGATTAGGGGTTAAAAATAAAATGCAGGTGTCAGCGATAGCGGGGGCGGCAGATTAGGGGTTAATAAGTGTAAGGTTAGGGGTGTTTAGACTCGGGGTACATGTTAGAGTGTTAGGTGCAGACGTAGGAAGTGTTTCCCCATAGCAAACAATGGGGCTGCATTAAGAGCTGAACGCGGCTTTTTTGCAGGTGTTAGATTTTTTTTCAGCTCAAACAGCCCCATTGTTTCCTATGGGGGAATCGTGCACGAGCACGTTTTTGAGGCTGGCCGCTTGCGTAAGCAACTCTGGTATTGAGAGTTGAAGCTGCGTTAAAAATGCTCTACGCTCCTTTTTTGGAGCCTAACGCAGCCTTTATGTGGACTCTCAATACCAGAGTTATTTTTATGGTGCGGCCAGAAAAAAGCCGGTGTTAGTTTTTCGGGTCGTTACCGACAAAACTCCAAATCTAGCCGATAGTCTGTTGATAAATGCTTAATATGTTTAGAGGCTCAAATTGTTTTTCCAATGCAATTTTGTTCCTCATGCTTATCTAAAACTTTAAAATTTATAAACAAATTACTCCCTTCTGAGCCTAATGTCTCTCAGGATAATGCTGTGCGTGACATGCCTCAGCTTTCTCCTCAAACGTCCCAAGGCTTAATTATTTCCCATACTTTGCCCTTTGTGTCCTCTCAACCTCCTGGGGGTGTTTATTTACCTGGAGATTTTGCTGCTCTGATTACTTCTGCAGTATAGGCAGCTTTGTCAGCTTTCCCTTCTTCAGGTAAGCGTAAGAGGAAATCTAAACATTTGTCCGTTAGTAAGGCTTCTGATCCCTCTAAATCTGCGCTGGTTAACCTTTCTCAATTATCTGATGAGGTAAAATTTCAGACTCTGACACTTTGGCGCCAAATCTTCAGAATCTGAAGAGGTTAATTTTAGATTTGAGCTTGAACACCTCTGGTTACTACTGAAAGAGGTTCTAGCTACTTTGAACGACTCTGAACCTTTGGTTGCTGCCAACCCCAAGACGTCTTCTAAACTAGAGTTTATGATTCTCCATCTTCTGATGATGTTTTTCCTGTTCCTAGGAAAATATCTGAAATTATTGCTCAGGAATAGGATAAGCTAGGGATTCCTTTTTCTCCTTCCCCTGTTTTTAAAAAAATGTTTCCTGTGGCTGACTCTATTCGAGACTCATGGCACACCATACCTAAAGTAGAAGGAGCTGTCTCTATTCTAGCTAAAATAACTACCATTCCTATAGAGGATAGTTGTTATTTTAAGGATCCAGTGAATAAGAAGCTGGAGGCTTACTTAAAATAGATGTACATCCATCAGGGTTTACAGTGGCAACCTGCGGCAAGTATTGCCACGGTTGCGGGAGCAGCATCTTATTGGTGCAATGCCCTGTTTGATCTTATTTCAGAAGAGACTATGGTAGAGAAGATCCAAGATAGGATCAAAGCTCTTAACTGGCCAATACCTTTATCTGTGATGCGAACATTCAGGTAATTAGACTGGGAGCTAAAATGTCTAGCTTCACTGTGCTAGCTTGCAGAGCTCTCTGGTTAAAATCTTGGTCGGCTGGGGGGGCGGAGCCAATTGCAGAGGAAGACAGACGTGTTTTCATGGAGCTCTGAGCCCTTGGATATAATTATACATTTTAAGCTGCACATTGAGGGTCTGAGCCTTTATTATAGTGTACTAGACTGCCAACTTATCTCACTATCCTCCAAAAAGTAAGAGACAAGACATCCTGAGAATACGCTACTAGGAAAATTGTATTTGCTTTCTAATCTGAGCCACGTGGAGCCAGCAGAAGATACCCACACTCAAACCACACCGCTATCATGGAAGCCTTAGACTTGTGGGATCGTCGCACCCTACAGTCCCTAGAGAGGCATTATAAGAGCCTGAAAGAGGACCTCATATCTCTACTATGGGCCTTCATACCACGGTCAGAATGTCCAGCCACATACCTAGATCCTATACCACGGGACAGGGCCTACGCTGCAACTCCTGAGTCCCCTGATAATGCGGAGGCTCCCCCTGGCAACCTAACAGTGCATATGAGGAGCAATGGCTTGAAACACACTCTGGGCCCTGCATTAATTTGGCCACACCAGCAGTACCAGTAATAGAGGCAGCTCACCGCTCTTACAAGCAGCGCATCCAAGCCGAGAAATCTGCAGCCGCGGTAAACCCCCGCACCACTACAGCTCAGCTCCGAGTGAGCGTTGTAGCCTACGAATCTGATTCAGGGAAGTTGGCACAATTTATCCCTACCTCTGGAGACACGACCTGCGATGTGAGTGCTGACAGCCTTAGAGCAGAAACTCCAACACATCCGGACGCAGTGCAGGCCCTCTCTCAAGACGGATCATCTTGGGGACTGCAACATGCTTCTCACGGTATCCCGACAAAGCACATAGGTAATATCAGACCGGGATCTAAAACGAGCTGGGAGAGAGGGTCCTCTGTTAATCTGCCAGCAGTAACTACTTCACTGGGGAGATATGATAGGCAGATAGCACCTAATCTCATGCCCGCAAAAAGTCTGGGCTTTGCTAATGCTGAGATCCCTCACCGCTGCCCCCCTCAAACAGTTGGAATTGGATAAAGCAGCGGAGAACTCTGCAGTTAGTAGGAGATAAAGCCTAAATGTCTCTGAGATTTCCCCCTACTACGCCTCCAACTTTTTGTAACCCTCTAATATATGCTCCTAATGTTAAGACGACTTAAATATGTTTGCGTCTGATTTATTCACAAGCTGACTGTTTTCCCTTGTCCTGCCTCAGTTTGCTCAACGCACCAAAAACTTACTTTATTCTGCATTAAGTATGGTCACAGTTTAACTTTACCCAGCCATAATGTTACCGTCCTACAGCAGCCCTCAGATGTTTCTACAGGCTGTATTCATCCATATACCAATGCTAACTCCCCAGCCTGGAAAGGCTCCGTGATGAGGAGATCATACTGACAACCAGCCCACTATACAGGACTATCCTTCTCCACCTTTTTATGTTGTCTGGCCCTTCTATACATCAGGATTACAATCCTGGGACTTGCTCTGTTCAATCCACCCTAATTACTGTTAGATATTTTATGTCTTCACTTATAGCGTGTACGCTTGCATTTATGTGACATTACATTATATGTCTCTTTACACTTCCCAGTTTGATGCTACATTTGCAAAGTGCAACATAAATTGCTTAACTATGCTATCACCATCTTTTGGCAAATATGGCTTACTGTGACAAAGTTCGTATCTTACATATTGTTTGCTATATCCCTTGTGTAAAGGACTCATGTTTAATAATATGTTAACCGCTGCACTAGCTCAAGTCTGATCTTTCCTCAATGTCATATTTGTTAGTCCCACTAACAATCCAATTCCCACCCAGGTGAATACGTTGGTCAACTGCGTAACTTTTAGAGGCCTACATTATATTACTAACCTATTAAGTACAGTATTGGCCTACATTATAGTTACAGGTTTAATACAGTGTCTCTAGTTAATTAGCTTGGTCTGTATATGGAGTAGTAGCTAGTGCAACATAATGCCATTAATATATAGGGTTAACTTGTGTACAGCAACAAGTACCATTCAGGGACTCCAGTATAAATATGCAGTTTATGTATAGCGCCAAGTCCACTACAATGTCTTTAGTTTGTAGACACAGCTTATGTATGATGATAAACCTAATACAGTGTCCTCTAGCGATAAGTGGACCTTTAATTAATCACACTCCCTGCGTGGAAGTTTATATTTTGACGAAATACTGTTTTTTGCTGAGCTCCTCTTCTCCCTTTCCCGCCGGTACTGGTTGCCTGCGGGTCATATTCATATCCCTTTTACCCACATCGCCTAGAGCTGGCACTTCCCCAGGAGAGGAGCTCATGCAGTAGCCCCCTATACTCTGTATACTAATATTCTCCTCTATACATGTCACCTGTAGATTTGTAACTGTATAATAAGCCTTCTAAGAGCCCCTTTCACATTATTGACTTGGCACCCTAGATGGCTCCGCCCCTCATTCCATTCCCTTCTTTCCCCCTCCTTTTCTAATACGAGCGGCTCTTGCCCGCTGAATTTTCTTTTCCCTTCTTTAGGCCACCCTGGTCTTAGAACATCCAAACAAATACTGCCCCACGCTTGCCTCCACCCTATTAGAATAAACAAACCTAAAAATTCCCCTCACGGTAAGGCATGGGCCACATCTATTATATATAAAATATAAAACTGAGGTTCCATTATTTTATGTAAAAACATAGATTCCGCTACTGACATCCCTGTTTTACATGGTTAATCCTAGCAGTCTCATTTGTCTCTTGTCCATTTTTTCTTTGGCTTATGACTATGTTTATGTTATAAGGATGTATCTTTCAGAATTATCCTATCATTGTTACTGGATGAATATGTTGTGAAACTTTTATTATAACCTCAATAAAAAATTTAATTAAAAAAAAAATAAAAAATCTTGGTCGGCTGATGTTTCTTCAAAGGCCAAACTTTTAGCTTTACCTTATAAGGGTAAGACTTTGTTTGGGCCCAGTCTGGTGGAGATCATTTCCGAGATTACGGGTGGAAAGGGATAAAATCCAGCCAGCTCTGGAACAAGGGAAATCAAAACAAAAAGCCTTCCATTGACTCTAAATCAGCATGAAGGGTCCGCCCCTGATTCGATTTTGGATCAGGTGGGGGGCAGACTTTCTCTTTTCCAACAGCCTTGGATACACAATGTCCCAGATCGATGGGCTGTAGACATAGTATCCCAGGGTTACAAAATAGGATTCAAGTCTTGCCCTCCAAGGGGCAGATTTCTCCTGTCAAGACTATCCTCAAACCAGGTAAAGAGGGAGGCCTAACTCCCTGGGAGTTATTGTACCAGTCCCTCTCGAGGAACAAGGTCTAGGATTCTATTCTAATCTATTTGTAGTTCTCAAAAAGGAGCCAACTTTTTCTCCCATCCTAGATCTAAAGTGCCTAAACAAATTCCTCAGGGTTCCGTCCTTCAAGATGAAAACTATTCATTTCATTCTTCCATTGGTTCAGAAAGGTCAGTTCATGATGACCATAGACCTGAAAGACGTATACCATATAAAATAAAAGAACAGTGCGCCAGCAAATATATTATACTAAACCTCCAAAATAAAAAGATAAAACAATCACAGCGAATGTCAAATGGTATTGGTTTGTATATAACAAAACGTGTTCAGTGACTTAGCTGATACTGCTATGTGGATATTTTCCAATGAAACCAATAGTTGTCCATATATGTGAGAATGATTTCTCAAAATAAGTCAATGTATGGCTCGCAGCTTCTTCAAAACTTTTGCTGGTGTCCCAAAAGAAAGGAATCTGTAGAAATGTAAAATGAGAAAGAAGGCACCACCATAGTGCACGATCAGTGGATAAAAACAAGCTTCAAATGCACAAGTAAAACTGGTACTTACAAGCTCCCTGACACTTGAGAAGTGTCACAAGCGCCTTCTGGAACCTTTTGAGTCGTCCAGCTGGTCAATAGAAAGGTCAATTTTGTTACATCTCTGCATTTATGTATGTTAGAGAGAGACAAGCACAGGGCCACTACATAAAGTAAGTCATTTGTTGCATTTGTACTTTGTATTTTAACTTACTTTAGACTTAATATTTTGAGCCCATTTAATAAAGCCCGGACGGACAAGGTGTGCTTTGGTAATGTCTCCCTCTGCACATGTTAGCCCAATAGCACACGAGTAGGGGCTGTCAATCACACCTAGCAAACGCATCTGTGGAGATTTTAATCCGCAACCTGAGAGCTGGAGTAAAAGTTTGGAAGCAGTGGTTCCCAACTATCGGCTGCATTCTTGCTCATTCGAGCTTGCAGCGAAGGGTTTCCAAAACTGCCTATGCAGCTTGATAAATGGAGCTCTTTTTCTTTAAGTGTTTTTATATTCAAAATTATATTTAAAAAAATGCTGCTCATATTTAATAAATGTTTTATACATAAAAGTAATGTATTCTAAACTGGAGGTAAATACAATACTGAAATCATTTTAATTTAATTTGTTTTTGCTTCAAATAGAGTTTATATCAATGCAGTGTGTTTCCCCGTTGCTCTCCCTCTTCTCTGGGAGATTCTGTATCCCAGAGACCTTCATTACTTTCTGTGTGTGACAGCTAACATCTCTCAGGTGGCCTGATGATCAAAAACTTGCTGGCATGAAGAGAAACCTCGCCAAATCTCAATGTAGGTGACTCTCCTTCACATCCAGAGCTCTGCATAGAGAGAGAAACAATTCTCAAGAAAAACATTGCCTTTTTAAAAGTCTTTGAGGGACCTTGCGGTACTGATGAGACGTATTATATCATCTTTCTAGAGCAGAGAGGTTTAGATAATCAGGACCAGGGGCCGATTTATCATCAGTCTATCCGACATGATCCTCTCAGCGGATCATGTCTGACAGACATCGATGAATGCCGACAGCATATGCTGTCAGCATTTATCATTGCACAAGCATTTCTTGTGAACTGCTTGTTCAATGCCGCCCCCTGCAGATTTGCGGCCACTACCAGGGGGTGTCAATCAGCCCGATCTTAAGACCGCTGCTTCATAACTGCTGTTTCCGGTGAGCCTGAAGGCATTCGGAGCTTGATAATTTGGCCCCCCAGGGTCTTCAGTCTTCTATCTTTGTGAATTCATGGAGGTCTGCTTCTTTTGAGTTTGCTAGATGATGCTACTCCAAGCTGGAGTTTTATTTAGAATCAATGAGAAGTATGGGATTGTTTAATTTTATAAAACATTACTGATAATTGCTTTTTATTTAGAGGTGATGAGGATGGCTCAGAAATCCTTGGAGGACCAGATGTCCCTGATCTAGTCCAGTTAACAGAAATAGCAAGCCTATCAATAGTATGTGTTTGCCTGCAGACTGAATCTATCCAAACAGCATATCAGGAAAATGCTGTGATGTCTATTGTCAGTTTACTTTACCACACTCACTTGTGAGTGGCTTAGTCTTATAGGTCACTGTTACAAGCCTCTCAGGCAGACCATTCCTGCATATTGTTTCAACAAGCTACAGCTAATCAGTATATAGCAGCTGCTGTGTATCATAGTTCCACACAACAGCTTCTTGTATCATTAGAGGGGAGGTTCTTAAAGAGACATTCAACTATCATTTTTCAGTTTATTTACACACCTCTTGAAAGGCCTCTGAATAATGACTCATCAGTTCTCATTTGCTGTGGCCACATAGGGGCTAATATTAATAAAGTCCTGTACTTGTCAACCAATCACTTTGTAATATGTAGGAGTTCAGAGTTCTGATTTCCATCAAATGCACCCCAGGCTCTCTGGGGGGAGAGGAAAAGAATCACAATTTCTGGACTTCATTTTTAGGATTTGTGGACAAAATACCTGACAAAAGCACATTGCAAAACTTGTACACTATGCATAAATAACCATTTTATGTGTAATTAAATGTCCCTTTAAAAGAGACTTGGGAGACTTTGTGGAAACTTGCATACATTTACACAACTATGGGAGAGACTTGAATGGCTCTTATGAAAGCCACCTTCACACACACACATATTAATACATTGACTATTAATCTATTCAGGCTCTCTTGTTCTCTAACTCTTACATTGTAATGCTCGTGGGATACTCCTCTATCAGACCGAACTCGGCCAGTAGGCTTGTTATCCCGGCGTCGAGCCGGAATGATAGGGAATATCCCAGAGCAGAGAAAGTTAGTAAGATGAGGAGAGCGGCACTCACCACAGGCAGGGCAGTCCCCAGCTGTAACGGCACAGCAGTCCAAGGACACACCACTAGAATGGTCAGACAGGCAGGATTCGGCAACTGTAAAGCAGTCCAAGAGTATACCACTAGAATGGTCCGGCAGGCAGGGTTCGGCAACAGTAAAGCAGTCCAAGGGCACACCACTAGAATGGTCAAGGCAGGCAGGGTTTGGCGACAATATATCAGTCCAGCAATTTTGGGGTTAAACAGGCAGAGTAGTCAGACAGGCAGAGTTCAGCAGCAGTAAATAAATCCAGCAATTAAGGGGACAAACAGGCAGAGTAATCAGCAACAGGCAGGTTCAGCAACAAAGATCAGTCCAGCAGTTAAAGGGTTAAGGCAGGGAGAGTAGTCAGTAAACAGGCAGGTTCAGCAACAATGGTATAGAACGATCTGTCACACCCAGGAGCACACAGGAGCACACAGAGTAACACGTATACTTGGGCAGTGACAGATCGTTACTGCAGGGATTAAATAGACGCAGGATTCACGCCAGCAGCATCAGGAGTGTGCGGCGATGACGTCAGCACCGCACGCATCCTGAGCCGACACTGCCCATGGCAAAGAGCAGGAAGGAGACGCCACGCCGCTAGTAACGGCTAGAGCAGTGCGGCGTGACATACATTCCTTAATGTCTGAGCTGCATGGAATAACAGGTATTCGGTGAGACTTGAGAGGCTGCAGTAAATGTTCCCACATTTTCACCAAATTGTCACCAAACTAGATCCACTAAGGGCCGCTTCCAGGCTTTCCATTCATTACTACTCCTGTTGTTTAATTAAACTGTAGTTATGTTAATGGAATACTTTCTTTTACGATTTTGAATATAATCAAAGAACATATTATTTTTAACAAGCATACATTAAAACGTACTGACCTATATTTTCTTTAAAACGAAGCATCCTAACTTTATAAAATTCATATTTCTTATCCGCCGATGACGTCACATTTTCCAGTCCAAAAATAATACGAATTTTTTAATTTTTTTTTATGTTGATTTAATACGCTGGATTGTAACGCTTAAAATAATTTTGTTATTTTCACCTTTAACTTTGTTTTATGTTTCATGTATTGTTTTATAAATATAGATAATAGTGAAGCACTATCAATGTAGAATATACCGATCAAATTATATTTTAAAAGTTATTATTTTACAGCTTTTGCTATATTTTATTCCAAAAAGGGCATTTGGACTGGCATTACCCAATAAACCCTTAAAAAAACCTAACACTAACCCCTGAAGATCCACTTACAGTTTTGAAGACCAGACATCCATCGTAAAAAAAGCTGGGAGAAGTCCTCAACGAAGCGGCAAGAAGTTCTCAACGAAGCCGGGAGAAGTCTTCATCCAAGCCAGGAGAAGTGGTCCTCCAGATGGGCAGAAGTCTTCATCCAGACGGCATCTTCTATCTTCATCCATCCGGCGCGGAGCGGGTCCATCTTCAAGACATCCGGCGCGGAGCATCCTCTTCTTACGACGACTCCAGACGAATGAAGGTTCCTTTAAGTGATGTCATCCAAGATGGCGTCCCTTAGATTCTGATTGGCTGATAGAATTCTATCAGCCAATCGGAATTAAGGTTGAAAAAATCCTATTGGCTGATTGGAACAGCCAATAGAATGCAAGCTCAATCCTATTGGCTAATTGGATCAGCCAATAGGATTGAAGTTCAATTCAACCTATAGGATTTTTTCAATCTTAATTCCGATTGGCTGATATTATTTTGCCCATCTGGAGGACCACTTCTCCCGGCTTGGATGAAGACTTCTCCCGGCTTCGTTGAGGACTTCTTGCCGCTTCGTTAAGGACTTCTCCCGGATTCGTTGACGATCGATGTCTGGTCTTCAAAACTGTAAGTGGATCTTCGGGGGTTAGTGTTAGGTTTTTTTTAAGGGTTTATTGGGTGGGTTTTAGTTTTAGATTAGGGTTTGGGCAGCAATAAAGCTAAATGCCCTTTTAAGGGCAATACCCATCCAAATGCCCTTTTCAGGGCAATGGGGAGCTTAGGTTTTTTTAGTTAGGGTTTTATTTGGGGGGTTGGTTGTGTGGGTGGTGGGTTTTACTGTTGGGGGGTTGTTTGTATTTTTTTTTACAGGTAAAAGAGCTTATTTCTTTGGGGCATTGCCCCGCAAAAGGCCCTTTTAAGGGCTATTGGTAGTTTAGTTTAGGCTAGGGTTTTTTTTTATTTTGGGGGGCTTTTTTTATTTTGATAGGGCTATTAGATTATGTGTAATTAGTTTAAATATCTTGTAACTTGTTTTTTATTTTGTGTAATTTAGTGTTTGTTTTTGTAATTTAGGTATTTGTATTTAATTTAGGTAATTTATTTAATTGTTGTGTAAGGTTAGGTGTTAGTGTAAGACAGGTAAATTTGTATTTATTTTAGCTAGGTAGTAACTAAAAATAGTTAATAACTATTTAGTAACTATTCTACCTAATTAAAATAAATACAAACTTGCCTGTAAAATAAAAATAAAACCTAAGCTAGCTACAATGTAACTATTAGTTATATTGTAGCTAGCTTAGGGTTTATTTTACAGGTAAGTATTTAGTTTTAAATAGGAATTATTTAGTTATTAATAGTAGGTTTTCTTTAGATTTAATTATATTTAAGTAAGGGGGTGTTAGGGTTAGACTTAGGTTTAGGGGTTAATAACTTTAGTATAGTGGCAGCGACGTTGGGTGGCAGATTAGGGGTTAATAAATGTAGGTAGGTGGCGGCGATGTTAGGGGCGGCAGATTAGGGTTTAATAATATGTAACTAATATTTGTGATGCGGTAGTGCGGCGGTTTAGGGGTTAATATGTTTATTATAGTGGCGTCGATATCCCGAGCGGCAGATTAGGGGTTAATAAGTGTAATGTAGGTGTCGGCGATGTCGGGGGTGGCAGAATAGGGGTTAATAAGTGTAAGTTTAGGGGTGTTTAGACTCGGGGTTCCTGTTAGGGTGTTAGGAGTAAACATATTTTTTTTTTCCCCATAGGAATCAATGGGGCTGCGTTACGGAGCTTTACGCTGCTTTATTCCCGGTGTTAGGCTTTTTTTCAGCTGGCTCTCCCCATTGATGTCTATGGGGAAATCGTGCACGAGCATGTAAACCAGCTCACCGCTTACTTAATCATCGATGGTATTGGAGTGTGGTATGGAGCACAAGTTTGCTCTACGCTCATTTCTTGTCTTTTAACGCCGGGTTTATAAAAACCTGTAATACCAGCGCTGTAGGAAAGTGAGCGGTGACAATAACATGCAAGTTAGCACCACACCCCTCATAACGCAAAACTCGTAATCTAGTCGATAGTATGTTTTTTAAAAAATCTGACATTACTGTGGTATCTCAATTTTTTTATATAAAACTTAGAAATTGAATATTATAATGCCTATTTTTCTTTCTGCACTATACCATTAAAAGTATTTTCTTTTGAGAAATTTTTATGCAAAAATTAGTAGCTATACTCCATTTATGTTTCCCAAAACTTTATTTTTAGTAAGCTTTACAATCCTGTTTATTAGTTATTCTTTTAATATAATCTGAATTAGATCTTATGTAAATGCCACTTTTTTTCCATAAATAAATTATTTCCTTCTTATAATACAATAAGCCTAACAAACAACCTCTCAAAGAAACTACAGTACTGTAATAAAAATTGAACACTCTATAAATACATACATTTTAAATATTTACATTACTATTTGGAGTGATATCTATTATATAATAAAAGTTAATATAGATTAAAACTATTTGTATTGATTGCAGAATACTAGTTACAAAATCATATACTATAAACTGATAGTTTATAATATATATATATATATATATATATATATATATATATATATATATATATATATATATATATATATATATATATAGGCCAATGTAAAAGAAGTCACTCGACAGGGTCTTTCCAATAAACACAAAAGTTATTTAATCTTGACGTTTCGGGTATTACCCCGTTTTCAAAAGAACATCATAATAAAAACATGTGTACTCACCCCCTTTACATACCCCTGCACAGTGAACATTGGTGCTGCGCTCACTCCGCCACCCGGAAGTTACACGACTTCACGTGACTAAGCGTCACGTAAGTAGTCATGGCAACCAGACGCTCGAAGTTGAGCGCCATATGTGTAAATAAAAACAAAGAACAGAAAACATATCATCAGGAGCCTAATTCAATATAACTAGCATTATCATACAGATGTAGAACCTATACAAACCAGCTAATATAATCATAAATAATAATAATACATAGACATTATTAACAGCATCTTATTCACCAAATCCACAGTTCCTATACATGAGAGTCTAAGACCTACCAGTATCCATAATTACAAATAAACAATAATATCATATAGTGCTACTGTATAATAGTACAGTGACTATCATATTCAAATACAAGTGGAGTATATCCCTAATTTAAAAATTAAATAATACCAGGGTTACTGCTAAATCTCTGAAGAACATAGCCCAGCCTGTCTAGATCACACTGATATTGCAAGCTCCAGTGTCCAATATACACTACCTATTAACCCTTCAAAAACATTAAGTACCTAGTGGAAGCATATAGAGGACTTAGTGCATAGATGGAATTCAATTTAGGGTAAAAAAGGGGCTAACCTAAAGCAGGATCCCCATAATATTAGGCTTCTATCTAGTATCTAAAGCACTTGTCATGACCAAATCAGGAGTATGCTGCAAGAAACCTCAAAGAACCAATCTACAGACAGCAGTGCCAGTCCAAGTGGACATTGAGTCCCCTAGGTGTCATGGTCCCTAGGTTAAAAATCCAACGGGTCTCCCCCTGCAAAGAATTTTAGCCCTATCACCCCCCCCCCCCTAGACAGCGGGGGGATGTGGTCAATAATAATATACTTCAGGTCGGTAACTCTATGTCCTGCTTCAACAAATGCCAGGCCACCGGCTGGTCAGATTTCCTTTATTAATTGCTGCACGTATTGCAGACCGATGGTTCACCATCCTTGTTCTCAAATCATCAACCGTCTTGCCCACATAAAAGATTCCACACACAGTGCAATATATAGACTATATAGTTGGTGGTGCAGGTTACTCTGTGACTGATTTTGTACTTCCTAGTCGAATATGGATGGCAAAAGAAACTCCCAGTCGAGAGACCCCCACAGGTGGTGCATCCCAAACATCTAAAACATCCAGGTTTGGTTTTGAGCCAGGTATCATTACTATAACAGCCCCTTGGGTCTTTTTTGATCAGTTGGTCTCTGAAAGAGACTGCTCTCCGATACCCAATTCTGGGCGGAAGCATTGCTTTAAACGGTAGGTCTTTGTCCATGGTTAATAGGTTCCAATTCTTCTTAAGGGTGTCCGCAATCCCTTCCTTGCCCTTAGTATAGGTTGTTGTAAATGTGAGTTTCTCCTCCACTGGTCTGTTTCTGGCACCATACAACAAATTTTGTTGTGTCGATTCCACAGCCATTTCTTTACTTGCCTCCAGAACCCTCTGATGATATCCCCTCTGTCGGAATTTTCTCTCCATATCCATCATCAGAGTCCAGGAGAAAAGATGGTACATTGCGTACAACAGGTTGTAATACATAATCTATATCTGTCGCTATTGGTTGGAGCAAAGAGCCAACAGTGGACACAGTAGGTCTCCCAGGTGGGGCATCCAAGCTCTTGTGCACCTTGGGTAGCATGTAGAGAACCGGTGTTCTCGGAAACTCCACCGTCATAAATTCACTGGTACTTTTGTCAATGTAGTTGTTTTTCAACAGTAGTTGTATCATCTCATCCAGTATCTTTTTAAATTGCTTGCTTGGATCACCCCTCAATGTACAGTAGGTATCCTTATCCCCCAGTTGTCGCATCACCTCTTGTGTATAGTCAGCATAGTCCTGTAGGACCACTGCACCCCCCTTGTCAGCCTCCCTCAGGACAATAGTATTGTCCTCTTTTAGCGTTCTAAGTGCCCGCCTTTCCTTGGTTGTCAGGTTTTGTCTGTATTCTTTTAAGTTATTGCAATTATCTTCACTCTCCTGCCATAAGAGTCTCGAGAATGTTTTGATTGATGCACTATGGCTATTAGGATCATAAGTACTTTTTCCCCTAAATCTTGAGCCAGTGTCTTCACCACTGGTGGTGCCAAAATGTTCCTTAAGTCTTAAGGTTCTTGTGAACCTTTGTACGTGCACATATAAGTCAAAGCTATCAGGTCTTGATGTAGGGACAAATGAGAGGCCCTTGTTTAGGACACTCCTCTCGTCTTCTGTAAGGATATGGCTGCTTAGGTTAATGATAAGTTCTTCATGGACCTCCCCCTCCTGGGTGGTCTTGGTGGGCGATTTATACCCCCCTCCGGGTATGTGTCCTCTGCCTCCATCGTTTTTTGACCGTGTTTGCATGCCTGGTTGGTTATCCATGCTAGTTGTCATTGGTCTATTGATGATATTGGAGTCTGAACTGTTACCTGAGCTGTCCACAGTCCCAAGGGGTCTTGTGCGGTTATATCTCTGCCTCCAGGGTCTGTTTGTACGGTACTGTAGTCTTTCATCTGGGCTCAACTGCCACCGGTAGACGCTTTTATTTTTGTTCAAATAATTTTTATTGAAAATCGGTACAATGACAAATGTTAACATTTACAGAATTATTACAATAAGATAACATCATAATAAATTTGCGAGGATTATTGTATCATTCTGTCAGAGATCCAACTTTCTTGGTATTTTCAAGTTATTATTATCAGTGATATTCATCAGCTTAGTTAGTTAAGTAGAAATTTAGTAACAGAGAGAGGGGGAGAAAGGAAAAAGTAAGTGAGGTAAGTGGGATGAGGGAAGGGGGGGAGGGGTAGGTCTCTTGATTGGTTACTTCTGTACGACCACTTAGTTAGGAGATGTTTATGCGTGGTTTTAAGGATTTTGTTCCCAGATGAATTGAATGTTTAATATTGTGTCTGATTTACCCTGATAACAATAGTGCATTTTCTCTAGTGTGAGAACATGAGTGACTTCTGATTTCCATTGTACAATAGTGGGTGTGTCTTGAGTTTTCCATAACCTAGGTATTAATCTTTTTGCACAGGTTATCATTAAGAGTAAAAGTTTCTTGCGATAAAGGCAGGTGAGTTTTGGGATGTGGTTTAGAAGGACTATCTGCGGTGAGAGTGTTATGTCTGTACCTAGTGTTTTGTTTATATGCCTTTCTATCTGTGGCCAGAAGTCTCCTAGTTTTGGGCATGTCCACCAAATATGTGTTAGGGTACCTACATCATCGCATCTCCTCCAGCAACTAGAGGAAGCCATGGGATAGATCATTCGTAATCGTTGAGGGGTTAAGTACCACCTGGCTAGTATTTTGTAGTTTAGTTCAGACATAATTATTGAGGTGGAAGAGGTGTGGGTGTGGTGGAATCCGCGTTTCCAGGACTCAGGATCTATCTCTGTGTGTAGTTCTTCTGACCATCTTGTTAGATATGTTGGGCGTTTTTCGGGAAAGGAGCCTCTGAGGATTTTATATATCTGCGAGAGGTGGGCTCTAATATTTTTCGGGTTTGTGCATATTTGTTCAAATTTAGTCATTGGTCTAAGAATTTCCACTCTTTGTGGGCTGTGGTCAATCGCATGTCTTATTTGAAGGTATGCATACCAGTTGTGGAATGGAGGTCCCAGCTCTTCATTAAGTGAAAGTCTGTCTCTTACTCCACTAGGAGTAGTTATTAAGTATATTGGTAGGTTTGTAAGGAGTTTATTTTCGTTTACATGGGTGTGTAGGCTATGTTTTAAGAATATATGATAATGCAGGATAGGGGTTAAGGGGGATACTGGTGTTGATATTCCTTTTGTGCGTGTGATCAATTCGTCCCATATTGCTAGGGTAGTTTTAATATATTCATTGTGCTGTATAATATGGGGTCTAGAGTCTTTAGGGATCCATGGCAAATCTCTCATGAGGCTGTTTTGTGATAGATGGCTCTCTATTTGTATCCATAGATTTGACGGTGTGGCGTGGTTCCAAGCCACCACTCTAGTTAGGTGAGTTGCTCTATAGTAGTTCGTTAAATTAGGGACATTGAGGCCGCCATCCTCTTTACTTAGGTATAATGTATGTTGGGCTATTCTCGGGCGTTTATGCGACCAGATAAAGGAATTTATCATCTTTTGCTGTGTTTGAAGATAAGATTTAGGTATAGTCATAGGTAGGGTTTGGAACAAGTACAAGTATTTGGGTATAATCATCATTTTCACCGTGTTTATTCGGCCTAACCATGATAGATGTCCTTGTCTACGCCATGAGTCTAATAAGTTCTTGATACTGTTATGGAGGGTAGTATAATTTTCAGAGAATAGCTTGTGTGTGTCTTTGGGAATCACTAATCCTAAATATTTAAGTTTATCTGTCAGTGTGAAATTTGTTTGCTGTGTAATGGACTGTATCTCCTCAGACGTTAGATTAATTGGCATCAGTCCCGACTTCTCCATATTAATGGAGAAGTTGGATACTGTTTTATATCTGTCCAGTGTTTCTATAAGGGCTGGTAGGGAAGTATTTGGAAATTGTAATGTGAGAATCACATCGTCGGCAAACAGAAGGCATTTCTGAGTAATATTACCGAATTTCAATCCTTGGATATGTTGATTGCTTCTAATTTGTATCGCCAGGATTTCGACCGCAAGAGCGAATAGTAGTGGGGAAAGTGGGCATCCTTGGCGGGTGCCATTGGAAATAGGAAAGGGCTGCGAAATGGTGTTGTTTATTCTGACTTTGGCACTTGGGTTATGGTATAAGGCCTGTATTCTAGTGATAAATTTGTCTGAGAGGCCAAATTTTGACAGGGCGGACCACATAAATTGCCAGTCCACCCTGTCAAAAGCTTTCTCAGCATCAGTGGAGAGCAGAATTAGTGGTGTATTGTTATGGGCTGCGTGGTGTAGTGAATGAAGTAGTCTTATGGTATTGTCTTTCGCCTCTCGTCCTTTAATAAAGCCCACTTGGTCAGGATGTATTATATCAGGTAGTATCATGCTCAGACGATTAGCAAGAATTTTTGCATACATTTTTATATCAATATTTATGAGTGATATCGGTCTATAGTTACCTACTGTGTCGCCGGGTTTACCTGGTTTGGGAACCACCGTAATCATTGCCTCAAGAAGTGTACTAGGGAGAGTGATACCGCTATCTATATCAGTATAGAGTGATAATAGATGGGGACTTATCTGTTTCTGTAAGAGTTGGTAGAATTTTGCTGTAAGGCCATCAGGGCCCGGAGATTTGCCGTTCGGTAGTGACTGTATTACTAAAGTAATATCTCGGTGGGTAATAGGGGAATCTAACAATTGTCTATTCTCATCTGTAATGTTTGGTGTATCTATAGCAGCTAGGAATGACCTTAGGTTTTCTGTTTTGTCTATGACTGTGTTGTTTTGTATATTATATAAGTTCGTGTAATAAGAGACAAATGCTGTAGTAATTTCTTCGTTTGTGTGAATGTTCTTTCCTGTGTGGCCTCTGATTGTTTTAATAAAATTGGAAATTCTCCGTTTCTTGAGAGATCTGGCTAGTAATCTACCTGCTTTATTATTTTCAATGAAGAACTTGGACCTAGTGGTCATCGCTCTCATATGGGCTTTTTGTATAAGAAATTTATTGAGGTTTTCTCTTGCTTGTGTTAAATTGGTTAGGTTAGGGGCTGAGGTGGGGTCTGCTCTAAGAGCTGCCTCATAGGTGGATAATTCTTCAGTCAGAGTTTTATATTGGGCCGTATGTTTTTTACGTTGTTGGGCATTGTGCTTTATGATAACTCCTCGGATGAAGCATTTGTAGGCTTCCCAGTTATTTGCCATGGATGTATCTTCAGGTTTGTTTAGTTGAAAATATTCGTCAGTGTGTTTTATGATATCGTCTACTGTTTCTTGGTTAGTAAGTAAATGGTCGTTCAGTCTCCAGCTAAATGTATGTCGTGGTCTGTCAGACCATTTAAAGATAGCAGAGACCATGCTATGGTCCGACCATGAGGTATGAGTGATCTTTGAATGAATGAGGGTTGAGAGGAGGGTTTGATCACATAGGATATAATCTAACCTGGAGTAGGAATGTTGCGGATGTGAGAAAAAGGTATAATCTCTCTTGTCTACGTGTACTATTCTCCAAGTGTCAAAAAGGTTAATGTTTTGTAAGGCTGTGTAGTTAGCTTTGAGGGTATTGTTCCGTAGATATGATCTCCCTGATGATGTGTCTAATATTGGATTTAAGGGGAAGTTGAGATCTCCTCCAACAATAATTGGGCCTTTAGCTATATCTAAGATTAAGTTGACAAGAGGTTTGTAGAAATGCGGGGTAGGTTTGTTTGGGGCATATATGTTGACTAGTGTTACTGGGGCTCCATAGCATAGGCCCACTAGAATCAAAATTCTACCTTCTTTATCAGAGTGTTTCTGTAATAGTTCAAAGTGAAAATTTCTTTTAAATGAGATGCTGACTCCATTTTTCTTTTGTGTACCTGAGCTACAATAGTGTTGATCAAAATATCTTTTAGACAACATAGGTTCGTGATTTTTCTTGAAATGGGTTTCTTGAGTCATTATAATATCTATTTTTCTTTTGTAAAAGTCATGAAATGCTATTGATCTCTTCTCAGCTGATAGGAAGCCTTTGACATTTTGTGTAGCGATGTGTATATTACCTGTTTTAAAATGGGATGCCTGAGTCATCTTAGAACTTGGTACTATGTGTAGTGAAGTCGGGTGGTTCGTGTGAACCTTCAAGGACACTGGGGGATATCAATTATATTCCTGTGTATAAACTCGATGTGTATTGGGTCTGGGAGGAATTATATGAGAAAGGGAGGGAATAGGATGGGTAAAAGAAGGGGGAGGGTATAGTGTTAAAGAAAAAGTTTAGCGTAAATAAGAATATATATAGCAATAACAATATCAGCTGTGTTAGAACGTATCACTATAGCAAAACTGACAATAGCTTCTTTTTTTTTCAAATTTAGTATGGGAGCTATATTTTACAGACCGGGTGTTTGCACATTGTGGGGTTGTATAGAAATTCTCTATTCAATCAACAATTGGTCTACATTCTGAAATCTTGCTGTAAATTAAAATTAAGCCATAAGAAGTAGGTCTAAATCTGCTTCGTGTTGCGTTTATTGTATTTCTTGGGCATGTCTATTCTTGAGTTCGAATCCCAATAGGCTAACATTAGTATTTTAGTACTAAGGACAGGAACAACCGTATTTTTATACTAGGGAATTATGGGACCATTTAGTAGTTAGTACAAGGTATGTAAGTGCTAGAACAGCAAAGTGATCATTCTGTTTCCTTTAAGGGTGATAGAATTAGGTAATGGTCATCGGATTTTAAGGGTATGGTTATTGGACTATGGGTGGCAGTTCACTATTTATAGGTAATTAGGCTAATGGAAGGGAATGAATAGCTGGTTCTCTATGTGGCATGTAATAAACATGAATGTGCTAATGAGGTGTGGGGGAACAGCTATATGAGTAGCATGATACTGTTGTGAAGTAATAGGGTTCTCCTACAGCACAATATTGTTTAAGCCTATCGGTCAACATATAGTGGGTTGTGTTCAGTTATGATAGCAAAGTATTAATAAACTTGAAAAATTACATTCAGTTAACATATTAACCTTTAAACCTGTTGAGCAACATATAATAAATTAAGTTACAACAAAAAATTGCTAAGTAGTAATGAACTCAAAATACTACACTAAGCAAGTAGTATCATTGTATCATCAATAGGGTGGTCATATTTTCCTCATATGACAGTCCCTTGGATTTTTCGGTGTCTAGATAGTCCTCTATCTCCTCTTGGTCAAACCAATAGGGCACTATTTATAGGTAGTTAAGCCAAGGGAGGGGTATGAATAGCTGGTTCTATATGTGGCATTTAATAAACATGAATGTGCTAATGAGGTGTGGGGGAGTATCTATATGGGTATCGTGATACTGTAGTGAAGTAATAGGTATTTCCTATAGCACATTATTATTTAAGCCTATCAATCAATACATAGTAGATTGTGCTCAGTTAAAAACAGCAAAGTATTGATAAACTTGAGAAGTTACATTCGGATAACGTATTAACCTGTAAACCTGTTAAGCAACACATAGTAAATCGAGTTACATCAAAAAATGCTAAGTAGTAATGAACTTAAAAGATTACATTTAACAAATAGGTTCATTGTATTATCAATGAGGTGGTCATATTTTTCTCATATGACAGTCCCTTGGGTTTTTTGGTGCAAAGATAGTCCTCTATTTCCCCCTGGACTAACCAATGGGGGACATAATTATCAAGTCTCTATTATTGAACTATTAGGTATTTGATGAACAGTAGTTACCAAGAAATAAAAATAGAATAAAATAAAATAAATGGACATTTATAGTTACTCATCCTGGAGAGTCTGTGTCCTCGATATCAGCGTTGTTCTGAGTTATCTGTCTTCTTTTGGACTGTTTATTGTTAGTATCAGGTCCTGGTCTTCTTTGTGACTTGGGATTTTCAGGCTTGTCTAGTCGAGCATGGGGAGAGGAGGATTTTCCGCTATCTGGTGGGTTGATGTTTAGTAGGTTATAGAACTTGTTGATATCTGCTAGAGAGGAGCATTCGATTTTCTTTCCATTCCTCATAACTATGACTGAGGTGGGGAAGCCCCATCGATATGGGATGTGTAATGACCTCAGATGTGATGTTAAAGGCTGAAAATCTCTCCTCTTCTGAAGGGTTCTTTGGGATAGGTCTTGGAATATTTGAATTTTGTGGTCTTTGAAATTTATAACTTGGTGTTTCCTTGCAACATTATATACTTCTTCTTTCTCCAACATAGGTGTGTCCGGTCCACGGCGTCATCCTTACTTGTGGGATATTCTCTTCCCCAACAGGAAATGTCAAAGAGCCCAGCAAAGCTGGTCACATGATCCCTCCTAGGCTCCGCCTACCCCAGTCATTCTCTTTGCCGTTGTACAGGCAACATCTCCACGGAGATGGCTTAGAGTTTTTTAGTGTTTAACTGTAGTTTTTATTATTCAATCAAGAGTTTGTTATTTTAAAATAGTGCTGGTATGTACTATTTACTCTGAAACAGAAAAGAGATGAAGATTTCTGTTTGTATGAGGAAAATGATTTTAGCAACCGTTACTAAAATCCATGGCTGTTCCACACAGGACTGTTGAGAGGAATTAACTTCAGTTGGGGGAACAGTGAGCAGTCTTTTGCTGCTTGAGGTATGACACATTCTAACAAGACGATGTAATGCTGGAAGCTGTCATTTTCCCTATGGGATCCGGTAAGCCATTTTTATTCAGACAGTAAATAAGGGCTTCACAAGGGCTTATTAAGACTGTAGACATTTTCTGGGCTAAATCGATTCATATATTACACATATTTAGCCTTGAGGAATCATTTAATCTGGGTATTTTTGTTAAATAATATCGGCAGGCACTGTTTTAGACACCTTATTCTCTAGGGGCTTTCCCTAATCATAGGCAGAGCCTCATTTTCGCGCCGGTATTGCGCACTTGTTTTTGAGAAGCATGACATGCAGTCGCATGTGTGAGGAGCTCTGATACATAGAAAAGACTTTCTGAAGGCTTCATTTGGTATCGTATTCCCCTTTGGGCTTGGTTGGGTCTCAGCAAAGCAGATACCAGGGACTGTAAAGGGGTTAAAGTTAAAAACGGCTCCGGTTCCGTTATTTTAAGGGTTAAAGCTTCCAAATTTGGTGTGCAATACTTTTAAGGCTTTAAGACACTGTGGTGAAATTTTGGTGAATTTTGAACAATTCCTTCATACTTTTTCGCAATTGCAGTAATAAAGTGTGTTCAGTTTAAAATTTAAAGTGACAGTAACGGTTTTATTTTAAAACGTTTTTTGTACTTTGTTATCAAGTTTATGCCTGTTTAACATGTCTGAACTACCAGATAGACTGTGTTCTGAATGTGGGGAAGCCAAGGTTCCTTTTCATTTAAATAAATGTGATTTATGTGACAATGATAATGATGCCCAAGATGATTCCTCAAGTGAGGGGAGTAAGCATGGTACTGCATCATTCCCTCCTTCGTCTACACGAGTCTTGCCCACTCAGGAGGCCCCTAGTACATCTAGTGCGCCAATACTCCTTACTATGCAACAATTAACGGCTGTAATGGATAATTCTATCAAAAACATTTTAGCCAAAATGCCCACTTATCAGCGTAAGCGCGACTGCTCTGTTTTAGATACTGAAGAGCATGAGGACGCTGATGATAATGGTTCTGAAATGCCCCTACACCAGTCTGAGGGGGCCAGGGAGGTTTTGTCTGAGGGAGAAATTTCAGATTCAGGGAAAATTTCTCAACAAGCTGAACCCGATGTGATTACATTTAAATTTAAGTTGGAACATCTCCGCGCTCTGCTTAAGGAGGTGTTATCCACTCTGGATGATTGTGAGAATTTGATCATCCCAGAGAAACTATGTAAAATGGACAAGTTCCTAGAGGTCCCGGGGCTCCCAGAAGCTTTTCCTATACCCAAGCGGGTGGCGGACATTGTAAATAAAGAATGGGAAAGGCCCGGTATACCTTTCGTCCCTCCCCCCATATTTAAAAAATTGTTTCCTATGGTCGACCCTAGAAAGGACTTATGGCAGACTGTCCCCAAGGTCGAGGGAGCGGTTTCTACTTTAAACAAACGCACCACTATACCCATAGAAGATAGTTGTGCTTTCAAAGATCCTATGGATAAAAAATTAGAAGGTTTGCTTAAAAAGATGTTTGTTCAGCAAGGTTACCTTCTACAACCAATTTCATGCATTGTCCCTGTCACTACAGCCGCGTGTTTCTGGTTCGATGAGCTAGTAAAGGCGATAGATAGTGATTCTCCTCCTTATGAGGAGATTATGGACAGAATCCGTGCTCTCAAATTGGCTAATTCTTTCACCCTAGACGCCACTTTGCAATTGGCTAGGTTAGCGGCGAAGAATTCTGGGTTTGCTATTGTGGCGCGTAGAGCGCTTTGGTTGAAATCTTGGTCAGCGGATGCGTCTTCCAAGAACAAACTCCTTAACATTCCTTTCAAGGGGAAAACGCTGTTTGGCCCTGACTTGAAAGAGATTATCTCGGATATCACTGGGGGTAAGGGCCACGCCCTTCCTCAGGATAGGTCTTTCAAGGCCAAAAATAAACCTAATTTTCGTCCCTTTCGTAGAAACGGACCAGCCCCAAGTGCTACGTCCTCTAAGCAAGAGGGTAATACTTCTCAAGCCAAGCCAGCCTGGAGACCAATGCAAGGCTGGAACAAGGGAAAGCAGGCCAAGAAACCTGCCACTGCTACCAAGACAGCATGAAATGTTGGCCCCCGATCCGAGACCGGATCTGGTGGGGGGCAGACTCTCTCTCTTCGCTCAGGCTTGGGCAAGAGATGTTCTGGATCCTTGGGCACTAGAAATAGTCTCCCAAGGTTATCTTCTGGAATTCAAGGGGCTTCCCCCAAGGGGGAGGTTCCACAGGTCTCAATTGTCTTCAGACCACATAAAGAGACAGGCATTCTTACATTGTGTAGAAGACCTGTTAAAAATGGGAGTGATTCATCCTGTTCCATTAGGAGAACAAGGGATGGGGTTCTACTCCAATCTGTTCATAGTTCCCAAAAAAGAGGGAACGTTCAGACCAATCTTAGATCTCAAGATCTTAAACAAGTTTCTCAAGGTTCCATCGTTCAAAATGGAAACCATTCGAACAATTCTTCCTTCCATCCAGGAAGGTCAATTCATGACCACGGTGGATTTAAAGGATGCGTATCTACATATTCCTATCCACAAGGAACATCATCGGTTCCTAAGGTTCGCATTCCTGGACGAGCATTACCAGTTCGTGGCGCTTCCTTTCGGATTAGCCACTGCTCCAAGGATTTTCACAAAGGTACTAGGGTCCCTTCTAGCGGTGCTAAGACCAAGGGGCATTGCAGTAGTACCTTACTTGGACGACATTCTGATTCAAGCGTCGTCCCTTCCTCAAGCAAAGGCTCACACGGACTTAGTCCTGGCCTTTCTCAGATCTCACGGATGGAAAGTGAACGTGGAAAAGAGTTCTCTATCTCCGTCGACAAGGGTTCCCTTCTTGGGAACAATAATAGACTCCTTAGAAATGAGGATTTTTCTGACAGAGGCCAGAAAAACAAAACTTCTAATCTCTTGTCAAACACTTCATTCCGTTCCTCTTCCTTCCATAGCGCAGTGCATGGAAGTAATAGGTTTGATGGTAGCGGCAATGGACATAGTTCCTTTTGCGCGCATTCATCTAAGACCATTACAACTGTGCATGCTCAGTCAGTGGAATGGGGACTATACAGACTTGTCTCCGAAGATACAAGTAAATCAGAGGACCAGAGACTCACTCCGTTGGTGGCTGTCCCTGGACAACCTGTCACAAGGGATGACCTTCCGCAGACCAGAGTGGGTCATTGTCACGACCGACGCCAGTCTGATGGGCTGGGGCGCGGTCTGGGGATCCCTGAAAGCTCAGGGTCTTTGGTCTCGGGAAGAATCTCTTCTACCGATAAATATTCTGGAACTGAGAGCGATATTCAATGCTCTCAAGGCTTGGCCTCAGCTAGCAAAGGCCAAGTTCATACGGTTTCAATCAGACAACATGACGACTGTTGCGTACATCAACCATCAGGGGGGAACAAGGAGTTCCCTGGCGATGGAAGAAGTGACCAAAATCATTCAATGGGCGGAGACTCACTCCTGCCACCTGTCTGCAATCCACATCCCAGGAGTGGAAAATTGGGAAGCGGATTTTCTGAGTCGTCAGACATTACATCCGGGGGAGTGGGAACTCCATCCGGAAATCTTTGCCCAAATTACTCATCTGTGGGGCATTCCAGACATGGATCTGATGGCCTCTCGTCAGAACTTCAAGGTTCCTTGCTACGGGTCCAGATCCAGGGATCCCAAGGCGACTCTAGTAGATGCACTAGTAGCACCTTGGACCTTCAAACTAGCTTATGTATTCCCGCCGTTTCCTCTCATCCCCAGGCTGGTAGCCAGGATCAATCAGGAGAGGGCGTCGGTGATCTTGATAGCTCCTGCGTGGCCACGCAGGACTTGGTATGCAGATCTGGTGAATATGTCATCGGCTCCACCATGGAAGCTACCTTTGAGACGAGACCTTCTTGTTCAAGGTCCGTTCGAACATCCGAATCTGGTCTCACTCCAGCTGACTGCTTGGAGATTGAACGCTTGATCTTATCAAAACGAGGGTTCTCAGATTCTGTTATTGATACTCTTGTTCAGGCCAGAAAGCCTGTAACTAGAAAAATTTACCACAAAATATGGAAAAAATATATCTGTTGGTGTGAATCTAAAGGATTCCCTTGAGACAAGGTAAAGATTCCTAGGATTCTATCCTTTCTTCAAGAAGGATTGGAGAAAGGATTATCTGCAAGTTCCTTGAAGGGACAGATTTCTGCCTTGTCTGTGTTACTTCACAAAAAGCTGGCAGCTGTGCCAGATATTCAAGCCTTTGTTCAGGCTCTGGTTAGAATCAAGCCTGTTTACAAACCTTTGACTCCTCCTTGGAGTCTCAACTTAGTTCTTTCAGTTCTTCAGGGGGTTCCGTTTGAACCCTTACATTCCGTTGATATTAAGTTATTATCTTGGAAAGTTTTGTTTTTGGTTGCAATTTCTTCTGCTAGAAGAGTTTCAGAATTATCTGCTCTGCAGTGTTCTCCTCCTTATCTGGTGTTCCATGCAGATAAGGTGGTGTTACGTACTAAACCTGGTTTTCTTCCAAAAGTTGTTTCTAACAAAAACATTAACCAGGAGATAGTCGTTCCTTCTTTGTGTCCGAAACCAGTTTCGAAGAAGGAACGTTTGTTGCACAATTTGGATGTTGTTCGCGCTCTAAAATTCTATTTAGATGCTACAAAGGATTTTAGACAAACATCTTCCTTGTTTGTTGTTTATTCTGGTAAAAGGAGAGGTCAAAAAGCAACTTCTACCTCTCTCTCTTTTTGGATTAAAAGCATCATCAGATTGGCTTACGAGACTGCCGGACGGCAGCCTCCTGAAAGAATCACAGCTCATTCCACTAGGGCTGTGGCTTCCACATGGGCCTTCAAGAACGAGGCTTCTGTTGATCAGATATGTAGGGCAGCGACTTGGTCTTCACTGCACACTTTTACCAAATTTTACAAGTTTGATACTTTTGCTTCTTCTGAGGCTATTTTTGGGAGAAAGGTTTTGCAAGCCGTGGTGCCTTCCATTTAGGTGACCTGATTTGCTCCCTCCCTTCATCCGTGTCCTAAAGCTTTGGTATTGGTTCCCACAAGTAAGGATGACGCCGTGGACCGGACACACCTATGTTGGAGAAAACAGAATTTATGTTTACCTGATAAATTACTTTCTCCAACGGTGTGTCCGGTCCACGGCCCGCCCTGGTTTTTTAATCAGGTCTGATAATTTATTTTCTTTAACTACAGTCACCACGGTATCATATGGTTTCTCCTATGCAAATATTCCTCCTTAACGTCGGTCGAATGACTGGGGTAGGCGGAGCCTAGGAGGGATCATGTGACCAGCTTTGCTGGGCTCTTTGCCATTTCCTGTTGGGGAAGAGAATATCCCACAAGTAAGGATGACGCCGTGGACCGGACACACCGTTGGAGAAAGTAATTTATCAGGTAAACATAAATTCTGTTTTTTGCCTATAATTTTGGAAGTGTACTACAATGTCTCTTGGAGGCATATCATCCGGAGGTTTTGGGCGAAGCGCCCGATGTGCTCTATCTAGGGGAATTTCTTCGTTGTCTGATATATCATTTCCAAGGATCTCCCTGAATAAAGCTTGTAGATAGTCTCTAATATCGTGGTTTGCAATTGTTTCAGGGATTCCTCGGAAGCGAAGATTCCCTCTTCTTGTACGATTTTCCAAGTCATCGATTTTATCCCCGAGGTCAGTTAGAAACTGGGCTTGTTGTGTTTGGTTGGTAGTAAGCTTCGCTAATCTTTGTGAGACCACAAATTCGTGTTCCTCTAGTGTATCTACCCTATGACCAAGGTCTGTTATCTCTTTTTTAAGGTCTGCACACTCATCTTTAATACAGGATTTAACCTGTTCAATCAGGGCCGCCATAGCTTGATATGTGATGGGAGTGCTATCTTCGTGTGTCTGAGTGGTGGCTGGTCTGTCGTCCATTTTGGTCTGTATGCTGTCTTGGTCCAGTTCTTCTATTGTGGTAGCTTGCAGGTCTTCAGCATCTTTGCATTTAGAGCTGAGGTCTGTTTGTTTAAAGAAGGTGTGTACTGTATTTTGACTGTTTTGTGGTAACTTTTGCGGCTTGTCCTGTCGAAGATTTTTTCTCTGTGACATTGTGACCGTTGCTGGTTTTTATTTTTGGGTAGTGTTTTTATGGTAATGGTTGACTCTGTACCTCCAATGGGATTTTACCCTCACAGGGCGATCTCGGGAAAAGGTAATAGGGATATGACCCGTCACCACTTAGTGTAACGGGAAAAGGGATAGAGGTAAGTGCCTGATGGTTTGGTAGTAAAGGTAGATCAGATGGTATTGAATAAGTTATATAGTAGTGTGTTTTGTTTATACTGTACTCCTGCAGTATTAATCGTGTCAGCAGTTCAAGAGCTTCTTTTGTGATATTCCAGTGAGTCAGTGGTATCTCTGGCTATACAGAGCAATTAGCAAACAACTAATCTTATGCCCAATTTGTCAGTGCGTCACAGTGTTGTTATCTGGGAGATCTTTTTAGGCTTTTTATCTTTCTGTTCTTTTTATTTTTGCAAATACTGGTTTTAAGCTCTGCTGGTGCGTTTATGCTAGTCTTTAGTAGCTGTTAGATAAGTTAGGGCTTTGTGTGCTAAATGTTTGCAGGCTTGTAGAAAATAGCAGTACTATGTAAAGTATTTGCCGGAGGTGCTGTTAATGGCTTTAATCTGTTTTTCGGCAATACAGAGTCTTTCAAACACCGAAAAGCCCCTTGATACGATCAGCTTCTTTTATCTTGTGTTTTAATCTAGTGCGTATGATATCGGCACATGTTAAATGTTTGTAAGCTTGCAGAAAATAGCAGTATTATGCAAAATATTTGCCGGCGGTGCTGTTAATGGCTTTAATCTGTTTTTCGGCAATACACAGTCTTTTATACACTAATGAGCCCCTTGATATGATCAGCTTCTTTTATCTTGTGCTTTAATCTAGTGCGTATAATATCGGCACATGTTAAATGCTTGTAAGCTTGCAGAAAACAGCCGTACTATGCAAAGTAATTGCCGGAGGTGCTGATAATTGCTTTAATCTGTCTTTCGGTATTACAGAGTCTTTTATACATTGATAAGTTCTTTGATACGATCAGCTTCTATTATCTTGTGCTTTAAACTAGTGCGTATAATATTGGCACATGAACCGTTTACTCACCGGCTGCTAGTTGAATTGCGCGCCACCAATGATGATCTAAGTGGTACGACAGCCTCCTCTCTTGTGTGAGTTATCGGGTTGTATTCGCCTGTTATTTAGGACTGAAGTTGAAGCGTTAGTCTGGGCTGACTTTTTCTGTTGGTGTGAGCCGCATGGTGCGTATGAAGTCGGGTTCGCGGCATAGGCCTTAAGCCTCGAGGAGCTCGTTTCAGATTAACCACTCTTCCCGGGTATCTAAATGGTCTTTATAATGTCCACTGAGATGTTAGTTGTAGGTATCAGATGTAGACTGCAGCCCAGCCGTCGATTTCTGGCTGTTACATACTGCAACACCCGGTCTGTTTACGGAGCCTCAGCAAGATGCAGCCATCATGGTCGGCTGCTCGCTCCGCCCCCTAGACGCTTTTATTTTTATAATCCTGTGTCACATCTTCAAGCTTCCGATTTTTAAATGCTATTAAATCATTTTCATACTTGTTCACTTCTTCCCTAATTTTATGAAGCCAATCTATCTTGCATGCTTCCACTTGCCATCCACCAAGCCTGAAGAAGACACTTCTGACCTCCCAGTTTAAGAGGGTGGTTAGGAACAATACTTTGGAGGAATTTAGAGACCTACAGATGATGGATATGGAGAGAAAATTCTGACAGAGGGGATACCATCAGAGGGTTCTGGAGGCAAGTAAAGAAATGGCTGTGGAATCGACACAACAAAATTTGTTGTATGGTGCCAGAAACAGACTCGTGGAGGAGAAACTTACATTTACAACAACCTATACTAAGGGCAAGGAAGGGATTGCAGACACCCTAAAGAAGAATTGGAACCTATTAACCATGGACAAGTTCCTACCATTTAAAGCAATGTTTCCGCCCAGAACTGGGAATCAGAGAGCAATCTCTTTGAGAGACCAACTGATCAAAACAGACCCAAGGGGCTGTTATAGTAATGATACCTGGCTCAAAACCATACCTGGATGTTTTAGATGCTTAAGATGCACCACCTGTGGGGGTCTCTCGACTGGGAGTTTCTTTTGCCATCCATATTCGACTAGGAAGTACAAAATCAGTCACAGAGTAACCGTACCACTAACTATATAGTCTATTTATTGCACTGTGTGTGTGGAATGTTTTATGTGGGCAAGATGGTTGATGATTTGAGAACAAGGATGGCGAACCATCGTTCTGCAATACGTGCAGCAATTAATAAAGGAACATCTGACCAGCTGGTGGCCCAGCATTTTGTTGAAGCCGGACATAGAGTTACCGACCTGAAGTATATTATTATTGACCACATCCCCCCGCTGTCTAGGGGGGTGATAGGGCTAAAATCCTTTTGCAGAGGGAAACCCGTTGGATTTTTAACCTAGGGACCATGACACCTAGGGGACTCAATGTCCACTTGGACTGGCACTGCTGTCTGTAGATTGGTTCTTTGAGGTTTCTTGCAGCATACTCCTGATTTGGTCATGACAAGTGCTTTAGATACCAGATAGAAGCCTAATATTATGGGGATCCTTCTTTAGGTTAGCCCCTTTTTTCCCCTAAATTGAATTCCATCTATGCACTAAGTCCTCTATATGCTTCCACTAGGTACTTAATGTTTTTGAAGGGTTAATAGGTAGCATATATTGGACATTGGAGCTTGCAATATCAGTGTGATCTAGACAGGCTGGATTATGTTCTTCAGAGATTTAGCAGTAACCCTGGTATTATTTAATTTTTACATTAGGGATCTACTCCACTTGTATTTGAATATGATAGTCACTGTACTATTATATAGTAGCACTATATAACATTATTGTTTATTTGTAATTATGGATACTGATAGGTCTCAGACTCTCATGTATAGGAACTGTGGATTTGGTGAATACGATGTTCATAATGTCTATGTATTATTATTATTTATGATTATATTAGCTGGTTTGTATAGGTTCTACATCTGTATGATAACGCTAGTTATATTGAATTAGGCTCCTAATGATATGTTTTCTGTTCTTTGTTTTTATTTACACATATGGCGCTCAACTTCGAGCGTCTGGTTGCCATGACTGCTTACGTGACGCTTAGTAACGTGACGTCGTGTAACTTCCGGGTGGCGGAGTGAGCGCCGCACCAATGTTCACTGTGCAGGGGTATGTAAAGGGGGTGAGTACACTGTTTGTGATTATGCTGTTCTTTGAAAACAGGGTAATACCCAAAACATCAAGATTAAATAACTTTTGTGTTTATTGGAAAGACCCTGTTGATTGACTTCTTTCTCCTACATTGGTGTGTCCGGTCCACGGCTTCATCCTTACTTGTGGGATATTCTCTTCCCCTACAGGAAATGGCAAAGAGAGCACACAGCAAAAGCTGTCCATATAGCCCCCCCTCTGGCTCCGCCCCCCAGTCATTCTCTTGGCCGCTCTGAACAAGTAGCATCTCCACGGGGATGGTAAAGAGTATGTGGTGCTAGTTGTAGTTTTATTTCTTCTATCAAGAGTTTGTTATTTTAAAATAGTGCCGGTTTGTACTATTTACTCTACAACAGAAAGTGATGAAGAGTTCTGTTAAAAGAGGAGTATGATTTTAGCAACAGTAACTAAAATCCATTGCTGTTCCCACGCAGGACTGTTGAGCCCAGAGAACTTCAGTTGGGGGGAACAGTTTGCAGACTTTTCTGCTCCAGGTATGACCAGTCTCTTTTCTAACAAGACATAGTAATGCTAGAAGACTGTCATTTCCCTTTTGGGATCGGTAAGCCATTTTCTTAGACTCATAACAGAATGAAGGCTTATAAATGGGCTATATACTGGTTGACACTATTGTGGGCTAAATCGATTGATTTATATAATATTTATATGATTTTTGGAGTGTTTTGAGACTTGGAAACACCTTTGGGAACGTTTTATTACGCCTGGCAGTTTGTTAGACACCTAATCTAGTCAGGAAGGCCCCTTCACTCTGGTATGCAGAGGGAGGAAGCCTCATTTTCGCGCCTTAATTGTGCAGTTACTTCTGGAAGCAGGGCATGCAGCTTCATGTGGGAGGGTCCTGTGGCCACAAAAACGATTCTAAGAGGCTTATTTCTGTGGTGAATAACCCCCAAGGAAGGTAAAGCCGCAGCAAAAGGCTGTGGCAGGGACTGTAGTGGGTTTAAACTGCTAAATTGAACAATTAGCTCCGGTTTTAAGGGGTTAAAGACTTGAAATTTGGTGTGCAATACTTTCAAAGTATTAAGACACTAGGGTGCAAATTTCGTAAAGATCGGATAATTCCTTCATAGTTTTTCAAACATTCAGAAATAAAGTGTACTCTGTTTATTATTTAAAGAGACAGTAACGGTTTTGTTTAAAAACGTTTTTTTTGCATTAATAGCCTGACTAAGTCTGTCTAACATGTCTGTACCTTCAGATAGATTATGTTCTGTGTGTATGGAGGCCAAGGTGATTCCCCCTTTAAATGTATGTGAAAATTGTGCCATGGCGTCCAAACAAAGTAAGGACAGTAATGTCACATTTAATAAGGTTGCCCAAGATGATTCTTCAAATGAAGGTAGTGGGGATAGTTTATCATCCTCTCCTTCTGTGTCAACACCAGTTATGCCCGCGCAGGCGACACCTAGTACATCTAGCGCGCCAATGCTTGTTACTATGCAACAATTAACTGCAGTAATGGATAATTCTATAGCAAATCTTTTATCCAAGCTGCCAACACTTCCCAGAAAGCGTGATTGCTCAGTTTTGAATACAGAGGATGAGCAAGTGGGCGCTGATGATAGTTTATCTGTAATACCCTCACACCAGTCTGAATTGGCAGTGAGGGAGGGGCTGTCTGAGGGAGAAATTTCTGATTCAGGAAAAGTTTCTCAGCAGGCAGAACCTGATATCGTGACGTTTAAATTTAAGTTAGAACATCTCCGCGCCCTGCTTAAGGAGGTGCTAACTACTCTTGACGATTGCGACTCTTTGGTAATTCCAGAGAAATTGTGCAAAATGGACAAATTCCTTGAGGTCCCTGTGCACGCTGATGCCTTTCCGATACCCAAGAGGGTGGCGGACATAGTGAACAAGGAGTGGGAGAAGCCAGGTATACCTTTTGTCCCACCTCCTATATTTAAGAAAATGTTCCCCATTGTCGACCCCAGAAGGGACGCATGGCAAACAGTCCCTAAGGTTGAAGGAGCAGTTTCTACGTTGTCCAAGCGCACGACTATTCCCATTGAGGACAGTTGTGCTTTCAAAGATCCTATGGATAAAAAATTGGAAGGATTGCTTAAAAAGATATTTGTTCAGCAAGGTTTCCTCCTCCAACCAATTTCGTTCATTATTCCTGTCACAACGGCGGCGTCTTTTTGGTTTGAAGAACTAGAAAATTCGCTCAATAAGGAGACTCCATATGAGGAAGTCATGGACAGAATTCACGCACTAAAGTTGGCTAATTCCTTTATTTTAGATGCCGCTTTGCAATTGGCGAAATTAGCGGCGAAAAATTCAGGTTTTGCAATTGTGGCGCGCAGAGCGCTTTGGCTAAAATCTTTGTCGGCGGATGTGTCATCCAAGACAAAATTGCTTAATTTCTCCAACATTGGTGTGTCCGGTCCACGGCGTCATCCATTACTTGTGGGAATATTCTCTTCCCCAACAGGAAATGGCAAAGAGCACAGCAAAAGCTGTCCATATAGCCCCTCCTCAGGCTCCGCCCCCCAGTCATTCTCTTTGCCGCTCTGAACAAGTAGCATCTCCACGGAGATGGTGAAGAGTATGTGGTGTTTAGTTGTAGTTTTTTATTCTTCTATCAAGAGTTTGTTATTTTAAAATAGTACTGGTATGTACTATTTACTCTGAAACAGAAAGAGATGAAGAGTTCTGTTTAAAAGAGGAGTATGATTTTAGCAGCAGTAACTAAAATCAATTGCTGTTCCCACGCAGGACTGTTGAGCCGAGAGAACTTCAGTTGGGGGGAACAGTTTGCAGACTTTTCTGCTCAAGGTATGACTAGCCATTTTTTCTAACAAGACTGTGTAATGCTGGAAGGCTGTCATTTTCCATCATGGGGATCATTAAGCCATTTTCTTAGACTCAGAAAGAATAAAGGGCTTATTATGGGCTATTAACTGGTGGACACTCTTAAGGGCTAAATCGATTGTTTATTTAAGTTGTTATTTAAAGTTTTGAAGTAGATTTCACACTTTTATTGTCTGGGGAACGTTTTTATCACCAGGCACTAGTTAAGACACCTTCCCAGTCAGGAAGGGCCTTTCACTGTAGTAGGCAGAGCCATTATTGCACAGTTTCTTTTGAGTGCAGTGCATGGAGCTGCATGTGTGAGGGTCTGGTATCCACTGAAAACGTTCCTAGAAGGCTTGAATTGGTATCGTATACCCCCCTGGGATAGGTGAAGTCGCAACAAAGGCTGTGGCTGGGACTGTAGTGGGGTTAAAATTGCAAACGGCTCCGGTTTCCGCATTTTAAGGGTTAACAGCTTGAAAATTGGGGTGCAATACTTTGAATGCATTAAGACACTGTGGTGAAAATTTGGTAAAGATTGGATAATTCCTTCATAGTTTTTCACATATTCAGTAATAAAGTGTGCCCTGTTTAACATTTAAAGAGACAGTAACGGTTTTGTTTAAAAGCGTTTTTTGTGCTTTATTAACCAGTTTAAGCCTGTTTAACATGTCTGTACCTTCAGATAGATCATGTTCTGTATGTATGGAAGCCAATGTGGTTCCCCCTTCAAATATATGTGATAATTGTGCCATGGCATCCAAACAAAGTAAGGACAGTACTGTCACAATTAGTAAGGTTGCCCAGGATGATTCCTCAGATGAAGGAAGTAGGGATAGTTCTACATCCTCTCCTTCTGTGTCTATACCAGTTATGCCCGCGCAGGCGACCCCTAGTACTTATAGCGCGCCAATGCTTGTTACTATGCAACAATTGACGGCAGTAATGGATAACTCCATAGCTAATATTTTATCCAAAATGCCAGCATTTCAGAGAAAGCGCGATTGCTCAGTTTTAAACACTGTAGAGCAGGAGGGCGCTGATGATAATTTACCTGTCATACCCTCACACCAGTCTGAAGTGGCAGTGAGGGAGGGTTTGTCAGATGGAGAAATTTCTGATATAGGAAGAATTTCTCAGCAGGCAGAACCTGATGTTGTGACATTTAAATTTAAATTAGAGCATCTCCGCGCATTACTTAAGGAGGTGCTATCTACTCTGGATGATTGTGACAATCTGGTCATCCCAGAAAAATTGTGCAAAATGGACAAGTTCCTAGAGGTCCCGGTGCACCCTGATGCCTTTCCGATACCTAAAAGGGTGGTGGACATAGTGAATAAGGAGTGGGAGAAGCCAGGCATACCTTTTGTCCCTCCTCCTATATTTAAGAAATTGTTCCCCATGGTCGACCCCAGGAAGGACACATGGCAAACAGTCCCTAAGGTCGAGGGGGCGGTTTCTACACTAGCCAAACCCACGACCATTCCCATTGAGGACAATTGTGCTTTCAAAGATCCTATGGATAAAAAATTGGAGGGTTTGCTTAAAAAGATTTTTGTACAGCAAGGTTACCTCCTTCAACCTATTTCGTGCATTATTCCTGTCACTACAGCGGCGTGGTTCTGGTTCGAGGAACTGGAAAAGTCGCTCAGTAGGGAGACTCCGTATGAGGAGGTCATGGACAGAATTCACGCACTTAAGTTAGCTAATTCCTTTATTTTAGACGCTGTTTTGCAGTTAGCGAGATTAGCGGCGAAAAATTCAGGGTTTGCAATTTTGGCGTGTAGAGCGCTCTGGATAAAGTCTTGGTCGGCAGATGTTTCTTCCAAGACAAAATTGCTTAATATCCCTTTCAAAGGTAAGACTCTTTTTGGGCCAGAATTGAAAGAAATTATTTCAGACATCACTGGGGGAAAGGACCATGCCCTCCCACAAGATAGGCCTTTCAAGGCTAAGAATAAGTCCAATTTTCGTTCCTTTCGCAATTTCAGGAACGGACCGGCTTCCAACTCTGCAGCCTCTAGACAAGAGGGTAACGCTTCCCAGACTAAACCAGCTTGGAAACCAATGCAAGGCTGGAACAAGGGTAAACAGGCCAAGAAGCCTGCTACTGCTACCAAAACAGCATGAAGGGGTAGCCCCCGATTTGGGACCGGATCTAGTAGGGGGCAGACTCTCTCTCTTTGCTCAGGCTTGGGCAAGAGATGTTCAGGATCCCTGGGCACTAGAAATAGTCTCTCAGGGTTATCTTCTAGAATTCAAGGAACTACCCCCAAGGGGAAGGTTCCACATGTCTCACTTATCTTCAAACCAAATAAAGAGACAGGCATTCTTACATTATGTAGAAGACCTGTTAAAGATGGGAGTGATACACCCAGTTCCAACTGTGGAACAAGGTCAGGGGTTTTACTCAAATCTGTTTGTAGTTCCCAAAAAAGAGGGAACTTTCAGACCAATTCTGGATTTAAAAATTCTAAACAAATTCCTCAGAGTTCCATCGTTCAAAATGGAAACCATTCGAACAATTTTACCTACAATCCAGGAGGGTCAATATATGACTACCGTGGACTTAAAGGATGCGTATCTACATATTCCTATCCACAAAGATCATCATCAGTTCCTAAGGTTCGCCTTTCTGGACAAACATCAGTTCGTGGCTCTCCCATTCGGACTAGCCACTGCTCCCAGAATTTTCACAAAAGTGCTCGGGTCCCTTCTAGCGGTTCTAAGACCAAGGGGCATTGCAGTGGCACCTTATCTGGACGACATTCTAATTCAAGCGTCGTCTCTTTCCAAGGCAAAGGCTCATACAGACATTGTTGTAGCCTTTCTCAGATCTCACGGGTGGAAGGTGAACGTAGAAAAGAGTTCCCTGTCTCCGTCGACAAGAGTTCCCTTTTTGGGAACAATAATAGATTAGTTAGAAATGAAGATCTGCTTGACAGAAGTCAGAAAGTCAAAGCTTCTAAACGCTTGTCAAGTTCTTCACTCTGTTCTGACCAAGGTGCTAATGTAGCCTAGTGGTTAGCTTTGTGGCTTTGCAGCTCAAAGGTTGTTGGTTCAAATCCAGGTGCTGGATGACCATTTACAGCCTTCCATAGCTCAGTGCATGGAAGTAGTAGGGTTGATGGTTGCAGCAATGGACATAGTTCCTTTTGCTCGGATTCATCTAAGACCATTACAACTGTGCATGCTCAAGCAGTGGAATGGGGACTATACAGACTTGTCTCCAAGGATTCAAGTAGACCAGATGACCAGAGACTCACTCCGTTGGTGGTTGTCCCAGGATCACCTGTCTCAGGGAATGAGTTTCCGCAGACCAGAGTGGGTCATTGTCACGACCGACACCAGTCTATTAGGCTGGGGCGCGGTCTGGGATTCCCTGAAAGCTCAGGGTTTATGGTCTCGGGAAGAGTCTCTTCTCCCGATCAACATCCTGGAACTGAGAGCGATATTCAATGCTCTCCGGGCTTGGCCTCAACTAGCGAAGGCCGGATTCATAAGATTCCAGTCAGACAACATGACGACTGTAGCTTACATCAACCATCAGGGGGGAACAAGGAGTTCCTTGGCGATGAGAGAGGTATCCAAAATCATCAAATGGGCGGAGGATCACTCCTGCCACCTATCTGCAATCCACATCCCAGGAGTAGACAACTGGGAGGCGGATTATCTGAGTCGTCAGACTTTCAATCCGGGGGAGTGGGAAATCCACCCGGAGGTGTTTGCCCAGTTGACTCAATTATGGGGCATTCCAGACATGGATCTGATGGCGTCTCATCAGAACTTCAAGGTTCATTGCTACGGGTCCAGGTCCAGAGATCCCAAGGCGATTCTAGTGGATGCATTAGTGGCGCCTTGGTCGTTCAACCTAGCTTATGCGTTTCCACCGTTCCCTCTCCTTCCCAGGCTTGTAGCCAGGATCAAACAGGAGAAGGCCTCGGTGATTCTGATAGCTTCTGCGTGGCCGCGCAGGACTTGGTATGCAGACCTGGTGAATATGTCATCGGCTCCACCATGGAAGCTACCTTTGAGACAGGATCTTCTAGTACAAGGTCCGTTCGAACATCCAAATCTAGTTTCTCTGCAGCTGACTGCTTGGAAATTGAACGTTTGATTTTATCCAAGCGTGGGTTTTCAGATTCAGTGATAGATACTCTGGTCCAAGCCAGAAAACCTGTGACTAGGAAGATTTACCATAAAATATGGAAAAGATATATCTGTTGGTGTGAATCCAAGGGATTCTCCTGGAGTAAGATTAAAATTCCTAAAATACTCTCCTTTCTCCAAGAAGGTTTGGATAAGGGATTGTCAGCGAGTTCTCTAAAAGGACAGATTTCTGCTTTATCTGTCTTGTTACACAAACGACTAGCAGCTGTGCCAGATGTACAAGCTTTTGTACAGGCTTTGGTCAGAATCAAGCCTGTTTACAGACCCTTGATTCCTCCTTGGAGTCTAAATTTAGTTCTGTCAGTTCTTCAAGGGGTTCCGTTTGAACCCTTACATTCCATTCAGATAAGGTCGTTTTGCGTACTAAGCCTGGTTTTCTTCTGAAGGTTGTTTCCAACAGGAATATTAACCAGGAAATAGTTGTTCCTTCTCTGTGTCCGAATCCAGTTTCAAAGAAGTAATGTTTGTTACACAATTTAGATGTAGTTCGTGCTTTAAAGTTCTATTTAGAAGCAACTAAGGATTTTAGACAAACCTCATTTTTGTTTGTCGTTTACTCTGGTAAGAGGAGAGGACAAAAAGCTATGGCTACCTCTGTTTCTTTCTGGCTGAAAAGCCTTATCCGATTGGCTTATGAGACTGCCGGACGGCAGCCTCCTGAACGAGTCACAGCTCACTCCACTAGAGCTGTGGCTTCCACATGGGCCTTCAAGAACGAGGCTTCTGTTGATCAGATATGTAAGGCAGCGACTTGGTCTTCTCTGCACACTTTTGCCAAATTTTACAAATTTGATACTTTTGCTTCTTTGGAGGCTGTTTTTGGGAGAAAGGTTTTGCAAGCCGTGGTGCCTTCTGTTTAGGTAACCTGATTTGCTACCTCCCTTCATCCGTGTCCTAAAGCTTTGGTATTGGTTCCCACAAGTAATGGATGACGCCGTGGACCGGACACACCAATGTTGGAGAAAACAGAATTTATGCTTACCTGATAAATTACTTTCTCCAACGGTGTGTCCGGTCCACAACCCGCCCTGATTTTTTAATCAGGTTTGAAAAATTTCTTTCTCTATACACTACAGTCACCACGGCACCCTATAGTTTCTCCTTTTTTTCTCCTAACCGTCGGTCGAATGACTGGGGGGCGGAGCCTGAGGAGGGGCTATATGGACAGCTTTTGCTGTGCTCTTTGCCATTTCCTGTTGGGGAAGAGAATATTCCCACAAGGAATGGATGACGCCGTGGACTGGACACACCGTTGGAGAAAGTAATTTATCAGGTAAGCATAAATTCTGTTATTCCTTTCAAAGGTAAGACCCTTTTTGGGCCAGAATTGAAGGAGATTATTTCAGACATCACTGGGGGAAAGGGCCATGCCCTCCCACAGGATAGGCCTTTCAAGGCTAAGAACAAATCTAATTTTCGTTCCTTTCGCAACTTCAGGAACGGACCTTCTCCTAATTCTGCAGCCTCTAGACAAGAGGATAACGCTTCCCAGGCTAAGCCAGCATGGATACCAATGCAAGGCTGGAACAAGGGTAAACAGGCCAAGAAGCCTGCTCCTGCTACCAAGACAGCATGAAGGGGTAGCCCCCGATCCGGGACCGGATCTAGTAGGGGGCAGACATTCTCTCTTTGCTTGGGCAAGAGATGTTCAGGATCCCTGTGCACTAGAAATAGTCTCTCAGGGTTATCTTCTAGAATTCAAGGAACTTCCTCCGAGGGGAAGTTTCCACATGTCTCGCTTATCTTCAGACAGATAAAGAGACAGGCATTCTTAAATTGCGTAGGAGATCTATTAAAGATGGGAGTGATACACCCAGTTCCAACAGTGGAACAAGGTCAGGGGTTTTACTCAAACCTGTTTGTAGTTCCCAAAAAAAGAGGGAACTTTCAGACCAATTCTGGATTTAAAAATTCTAAACAAATTCCTCAGAGTTCCATCGTTCAAAATGGAAACCATTCGAACGATTTTATCAACAATCCAGGAGGGTCAATACATGACTACCGTGGATTTAAAGGATGCGTACCTACATATTCCTATCCACAAAGATCATCATCAGTTCCTAAGGTTCGTCTTTCTGGACAAACATTACCAGTTCGTGGCTCTTCCGTTCAGTTTAGCCATTGGGTCCCTTCTAGCGATTCTAAGACCGAGGGGCATTGCAGTGGTACCTTACCTAGACGACATCCTAATCCAAGCGTCGTCCCCTTCCAGATCAAGGGCTTATACAGACATTGTATTAGCTTTTCTCAGGTCTCACGGGTGGAAGGTGAACATGGAAAAGAGTTCCCTGTCCCCGTCTACAAGAGTTCCTTTTCTGGTAACAATAATAGATTCTGTAGAAATGAAGATTTTTCTGACAAAGGTCAGAAAATTAAAGCTTCTAAAGACTCAGGACCGGAGTGGGTCATTGTCACGACCGACGCCAGTCTATTAGGCTGGGGCGCGGTCTGGGACTCCCTGAAAGCTCAGGATCTATGGTCTCGGGAAGAGTCTCTTCTCCCGATAAACATCCTGGAACTGAGAGCGATATTCAATGCGCTCCGGGCTTGGCCTCAACTAGCGAAGGCCGGATTCATAAGATTTCAGTCGGACAACATGACGACTGTAGCTTACATCAATCATCAGGGAGGAACAAAGAGTTCCTTGGCGATGAGAGAGGTATCCAAGATCATCAAATGGGCGGAGGATCACTCCTGCCATCTATCTGCAATTCACATCCCAGGAGTAGACAACTGGGAGGCGGATTATTTGGGTCGTCAGACTTTCCATCCGGGGGAGTGGGAACTCCACCCGGAGGTGTTTGCCCAGTTGACTCAATTATGGGGCATTCCAGACATGGATCTGATGGCGTCTCGTCAGAACTTCAAGGTTCCTCGCTACGGGTCCAGATCCAGGGATCCCAAGGCGACACTGGTGGATGCATTAGTGGCGCCTTGGTCGTTCAACCTAGCTTATGTGTTTCCACCGTTTCCTCTCCTTCCCAGGGTCGTAGCCAGGATCAAACAGGAGAAGGCCTCTGTGATTCTGATAGCTCCTGCGTGGCCACGCAGGATTTGGTATGCAGACCTGGTGAATATGTCATCGGCTTCACCAGGGAAGCTACCTTTGAGACAGGATCTTCTAGTACAAGGTCCATTCGAACATCCAAATCTAGTCTCTCTGCAGCTGACTGCTTGGAAATTGAACGCTTGATTTTATCTAAGCGTGGGTTTTCAGATTCAGTTATAGATACTCTGGTCCAAGCCAGAAAACCTGTGACTGGGAAAATTTACCATAAAACATGGAAAAGATATATCTGTTGGTGTGAATCCAAGGGATTCTCTTGGAGTAAAATTAAAATTCCTAAGATTCTTTCCTTTCTCCAAGAGGGTTTGGATAAAGGGTTGTCAGCGAGTTCTCTAAGAGGACAGATATCTGCTTTGTCTGTTTTGTTACACAAACGCCTGGCAGCTGTGCCAGATGTACAAGCTTTTGTACAGGCCTTAGTCAGAATCAAGCCTGTTTACAGACCCATGACTCCTCCATGGAGTCTAAATTTAGTTCTTTCAGTTCTTCAAGGGGTTCTGTTTGAACCTCTACATTCCATAGATATTAAGTTACTATCTTGGAAAGTTCTGTTTTTGGTTGCTATTTCTTCTGCAAGAGGAGTTTCTGAATTGTCTGCTTTGCAGTGTGATCCACCCTATCTGGTGTTCCATGCAGATAAGGTTGTTTTGCGTACCAAACCTGGTTTTCTTCCAAAAGTGGTTTCCAACAGGAATATTAACCAGGAAATAGTTGTTCCTTCTCTGTGTCTGAATACAGTTTCGAAGAAGGAACGTTTGTTACACAATTTAGATGTGGTCCGTGCTTTAAAATTCTATTTAGATGCAACAAAGGATTTCAGACAGACTTCATCTTTGTTTGTCGTTTATTCTGGTAAGAGGATAGGACAGAAAGCTACTGCTACCTCTCTTTCTTTTTGGCTGAAAAGCATCATCCGATTGGCTTTTGAGACTGCCGGACGGCAGCTTCCTGAATGAATTACAGCTCACTCTACTAGAGCTGTGGCTTCCACGTGGGCCTTCAAGAACGAGGCTTCTGTTGATCAGATATGTAAGGCAGCGATTTGGTCTTCTCTGCACACTTTTGCCAAATTTTACAAATTCGATACTTATGCTTCTTCGGAGGCTATTTTTGGGAGAAAGGTTTTGCAAGCCGTGGGGCCTTCCGTTTAGGTAACCTGACTTGTTCCCTCCCTTCATCCGTGTCCTAAAGCTTTGGTATTGGTTCCCACAAGTAAGGATGAAGCCGTGGACCGGACACACGAATGTAGGAGAAAACAGAATTTATGCTTACCTGATAAATTTCTTTCTCCTACGGTGTGTCCGGTCCACGGCCCGCCCTGGCTTTTAGTCAGGTTTCAAATTTTTTCTTTCTTTACACTACAGTCACCACGGCACCCTATGGTTTCTCCTTTTTCTCCTAACCGTCGGTCGAATGACTGGGGGGCGGAGCCAGAGGGGGGCTATATGGACAGCTTTTGCTGTGTGCTCTCTTTGCCATTTCCTGTAGGGGAAGAGAATATCCCACAAGTAAGGATGAAGCTGTGGACCGGACACACCGTAGGAGAAAGAAATTTATCAGGTAAGCATAAATTATTTTTTTACATTGGCCTAACTTATCTTTGAAGTGCACCCAGGGCAGGGAGAGTGAAACTAATCACTGTGGGCTGGAGTGCTTCCTACTACAGTATATATATATATATATATATATAATGTTGTTACACATTATGTGGATACATAATTTATTTTGTTAGAAAAATTGATTGTACATATAACTTTGTCAATAGCGGTTAGTAGTCTAACATTATGTCAATTAATTTTATTATTATAAAAAGAATATTTTTCAGGATATAAAAATAAAAATAATTATGTATGAATTTTTATAATATATAAAGCGTTATATACAAGACCATTATTAGTCTTGGATAAAAAAAAAATATGATTTGGTTAAACAAGAAATTATATGTTTGTGCATTTCATAAATTTAGTTTTTAATTTATATAATTGGATAATGTATATTATGAAGAATATAAATTATTTGTTTAAAATAATTTATTTATATCTAGTTTATTTGCTTGTTTCATGAAGCGCAATGTTAATATCGCAACAAAATAATCATGATATGCTTAGAGAAAACATAACAATATAGTTTATATCGGATTAAATATAATTCTATCAATTGAATTTAATATCACGAATACAAAATAAAAATGTATATAGACCGAGATGTTGTAGCAATTTATACTAATAATTGCAAAGGCAAATTATCTATATTATAGTAAATATATAATCTTTTTGTATGTTTTTACAATAATCTTTTAATAATATACTATTGTGCTACTTCTAAAGATTGCTCGTTGTTACTAGGGAGATTCTATAAAAGTACACAGCTTACCTGTCAATTATATACTTGTTTTCTATGTATTTTTAATAAGCTGTTAATAATATACTATTGTGATACTTCTACAGATTGCTCGTTATTACTTGGGAGATTGTATGAAAGTAAACGGCTTATCTGTCAATTATATACTCGTTTTATATCTTGTAATAATAAGCTCTTAAAAAGATACTATTATGATATTTAATAGGATTGCTCATTATTACTAGGGAGATTCTATTAAAGTACAAGTCTTAACTGTCAATTATATACTCTTTTTATATGTTGTTCTAATAAGCTTTTAATAAAATGCTATTATAATATTTAATAAGATTGCTCATTTTTACTATTGAGATTCTATAAGCGTACACAACTTACCTGTCAAAGCGCAGCTCAATCTTCTGATGTACAATCGATAGAGTGGGTCCACTATGTTTCAGGCAGTCTTTCAGGGAGTGACATTTGCGGTGATGTTGCGCGATCTTGCGCATGCGCAGAACGATTTTTAAATGCCATATTCTAACCTGGGTTGTCAGCCCAGATTGGACAGGAGAGAAGTATACCCACGGAGTGGGTTTGGAAAACAATATAATTAAGATTTTGGATAAACTGTAAATATCTCATTTGTAGATGGTATTGGAAAAAAGCTTATTTGGGGTAGTTAAAATGTTAACATTTATACTTCATTTTTGCTTACAGTGGCCCTTTAAGATCACTTAATATTGGAATTAATTTAAAGCACAGTCTTTTCAGCTTGCAATACATTCTCACAGTCCATTTCCCCCATTCCAGTCCTTTAGGATTTAAATGTGAAGTGCTGCACTTGGCTTATTGTAGAGTTTTCAAATCAGAATCTATTTTATTCCATTTGAAAACCCTACCTTTGCCGACTTGTCTGAAGATTTTCAGAAATGGGGATAATTCAACAACTGTATTCTAATCTAGGAAAAACAAAACAGAAGAAGCACAACCCCAAACTTAAAGAGACAGTCAACCCAAAAATTACTATTACTTATTTAGAATAGTTAATTAACGATTTTTACAGCCAGCTGTAGTCCAATTTTCATCTAAATAAACTATGCCAGTAAATACATCTCATGTGGCCGTTTTGAAATGGCCGCCTGACCCCTCCTTCTCTGACGTCTCCCAAAGCTTCCACTACAGGATCCTGTCGATCCTGCGCGTTCCTATATCTCCTGCATGTGCAATGACCTGGAAGGGGTATGTCTCCATAGCAACATGCAGATGCTTTTTACAATGTTAGAAGCCGTATTATATTAGAACAAGCCTTAGCTACACAAGTCATCTGTGCATTTATAGGGGTGGATGAAACGTGCAAAAAAACAGTAAGGGCTCTCTAGCACTCTACATTGATGTGTCTAGTAACGTTGATCCAGAGTCAGACAAAGTCTGAAGTAAAATAGATGCAAAAAAGTTTTCCCCTCCTTATAGCAAAAGAACCCTCATATGCAGTCAGTGGGATGTGGGCGCTTATTTCATTAGTTAATCTTGCATACGTTTTGCCCCAAACCCTTCTGCAGCAAGGGTGTGTGTTTCTGCCTATGTGTTTGTGTGCGTGTCTCTACTTTTTCTATTCACAGCACATGCTGAACTCTTTGATTGGCCAGTTGTCTTTGGGTGGGCGGAGCTTGACAGGCAGCTTCACTGTGATCAGGATCACGAAGTGTCTACTATGAGCAAGTGACTGTGCCAGAAGAGTTAATAAGAAGAATAAAGTACTTCCCCCGTGCGGTGCCATTTTCTGTTTGTCACGGGGTGGGGGAGGCTGGGTGCAGATTCAGTTGTTTGCTTCTCGGGGAAGCATTGGAAAAACTTCAGAACTTTTTGAGCATCAGTCTTCAGGCAAGGGACGTTTTTACACAGTGAAGCTGCCTGTCAAGCTCCACCCACCCAAAGGCAACTGGCCAATCAGAGAGTGCAGCATGTGCTGTGAATGAAAAAAGTAGAAACACGCACACAAACACATAGGCAGAAACACACACCCTTGGTGCAGAAGGGTTTGGGGCAAAACTTATGCAAGATTAACTAATGAAATAAGCACCCACATCCCACTGACTGCATATGAGGGTTATTTTGCTATAAGGAGGGGAACACTTTTTTGCATCTATTTTACTTCAGACTTTGTCTGACTCTGGATCAAGGCTTGTTCTAGTATAATAAGGCTTTTAACATTGTTAAAAAGCATCTGCATGTTGCTATGAAGACATACCCCTCTTCCGGCTCATTGCGCATGTGGGAGACATAGGAACGCGCAGGATTGACAGGATCCTGCAGTGGGAGACATCAGAGAAGGAAGAAGGACGGGTCAGGCAGCCATTTCAAAATGGCCAGATGAGAACCAGTAAGTGTATTTACTGGCAAAGTTTATTTAGATAAAAATTGGGCTACAGTTGGCTGTAAAAATCGTTAATTTACTAATCTTAATAAGTTATAGTAATTTTTGGGTTGACTGTCCCTGTAAGGTAAAAACATTTTTTGTTACTGTCTTCCTACTACTAAAACATACATAAAGTTATTCTATGTATATCCATGACACCATAGGTTAGAAATCAATGTATCACTAATCAGAGTTGCAGTTGGTTGAGTATTTGCAAACATCCACAGAGTGCAACGTTAGCTATAGTGTTTTTCAAAGCACACAAAAAAATCCCCTACGCGTTTCATTCCCTGGACATGCTGATATTTCTGTATTCTACATATTACTTCCTGGGGGACCTTAGTCTTGATGTCAACACCAGTAAGTTGAGAGGGAGTGTGCGTTTTCCAGTAGTTTTTCACATAATTTTCCTGCCGGGCAAACATCCTACTTTCCAAAGCAAAACCTGCAACTGCCCCAACTTTGCCCACATTTGCATAAATAATTAGTATTATTTAGCATAACTCATTAAAACTGTTTGGGCTTATTTGATATAAACATTTGTTTAAATACCAAACAAAGCACAGAAAGAGTGCATCCACGGTTAAAGGTAGAATTTATTACTAAACATAAAATGCACTTACTAAAATATTAAAAGAGAAGGTTTCATCAAAATTGTCTACTTCCAGTAAATCGTTCTTTTGTACATCTGTAATGTTTTACTATTTGTCCCTCAATGAAAAATCGTCAACTTAGTATTGTTAAGGTTTTACAGAGCCAGATCATTTTTTCCTGTTTCTTATCTAAATATTCAGATTCCCACACTTTTTTACAGTTTCATCGTAACATGGTCTTTATTTCTATATTTATTATTTTATGTCAACATTGTCCTGAACCTTAAAAATACTGGTCACACTGGTAAATTACTAGCTGGACGGCAACCCTAGTTGTAAGATATATTAGTATTTATTTTTCATTGGAATAGATTTTACAAAACGGGTTTATGAAACTCACAGAAAAAACATCCTAACTCAAAGCATTTTGTACTTGCCCCAAATCACGTGTGTTAGTTGTGAGTGACTTCCCATTATAATAAATGTAGCGGAGCTATCATGAAATCATTCACTTCTCAGCGCATAAAATTAGTTACACTAAGAAGGATACCAACATTATGAAAATGTCTTCAAAATGTTACAAAACAAATGAATAAAAATGTGATTAAAGCACACTTAAAGGGACACTGAACCCAATTTTTTTCTTTCGTGATTCAGATAGAGCATGCGATTTTAAGCAACTTTCTAATTTACTCCTATTGTCAATTTTTCTTCATTCTCTTGCTATCTTTATTTGAAAAGAAGGCATCTAAGCTTTTTTTTTTTCCAGGACTCTGGACAGCACTTTTTTATTGTTGGATGAATTTATCCACCAATCAGCAAGGGCAACCCAGGTTGTTCACCAAAAATGGGCCGGCATCTAAACTTACATTCTTGCATTTCAAATAAAGATACCAAGAGAATGAAGAAAATATGATTATAGGAGTAAATTAGAAAGTTGCTTAAAATTTCATGATCTATCTGAATCACGAAAGAAAAAATTTGGGTTCAGTGTCCCTTTAATAAAACAGTTCACTATAACATATACAAGAAGATTAAAAAAAAAAAAGAAATAGAGACCTAATCTGCTTTGCAATAGTGAAACATGAGCATAAAACTAAATACTACAAAAAATTTTCATCAATTCTACATGCGTGGAGATAGTGAAAAATCATGACCACTTCCTCGGAATGTCCACGGTCAGCACCTCGTTCTTGTCCGTCAGGTGACCAAGTCATCTTACAGACGTGGCGGGGTACCAATACTTTCAAACACATCTGTATGTTATATCTAGAGAGACTTATTTTCTAAAGAAAACAATTGAATATTTTACACTTACAAATATTTAAATGTAATGTATTTAATGCAAGTTTCCGAGGTTGTGGTTGTAATTATTTTAACTCCATAGGCTATAGATTCTCCTTTCATGGGCAAGATTTCCTGTTTTAGGCAAATAATGCAGCTCTAGGGGCCGATTTAACAACTGTCGGAAGGACATGATCCGCTGTAGCCTCTGAGGTGGCAGACGAGTTAAGGAGCAGCGGTCTTAAGACCGCTGCTTCTTAACTTATATTTCCAGTGAGCCAGAAGGCTTGCATGGAATAAACAGCATTGACTGCTTCATAAATTGGCCCCCTAGATGTTAAATGTATGCACTCACACTAACAAATCTGGATAAAGTATAGGTCAAGCAATGCGCAATACATTTCTAACATGGTCTTGACTTTAAAGCAAGGTAATTCACTAAACTTGCTGGCATCTATAAATCTATGGCATTGATTATGCCAAGTTAAAACTTTTTAGCTATTTAAAGGGATGTGAAACCTCAAAATGTTCTTTTGTGATTCAGAGCATACAATTTTTAAAAAACTTTCCAATTTACTTCTTTGATCAAATTTGCTTCTTTTCCGTGATATTCTTTGTTGAACAGATACCTAGGTAGGCATCTGGAGCACTACATAACAGGAAATAGTGCTGCCATCTAGTGCTCTTGCAAATGGATAACATTCTTGCATAATTGCTGCCAAATAGTGTTCCGGACAAGTGCATGCACCTGAGCTTACTTCTAATTAAAATGCAGTAAACATGGTTGATAGTTATTTTTATATATATATATATACACACACACACACACACAGTACTGTGTAAAAGTCTTAGGCCACCATTAGATTTGTTGTTTTAGCAAATTTTTAATGACCATGCATATTTATTTTTTGGTCTTTTTATTAAGATACAAACCAGAAATATGTACACAAAATATATCAAAAACTCAATTTTCGGAAGTAAATTGCTTCTTCAGGAAAAATTCAGTATTTAGTGTGGCCTCCTTTGGCACTAAGCACTTTTTGAACTCTTTTGGGGAGATCCTGAAGTAATCTTCTGGTATATTATAGCAGGCCTCTTTCAGCACTTCCCAGAGTTCTTCTTTAGATTTTTTTGTCTTTTATTTATTTTTCAGTCTAGGTGATCCCATACTGCCTCTATAATATTCAGGTCTGGACTCTGTGGAGGCCAATCCATGACTGTTAGCGTTTTATCAGCTGTTTTTCTCTCCAAATATGATTTCACTGCACTCGCATTCCAATCTTTGCGAGCTTTAGCATATTATAGCCTTTTTGCCCTGTTCCCCTTCAAAAAAGTGGTTTCTTGGCTGCTACCCTTCCACAAAACCATTCCTGATCAAGCTTCTTCAGACTGTAGAAGGGTCAACTTGGCATCCCGATGAAACTTCCAGATGCTAAGCCAGGTCCTTGCTGGACTTCTTCTGGTCTCTAAAAGAAGAAACTCTGAGAAACTTCTTATCATATATTTTGAAAGTTTTTTGGCCTTTCAGTCATTTTTTGTCCTTGACCTCTCCTGATTCTTCAAATTTCTTTATAACAGCTTGAATACTAAATCTTGAGTATCCAGTTTGTTTGCTGATTTCCCTTTGATAGTGGCCTTGCTGTTGCAAAAATTCTGTGATCTTTGACATTTTTAATAGAATGATGTGATTGAACGCTGGTCTTACTAGCAAGCTTCCAATTAATTAAACTCATACCACATGTGTATGTAATGCTCAAGCATGTCTTGCACACACCTGGTGTAATAGACCTTTTTCACAGCATTCATTTTAACATGAAAAAGTAGGACAAATACAGGTGTTAGCAATGACATTAATTAGGGTTCCATTCTATTTAGGTTTATGAGAGCCAGGTTCCTGCTATTGTTCAATTGTAAGGGAAGGTTACACTAAATACTTCAGATTTTTTTCTGTTTTTTAATACTGCATACAAATATCCTGTATTTTCTGGTTGCATTCTAATAAAGAGACTGAGAAATAATTATATATGGTCATAATACCATTGCTAAAACAACAAATCTAATGGTGGCCTAAGACGTTTGCACAGTATATATGTATATATATACATATAGACAGCTTTGTTAAAAATCAAAAGAACATTTCTAATTTTTTCTTAAATCAGCATCTATACGTATGGCAGCCATTCCATTTAATTCCAACACATGCATACCTAATTCTACTTAATGAGGTACTAATTAGGTGATCACCTGAACCAATTCATATTTAATTAGGAAAAGTATAAAAAAAAACACTGCTGTTGTCATCACTCTTGCAATAGGACCAGCTGGATGGCAAAAACAAATGCTTGTAGTACCTCATAAGTAATTGGAATAAAAAAATAACTATTGACCATGAAAAAAGAGTTGAAAAGAAAAGTTTTGAGTGAGGAAAAAAAAAGGTTCAATTGTGGCTTTACTGACAGAGGGATACAGTGAGTGTCAGGTTGCTTCCATCCTTAAAATTTCAAAGACAGCGGTTCATAAGAACAAGGTCAAGCAACTACAGACTGGCAGAGAGCAAAAATGACTCTCCACTCTCTGGGATGACTGCCAGCTCATTTGAATGTCACTTAACAGCCGTTGAATGACACCAAGTGACCTACAAAAAGAAAGGCAAATGGCAGCTTGGGTAAAGTTCACTGCAAGGATGGTTAGAAACTGGTTCCTATGGGCAGGGCTGAAGTTGTGCAAAGCTAGAAAAAAAAAAATCCTCGATTTGAAGCAAAGAAGAGCCAGGCTGAGGTTTGCAAAAGACCACAAAGATTAGACTGTAGAGGACTAGAGTAAGGTCAACTTCTCTTAAAAGTCCAATTTTCAGTTTTCCCCAACACCTGGTCGTCATGCTTAGACAGTGACCTGGAGAGTTGTACAAGCCACAATGTCTTGCACGCACTGTGAAGTTTGGTGGAGGATTGGTGAGGATCTAAGGGGTGCACCAGAAAGGCTTGAATCAGGTAGATTTAGCTTTGTGAAGAATGCATGAATCAAGACACGTACAAGGTTATCTTGGAAGAACACTTGCTTCCTTCTGCTCTGACAATGTTCACCCAATTCTGAGGATTGCTTTTTTCAGCAGGACAATGCTCCATGCCACACAGTCAGGTCATTCATGGTGTGGATGAGAACCACCAGATCAAGACCCTGTCATGACCAGCCCAGTCTCCAGACCTGAACCCCATTGAAAACCTCTGGAATATGATCAAGAGGAAGATGTTCACAAGACATCAAACTAAGCCAAGCTGCTTACATGTTTGCACCAGGAGTGGCATAAAGTCACAGCAATGTGAAAGACATGTGGAGAGCATGCCAAGATGCATGAAATCTGTTATTCCACCAAATATTGATTTCTGAACTTTTGCTAAGTTAAAACAGTTATCCGAGGTCTAAAAACTGCATCTTTTTTTTAATTTCCTGCAAATGAATGGCCTTAATGCAGATGTGTTCTATATCACCTCTGGATTTTTTCCCTTTATATATTATTACATTTAGTTTATAGAAACTTTTGTGTCAGAAGTATATATCATGTTAGAATGCACTTACTTGATAGTGGGGCATAGTTTTTATATGATGATGTTTCACACAGTATTAGCTTGTTATCATCATGTTATGCAGTATTAGTACAATCTGATGTCCCTAATTTAGTGCTTATGTACTCTAATTATAACTCTGGGGAAATGTTTGCCTGGGGAAATGTTTCCATGAAGCTGTCCTCAATTATCAAGTCAAAATTAACTGCAGTGTATTAGTAAGATGTTCAAATAATTTCTTTGATATTTGACATAAAAATGACACAGCCTGTAATAGAGCATGTAAATTTAAGACTAGTGACCCTTTAATCCTTTGTGTTTAACCCCTGCAAAGGGATGTGAGAGTGTGTCTGTGCGTGTGCCTGTCTATTCCAGCATCAGTTTGCTTCCATCTGAAGAAGAAACTTCTCTTTTTAGGTAAGAAAATAAGTTTATATTATTTATATTTATAATTGTACACAAATAGGGCCATTTTACAAGTGGCATGCTAAATATTTTATCACTCACACACTAACTGCGCTCAAAGTTTAATTTTAACAAGGCCAAGTTTGCACTCATATTACAAGTTTTTAAGTAAAAAGGGTGCAAGCAAAGGGTAAGGGTGCTAACTTCAGGACTTCGGATATCACAACCCGCTTCTTCTTATTCTCCCCATAGACTTCTATAGGGTGCGCTACTAAAAAAAAAAAACCTGACATCGCACTAGACCAACAGCATTAAGACTGGACTGAGTAAGAAACACTTTACAATCCCTAAAGCGCACATTTTTTGTCACTTTTCCTTAGTGGCTACAAAAACAAATGCAGAGGGCCACAAGTGGCCCTACCTGACTTAAGTAAAAGGTTGTGGAAGGTCTGTATTATAAGTATTTGCAATAGAAGCGGCACAAGTCTTGGTGCTGCAACCTAGTAGTTAGTTAGTAGTAATGGTAGGGCATTATATGAATCTCTTGTGTTGCTCCATAACTCTGTCCCTTCAATATTTTGTTCAATGATTTTATGATAATTTCAACAGCTTCTCTCTATATGTCCCTCATTAACTACGTTGAGGAATTTAAAATAAAAATGTTCAAGAAGGTTTTCAAAGAGTATGCCCCTGGTCATTAATGTAGTATCTTTGCTGACAAAATTACAATATTAAATACTTATAGGCTGTGTATGTAAGTTCTGTGTGTTAGGAGGAACATACACCTAGATTTAGAGTTTTGTCGGTAAAGCCCCACGTAGCTAACGCAGCTTTTTTTCCTACCGCTGCTCTCAAACAACGCTGGTATTTAGAGTTGTCTGAGGGGCTGCGTTAGGCTCCAAAAAGGGTGCGTTGAGACGAATTTACCGCCACTTCAACCCTCAATACCAGCGTTGCTTACGGTAGTGGTAAGCTGGCAAAACGTGCTTGTGCACGATTCCCCCATAGGAAACAATGGGGCAGTTTGGGCTTAAAAAAACCTAACACCTGCAAAAAAGCAGCGTTAAGCTCCCAACGCAGCCCCATTGTTTCCTATGGGGAAACACTTTCTAAGTCTGCACCTAACACCCTAACATGTACCCCGAGTCTAAACACCGCTAACCTTACACTTATTAACCCCTAATCTGCTGCCCCCACTATCGCTGCCCCTGAATTATACTATTAACCCCTAATCTGCCGCTCCGGACGCCGCCGCAAGCTACATTATCCCTATGTGCCCCTAACATCGCCGACACCTACATAATATTTATTAACCCCTAATCTGCCCCCCCCCAACGTCGCCGCCACCTAACTACACTTATTAACCCCTAATCTGCCGACCGGACCTCGCCGCTACTATAATAAAGTTATTAACCCCTAAACCGCCGCACTCCCGCCTCGCAAACCCTATAACAAATATTATTAAACCCTAATCTGCCCCCCCACGTCGCCGCCACCTAACTTCAAGTATTACCCCTAATCTGCCGACCGGACCTCGCCGCTACTCTAATAAATGTATTAACCCCTAAAGCTAAGTCTAACCCTAACACCCCCCTAAATTAAATATAATTTTAATCTAACGAAATAAATTAAATCTTATTAACTAAAGTATTCCTATTTAAAACTAAACACTTACCTGTAAAATAAACCCTAAACTAGCTACAATATAACGAATAATTATATTGTATCTATTTTAGGATTTATATTTATTTTACAGGCAACTTTGTATTTATTTTAACTAGGTACAATAGCTATTAAATAGTTAATAACTATTTAATAGCTACCTAGTTAAAATAATTACAAAATTACCTGTAAAATAAATCCTAACCTAAGTTACAATTAAACCTAACACTACACTATCAATAAATTAATTAAATAAATTACCTACAATTAAATAAACTAAACTAAATTACAAAAAACCCCCACTAAATTACAGAAAATAAAAAAATATTACAAGAATTTTAAACTAATTACACCTACTCTAAGCCCCCTAATAAAATAATAATAAAAAATAATAATAAAGGTCCCTACCCTATTCTAAATTAAAAAGTAATCAGCTCTTTTACCAACCCTTAAAAGGGCTTTTTGCGGGGCATGCCCCAAAGTAATCAGCTCTTTTGCATGTAAAAAAAAATACAACCCCCCAACATTAAAACCCACCACCCACATTACCCCTACTCTAACCCACCCAAACCCCCCTTAAATAAACCTAACACTACCCCCCTGAAGATCTCCCTACCTTGAGTCGTGTTCACCCAGCCGGGCCGAAGTCATCATTCAAGGGGCGCTGAAGATGTCTTCCATCCGATAGAAGTCTTCATCCAAGGGGCGCTGAAGAGGTCTTCCATCCGATAGAAGTTTTCATCCAGGCGGCGTCTTCAATCTTCATCCATCCGGAGCAGAGCCATCTTCAAAGCAGCCGACGCGGAGCCATCCTCTTCCACCGACGCCTACTCGCCGAATGAATATTCCTTTAAGTGACGTCATCCAAGATGGCGTCCCTCGAATTCTGATTGGCTTATAGGATTCTATCAGCCAATCGGAATTAAGGTAGGAAAAATCTGATTGGCTGATTCAATCAGCCAATCAGATTGAAGTTCAATCCGATTGGCTGATCCAATCAGCCAATCAGATTGAGCTTGCATTCTATTGGCTGTTCCGATCAGCCAATAGAATGCGAGCTCAATCTGATTGGCTGATTGAATCAGCCAATCAGATTTTTCCTACCTTAATTCCGATTGGCTGATAGAATCCTATCAGCCAATCGGAATTAGAGGGACGCCATCTTGGATGACGTCACTTAAAGGAATATTCATTCGGCGAGGATGGCTCCGCGTTGGCTGCTTTGAAGATGGTTCCGCTCCGGATGGATGAAGATTGAAGACGCCGCCTAGATGAAGACTTCTATTGGATGGAAGACCTCTTCAGCGCCCCTTGGATGAAGACTTCTATCGGATGGAAGACATCTTCAGCGCCCCTTGGATGATGACTTCGGCCTGGCTGGGTGAACACGACTCAAGGTAGGGAGATCTTCAGGGGGATAGTGTTAGGTTTATTTAAGGGGGGGTTTGGGTGGGTTAGAGTAGGGGTATGTGGTGGTGGGTTTTAATGTTGGGGGTGGGTTGTATATTTTTTTTACAGGCAAAAGAGCTGATTACTTTGGGGCATGCCCCGCAAAAAGCCCCCGGGTAGGGACCTTTATTATTATTTTTTTTTTTTTAATGTTATTAGGGGGCTTAGAGTAGGTGTAATTAGTTTAAAATTCTTGTAATATTTTTTTATTTTCTGTAATTTAGTGTTTGGTTTTTTGTAATTTAGTTTAGTTTATTTAATTGTATGCAATTGTAGGTAATTTATTTAATTAATTTATTGATAGTGTAGTGTTAGGTTTAATTGTAACTTAGGTTAGGATTTATTTTACAAGTAATTTTGTAATTACTTTAACTAGGTAGCTATTAAATAGTAAATAACTATTTAATAGCTATTGTACCTAGTTAAAATAAATACAAAGTTGCCTGTAAAATAAATATAAATCCTAAAATAGATACAATATAATTATTCGTTATATTGTAGTTAGTTTAGGGTTTATTTTACAGGTAAGTATTTAGTTTTAAATAGGAATAATTTAGTTAATTAGATTGAATTTATTTCGTTAGCTTAAAATTAGATTTAATTTAGGGGGGTGTTAGAGTTAGGGTTAGACTTAGCTTTAGGGGTTAATACATTTAATAGAGTAGCGGCGAGGTCCGTCAGCAGATTAGGGGTTAATACTTGAAGTTAGGTGGCGGCGACGTTGGGGGGGGGCAGATTAGGGTTTAATAATATTTGTTATAGGGTTTGCGAGGCGGGAGTGCGGCGGTTTAGGGGTTAATAACTTTATTATAATAGTGGCGAGGTCCAGTCGGCAGGTTAGGGGTTAATAAGTGTAGTTAGGTGGCAACGACGTTGGGGGGGGGGCAGATTAGTGGTTAATAAATATTATGTAGGTGTCGGCGGTGTTAGGGGCAGCAGATTAGGGGTTCATAGGGATAATGTAGGTGGCGGCGGTGTGCGGTCGTCAGATTAGGGGTTAAAAATATTTATTATAGTGGCGGCGATGTGGGGGGACCTCGGTTTAGGGGTACATAGGTAGTTTATGGGTGTTAGTGTACTTTAGAGCACAGTAGTTAAGAGCTTTATGAACCGGCGTTAGCCCATAAAGCTCTTAACTACTGACTTTTTTTAGCGTTAGGAATCTTGTCGGTAGAGGGTCTACCGCTCACTTCAGCCAAGACTCTAAATACCAGCGTTAGGAAGATCCCATTGAAAAGATAGGATACGCAATTGGCGTAAGGGGATCTGCGGTATGGAAAAGTTGCGGCTTGAAAGTGAGCGTTAGACCCTTTCCTAACATCTGTGGAAATTAATCACAAAGAAAAGAGGGTGCCTCCTAGTGCAATATTGCAAGATAATAAACAAAAAATAGAATTTGTGCAAGAAAAATACTCACAAAATAAGCAGCACCTATGTGCTGATTGGGGCAGGCTGGGGAATCACAGTGACCCAGCTACACTGATCCAGCAATTGGATAAAGGAGCTTCAATGGAAACAAATGTAGAATCTGAACAAGAAATCAAAAGAGAGATGGGGGAGCACCTCCTAGTGCAATAATGTAATATAAATGGCACAAATGGACAAACTTGAAGATTGTATACTCACAAAGGGAGCAGCACCTATGTGCTGATTGAGGCAGGCTGGGGAATCACAATGACCCAGCTACACTGATCCTGCAGCAAGATGATGGTTACCAATATCTCCAAACAAACGATCTGGCTTAGACTTCCATAAAAATAACAATTTATTTAAAAATTCAAGGGATGTGAATTGACAACACCCCAATATAAAAACAATTGTTTAAAAACTGTTGCAATTAGTTTCTCAGCTACAAAAGCTGTTTCCTCAGGCTACTGTTTAACAAATGGAAGCTAAAGCCTTTTAAACTAAACTTTTGCCCTAATTAACCCTCCCTCATCCAAAATGTGCAAACAATTAATTGTAATTGAAAAGTTACCAAGAAAACATAATTTCATTATACTGATATGCAGTGCTCCTTTTGGAACCAAAGATAACCATTTAACAATTCATCAAATAATTTCATATACATTTGTACACTGTGCATAAACCATACTAAACATACAAAATAATATCACAATTGATGAAACAAATAAAAACTATTTCATAGGCTCCATAAAGAGATCTGTCCTTTTTTAAAAAAACACATAAACCATTTCTCTTAACTTTATTACATATCGCTATATCACCCTTTTGAAAAAAATCTTTTTAAAGAATATATAATCTACATAGTGATCTGCATTGATATTAACAAAAATGTAACTTTATCTGCATCCGTTAGTGCAGGGTATCTCTGTGTTAAAGTAAAACTGTTTCTTATGCGTATTGTTTAATATCAAATGTCAATGTAGAACAAGTGAGTATAAAGAAGGTATCTAATCTTTGTAGTACTAAGAGGTGCTGTAATGGTGTAACACATTCCTTTTTATCTGATTTAATCAACTAACATAGTGATCTGCATTAATATTAAAAAATGTAACTTTGCCTGCATCCATTAGTGCAGGGTGTCTCTGTGTTAAAGTAAAACTATTTCTTATGCGTATTGTTTGATATCAAATGTCAATGTAGAACAAGTGAATATAAAGAAGGTACCTAATCTTTGCAGTACTAAGAGGTGCTGTAACAGTGTAAAATATTCCTTTTTATCCGATTTAATCAACTAACAACATAATAGTGTGTCTTACTGGTATTGTGAGATTGTGATGTCATATTGCTTCAATTATTTCAGATAAGATAAACAGAGAGTGTGCATGCATACAATTCTAACTGAATAAACAATAGTAGTTTGAAAATTATATACAAGTGAAAGTTTATAATGTGAAATAAATTTGTTAATATAAAGTGAGAACAATGTGATATGTAATGCTATGTATCAAAAAAATAATAAACATAATGTAATGTAAGAGTATTTCTCTAAAAAAAAAAATAGTGGGTACTAATTATGAATGGTATTAATCTAGCGAATTGTCGCTTAACGATATTTAATATACAGATGTGTTAGTGAACATTTATTAATCTACACCTTCTATGTATTCTTTATGAATGTGTTTATAGTAAAATATCCAAATACCACTCTGCAAAAATCTAAATACTTGGAATATAATAACATAGTTATATGAAAAAATTGTGAATGTAACTAAAATATAAAATATACATCCTATTAAGAGTATGACAAAACCTATATATGTACCTATAGGATAATCTGATTAAAACAAAATACTCCCATGATGGCAAATATATGGTGAATAAATTAATCAAACCCGATCTCAACTAATTTGATATACTTTTGGATTTCAAAAAATTGCACCTACATTTAAAGGAACATTTCAGTGAAATAATAATAAAAAAATATATAATTAATAATAAAAAAAAATAGTATTTTTCTTGCACAAATTCTATTTTTTGTTTATTATCTTGCAATATTGCACTTGGAGGCGCCCTCTTTTCTTTGTGATTAATTTCCACAGATGTTCGGTTGCTTTGTTTGTTATAAGAGGAGCTGCCCATTAAGCCTTCTATCAAGTGTGAATATCATACTACCAACCATACCTGGACTTTACCAAAAGAATTTCTTAAAGATTTCAGGACTATATTGAGTATCAGTACATGTCACATAGCTGAGGCCAAGAATCCAGCTAAGTTATTTCCACTAGGTGTATGGTTTGAGATTTATTATTGTTTCTTCTGTTATGTGTGATCAGTCCACGGGTCATCATTACTTCTGGGATATAACTCCTCCCCAACAGGAAATGCAAGAGGATTCACCCAGCAGAGCTGTATATAGCTCCTCCCCTCTACGTCAGTCCCAGTCATTCTCTTGCACCCAACGACTAGATAGGATGTGTGAGAGGACTATGGTGATTATACTTAGTTTTTATGACTTCAATCAAAAGTTTGTTATTTTACAATAGCACCGGAGCGTGTTATTACTTCTCTGGCAGAGTTTGAGGAAGAATCTGCCAGAGTTTTTTACTATGATTTTATCCAGAGTTGTTAAGATCATATTGCTGTTCTCGGCCATCTGAGGGAGGTAAAGGCTTCAGATCAGGGGACAGCGGGCAGATGAATCTGCATTGAGGTATGTAGCAGTTTTTATTTTCTGAATGGAATTGATGAGAAAATCCTGCCATACCGTTAAAATGACATGTATGTATACACTTCAGTATTCTGGGGATGGTATTTCACCGGAACTACTCTGTTAAAGGTCACTAATCCTTTTAATAACTATTTATCATGTTAAACGTTTTTGCTGGAATGTAGAATCGTTTACATTGCTGAGGTACTGTGTGAATAAATATTTGGGCATTATTTTCCACTTGGCAGCCTTTTTTACTTTTATTTGTGACAGTTTCGTTTCTCTTCACTGCTGTGTGGGAGAGGGAGGGGCCGTTTTTGGCGCTCTTTGCTACGCATCAAAAAATTCCAGTCAGTTACTTTTATATTTCCTGCATGATCCGGTTCATCTCTGACAGATCTCAGGGGTCTTCAAACTTCTTTGAAGGGAGGTAAATTCTCTCAGCAGAGCTGTGAGAATTCTTATAGTGACTGTGAATAAAAACGTTGCTTTGCATTTTTTATGTCAGGGAGATTTCATCTGTCAAGATTGTCAACAAACCAGATAAAGAAAGAGGCGTTTCTACGCTGTGTACAAGATCTGTTATTAATGGGAGTGATCCATCCGGTTCCGCGGTCGGAACAAGGACAAGGGTTCTACTCAAACCTGTTTGTGGTTCCCAAAAAAGAGGGAACTTTCAGGCCAATCTTAGATTTAAAGATTCTAAACAAATTCCTAAGAGTTCCATCCTTCAAAATGGAAACTATTCGGACAATCTTACCCATGATCCAAAAGGGTCAGTACATGACCACAGTGGATTTAAAAGATGCTTACCTTCACATACCGATCCACAAAGATCATCACCGGTATCTAAGGTTTGCCTTCTTAGACAGGCACTACCAGTTTGTAGCTCTTCCATTCGGATTGGCTACGGCTCCAAGAATCTTCACAAAGGTTCTGGGTGCCCTTCTGGCGGTACTAAGACCGCGAGGGATTTCGGTAGCTCCGTACCTAGACGACATTCTAATACAAGCTTCAAGCTTTCAGACTGCCAAGTCTCATACAGAGTTAGTTCTGGCATTTCTAAGGTCGCATGGATGGAAAGTGAACGAAAAGAAGAGTTCTCTTTTTCCTCTCACAAGAGTTCCATTCTTGGGGACTCTTATAGATTCTGTAGAAATGAAGATTTACCTGACAGAAGACAGGTTAACAAAGCTTCAAAATGCATGCCGTGTCCTTCATTCCATTCAACACCCGTCAGTAGCTCAATGCATGGAGGTGATCGGCTTAATGGTAGCGGCAATGGACATAGTACCTTTTGCACGCCTACACCTCAGACCGCTGCAATTGTGCATGCTAAGTCAGTGGAATGGGGATTACTCAGATTTGTCCCCTACTCTGAATCTGAATCAAGAGACCAGAAATTCTCTTCTATGGTGGCTTTATCGGCCACACCTGTCCAGGGGGATGCCATTCAGCAGGCCAGACTGGACAATTGTAACAACAGACGCCAGCCTACTAGGTTGGGGCGCTGTCTGGAATTCTCTGAAGGCTCAGGGACTATGGAATCAGGAGGAGAGTCTCCTTCCAATAAACATTCTGGAATTGAGAGCAGTTCTCAATGCCCTTCTGGCTTGGCCCCAATTAACAACTCGGGGGTTCATCAGGTTTCAGTCGGACAACATCACGACTGTAGCTTACATCAACCATCAGGGAGGGACAAGAAGCTCCCTAGCAATGATGGAAGTATCAAAGATAATTCGCTGGGCAGAGTCTCACTCTTGCCACTTGTCAGCAATCCACATCCCGGGAGTGGAGAACTGGGAGGCGGATTTCTTGAGTCGACAGACTTTTCATCCGGGGGAGTGGGAACTTCAGCCGGAGGTCTTTGCCCAAATACTTCGACGTTGGGGCAAACCAGAGATAGATCTCATGGCGTCTCGCCAGAACGCCAAACTTCCTCACTACGGGTCCAGATCCAGGGATCCGGGAGCGGTTCTGATAGATGCTTTGACAGCACCTTGGAACTTCGGGATGGCTTATGTGTTTCCACCCTTCCCGCTGCTTCCTCGATTGATTGCCAAAATCAAACAGGAGAGAGCATCAGTGATTCTAATAGCGCCTGCATGGCCACGCAGGACTTGGTATGCAGATCTAGTGGACATGTCATCCTGTCCGCCTTGGTCTCTACCTCTAAGACAGGACCTTCTGATACAGGGTCCATTCAGACATCAAAATCTAAATTCTCTGAAGCTGACTGCTTGGAAATTGAACGCTTGATTTTATCAAAACGTGGTTTTTCTGAGTCGGTTATTGATACCCTGATACAGGCTAGGAAGCCTGTTACCAGAAGGATTTACCATAAAATATGGCGTAAATACCTATACTGGTGCGAATCCAAAGGTTACTCCTGGAGTAAGGTTAGGATCGCTAGGATATTGTCTTTTCTTCAAGAAGGTTTAGAAAAGGGTTTATCAGCTAGTTCATTAAAGGGACAGATTTCAGCTCTGTCCATCTTGTTACACAGGCGTCTGTCAGAAAATCCAGACGTCCAGGCTTTTTGTCAGGCTTTAGCTAGGATCAAGCCTGTGTTTAAAGCTGTTGCTCCGCCATGGAGTTTAAACTTAGTTCTTAACGTTTTACAAGGTGTTCCGTTTGAACCCCTTCATTCCATTGATATAAAATTGTTATCTTGGAAAGTTCTGTTTTTAATGGCTATTTCCTCGGCTCGAAGAGTCTCTGAGTTATCAGCCTTACATTGTGATTCTCCTTATCTGATTTTTCACTCAGACAAGGTAGTTCTGCGTACTAAACCTGGGTTCTTACCTAAGGTAGTCACTAACAGGAATATCAATCAAGAGATTGTTGTTCCATCCTTGTGTCCAAATCCTTCTTCAAAGAAGGAACGTCTTCTACACAATCTGGATGTAGTTCGTGCCCTCAAGTTCTACTTGCAGGCAACTAAAGATTTTCGCCAAACTTCTTCCCTGTTTGTCGTTTATTCTGGACAGAGGAGAGGTCAAAAAGCTTCTGCTACCTCTCTCTCTTTTTGGCTTCGTAGCATAATACGTTTAGCCTATGAGACTGCTGGACAGCAGCCTCCTGAAAGAATTACAGCCCACTCCACTAGAGCTGTGGCTTCCACTTGGGCCTTTAAGAATGAGGCCTCTGTTGAACAGATTTGCAAGGCTGCAACTTGGTCTTCGCTTCATACTTTTTCCAAATTTTACAAATTTGACACTTTTGCTTCTTCGGAGGCTATTTTTGGGAGAAAGGTTCTTCAGGCAGTGGTTCCTTCTGTATAATGAGCCTGCCTATCCCTCCCGTCATCCGTGTACTTTTGCTTTGGTATTGGTATCCCAGAAGTAATGATGACCCGTGGACTGATCACACATAACAGAAGAAAACATAATTTATGCTTACCTGATAAATTCCTTTCTTCTGTTGTGTGATCAGTCCACGGCCCGCCCTGTTTTAAGGCAGGTAAATATTTTTTAAATTATACTCCAGTCACCACTTCACCCTTGGTTACTCCTTTCTCGTTGATTCTTGGTCGAATGACTGGGACTGACGTAGAGGGGAGGAGCTATATACAGCTCTGCTGGGTGAATCCTCTTGCATTTCCTGTTGGGGAGGAGTTATATCCCAGAAGTAATGATGACCCGTGGACTGATCACACAACAGAAGAAAGGAATTTATCAGGTAAGCATAAATTATGTTTTTGTTGCACATCAAATGTTAACTAAATAATATATGTGAATAGCGCCCCCTACAGTTGGATACCTAGGTATCATCAACAGGTTTGGGTAGTTTGGTTTATTTTTGTATAGGGGTAGCAGCTGTTAGTTTATATAGTTTTCATTTTCACAAACAGTAAACAACCAATACTAATTAGTTCACTATGTTGTCTACCTTAGAAAGGAACAATAAGAGGTCTCAACTTTTAAATAATACAATTAACACAGGGGATGATATTACAGACACTAACAATTTTGGAAATAATGATATCAAAGATTTGTTTAATAAATTAGAAGATCTCACAAAAACAGAACATCGCCACTGGTGGGTTCTAGACCCTTGAAAAAATTATAAAGCCTGTAGTCAAATTCCCAGGGGTTTGAGGGTGTTTAAAAATTGTTCATTTAAAAACAATGAAACCCTCACTAATAAATGGTTAGATATTTTTAATGAATGTTCATTTAAACTAATAGACTTACTAATAGAACATAGAAGTAAATTATTGGAGGAGCTTAGTGCCTCTATTGAGGGTATCCAAAAACAACTGGAAGTACATATTAATCACCCTGACTATAAAAGATTAAATGACCTTACATTAAAAAATACTGACGATTATCAGAATGAAATAACAAAATAGAAAAAATAAGAAGAAAGCTAGAGATGAGGATGACTACTCCAAAGGGGAAGTTTACACCTTTAATAGAAAAAACAGAGAGAATAAAACATCCCAATCTCAATCTCAATGGACTGTAGTATCACATAGAAACAAATATAATGCATCTATAAACCATAATACATTTCAAAATTATACCCCCTATGGGGACAGACATCATGTCACCAATCAACAACAATCATATCCTAACAGACACTCTAATCAGACTTTACAAGAACCAAATCAACCTCACTTATATCAGTCAAATTATAGACAGAATTATTCTGAACACCACAGACCCTATCAAGGTAATACAAATACTGGGTATAATAGGAGTATTGGTAACTTTTATCAACGTGACTACCATCAAGCAAATGTAACCCCTAGGCTAGTTGTGAACAATTCTCAACAACAAACTAACTTGCCACAACAGGGTAATAGTCGTAATGATTGGGATAATAGGCCTGATACACAAAACTAACACTATAGAAACAGACAATCACAACCAACGTAGGGATAGTAACCCTATTGTCAGGATATGTCAGGATGTTCGCCTGAGTTAGACGATACTTCCTAATTCCTGGAAGAGAGAGATACTTATATTCTAGATTTGAATCCAACTGTAGGTATAATATAAGGTAATTTTATTAGGAAAATACTTTTTAACCTTATTAAGAAGGTTTGTAGGAGATTTGTTGCTAAGGTAGGTGGTGGCAGCATATGATGTGGTTATCATATAGTTAGCAACAAATCTTGTATCAATATATGGTGTTAAGATACTTAAGTAAATCTATAGTCAGGAGGTTGGCAGCAATTGTGACAGATGTACTAAGAGCAGAACACCAGGATAGATGACAAAATAGTGCAGCACATAACATAATAAGATTAGGGTTTCAACTATTCATAAAGTAAATAATTAGGTACCAAGTAAGTATGCATACATAAGAGAAATATAATGGTAGAAAGTCTTACTGTTTGTATAATGAAGAAACAGCTCAGAGCGGTTAGGATCCGTTTAGGAGAGTGAAGCAGTCTGTGTGCAGCTCCGGCGTGTGCCGTCACCGCTGCAGTGTAGTTGGAACTGGAAGTGGCAAACTGTCAGCTCTGGAGAGAGCGGAGTCTGCAGGAGAGACTTGAAGGCTTGAGGGGAAAAAGCTCCGGTCTTGAAGGTAAGGTCTGGAGAGGTGGTAGAGTCCAGACAGCAGGATTTGATGGGTATAAGGGAATCACGCTGTAGCAAACACAAGGTGATAGAGCTGGATATTTCAGAGACAGCAATCCAAAATAATCAAGCAATGATAAGACTGTGGGAGGAACATTTATACCGGTGTGATGTTTAGACACCTCCTATTAAAGGGAAAGTTGGTAATTGAGGCGTTATACATGACAGAACTCCCCCCTCCAAGGATCCACTTCCGGGGATCAAGGTCTAGGGCGATCAGGATGAGAACGATGGAACCGGGAAACCAGACGTCTGGCAGATAAGTTAGAGGCAGGCTCCCAGGTATCATCCTCAACCGGAAAACCCTTCCAATGGACCAGATACTGAAGAGTACCATCCAGCCACCTAGAGTCCTTAATAGAACCCACCTCATATTCCTGTTCCATGGTCTAAGGTGTGGGAGACTTAGTGGAACTCTCAAGCTCTCTTATAGGCCAGAATGGTTTCAAGACAGACACATGAAATGTCGGGTGTATCCTGAAATCCTCAGGTAGGGAAAGTGTAACGGCGTTAGGATTGACGATAGACTTAATTATATACGGGCCAATAAACAGAGAGGCCAGTTTTCATGATGGGTAAGGGAGTCAAAGATTTCTTGTAGACAACCATACTTTGTCACCTATTGCATAGGTGGGAGAGGGTGAATGCTTGAGATCATAATAAAACTTATGATACTCCTTTGTCTGTTTAATATTATTCTCAATAGAAGTGAAGGTGTCAGCAATGGTGTTGACAAATTTGTTAACCAAAGGACTTGAGCTGTTTTGAAGAGCATCATGGTGGAAATGGGGATGGAAACCATAGTTGATATAAAAAGGAGAATGTTTAGTTGTAGTGTATACCGAGTTGTTATAAGAGAATTCCGCATATGGTAACAGAGTTGACCAGTTATTTTGGTTTTCGTTGGTGAAACAGCGTAGAAATTATTCTAACCATTGATTGGTTCTTTCCGTCTGTCCGTTTGATTGTGGATGAAATTAGGTACTTAAACGTTTTTGTATGTTTAGTGATTTACAGAGTTGATTCCAGAATTTACTAGTGAATTGGGAGCCTCTGTCGGAGGTTATACTGAGAGGGAGTCCATGAAGTTTTATGACATGTTTTATTAAATATTGAACTGTTTCGGAAGCAGAGGGCAATTTGGTTGATGGAATGAAATGTGCCATTTTGCTAAATAGGTCGACAACAACTATTATGGATACAAAGTGTTATTATAGGGAGAGATTAATTATTTCACCATTTTATGGTAAAAAATTACTATTGATGTAGTCACATCTTATGGTGCAGACCCTCTGGTAATTAGTATTAAAAAAATATTAAAGATAGATAAAGTATACAAAATTTCGACAAATTAAGTATAAAGAAAAGGGATTGCAGCACTCTTTTTGAAAATAGTCTTATATAAATTTATTCCAGAATCAAAATCTAAAAATGGCGGAATCCAGCCCTATCAATGGGCAGTATACTTACACATCATAGACATACATTAAAAAGGATGCAGAAAATCACACACGACTGGCCAGTCTAAAAATATAATCAATTGGTAATTTGGTAGATAGATATGAACAACCAAAAATATACACAACAAAGCAGTGTTAAACACTACAGAGAAAATATTATCCAACAGATTATAGCATTGTAGCAATAAATGTAGCAAACAATTGTTGCAACATTAAAACAGTCCCCCTTGTAGATATTATATTACTTCAAGACAAATTATGCATAGTAAAACTGTGCTAGCATAGTCATAATTCCATATAATAATAATGCACCATTGTTTATATGCACCAGTTCATCAGAGTGACGAGAAAAAAGTTAAAGTTCACTTTACCATTTCCACGGCAGTGTCCGCCATTCGGTATTGCTCTCCCTACCGATATGGGCTTTTATGCTCCAAAATAATGGATCACTGTTGTCAAACCTTTTGCAGATTCGTGTCTTAACAGCCACGCTTAGCTCAGCGTCTCCTCACCTCTCCTGGGCTGTATACCATCCAAGGCAACCAATTAGAAACAGATATGCACAGAACCAGGCCGTGCACTGCATCCGGGGTAACTTTCAGACTTCCACTTTTACTACGGTCAGCTTTTCGCTTTTTGTTTCCGATCTGTGGTGTCTTACCTCCCTATTTTTCAGGGATACTTCCAGGATACTTGTAAGTCGCTGCTCACTCCTCCTTTGCCTTTACCAACTTTGAGGTTGTCAGCTGTATCTTGTTTCCAATCAGGAACCGACTCATGCAGGTAAACTGATACTCCTTGATCGCGGTGCTTGCTGAAATGGTGCAATCTTACTTGGAGACTGCTTGTTAGGGTCAGTCAGTGTGACTTCTTTGGGAGCTTGCCAACGTACGTTTCACCCCTTGACGCTCCAAACATATCGGGGCTTCCTCAGGGCTAAATTACTCAGGTACAGGTGCTCTTTTTAGTACCCTAAACCCCGCCTCCATTCATTACGTCATGGGGGCGTATAGCAAAGAGGTTTTTTAAAACTGCTCTACATATAAAGGTATTATACATCATATTCCTTAAACATATAAAACATATTAGCATTCTTTTAATGCAATCCTGAAGCACTGGAATTGGCGTTCACCATGTCATTATATTTCACTTGCACAGTATCACTAGAGAAATGAAGCAAACTCTAGTCTTTCATTCAGACCTCTTGGATATCTTGTTTTTAAAACATAGATCCAACGAGTTTCCTTCTGTAGTAATACTGTATCATTATCACCTCCTCTGTTATTCACTATTCCCTTATCTATTGCCATTATTTTCAAGTGTGAAGCATTTGATTGGTGAAACTGAAGTGTCTTGCTATCGTAGTGTCTCTGTTATGTGAGATGTCGTCTCTGTGTTCTTGAATCCTATCTTTTAGGAATCTTTTTGTTTTTCCTACATAGAATTTTGGGCATGAACAGTGTATTAGATAGACTACCCCAACAGAATTGCAATTAAAAAAATATTTAACATCATAATTTTTACTATTGCCTGCTGAGAATTTCTTAGCTTTCTCCATGTACGGGCAATACACACATTGACCACATGGATAGTTACCTTTAACTCCTCTATCTTTTCTCAGCCAGTCTGCACTAGATGGACTCTTACTGTACATGCTTCTTACTAGGTGATCTTTTAAATTAGGTGACTTTCGTGCTACCATTAGGGGAAATGTCCCTACTTTGTCTTTTATTTTCTCCTCATAGGTTAGGAGATGCCAGTGTTTCTGCAGAATTGATTTAATAGTACCCCACTGGCAGTTGTAACCTGAGATGAATCTTATCCTTTCTTTTTGAATTGGTTCCTCTTTAATTTTATAGAGTACTTCATCTCTATCTAGTCTATTGACTTTTGAAGCTGCCCTGTTGATACATTTTTTCGAGTATCCTCTGTCTAAGAATCTTGCTTCCATCAAATTTGCATGTTTCACATATTTATTTTTGGAGGAGCAATTCCTTTTTAATCTAAGTAATTGCCCAAAGGGAATCCCTCTTTTTAGATGTTCATGGTGACTGCTTTGTGCCTGTAGGATACTATTGGTCGCTGTTGACTTCCTATAATTTTCGGTGACTATAGAGTTACCTTCCTTACTTATCAGTATATCTAGGAATGGGAGACTTTTTTCATTAATCTGATATGTGAGCAGAATATTTTTTTCATTATTGTTCAAATCAATAATGAACTTCTCAAGTACTTTCAGAGGTCCTTCCCATAACATAAGGACGTCATCCACATAGCGGATCCATAAAATGATGTTTTCCTCAAATACATTGCTATATTTTTCATAGATCTCCATCTCCCATGCTCCAAGATGCAAACAAGCATAAGTGGGGGCGTAAACCGCCCCCATTGCTGTACCCCTTTTTTGTCTGTACATCATGTTATCAAACATAAATATGTTATTTTGAAGGATGAATTTAAGTAAGGATATTACGAAAGCTGTATGCTCTCTGTACTTAGGACCTCTTGAGTCCAAATAATGTTCAGCAGCTTTTAAACCTTCCCCGTGTGGGATGGATGAGTATAAACCCTCCACGTCTAGGGAGACTAGGAGGGTTTCTGTATTGACCTTAACCCCATCCAGTTTTTTCAAGAGGTCCCCCGTATCTTTTATGTATGACGGGAGAGTATTAAGGAATGGTCTCAAAAAATGATCAACATAATTACCAATTCCTTCTGTAATACTCCCAATCCCGGATACAATGGGGCGTCCTGGTGGACATTGCAAGTTCTTATGCAATTTTGGTATTACATAAAAAAACTGGCAAAATAGGGTATTGGGGATAGAGAAAAGAGAATTTGTTAGATGTGATTAGCCCTCTCTGTTTTACATCGTAAAGTAACTTAAACAGGTTATTTTGTACCTCTTTTAGTGGGTTTGTTCCAAGTTTCTCATATTGGTCCCCAACACTCAGTTGTCTTTTGACTTTCCGAACATACATGGACTCATCCATTATGACAAGATTTCCGCCCTCTTTGCTATACGCCCCCATGACGTAATGAATGGAGGCGGGGTTTAGGGTACTAAAAAGAGCACCTGTACCTGAGTAATTTAGCCCTGAGGAAGCCCCGATATGTTTGGAGCGACAAGGGGTGAAACGTACGTTGGCAAGCTCCCAAAGAAGTCACACTGACTGACCCTAACAAGCAGTCCCCAAGTAAGATTGCACCATTTCAGCAAGCACCGCGATCAAGGAGTATCAGTTTACCTGCATGAGTCGGTTCCTGATTGGAAACAAGATACAGCTGACAACCTCAAAGTTGGTAAAGGCAAAGGAGGAGTGAGCAGCGACTTACAAGTATCCTGGAAGTATCCCTGAAAAATAGGGAGGTAAGACACCACAGATCGGAAACAAAAAGCGAAAAGCTGACCGGAGTAAAAGTGGAAGTCTGAAAGTTACCCCGGATGCAGTGCACGGCCTGGTTCTGTGCATATCTGTTTCTAATTGGTTGCCTTGGATGGTATACAGCCCAGGAGAGGTGAGGAGACGCTGAGCTAAGCGTGGCTGTTAAGACACGAATCTGCAAAAGGTTTGACAACAGTGATCCATTATTTTGGAGCATAAAAGCCCATATCGGTAGGGAGAGCAATACCGAATGGCGGACACTGCCGTGGAAATGGTAAAGTGAACTTTAACTTTTTTCTCGTCACTCTGATGAACTGGTGCATATAAACAATGGTGCATTATTATTATATGGAATTATGACTATGCTAGCACAGTTTTACTATGCATAATTTGTCTTGAAGTAATATAATATCTACAAAAGGGAATGTTTTAATGTTGCAACAATTGTTTGCTACAATGCTATAATCTGTTGGATAATATTTTCTCTGTAGTGTTTAACACTGCTTTGTTGTGTATATTTTTGGTTGTTCATATCTATCTACCAAATTACCAATTGATTATATTTTTAGACTGGCCAGTCATGTGTGATTTTCTGCATCCTTTTTAATGTATGTCTATGATGTGTAGGTATACTGCCCATTGATAGGGCTGGATTCCGCCATTTTTAGATTTTGATTCTGGAATAAATTTATATAAGACTATTTTCAAAAAGAGTGCTGCAATCCCTTTCCTTTATACTTAATTTGTCGAAATTTTGTATACTTTATCTATCTTTAATATTTTTTTAATAACAACTATTATGGTAGTATAGTTTGATGATTTTGGTAAGTCCACTATCTAGTCGAGAGCTATATCTGTCCAAGGACGTTTTGGAGTGGGTAGAGGGTGTAACTCTCCATATGGTCTTTGGTGTTTAGTTTAGTCTTAGATACAGTACAAATTGTACAGGATAGAATGTATTCCTTGATGTCATTGTATATATTAGGCCACCAGAAGTATCTGCCTATCATTTCAAATGTCTTTTTTTTTCCGGAATGTCCGGCCAGAGGGTTATCATGGTTGGTTTTCAGAATTTGAGATCTTAGTGTTGCTGGTACATAGACCAATTTGCCATGATATAGAAGACCATCATCAGATAGTTGTACTTGAGAGGAGGGAATTTCTGTGTCAATTTGTTTGTGTCTTTTAAAAAAGTGTTATGGAGTCATCTGTGAGACCTATAATATGATCTAGTGGTATGATAGTTTTAAAGTGTCAAATACTGTCTGTGTTGATTCGGTCCAGAGGAATTTAACGTTGCTTTTAGTCAGATTTGTAAGAGGTTTTTGCTAACTGAGCAAAGTTCTTGATGAACTTTCTATAAAAGTTCGCAAAACCCATGAAGCGTTGTATATGTTTCTTGGTTGTAGGTACAGGCCATTCAAGGATAGTTTTTATCTTGTTGTCTTAATCTGGACAATACTGTTCTTACATGTTTTATGTGGTCAGTCTGATTTTGTGAATAAATAAGAATATCATCTAAATAGATGACAATGAATACGTCTAATAGATCTTTAAATATATCGTTAATCAGAGATTGAAACGTTGCTGGGGCATTACAGAGGCCGAATGGCATCACAACATACTCGTATAGACCATAACGGATTCGAAATGCTGTGAGCCATTCGTCCCCTTTTCTGACTCTGATGAGGTTATATGCACCTCTTAAATCTAGCTTAGTGAAACAAGTGGCCCCCTCAAGGCGTTCAATAAGCGGAAGGGGGTATCGGTTTTTAACCGTGCGCTTATTCAGCTCCCTATAATCCACTATAGGACGGATGGTTCCATCCTTGTTCTTTACAAAGAACATACCAGCCCCCGCTGGAGAGGTGGAGGGTCTAATAAAGCCTTTTCTCAGATTTTCTTCAAGGTAGCCTTTTAGATAATCAAGTTCCACCTTAGATAATGGGAAAATGTGCCCACAAGGGATGTCTGCTCCTGGAATTAACTCTATTGGGCAGTCATACTTCCTATGTGGTGGAAGATTTTCCTTTTTACAGAATACATCCTTGAAATCTGAATACTCATTTGGTATTTCTTTTTCGTGAGTGTGTAAAATGTGATGGCTAGTGTAACAGGTTGTAGTGCAATAAGAGGAAGTGAACTGAACTGAAGATGTAGACCAGGATATTATGGGATCATGCAGTTTTAACCAGGAGAACCCCAACACTAAAGGGTAAAGTGGGGAGTCAATTACATTGTATGAGACGTATTCTGTGTGTGATGAATGTATAGTTACCAACAGTGGAATGGTTTGAAACAGAATAGGACCTGAGGAAATAGGATTTCCGTCAATAACACAAGCTAAGACAGGGTTCTGCTTTTTGATGAGTGGAATTTTATTTACAGTGACAAAATTTGAATCAACATAGTTAGAGCTTGCTCCAGAGTTAATAATCGCCTGGCTGGGTAGACGATGGTTCTCCCACTGTAAAATAAGGGTTAAGAGGAAGTGAGTAGATGTAGAATGTTGTAAACTGTAGCAATAGTTAGTATCTATTTCCTTACCCTTCTTCTAGCGATTTAAAAGGGGACAGTCCTTAACGGTATGTTGAACGGCACCACAGTACATGCAGAGGTTGTTATTTTTTCTGCGTTGCTTTTCTTGTGGATTCAATGGACCTCGTATTACTCCGATATCCATAGCTTCAGAAGTAGACTGTGGTACTGGTCTGTTATAGGAATGTGTGCCTCCAGGTGTGTTAGGTCGTTTAGGAGTATAGTCAGCTGAGCTACGTTCATTCCTTCGCTCACGAAGATGCCTATCTAAACTAATACTTAGATTTATTAATGCATCTAATGTGTGCGGTAGCTCCACTCTAGCTAGCTCGTCTTTGAGTGAGTCTGACAATCCTAATCTAAACTGGTTTCTTAAAGATAACTCGTTCCATCCACTATCCTTAGACCACCTCTTAAATTCAGCTATATAATCCTCCACAGGTTTTTTATGCTGTCTCAAATCTCTCATTGAGTTTTCAGCAGTTAACTGGAGGTAGGGTTCATAATATAGCTGAGACATGGTTTTAAAAAAGGTGTCTAAGGACTGTAAGTTGGGGTCATTAGTTTCAAAAAAACTATTTGCCCAGCAGCGGGGTTCACCCCTAAGATAAGATATTGTCATAAGCACTTTTACCTGCTCAGAAGGGTATGTGTGAGGTTTGAGTGTATAGAGTAGGTAATAGGCGTTTCTAAATTCCCTAAATGTTTTCCTGTCCCCTGAGAAGACAGGGGGATTTACATTTGGTTCAATAATATGTGATACCTTTTGTTTTTCAGCAATCTCTTTGATATAATTTTTTAGAGTAGTGTTCTCTTGCTGAAGTGAGTTTAGAGCTTGAGTAATGTTTTCTACCTTATCAGTTAAGGTCTGTACATGAGTGACTAAGTCTATTGGATTCATAGTGGCTTGATTATTATGTCAGGATATGTCAGGATGTTCGCCTGAGTTAGACGATACTTCCTAATTCCTGGAAGAGAGAGATACTTATATTCTAGATATGAATCCAACTGTAGGTATAATATAAGGTAATTTTATTAGGAAAATACTTTTTAACCTTATTAAGAAGGTTTGTAGGAGATTTGTTGCTAAGGTAGGTGGTGGCAGCATATGATGTGGTTATCATATAGTTAGCAACAAATCTTGCATCAATATATGGTGTTAAGATACTCAAGTAAATCTATAGTCAGGAGGTTGGCAGCAATTGTGACAGATGTACTAAGAGCAGAACACCAGGATAGATGACAAAATAGTGCAGCACATAACATAATAAGATTAGGGTTTCAACTAGTGGGGTGGATTGGTGGATGGGGTTTTGTGTGGATCTGTGTGAGTGCATCTTTGGTTTTCTCCCATATTCTTTCACGCAATGTCAGATTGTGTATGACATGATGTGTAACCATTAAAATACTTTGTTTCATATAATACTAAGACTCATTGGCTGGGATTATTTAATATTATAATAAGATTAGGGTTTCAACTAGACATAATGTAAATAATTAGGTACCAAGTAAGTATGCATACATAAGAGAAATATAATGGTAGAAAGTCTTACTGTTTGTATAATGAAGAAACAGCTCAGAGCGGTTAGGATCCGTTTAGGAGAGTGAAGCAGTCTGTGTGTAGCTCCGGTGTGTGACGTCACCGCTGCAGTGTAGTTGGAACCGGAAGTGGCAAACTGTCAGCTCTGGACAGAGCAGAGTTTGCAGGAGAGACTTGAAGGCTTGAGGGGAAAAAGCTCCAGTCTTGAAGGTAAGGTCTGGAGAGGTGGTAGAGTCCAGACAGCAGGATTTGATGGGTATAAGGGAATCACGCTGTAGCAAACACAAGGTGATAGAGCTGGATATTTCAGAGACAGCAATCCAAAATAATCAAGCAATGATAAGACTTTGGGAGGAACATTTATACCGGTGTGATGTTTAGACACCTCCTATTAAAGGGAAAGTTGGTAATTGAGGCGTTATACATGACACCTATTGACCATGTAGATCACTATTCTTCTGCTATAAGCACCCAGAATAGATTTCAGGCTCTCTATCCGCAAGAAGGTGATCAAAATGACAGCACATTATACAACACTTCTGTTCTAAGAGAAAATGGACCAGTTTCTTCTTCATCCACATCTAATGTTTTTTTAGAAAGACCCCCTTTGATTTCCAACCCCCCAGACAAGCCAGTGTTGAACTTAGCACCATTGTGGCAAAAAAACAACAATCCCCTCCCTCAAAGAACAAATCAGGGAGTAAAAAGACCATACGGCCAAGGGGCAGAAGAGGTAGAGGAAATACCTCTAAAAAAGAGAGATTGGAGAAACTAAGGAAGGGCATATTTAACCTTTCTAGTCATAAATTGAATGATGATGAGATTAGAGTCTTAGGCAAAGGGTTATCATTTTGTCCCTCTAATAATCATAATGTATTTGATCTATTTGTTGATGTGAATAAATTCACTAGGAAATTGGCTATTCAAAAATGTTTTGCTAAAAAAAGTTTTAAAAAACATAACATAGAAGGGGTTCCCATTCTGACCAATACCATGAATGAGAGAAGTATAGATATGGTGTATGATACTGATATAGATAATATTGTTGAAGGGTTATATGAGGGATATCTTTATTCTGACCTTAGTCCACCCTCTCAATTCATGCCTCCTAGAGAAGAGGGTTCTTTCATTGATTTGTTTCAAAACCTTGTAATGGAAGACATTTCACATATTCCAAAACATTTTCGTGGTAAGCACAATATGTGGCCCCATGAAAGAGTAGCTCTTAAGAATCTATTAATGGATGATTCCATAGTGATCCGCCAGGCGGACAAAGGAGGAGGTATCGTGATACAAGAGTATATTGATTATATTCAGGAAGCAGATAAGATTCTCCTCGACACTGATTACTATAGAGCCCTTCCTTCTGATTCTACGGATATCTATATGAAAAGACTGATGAGATTAATCAATGATGTATACAAGGAAGGTATTTTATCTTCTAAAAAGAAGCAATCACTAACTCCCTTTAAACTGAATATCCCATTTTACTATCATTTGCCAAAAGTGCATAAAAATAGAACACCCCCCCCCCCCGGTAGGCCCATTATATCTGGAATGAATAGCATATCAGATAAATTATCAGCATATATTGACTTCTTTCTCCGAAAATATGTTTGTGTATTACCTTCATATATTAAGGATACAGCAAAAATATAGAGTTATAGGAATATCTTGTTTAATTTACTTTATTTTATTATACCCAGGAGGGATTTTGAGACTTTGTAACACAGTCACTACTATGAACTATTTCATCATAACCATTTATATTTAATTTTATTGATCACAATTTGTATTGTACTTAATTGTATTGTTCACACTCTGTATTATTCTTACCTATTTATAACCTATCTATTTATTTTTATTGTACACTGTAAAGTAGTATCTATCTGTTCCCCTGCCTTGATCCAACCCCACTACCATCATTTTATTGTATAGTTCTGATTTTATCCATCATGTTTTAATTGTTATAACATGGATCCATGTAATATTGTGTTAAAGTAATATATGTTAATAATAATTTTTTATTGTGCAAAGAGTAATATATGATATTAAACTTTTAAACTCCACACATATCTGTTCTACAATTCCAGCTAACGATTTCAATTGTGTTTTATATTTCTATCAGACCTGGCCTTAGATTAGGCGCTCCTATAACTCTATATTTTTGCTTTATCCACCCACCTATGAGTAACTAGGGACCCATTTGTTTTAGGAGCTGCAGGTCTATTTTCAAAAGCGCTGTTGGATACAACGAATTACCCAATTATATTAAGGATACGACAGATCTTCTGACCAAAATGTCTCCAATTATGAAAGAAGATAATTATATTTGCATGACATGTGACGTTTGTGCTCTATATTCTAATATATCACACAAAATAGGTATAGAATCAGTCAAACAGTATTTAGAAGATGACATTTATATGCCCCAAACACAGAAAAAGTATATATTAGATGTCATTTTGTTCATATTGCAGCACAATTATTTCAAATACCAAGACAAATTTTCTTTACAGATCAAAGGTACCGCCATGGGGACCAGGTTCGCCCCCAGTTTTGCCAATTTGGTTATGGGCCAATTTGAACAGAAATATATATATTTGGTTTAACTTTCACAAGTAATATACAAAGAGATTCCATAGATTTTTTAGATCTTATACTGTCATGAGACTCCTAGACATCTAATTTCAAAAACATATTTCAAAAGTGTTGATAGTAATAATTTTTTACATTACAATAGTAACCACCTCCTTAGTTGGAAGAACAATATTCCATATAGTCAATTCCGTAGGATCAGAAGGAACTGTTCTTCATTAGATTTATATGACCAACAAGCACTGGTTTTAAAAGAAAGATTTAAAGATAAATATTACCCAGAACAACTCATTAATGAGGGGTTCATAAGAGCAAGGGATTTAAATCGAGATAATATTATCCATCCAATAACTACTATGGAGTCCGTACAACAGAATAGGAATAGTAATCAAAGAATGTCATTTATCACTAACTACAATTCTAATTATAAAATAATTAAAAAGATCATAAACACTGGTACCTGCTTCAAAAGGATCCTATTCTTAAAGGTATTATTGATAACAAACCAAGTATCACATTTAGAAGAGCCCCCTCTTTGAAGCAGAAATTGGCACCCAGTAAAGTGGTGATGAATAGAAAATTGAATTCAAGAAAAAATAATATAAGAACAAATTCTAATATTACAGGAGCTTTTAGATGCAATATCAAGAGATGCAATATGTGTCAGTACATATCACATGGAGCTAAGAGTATTACCTCTCATTCCACAAAATGCACTTTTCCCATTCAAAGTAAATTAGATTGTAGTTCCACCTACGTCATCTACGTTCTAACATGCAAATGTGGGGTTCAGTATTTAGGGCGCATGATTAGGAAACTGAGGAGAAGGTGGTGTGAACATTTTAGAAACATTACTAAGAATAGCAATAAACATAGTGTGTCCAGACATCACTGTTTATGTCAATATCAGGGCAACTGTAATTTTCAGATAACTCCTTTAGAAAGCATTCCTCCAATTACAGGTACAAATAGATACACCAGACTCCGCCAAAGGGAGACCTAGTGGATTTTTCATTTTGGAAGTCTATTCCCAGGGGGGTTGAATGAAAATTTAGATATGGTAGCTTTTTAAATCTGCCAATTCCCTAACAACATTTAGAATACTCTTTTCTGTTTTTTTTTTTTTGTTTTTTTTTATATTATTAATTATTTATTATATATTTTTTTATTATTATTTCACTGAAATGTTCCTTTAAATGTAGGTGCAATTTTTTTAAATCCAAAAGTATATCAAATTAGTTGAGATCGGGTTTGATTAATTTATTCACCATATATTTGCCATCATGGGAGTATTTTGTTTTAATCAGATTATCTTATAGGTACATATATAGGTTTTGTCATACTCTTAATAGGATGTATATTTTATATTTTAGTTACATTCACAATTTTTTAATATAACTATGTTATTATATTCCAAGTATTTAGATTTTTGCAGAGTGGTATTTGGATATTTTACTATAAACACATTCATAAAGAATACATAGAAGGTGTAGATTAATAAATGTTCACTAACACATCTGTATATTAAATATCGTTAAGCGACAATTCGCTAGATTAATACCATTCATAATTAGTACCCACTATTTTTTTTTTTGAGAAATACTTTTACATTACATTATGTTTATTATTTTTTTGATACATAGCATTACATATCACATTGTTCTCACTTTATATTAACATAAATTTATTTCACATTATAAACTTTCACTTGTATATAATTTTCAAACTACTATTGTTTATTCAGTTAGAATTGTATGCATGTACACTCTCTGTTTATCTTATCTGAAATAATTGAAGCAATATGACATCACAATCTCACAATACCAGTAAGACACACTATTATGTTGTTAGTTGATTAAATCGGATAAAAAGGAATATTTTACACTGTTACAGCACCTCTTGGTACTGCAAAGATTAGGTACCTTCTTTATATTCACTTGTTCTACATTGACATTTGATATCAAACAATATGCATAAGAAACAGTTTTACTTTAACACAGAGACACCCTGCACTAATGGATGCAGGCAAAGTTACATTTTTTAATATTAATGCAGATCACTATGTTAGTTGATTAAATCAGATAAAAAGGAATATGTTACACCATTACAGCACCTCTTAGTACTGCAAAGATTAGATACCTTCTTTATACTCACTTGTTCTACATTGACATTTGATATTAAACAATACGCATAAGAAACAGTTTTACTTTAACACAGAGATACCCTGCATTAACGGATGCAGATAAAGTTACATTCTTGTTAATATCAATGCAGATCACTATGTAGATTATATATTCTTTAAAAAGATTTTTTTCAAAAGGGAGATATAGCGATATGTAATAAAGTTAAGAGAAATGGTTTATGTGTTTTTTAAAAAAAAAGGACAGATCTCTTTATGGAGCCTATGAAATAGTTTTTATTTGTTTCATCAATTGTGATATTATTTTGTATGTTTAGTATGAAGGTTTATGCACAGTGTACAAATGTATATGAAATTATTTGATGGATTGTTAAATGGTTATCTTTGATTCCAAAAGGAGCACTGCATATCAGTATAATGAAATGATGTTTTCTTGGTAACTTTTCAATTACAATTAATTGTTTGCACATTTTGGATGAAGGAGGGGTAATTAGGGCAAAAGTTTAGTTTAAAAGGCTTTAGCTTCCATTTTTTAAACAGTAGCCTGAGGAAACAGCCTTTGTAGCTGAGAACTAGTTGCAACTGTTTTTAAACAATTGTTTTTATATTGGGGTGTTGTCAATTCACATCACTTGAATTTTTAAATAAATTGTTATTTTTATGGAAGTCTAAGCCTGATCGTTTGGAGATATTAAAACCATCATCCGGCTGCAGGATCAGTGTAGCTGGGTCACTGTGATTCCCCAGCCTGCCTCAATCAGCACATAGGTGCTGCTCCCTTTGTGAGTATACAATCTTCAAGTTTGTCCATTTGTGCCATTTATATTACATTATTGCACTAGGAGGTGCTCCCCCATCTCTCTTTTGATTTCTTGTTCAGATTCTACATTTGTTTCCATTGAAGCTCCATTATCCAATTGCTGGATCAGTGTAGCTGGGTCACTGTGATTCCCCAGCCTGCCCCAATCAGCACATAGGTGCTGCTTATTTTGTGAGTATTTTTCTTGCACAAATTCTATTTTTTGTTTATTATCTTGCAATATTGCACTTGGAGGCGCCCTCTTTTCTTTGTGATTAATTTCCACAGATGTTCGGTTGCTTTGTTTGTTATAAGAGTTGCTGCCCATCAAGCCTTCTATCAAGTGTGAATATCATACTACCAACCATACCTGGACTTTACCAAAAGAATTTCTTAAAGATTTCAGGACTATATTGAGTATTAGTACATGTCACATAGCTGAGGCCAAGTTATTTCCACTAGGTGTATGGTTTGAGATTTATTATTGTTTTGTTGCACATCAAATGTTGTTAACTAAATAATATATGTGAATAGCGCCCCCTACAGTTGGATACCTAGGTATCATCATTAGGTTTGGTTAGACCCTTTCCTGTCTGACTCTAAATACCAGCGGGCGGCCAAAAGCAGCGTTAGGACCCCTTAACGCTGCTTTTGACGGCTAACGCAGAACTCTAAATCTAGGTGATAAACAATTACAGACATTAGCTTCTTTATTATGATAAAGATGAACAAGTTCTCAGTTACCTTTGTGTTAAATACATGGAGAAGCAGTTACCAAGTTATCCTGTCACTGGTCCTCACTTAGGGCCTTATATTCAAAACCTCGCCACTCAAGTGAGATGATCTAAGAAGTCCCACTGGTACGACAAGGCCTTTAAAAACACATTAGAAACACAACTTTTATCTTGAGAAATTTTTGTTCATTTGTGGTGTTCTTTATGTGAAACAGAGACTTCTACCTTACAATACAAGGTCTAAAAAAATCCCAAAGATTTTGCGTGATTTATTTCCATGATGGCGAGGTTTTGACTATATCAGGCCCTCAGTAATGAATACATTTTTCAAATATAGTAGTAGCAAAATTTTTTTTGTCAAAAAGTGCAAAACATGCTCATCATTAGATCCATCAAAATCCAGTGAGACATAACAAGTAACAAGAAACTGTCACACTTTTTCTGAAGCAATACCAATCTACTGTAAAAACTAAAAAAAAAATTCTTGAACAACAGTTCTTGAAAAAAATATTTTTATTGTGAAGGGAAGATTTTCACCTTATACTTTTTCAATTTTGTTTACATAAATCCCTATAAATGCTACATAGTTTGCACTTTTGTTAATAATAACTTGTTTATCATCCATTTGAATTTGTTGAGTTGAAAATACAACCCTGTCAAATTCCTTGCTGATATAGCTTTCTAATGTAACTCTTATTTTATTAAAAACAGTATGCCTCATTGCTCTACTTGCTGCCTTCATTCTAAAAAGAAATATTTTCTTTGAACTTGACAAACTTTGTATAATTTGTGCTTCGGTTTGTAATATAATTAGTTTATACTTGTGCTGTCGCTTGGCTGTGTTGTCTTGTATATATTGACTATATTACAATATTTTTTTTTGTTAGTGTTAACCTCTTTCCTTACACAAGTTTCTTTCTCATATACATCTCTATAGGAATTTCTCTTGCAAGATGTATTGAGTCCACGGATTCATCCAATACTTGTGGGATATTCTCCTTCCCAACAGGAAGTGGCAAAGAGAGCACCCACAGCAGAGCTGTCTATATAGCTCCTCCCTTAGCTCCACCCCCCAGTCATTCTCTTTGCCGGCTCTAAGCAATAGGAAGGGTATAGTGAGTGTGGTGACAAAATTAGCGGCAAAGAATTCAGGTTTTGCCATTTTAGCGCGTAGGGCTTATGGCTTAAGTCCTGTTCAGCTGATGTGTCATCAAAATCTAAACTTTTGAACATCCCTTTCAAAGGAAAGACCCTATTCGGGCCTGAACTGAAAGAGATTATTTCAGACATCACTGGAGGGAAAGGCCATGCCCTCCCTCAGGATAAAACAAATAAAATGAGGACCAAACAAAATAATTTTCGTTCCTTTCGAAACTTCAAGGGTGGTCCCTCTTCCTCTTCCCCGGCTGCGAAGCAAGAGGGGAATTTTGCCCAATCCAAGTCAGTCTGGAGACCTAACCAGGCTTGGAACAAGGGTAAACAGGCCAAGAAGCCTGCTGCTGCCTCTAAGACAGCATGAAGGGGTAGCCCCCGATCCGGGACCAGATCTTGTAGGGGGCAGACTCTCTCTCTTCGCTCAGGCTTGGGCAAGAGATGTTCACGATCCCTGAGTTTTAGAAATTGTTGCCCAGGGTTATCTTCTAGACTTCAAAGACTTCCCTCCAAGGGGGAGATTTCACATTTCTCAATTGTCTGCAAACCAGACAAAGAGAGAGGCGTTCTTACGCTTTGTAGAAGACCTACATACCATGGGAGTGATTCACCCAGTTCCAAAAGCGGAACAAGGGCTAGGGTTTTACTAAAACCTGTTTGTGGTTCCCAAAAAAGAAGGAACTTTCAGACCAATCTTGGATCTCAAAATTCTAAACAAATTCCTCAGGGTTCCATCGTTCAAGATGGAGACTATTCGGACTATTCTGCCTCTGATCCAGGAGGGTCAATATATGACCACCGTGGATTTAAAGGATGCGTATCTGCACATCCCTATTCACAGAGATCATCATCAATTCCTCAGGTTCGCCTTCCTAGACAGGCATTACCAGTTTGTGGCCCTTCCCTTTGGGTTGGCCACGGCTCCCAGAATTTTCACAAAGGTGCTAGGGTCCCTTCTGGCAGTTCTAAGACCGCGGGGCATAGCAGTGGCACCTTATCTAGACGACATCTTAGTTCAAGCGTCGACTTTCCAGTTGGCCAAGTCTCACACGGACATCGTGTTGGCCTTTCTGAGATTTCATGGGTGGAAGGTGAACATAAAAAAGAGTTCTCTCTTCCCTCTCACAAGAATTTCCTTTCTAGGGACTCTGATAGACTCGGTAGAGATGAAAATATTTCTGACGGAGGTCAGGAAATCAAAACTCGTAGCCACCTGCCGAGCTCTTCATTCCATTCCTCGGCCATCAGTGGCTCAGTGTATGGAGGTAATCGGACTTATGGTAGCGGCAATGGACATAGTTCCTTTTGCCCGTCTACACCTCAGACCACTGCAACTATGCATGCTCGAACAGTGGAATGGGGATTATGCAGATTTATCTCCTCAGATACATCTGGATCAGGAGACCAGAGATTCTCTTCTCTGGTGGTTGTCACAGGACCACCTGTCCCAGGGAATGTGTTTCCACAGGCCAGAGTGGCTCATAGTAACAACAGATGCCAGCCTACTGGGCTGGGGTGCAGTCTGGAACTCCCTGAAAGCACAGGGTTTTTGGACTCAATGCGCTACAGGCGTGGCCTCAACTGGCTGTGGCCAAATTCATCAGATTTCAGTCAGACAACATCACGACTGTAGCTTATATCAATCATCAATGAGGAACACGGAGTTCTCTAGCGATGATGGAAGTGTCCAAAATAATCCGATGGGCAGAGACTCACTCTTGCCATCTTTCAGCAATCCATATCCCAGGGGTAGAGAACTGGGAGGCGGATTTCCTAAGTCGTCAGACTTTTCATCCGGGGAGTGGGAGCTCCATCCGGAAGTATTTGCCCGGCTGACTCAGCTATGGGGCACACCAGAATTGGATCTGATGGCGTCCTGTCAGAACGCCAAGCTTCCTTGTTACAGGTCCAGGTCAAGGGATCTCCAGGCAGTACTGATAGATGCTCTAGCAGTGCCCTGGTCCTTCAACCTGGCCTATGTGTTTCCACAGTTTCCTTTCCTTCCACGTCTGGTTGCCAAAATCAAGCAGGAGAGAGCTTTGGTGATTTTGATAGCACCTGCGTGGCCACGCAGGACTTGGTATGCAGATCTGGTGGACATGTCATCTGTTCCACAGTGGACTCTGCCAATGAGGCAGGACCTTCTAATCCAGGGTCCATTCACACATCCAAATCTAATTTCTCTGCGTCTGACTGCTTGGAGATTGAACGCCTGATTTTATCAAAGTGTGGTTTCTCTGAGTCGGTCATTGATACCCTGATTCAGGCTAGAAAGCCTGTCACCAGGAAAATTTATCATAAGATATGGCGAAAATATCTTTATTGGTGTGAATCCAAGGGTTACTCATGGAGTAAGATTAGGATTCCTAGGATATTGTCTTTTCTCCAAGAAGGATTGGAGAAGGGATTATCAGCTAGCTCCTTGAAAGGACAGATATCAGCTTTGTCTATTCTTTTACACAAGCGTCTGGCAGATGTTCCAGATGTTCAGGCGTTTAGTCAGGCTTTAGTTAGAATCAAGCCTGTGTTTAAACCCGTTGCTCCTCCATGGAGCTTATATTTAGTTTTTAAAGTTCTTCAAGGGGTTCCGTTTGAACCTATGCATTCCATAGATATTAAGCTTCTATCTTGGAAAGTTCTGTTTTTAGTAGCTATCTCTTCGGCTCAAAGAGTTTCTGAGTTATCTGCTTTACAGTGTGGCTCACCTTATCTTGTTTTCCATGCAGATAAGGTGGTTTTGCGTACCAAACCTGGATTTATTCCTAAGGTTGTTTCTAATAGGAATATCAATCAGGAAATTGTTGTTCCTTCTCTGTGTCCTAATCCTTCTTCCAAGAAGGAATGTCTGTTGCACAACCTAGATGTGGTTCGTGCTTTAAAGTTCTATTTACAAGCAACTAAGGATTTCCATCAAAGATCTTCATTGTTTATTGTCTATTCTGGAAAGCGGAGAGGTCAAAAGGCTACGGCAACCTCTCTTTCTTTTTGGCTGAAAAGCATCATCCATTTGGCTTATGAGACTGCTGGCCTGCAGCCTCCTGAAAGGATTACTGCTCACTTTACTAGAGCAGTGGCTTCCACATGGGCTTTTAAAAATGAGGCTTCTGTTGAACAGATTTGTAAGGCGGCGACTTGGTCTTCGCTTCATACTTTTTCCAAATTTTCCAAATTTGATACTTTTGCTTCTTCGGAGGCTATTTTTGGGAGAAAGGTTCTACAAGCAATGGTGCCTTCCGGTTAGGTACCTGTCTTGTTCCTCCCTTCATCCGTGTCCTAAAGCTTTGGTATTGGTATCCCACAAGTATTGGATGAATCCGTGGACTCGATACATCTTGCAAGAGAAAACAAAATTTATGCTTACCTGATAAATTTCTTTCTCTTGCGATGTATCGAGTCCAAGGCCCACCCTGTCTATTTAAGACAGGTAGTATATTTTATTAAAAAACTTCAGTCACCTCTGCACCCTATAGTTTCTCCTTTTTCTTCCTAACCTTCGGTCGAATGACTGGGGGGTGGAGCTAAGGGAGGAGCTATATAGACAGCTCTGCTGTGGGTGCTCTCTTTGCCACTTCCTGTTGAGAAGGAGAATATCCCACAAGTATTGGATGAATCCGTGGACTCGATACATCGCAAGAGAAAGACATTTATCAGGTAAGCATAAATTTTGTTTTCACGGGGAAGCATTTCCAGATACCCAACTAGACATGTGCGTTTCGTTTTGTTCTGAATCAAATTCTGGCGAATTTATCAAATTCGGAGCTTCGGATCGATTTGAATTACCGTAGCACTGAAACTAATGAATAAATCCGAATTAGTTTGGATTTATTTGTTACATTCGGATGGCCATGGACTAATCACAATTACACTAGTATTGTACAGTATATTAGGTTATATCACTCTGCTATGGGTTACACCTAATATTACAGTACATAATACTAGTCTAATACACAGCACATCCCACCTAACACATACCAAACTTCCGAATTTACGAATCGAATCCGAACTGAATATATCTGAATACATCCTAATTTATTAGAATCCGAAAAAATCCGAAACAAATGCATTTGAATGTATCTGAATTCGAATTGATCCGAAAACGAAATTCGAAAACATCCATATCGATATGAAACTAAACAAATTTTTCCGCCGCGCACAAGTCTATACCCAACTATCATGCATTCTTAAAATTTGTTTAATTTGCTTATATGGCTGCTAAAAATAAAATTATAATCATTATCAAAAATTAAGCTAACTAATGAAGGTTTGACATTTGACCCCCAAAACAAAACAGGAATTAGGAGATATATGTTTATTAAATGCTGAAGATCATGGGCTAGTTGACATTATCAATTTTGATTATTTGTTAATGAAGTGTCTGTCTATATCAACTTGTATGTCCTCCTTAAAGGGACACTGAACCCAAAATTTTTCTTTCATGATTCAGATACAGCATGACATTTTAAGCAGCTTTCTAATTTAATCCTATTATCAATTTTTCTTTATTCTCTTGCTATCTTTATTTTAAAAGCAGGAATGTAAATCTTAGCAGCCAGCCTATTTTAGGTTCAGCACTATGGATATCGCTTGCTTGTTGGAGACTTACATTTACCCACCAATAAGCAAGCATAACCCAGGTACTCAACCAAAAATGGGCCGGCTCCTATGCATCAGATTCCTGCTTTTTAAATAAAGATAGCAAGAGAATAAAGAAAAATTGATAATAGGAGTAAATTTGAAAGTTGCTTAAAATTGCACGCTCTTTCTAAATCACAAAAGAAAACATTTGGGTTTAGTGTCACTTTAATTCATAAAAAAGATTTTCCATCGCCACACATATGCTGTAGTTGACCAGGCAAGAAGGTTATTTCAGCAAACAATATGTGCTTGCATTCTTCATGCTTTTGCCAGTTGTATTATATTTTAAAGTTGCTATTCACAAAACGAGTGAACATTCCTCACCTACACAAATTTGTGTCTAATATCACTGCAGAAATTCCTTGTCTCCTTCCTTCCAAATTCATTGTGAGCAATGAGACAAAATAATCAAGGACAGTAGCACACTCAAAAAAAAAAGATCTACCTGTGTATTATGGCAGAACAACAATTACATATAACTAAAGCACAAAAATGAGCAATTACAAATGTATAAGAAACATGACTAAATGACAAAATACAAAGTTTCATGTGGTTTACAGGTGCAGATAGAAGCATTTTATAAATCGTAAGCAAATGTTGCTTTTTTATAGGTAGCATTGAGATTCCCGGGTTGAATGCAACACACCTCCATTTGTGTATTTCTTTTTGAATTGGCATAAAATTATATGAATGGCTTAAATTGTAAAAAAATATGCAGGAAAATGCTTTTCTTTTCCGTTTTTGAATCTAGCAGATAGTGCTCTAGATGTGCACAGTTGTAAGCCTACCTCTGTATGGAATTGATCTTAGTTTCAACAAATAATACCAAGAGAATGAAGTAAATTTGAAAATTATTTTTAAGTTGTGCCTTTGCCTAATGATTCAATTTTCATTTTGACAGTCCAGCAATATAAAAATAAAAAGTACATTATTTTCTATCACCTAGATTACAAATTGTGCGTTATGAGTCAAATAGCAGCGTTGTGGCTTATAACGCATTATTTTCCCTAACGCAGCCATTACAAGTCTTGTCAGTATAGCTGTACCGCAAGCCTTTTAGCCTGTAACGCAACGTCAGTACCGCACTCGTAAAAATTACGTTTTTTAATGGGATTCCCATAGCGCCGGTATTACAAGTTTTGCGTTCTGGCTAAAAAGCAAGTGTTACAGGATAAAATGACAAGATCTGTAACGGCATCTAAAGTCAGTAGTTATGAGTTTTACGCTACAAAGCTGTAACATAAAACTAAAGTGTTAAAAAGTACACTAACACCCATAATCTACCTATTAACCTCTAAACCGAGGCCCTCCCTCATCGCAAATACTATATTAAATTTCTTAACCCCTAATCTGCTGCTACCGATATCGCCGCCACTTTAAAAAAAATATTAACCCCTATTCCGCCGCTCCCTAACATCTAATCAGCCAATAGAATGAGATCTGCTTAAATCCTATTGGCTGATTTGAACAGCGGCCGTATGAATGCGACCGTATGAAGAGGATGTTCCGCGCCAGATGTCTTCAGGATGGACCCGCTCCGCGCCGCCAGATCAATATAGATGTCGCCTGGATAAAGATTGAAGAGGCCTCCTGGATGAAGACTTCTCGCCGCTTGGATGAGGACTTTGCCACCTGGATGAGGACTTCTCTGCCGGGATGAAGATCATTCAAGCGGAACTTCAAAAACTGTAAGTGGATCTCCGGGGGTTAGTGATAGTTTTTTTTTTGGGTGGGTTTTATTTTTAGTTTAGGGTTTGGGCAGTAAAAGAGCTAAATGCCCTTTTAAAGGCAATGCCCATCCAAATTCCCTTTTCAGGGCAATGGGTAGCTTAGGTTTTTTAGATAGTTTTTTTATTTGGGGGGTGGGGGTTTGTAATGTTAGTGGGTATTTGTTTTGTTTTTTTGTTTTTTGTTTTTTCAGAAAAAGAGCTGATATGCCCTACAAAAGGCCCTTTTAAGGGCCATTAGAAGTTTATTCTAGATTAGGTTTTTTATTTTTGGGTGTTTTTTTTAATGGGTATTAGAATAGGAATAATTTTTATTATTTTTGATAATTTGTTAGTTAGTTTGTGTAATGTATTTTTTAGGGGTGTTTTTGTTTTGTTTTTATTTTATTTTAGGAAAAGAGCTTTTATCTTTAGGGCAATGCCCTACAAAAGGCCCTTTTAAGGGCCCTTGGCAGTTTGGGGGGGGGGGGTTGTATACTGTTAGGGGGTGTTTGTTTATTTTTGTAGCAAAAGAGCTGTTTAACTTAGGGCAATGCCCTACAAAAGGCCCTTTTAAAGGCCCTTGGTAGTTTATTTTAGATTAGGCTTTTTTATTTTGTGTGGTTTTTTTTGTGTGTGTTTCTTTTAAAGGGTATTCGAATAGGAATAATTTTTATTATTTTGGATAATTTTTTTTTTTGTAATGGTAAGCTTTTTTATTTTTTGTAATTTTAGGTTTTAGTGTAAGGCAGGTTAGGTTTTATTTCACAGGTAAGTTTGTATTTATTTTAACTAGGTAGTTATTAACCTTTTAAAGCCGTTATGCCGTTCTATTCCGTCATAATTACACTGGGCTTTAAAGCCGTTATGATGGAATATAACGTCATAGCCAACGGCTGTCCTGAAGACTACTGTGCTTCTCAGATATGATCGCGGTCTGGAGGGCGTTCCTAGGGTTATAGGGACGCCCCCCAGACCCGATCGAATAATTTAAATCTCGCAATCGTGTGAACAGTTGTTCCGATATAGACACTTTAACCCCGTCAGGAAAGGGTTAAATAGTTAATAACTATTTACTAACTAGTCTACCTAGTTAAAATAAATACAAACTTACCTGTGAAATAAAAATAAAACCTAAGCTAGCTACAATATAAGTATTAGTTATATTGCAGCTAGCTTAGGTTTTATTTCACAGGTAAGTATTTATTTAATTTTAAATAGGTATTATTTAGTTAATAATTGTAAATTTAATTTACATCTATTTTAATTATGTTAAAGTTAGGGGGTGTTAGGGGTAGGGTTAGGTTTATGGGTAGGGTTAAGTTTAGGGGTAGGTGTAGGGGTTAATAGTTTAATTTAGGTCATTGCGTTGTGGGGGGCTGGAGGTTAAGGGGTTAATAGGTTTATTTAGTTAATAATTGTAAGTTTAATTTAGCTCTATTTTAATTATATTAAAGTTAGGGGGTGTTAGGGGTAGGGTTAGGTTTACGGGTAGGGTTAAGTTTAGGGGTAGGTGTAGGGATTAATAGTTTAATTTAGGTTGTTGCGATGTGGGGGGCTGGCGGTTTAGGGGTTAATAGGTTTATTTAGTGATGTGGGAGGCCAGAGGTTTAGGGGTTAATAGCTTTATTTGCAGCGATGTTGGGGAGCGGCGGAATAGGTAAGTATGTATTTAGTTTTAAATAGGTATTATTTAGTTAATAATTGTAAATTTAATTTAGATCTATTTTAATTATGTTAAAGTTAGGGGTAGGGTTAGGATTAGGTTTGGGGTAGGTGTAGGGGTTAATAGTTTAATCAGGTTGTTGTGATGTGGGGGGCTGGCGTTAAGGGGTTAATAGGTTTATTTAGTTAATAATTGTAAGTTTAATTTAGCTCTATTTTAATTATGTTAAAGTTAGGGGGTCAGGGGTTAATAGTTAAATATAATTATTGTGTTGTAGATTAGGGATATTACCCATATGCATGTAAATAATAGCTAATGGAGTCTAAAAACAATAACAACAAGAATAAAAACAGATTTAATCAAGTTTAGTTAAGCTTAGTTGAGCTCAATCTATGAGTTAGAACCAATATGATTACGGTTGAAATAGTGTGAGCAACACAGATATTTATTATGTCACATAAGATAACCTGTCAGTTTAAGTTTAGTCAGTTTAACTCTAATGTACATATGAGATTGCTCCTCTATAAGAGACAATATGGTAGCTAAGCAGCACAGGAGGTGTGTTTGGGTTTAACCAATAGGGTTTGATGTAACCCTTTTTAAACTGAGGTTGATGGTCACTAAGGTATGCTCTGACTACGGCGTGGGGAGCCGAAACGCGTCAGCATTAGTGACCACCAACCTATTGCTTATCTAAAGTGTGCTGTACACAGTATTTGGATGCAGATGCTGATACCTGTTTTTATCTGGTTTATCACGAATAAAGGAAAAATATTTTAACTACTGCACAGAGTGCCGAGTAATCCTTCATTTACCTTGTATTCAATAGTTAAATATAGGTTGTTGCGATGTGGGGGCTGGCGGTTTAGGGGTTAATAGGTTTATTTAGTGGTAGTGATGTGGGAGGCCAGAAGATTAGGGGTTAATAGCTTTATTTGCGGCGATGTTGGGGAGCGGCGGAATAGGGGTTAATAGATTTATTATAGTGTGGGCAATGTTGAGGTGTGGCGGAATAGGGGTTAATAACTTTAGTATAGTGACGGCGATATCGGGAGCGACAGATCATGGGTTAATACCTTTATTTAGGTGGCGGCGATATTGGGAGTGGCAGATTAGGGGTTAATAACTGTAGGCAGCGTCGGCTATGTCAGGGGCAGCAGATTAGGGGTGTTTAGACGTAGGGTTTATGTTAGGGTGTTAGGTTTAAACCCTATTTTCTTTTTCCCCATAGACATCAATGGGGCTGCATTACAGAGCTTTTCTTTCCGAGATCGTAGGTGTTAGGTTTTTTTCTGACCTGCTCTCCCCATTGATGTCTATGGGGAAAGCGTGCACGAGCACGTCAAAAAAGCGCTTGTATTTTGTGCGGTGTGGAGCTCAACGTAACCATATCGCACCCACAAGCCGGCTGTTTCAAAACTTGTAATGGCAGCGCTATAGGGGATTAAATAACGCCACTTTTGTTGCATTCATTAATTTCCCTATATTGCTCAAAACTCGTAATCTAGCTGAATGTTAGGTGTTAGTGTACTACATTATACTTATTAACCCCTAATCTGCCGCCACTATACTAAATGTATTAACCCCTAAACCTAACCCTAAGTCTATCCCTAACCCTAACACTCACTAACTTTAATGTAATTAAAATAAATTTAAATAAAAACTAATTTCTTTTGTAAGATGTATCGAGTCCACGGATTCATCCATACTTGTGGGATATTCTCCTTCCCTACAGGAAGTGGCAAAGAGAGCACCCACAGCAGAGCTGTCTATATAGCTCCACCCCCCAGTCATTCTCTTTGCCTACTCTAAGTACTAGGAAGGGTAAAGTGAGTGTGGTGACAAAAATGTTAGTTTTTTATTTCTCAAGCAAAAGTTTGTTATTTTAAATGGTACCGGTGTGTACTATTTACTCTCTGGCAGAAAAGGGATGAAGATTTCTGCAAGGAGGATGATGATTATAGCACTTTGTAACTAAGATCCACTGCTGTTCTCACAAGGGCTGAAGAGTACAGGAAAACTTCAGTTGGGGGAGCGGTTTGCAGGGTAAACTGCATTGAGGTATGTTCAGTCTATTTTTTTCTAGACAGACTGTGTTAATTCTAGAAAAGGCTGGCAATATCCCCATGAGGGAAGGGTAAGCTGTATTCAGACACTTGGTAGGAATCCCAGCTTGCATGAAGGGCTCATTAGTTACTGGTGACACTGATACGAAAAAACGTTTTTGTTTATTTAGAAAAAGAGGCAAATATAATGTTTTTTGAGGGACTTTAAGGGGTCATTGTGGCTTGTTTAAGGGTTATTAACCCACATGGCTAGTATAAGAAACACTCTGTTGTGTTTCTGCTAGGCTCCAAAACATCGAGTGAGGTGGGAGGGGCCTATTTTCACGCCTCAGTTGCGCAGTTTCTTTTTTTCAGAGACATCCAACTGCTTCTCCAGAGGTTCCTACTGTGTTTGAGGGCTGTAAAGAAGTTTTTCCCCCCACAAATCATTCCTAAAGGGCAGGTAGGCGCCACAGCAGAGCTGTGGCAAGGTGCTGAACATTTTTTTTACCGGTTTTGTCAATCCGGTTTTTACATTAAGGGGTTAATTGTTTATTTGCATAGCTGCGCAAAGTTACTAAGGTTTTATGATACTACTGTAAACATTTTGTTGAGTTTACTGCTTTTTTACACTGTTTTGCAAAGTTTGTGCAGCTTTTTTTCTCTTAAAGGCACAGTACCATTTTTTTTTTCTAAGTGTTATTTGCTTTGATTAAAGTGTTTTCCAAGCTTGCTTGTTACATTACTAGCCTGTTTAACATGTCTGACACCAAGGAAAATCCTTGTTCAATGTGTTTAGAAGCCACTGTGTAACCCCCTCTTAGAATGTGTCCCACTTGCACTGATATGTCTATAAACTATAAAGAACATATTTTAGCACTTAAAAATTGTAACATATCTCAGCCTAATGTCACTATCCCTTTAAGACTTCCTTCTCTGACTGCTGCATTTGGGCAGTATTCACATTCAGCTTGCTTGCCTGCCTGATTAATCATTCATGCACCTGATTACCTCAGCCTCTTTTTAAGCCTTCTCAGGTCTAATGTGCTTTGCATTAACATTGAAGTTGTGATCCTGAACAACAGAGGTCTGTGACTGTTTCCTGTATGAATTTACCAACTATTTCAACCTACAGCATTTTCTATTCCAATGCCTAAAATCATCAAATCGCAAGTTTCCAAACAAGTCCATTTTCTGTTTCCTGGACACTGCTACTTAACAAACTCAGAACTTTATTATAAATCAAGCATACTTTTGGTTATCATCACTCTCTAATTACAACAGCATCTTACTCAGAACTTTATAACTATTTCTCTGCTACAACTTGTCATTGCTGAAATATCCTGCTGCAAATATGTTAACATATTCTGAACTCTGAATCTATGTGTCCAATTAAAAGCTTTCATGTGATTCTCCAATATATGTTCAAACAGTAATTGATGCCTTAAACTTAACTTTCACCTGTGCTGCTCTGCTAATTACTGACATACAGCTCTTTATAATATTATATACTGTGAACCTGCAACAAACCAAGTTTGCATCTAAATGCACAAACAGTAATTAATGCCTAAACTTGCAGCTTGTCTAAGTACCTGTGCAGCTGTGCTTAAACTCTGACATACAGCTTTATATAATATTATGTACTGTGAACCTGCAACAAACCTTAGTTTGCATCTAAGTGTCAATCTTTTACTAGATTACTCTGAAGCCTGAACATTCCACATTGCTATATTTTTTCTCTCATTGAATCCTGCAGTTACTTCTATTAACTAACTATAAGTCACAGTGAAGTCCGAATATATTGTATACAAATGTTGCACCCTCCATTTATTCTACAATAACTTCTAGCAACTATGAATCACAGAATATCAACTATCCACGTCCAGGATACTCTTCCCCGGGTCAGGGGTCGGTGTCTTCAAATCCCTACCACTCCCCCGAGGGTCTGTGTCCTGAGCGCATGTACACCGCATCATGACAGAATGTTAATGCCCAAAAAAGGGATCCGCAGTGGTAGTGGATGCACCGACCCTCAAAGGAAAATAAAAAATGACAACATAACTCAGACCCAAGCAATCCCTAAAGGAAAAACAGAAGATTTTCAAACTTTAAAAAATTTAAAGACACAGTACTCCCGTTCTAGATAATCCTCTACTCATGTTCGTGGTTACCATTTTGGTGAAACTGATCCTGAATCTGACTATGAAAATGAAGAGGATTTAACCATAGCTTCAGCAGAAAAAAATCAGATTTTTAAAGATTTAAAGAGACAGAACCACTTTTCTAAAATGTCATCTGTTCCTCAATTTCGTGCTTACCATTTTGGTGAAACTGATCCTGAATCTGACTATGAAAATGAAGAGGATTTAACCATAGCTTCAGCAGAAAAAAATCAGATTTTTAAAGATTTAAAGAGACAGAACCACTTTTCTAAAATGTCATCTGTTCCTCAATTTCGTGCTTACCATTTTGGTGAAACTGATCCTGAATCTGACTATGAAAATGAAGAGGATTTAACCATAGCTTCAGCAGAAAAAATTCAGGCTTTCAAAGATTTAAAGAGACAGAACCACTATTCTAGAATTTCATCTGTTCCTCATGTTCGTGATTTCCATTTTGGTGAAACTGATTCTGAGTCTGACTATGTAACTGAAGAGGATGCATTCATAAATTCAGCAGAAAAAATTCAGACCTTTAAAGATTTAAAGAGACATGACTACTGTTCCAGAAAACCATCTACTCCTCCTGTTTGTAATTCCTATCCTGGTGATACTGATTCTGAGTCTGAATATGTCAACATGGAGGATGACTTCACAGATCCAGCTGAACTGGCATTAGACTGGTATGAGTGCAACTTTAATTCGTCACAAACTCAGACAAAACCTCAACCTATTGGCTATAATGACATCCTTGGTTGTTATATTTATAATATGGAAGATACAGACAGCTCCCATCATGAAACCTCTCATGGAAATACTGATCTTCCTATTTCTGATATTACCATGGATTCGTTGGATTGGACAGATTCAGAGCTGCAAGAAAAGACATCTGGTTTACAGACTGCTGTTTGGAGAAAAGGTCCCCTCAACTACCATGCTGATTTATCACATCAGAATTATGCATCCAGTGATGAAGAAGATTTCTGTTCTCAACCTTACTACAAGCCACAATGGCAGCAACCTAAGAAGCCTCATACTGGGAAGAAATCTAAGCTCTCTAAGAAAAAGAAGAAGAAGAAGAAGAAAATCCTTCTGCCCACAGAAAATCAGAAGTGCAAAGAGGAAACTCAGCCTGATTACCCTGTTTTAGTTTCTGTTGTACCAGACCCTCTCTTGCCTCCTGACACTGTCAACACCAAGCTGGATGATGTCTATAGTCACTATCAGTCTGTTCTTAAAGCATCTAATGGTATCTCTTCTCAGACTCTACAACAACTACAAAAACTGTTTCCAACTATTGATTTCTTGCATTCCTCTCATGCTGCCTCAATACCTGTAAACCCTGTGCTAGAAGCAAAAGATAATTCTGTTCCAGATATACAACCTTTCAGTTTACCAAAGATAATCCCTGGAGAATTTAGCTCTGATATTCAAACTCAAATAAGCATGCCTGCTGAACTCCAGATAACTTCTCAGTCAGAATCTTGTGTCACAATTCCTCCGCATCTACCTGAGTGTGGCATATTTCAGTACACTTCACCTTCTCAAAATTCTTCTGTTACTGCATCTAAGAAATTGTTTCCCTTGGGAGATACTTTGCATCAACCTACATTTTCTACTACATCAGTTTCCTGTACAGGAATTCCTGATACTGAATCCTGTGAGGACAACTTTGAACCAAGTTCGCAAGTGGACATTCTTGAACCTGAAACTTGTACAAAAGTTCTTCAAGAAGATTCCCCAGTGCCCATTCCTGTTCCTGTTTTCCATGATTATACTACTAAACCTGACATCAAGGTGGACTCTCCTGTTTTTAGCCCTGGTATGGGTATTCCTTTGTTTAACCCAGAAATGGGTGTAATAATACTTGACCCTGAAGATAGCCATGCCCTCTACTCAGAAGCGAGTATGGTTCTTGGCTCTAAAGTGGGTCTTGTTAATTCTTCGTTTATGAACCCTGAAGAAAGCCTTGCCCTCTGCTCAGAAGAGAGTATGGTTCCTGGCTCTAAAGTGAGTTCTTTTTCTTTCTCTATAGTTGAACCTTGCCCTGGTGAGGGCATTCCTACACTTGATCCTATTGAGGATATTCCTGAACCTTGCCCAGATGTGGGTACTTCCGAACCTTGCCCTGGCATGGGCATTCCTTCACCTGATCCTACTGAGGATATGACTGAACCTTGCCCAGATGTGGGTATTCCTGAACCTTTCCCTGGTGTGGACATTCATATACCTGTTCTTAGTGAGAACACTTTTGATTCTGAATCCAGTAAGGAGACATTTCATATTGAATTAGAAGATGGCAAGAACTGGACAAATCTTGCACTCTACACTCCTATCTCCTATTTTGAAGAAAGCCCTGCTATTGCGTTAGAAGTGGCTATAGCTTTTTCTTTTGGAGTATATCTAATCCTCAGCCAAGAGGTTAATTCTGAGGATACTCAAATCTCTGACCCAAAGGTGCTTAATCTGGTTATCAATCCAGAATGCTGCATCTCTATTTCTGAAGCTGAGGAAAGCCTATTCATTTCTCTAGGACTGGCTGCCTTTTCATTGGCTATGTACATGGTCATCTATCATGAAGAACATCTACCCTCAGGATGATTCTGTGGTAGGAAGCTCATTGTATGTTACGTTCATGCATTTTCACGATGACTACAAAAAAGTTGACTTCAAGTTTTGCTCTCATCATTGTCAAGATCTTTTGATACCTGAATTACATGGCCTTTCCTTCATCCTTCAACTTTTTCAAGAGATTTCCAACCCTCCTTTCTTGATTTCCGATTGGACTCACTACCTCCATACACCTACTACCGGTACTCCATATAATTTTTGTTCTCTCTCCTTTTGGATTGTGTTGGGCGCCCGGAGGTCGCCTTTGAGGAGGGCGATCTGTAACATATCTCAGCCTAATGTCACTATCCCTTTAAGACTTCCTTCTCTGACTGCTGCATTTGGGCAGTATTCACATTCAGCTTGCTTGCCTGACTGATTAATCATTCATGCACCTGATTACCTCAGCCTCTTTTTAAGCCTTCTCAGGTCTAATGTGCTTTGCATTAACATTGAAGTTGTGATCCTGAACAACAGAGGTCTGTGACTGTTTCCTGTATGAATTTACCAACTATTTCAACCTACAGCATTTTCTATTCCAATGCCTAAAATCATCAAATCGCAAGTTTCCAAATAATTCCATTTTCTGTTTCCTGGACACTGCTACTTAACAAACTCAGAACTTTATTATAAATCAAGCATACTTTTGGTTATCATCACTCTCTAATTACAACAGCATCTTACTCAGAACTTTATAACTATTTCTCTGCTACAAGTTGTCATTGCTGAAATATCCTGCTGCAAATATGTTAACATATTCTGAACTCTGCATCTATGTGTTCAATTAAAAGCTTTCATGTGATTCTCCAATATATGTTCAAACAGTAATTGATGCCTTAAACTTAACTTTTAACAGAAAGATCACCCAGCGCCTGTTGATACTGACCCTTAGCTAAGATAAATTGACCCCTAGTGGTCAATGTTCCCAGGACCAGTGGAGTAGCAAAAAGGTCCTTTTAGGTCATGTGTGTAGTTCTTTTATAAGCCTGCCGTTATGTGCGAATCAATCCCTCAACTTCGTGAATGTTTTTACAGCTCGATCCCTCTGTCAAAACAGATAAACACAATAGTGCAGATTGCCAAATAGAATTCCTAATGTAAGAGATACACTTACCAGCCAACGCGTTTCGGTCGTTAATCGACCTTTCTCAAGACTGGTTTTCTTTAACAAACAAAGGTATTTTTATACCTTCTTAATCTTGACCTTATTTTGGTCCCGGAAGTGTTTGTCTTAACTCTCCGTTTTTTTTAAACTTCATACTATTCATTTCTTTCTATTTACTTTCTTTAAAATCTTATTTTTTCTTTCGAATTTTTATATATATATAAATCTTATAAATACTTTGTTTTTGTTTATTTAGACCTCTTGTTCCTAGTTTTAATGTCCCGATTTTTGATCATTTCTATTGGCTATTTGAAATTTCTTTTTTAGCTCGTGATTGGCCAGTTTTGGGGGTATGTATTCTGTGATAGTCCCTATTTAGCTTGTGATTGGCCAGTTCTGGGGGTATGTAGTTTGTAGTGATCCCTATTGGTTGTAACACATAGCTTCTAATGAAGGTGTCTTAATTCTCCGGTTTCTTTCACATACGTTTAATTCAATTCTCCTATTGACCTCCTATTTGATCTTTGTCTTTCTTCTAAACTAATCTCAAAATTTATATTATTGTTAGTGTTTTGGGAAAGTAACAACAATAATAAAACAGTAAAATTGTATAGAATTGTATAGAAGAACCCAAAAATATAAGACAAGTCTATTGTTAATATCTTTGAAAACTAAGATATACCAACCATCCTTATTATCTTAGATACCAGGAACTATATATATTTTAGTTCGTAAGGATGACCCGTTCTTTCACCCATCAGCTAAATAAGCTGGGCCCCTGATAAACCATAATGATAATACAAATAATACTAAATATAGGGTAAGGAAACATTAAGACCAAGTTAATTCATTTTGAAAACTTTGTAATATTTTAGATATGCTGGAATAACCAAATAAATAAAGTGACATACACTAAAATGAAATGAGAGCAATATAGAAAAAGTTAATATGATAAAGAAAACATAAAAGCACCCACTAAAAAAGTGGAGTTTAATTTAGCATATGCATACATTTGTGTATAACATTTAAGTCAAGTTGACCGTTATCTCCTGTACATTCTACAACTATTAGGCAGGTAGTATAATAATATATGTACCACAGCGAGGTTGAGAAAAGAATATTTGCCCCTGAACGAGGCTTAAACAGCCTCGACAAAAGATTATAACAAAGTCCCAATAAAAGGGTGCATATATTGGGGTAAGGACAAATTTACATGTTGCGAAATAGCATCTATACCGTGCTACTAGTGTTAAATCCGTATGTGTAACTGGCATTCTACAAAAGAATAAAATAACGAAGCCAGGCTTAGAACCAATAAGAAAGAGGATATAGAGGCATTAGAACCAGTAAGGAAGAAGATACAATACACACCCCCAACAGGAGTCAGATATAATAACCAATAGGGATTACCACAAATCACATGCTCCCAATACTGACTAATCATTAAAGGTCTGACTAACCAATAGAAAGGCTTAAAAACCGGAACATCAAAACTAGGGATAAGAGGTTGAAATAGACAAAATAAAAAATAAAAACATTTAGATTAGTTTAGAAGAAATACAAAGATCAAATAGGAGGTCAATAGGAGAATTGAATTAAACGTATGTGAAAGAAACCGGAGAATTAAGACACCTTCATTAGAAGCTATGTGTTTCAACCAATAGGGATCACTACAAACTACATACCCCCAGAACTGGCCAATCACGAGCTAAATAGGGACTATCACAGAATACATACCCCCAAAACTGGCCAATCACGAGCTAAAAAAGAAATTTCAAATAGCCAATAGAAATGATCAAAAATCGGGACATTAAAACTAGGAACAAGAGGTCTAAATAAACAAAAACAAAGTATTTATAAGATTTATATATATATAAAAATTCGAAAGAAAAAATAAGATTTTAAAGAAAGTAAATAGAAAGAAATGAATAGTATGAAGTTTAAAAAAAACGGAGAGTTAAGACAAACACTTCCGGGACCAAAATAAGGTCAAGATTAAGAAGGTATAAAAATACCTTTGTTTGTTAAAGAAAACCAGTCTTGAGAAAGGTCGATTAACGACCGAGACGCGTTGGCTGGTAAGTGTATCTCTTACATTAGGAATTCTATTTGGCAATCTGCACTATTGTGTTTATCTGTTTTGACAGAGGGATCGAGCTGTAAAAACATTCACGAAGTTGAGGGATTGATTCGCACATAACGGCAGGCTTATAAAAGAACTACACACATGAACTAAAAGGACCTTTTTGCTACTCCACTGGTCCTGGAAACATTAAACCATCTGGGGACTACCCCTAATACTGGGGACAAAGGTGCATAGAACTTTTGATAAGTTGTCTACAGCAATTTTAAATTGACATTATAACCGCAATATGGCAAACCGCACATCAAAGAAAAAAATATATATATCAAAGCGCCAACACAGAGGCAGGGTCTTGGTTTCAAATAGATTACTAAAACAGTATTTATTACAATATTAAAAATATTATTACAAAAATGGTTGTTTAATTATAGAAAAACCAATAGTGTACAGTGTTCATTATGCAAGAGCCACTATTTTTCATAGAGGGACCATATTTAATGAAGGACTCCTTCATTTTTAAGTCCTTATATATCATCTTCTGACACTAATATGGATGTGTCAAATTTGTACTATTCAGAGTGAAAATATATTCCTTCAACTTCAGAATCCTTTTGTTTAGTTCAAACTTAAGTTAAAATTTTATAACATATTTAAATGTTAATATGGATTGTCAGGGAGAATGAATAAAAAATGAAAAGAGAAAAAATGAGAAAAAATGAATGAAAGTTTCCTATTCCATATAGGTCAGATGCTACTTTTGGAGACACTAAGTCCTTTTTGGATTATCTTCATAGACAAGTTTGCTTTGTTATAGTAGAATAGGGGTTTCTTTAGCCCTTCCAAATTTCTGGAGTTGGTTATAATAGAATGGGTTTCTTTAGCCCTTCCAAACTTCTAGAGTGTATTATACTCAGTGTACTGAATCTCTTCAGTGAAGGGAGTTGGATCAGTCCTCAATATCAACTTGTCTTCTTTTTTCACAGAGCTTATATTTTAGGTTAAATTCCAGAGATGGGACAGGTCCTCCTTATTGTTCAGCCCTCTTGGGTATAGACAGTCCATATAGAAGATCCATTTTGATTCCTCTATCAGAAGTTTTCTTTCATGTTCCCCCCCTCTCCAATTTCTGTGGACCTTTTTTATTCCTATATATTTCAAGGATTTTGTCTCTCCATGATGTTTCTCAAAGAAATGATTATAAAGGGGGGTCTCTTTGCTTAGTTTCTCAATACAAAGTAGGTGTTCACGTATTCGATCCTTCAATGGTCTGGACGTCTGTCCAACATATTGTAATCCAAAAGGGCATTGGAGTAAATAGATGACGTTCCTATCGTGGCATCGAATCAGTTCTTCAATTCTGTATTTCTTTGTATTGTGATTGGATTGAAATTCTGTGGTTTTTATGCCACTTTTACATGCTTTACATGTATGGCATGGGCAAAAAAAACCCTCACCTTCTTCCCAAATGGATCTTTAATTATTGGTAATTTCTTTTTTTGTGTACTCGGTGCCAATCTGTTTTTTAAATTGTTGGCCCTTCGATATACAAAGGTTGGTTTTTCTGGGAGTTTCTCTCTTAAGATGTCATCATCTCTCAATATACTCCAATGTTTCCTAAAGATCTCTTCAATTATTCGACTATTCTGGCTATATTCCGTTATCAATGGAACTTTCACCATCTCTTCATCATTCTTTATCATCCTTTCTTTGTATTTAGTTAGATGTTTTCTTTCCACTGTTCTTACTTCTACTATTCTTTGATCCAATGATTCTTCGTTATAACCTCTGTCAAGAAATTTTGCCTTAATAATCTGGGCTTGTTCTTCCCATTTCGAGGGATCAGAACAGTTCTTTTTCATCCTCAGAAGCTGCCCTTTTGGGATATTCCTTTTCCAGTTAGTATGGTGGCAGCTTGTTTGGTGGACATAATTATTACTGTCCACCTTCTTGAAAAATGTGGAAGTCTCTATCCTCCCTTCCTTTACTTCTATATTTAGATCCAGATAGGTCAATGTTGTTTGGCTCCATTCATACGTGAAATGTAGATTGGCCTCATTTTTATTCATAACACTAATAGTGTGTTCCAGATCTTCTTGTGACCCTTTCCATATTAGTATGATGTCATCAATGTACCGGCGATAGAGAACCAGGTCCGCGCCCGCTGGGCAGGATTCCCAGAATATCTCCTCCCATTTGGCCATGTAGAGATTGGCATAACTCAGCGCGAACCTGGTTCCCATCGCCGTACCGCAAACTTGTCTATAGAGCTTACCATTATTACAAAAGTAATTATGGTTTAATATATAGTGGATACTGTCCAAAATGAAATCACATTGATTAGATGGGATTTCCGTGTCCTTCTCCAAATAGAATCTTACCGCTTTCAACCCTTCATTATGGGGTATGCTGGTATACAGCGCGGTTACATCACATGTTACCAAGATGAAATTGCTTTCCCATTTTAGATCTTCAAGGAGATTGATGTCGCTGCAGATGTCTGTCCACGTATTCAGACAGGTTACTGCTCAAGGAACCAATCCCTGATATTATTGGTCTTCCGGGTGGCTTATTGAGGTTTTTGTGAATCTTTGGAAGATGGTATATGATTGGTGTTCTTGGAAATTTCACATTTATATAGCTGTATTCTTTATCATTTAAAATACCATCTTCCTTAGCTGCCTTCAGTAAATCCATTAGTTCTTTCTTATATACATTTACTGCATTTTCGCCTAGTTTTTGGTACGTGTTTTCATCGCTTAGAATTCTTTCAGTCTCCTCATTGTAGTCTGACCTATTCATCACCACAATCCCTCCGCCCTTGTCCGCTGATTTAATAGTGAGATTGTGTTTCTGTTCCAATTCCTTGATGGTTTCAAATTGTTTGGCGGTTAAGTTCTTATTTTTCAATCTCAGCTTTTTCGAATTGATATCATGTATCTCTCTGCACACTATCGTCTCAAATGTCTCCAGTGCATTCCCTTTGTGTGTCAAGGGGTAAAAAGTTGATTTTGGCTTAAGTTCTGTATGCTTGTAGCCGTCTTCCTGTGTTTTGTATTCAGAATCCTTTAATCCATACCCCATTCTTTCTAGGGGAGATTTTAGAAAGAACCTTTTAAGAGTGAGTTTCCTTATAAACTCTTTTGTGCTCACAAATGCATTGAATTTGTCCAAACTTTTAGATGGTGCGAATGATAAACCAAGTCCTAAAACAGATTTCTCGTTTTTAGTTAACTCATGAGAGCTCAGACTGAATATCCCTTTTTCATTCACAACGTTTTCTTCTTTTTTCTTTATTTTTGTCCCTCCTCTCTTCCCTCTATGGTTCTTATTTTTGCCTTTACTGCTGACTGGTTTTCCTCCCATTCTTTGTGATGGTGACGATCCAATCCTAAAAAAGTAGGAGAAGAAGAGGAGGAGTGGGATGATTGCATGTTTTGCAATGTTGGAAGTTTTAGTACCTGTATTTCCGTCTCTTTATTCTTAACAGATCTTTCTTCAATGTTTACACCCTTTGTCACTTCATTCGGTCTTTCCGTGTTCTGATGATTTATTAGTTTTTGTTGTTTTCTCACCTTCCTCGGTGTCTCATATTCTTCCTCACCCCTTCTGTCATATGTTCTTTCTACTTCATAGCCCCTTCCATCATATGATCTTTCTTCTTCGCAATTCTTTCTGCGATGGAAACGTCTTCCATCTCTCTGATTCGATCTTTCTGAGTATCCTTGATCTCTCCAATTCCTCTCTGGGTATTCAAGTCGGTTCCAATTCTCTTGTTCATATCTTTGTTTGTATTGATGTCCATATTGTCTTTCTCTTTCTCCATATGTGTCTGGTCTATACTCTCTATTTTCCCTTCTTGATCCATTATATTCATTCCCCCTTCTTTGACCATTATATGGTCCCTCATAGTGGCTCCTGTGGGGTCTATTATAGGCATATGGTCCCCCATAGTTATAATTTCCCCACTCATAGTTATTCCTTAATTGTCTATTCCGGGTGGATGACCCCCCATAATAGTGGTTATTGTATCCATTATCATTATGTCTGAAATTTCTCGTTCTTAAATCATACGGTCGAGTTTGGAATTCTTCCCTAGAATTCCCTGTTTGCATAGCTTTTCTATCTGTATGTCATCCTTATAATTCCCTTGTGTCTTATTGTTTTCTGAATGCATAGTGTTTCTTTTATTCTCTGTGTCCCTTTGATTCCTATTCTCTCTCCCAATATTCCTCTGTGGTCCCTTGGCCCATAGGTTCTTGTTATCAAAACTTTGTTCTATATGTGTATTTCTTTCTTTGACCTCTATATCTTCCCCAACTGCCAAATCATTTTCTTCTTCATCCTCTCTCTTTTTCTCTATTTCCCTCATTAGCTTTTTGGTTTTCTTTCTTACAATATCATCCTTGATCTTACTTACTTTTTTAACTAAGATTTCCTTCTTTTCTGCAATCTCCTCACATTCTGGCCCTGAATTTTCTAAGTTAACTATTATAACTTCATTATCTTTAATTCCAACATCCAAGTCAATAATCAAAACTTCCCTATACTCTATGATTAATTTCATTAGCTGTTTGGAAGTTTCTATTAGCACATTCCTCCATTTTTCTGCTATAGTATCTGATAGTGGAAATGCACAGTCTTTATGTACTAATAAACCCTTTGGGATAACTTCTAGTTCTAGACATTTCTTAAGAAACGAAATTTCACCTTTATATTTAACCTCTGAAACTAAGAGTTTTTCAAGCTCTTTGAATAGTAGCTGTACATCAATAGTATCTGTACCTTCTTCCAACAGACTAATTTCATTTGAATTTGGAGCAATGTTAATATCAATGGGTTGTCTTAAGCTTTGAAATGAATTCATAATGAAAAATAAATTCCAACGGCTGCTCAGTGAGTACTAGGAAATATTAAGAATTAACAGAAAGATCACCCAGCGCCTGTTGATACTGACCCTTAGCTAAGATAAATTGACCCCTAGTGGTCAATAAATAATCGACTGAAAAAATATATATATCAAAGCGCCAACACAGAGGCAGGGTCTTGGTTTCAAATAGATTACTAAAACAGTACTTATTACAATATTAAAAATATTATTACAAAAATGGTTGTTTAATTATAGAAAAATATAAGACAAAAAGTGGAATAGCAGTTTCCAACAGTAACCTCTTCTAATCAACTCCTATTTAAAAATATCTTTTTCAACAAGGATTTTACTCCAAGTCAATACAATAAAATTATACACATTGTGGGTTAATAACTTCACTTCCGTTTGATCAGTATCAATAAAAATGATTTAAAACAATAAAATCCTTATATATTCCCTCATAGATCCATGTTAACAGTCTAAAAATGAGACAATGTTGACAATCTCTATCAAAAAACAAATCTTTACGAGTTTAAGCTTACTGGGGACTTACCATCTGGGGACTACCCCTAATACTGGGGACAAAGGTGCATAGAACTTTTGATAAGTTGTTTACAGCAATTTTAAATTGACATTATAACCGCAATATGGCAAACCGCACATCAAAGAAAAACTGAATGTCACTTTCACATTACTTTGAAATAAGTTGGATTTGATTTGTTCTATTTGTTCTTTACCATTAACTATTGATTTGCAAATATATAGTTAATACCGAGTGAGTTTTGTATCACGTATTTTAAGACCTCACTTGCACCATTATTTTATTATCACAGTGGAATATTTTGCACAATTTGTATATTTTATAATTTATTTTCCATTTCATTTTTTACACATTTGTTTGTACACATTTGTTTGTACTAGTCACAATCACATCAATTTCACGCTGGTTGAAACAGTGGCAATCCGCTGCCAAATAGCGGTGATCTGATCTGTAAATAGATTAGTCTGCCATAATTGTGAAATTAGTTCTACAGATAAGCTAATGTTCTGGTGAACAAAACTATAAAATAGCCACTGTCTGAAATAGGCACGGAATATATTTACAAAAGAGGGGAAGTCAGAATCCCATCATACTTATACAATAAGTAAGCTTAAACTCGTAAAGATTTGTTTTTTGATAGAGATTGTCAACATTGTCTCATTCTTAGACTGTTAACATGGATCCATGAGGGAATATATAAGGATTTTATTGTTTTAAATCATTTTTATTGATACTGATCAAACGGAAGTGAAGTTATTAACCCACAATGTGTATAATTTTATTGTATTGACTTGGAGTAAAATCCTTGTTGAAAAATATATTTTTAAATAGGAGTTGATTAGAAGAGGTTACTGTTGGAAACTGCTATTCCACTTTTTGTCTTATATTTTTCTATAATTAAACAACCATTTTTGTAATAATATTTTTAATATTGTAATAAATACTGTTTTAGTAATCTATTTGAAACCAAGACCCTGCCTCTGTGTTGGCGCTTTGATATATATATTTTTTCAGTCGATTATTTATTGACCACTAGGGGTCAATTTATCTTAGCTAAGGGTCAGTATCAACAGGCGCTGGGTGATCTTTCTGTTAATTCTTAATATTTCCTAGTACTCACTGAGCAGCCGTTGGAATTTATTTTTCATTATGAATTCATTTCAAAGCTTAAGACAACCCATTGATATTAACATTGCTCCAAATTCAAATGAAATTAGTCTGTTGGAAGAAGGTACAGATACTATTGATGTACAGCTACTATTCAAAGAGCTTGAAAAACTCTTAGTTTCAGAGGTTAAATATAAAGGTGAAATTTCGTTTCTTAAGAAATGTCTAGAACTAGAAGTTATCCCAAAGGGTTTATTAGTACATAAAGACTGTGCATTTCCACTATCAGATACTATAGCAGAAAAATGGAGGAATGTGCTAATAGAAACTTCCAAACAGCTAATGAAATTAATCATAGAGTATAGGGAAGTTTTGATTATTGACTTGGATGTTGGAATTAAAGATAATGAAGTTATAATAGTTAACTTAGAAAATTCAGGGCCAGAATGTGAGGAGATTGCAGAAAAGAAGGAAATCTTAGTTAAAAAAGTAAGTAAGATCAAGGATGATATTGTAAGAAAGAAAACCAAAAAGCTAATGAGGGAAATAGAGAAAAAGAGAGAGCATGAAGAAGAAAATGATTTGGCAGTTGGGGAAGATATAGAGGTCAAAGAAAGAAAGAAAGACACATATAGAACAAAGTTTTGATAACAAGAACCTATGGGCCAAGGTACCACAGAGGAATATTGGGAGAGAGAATAGGAATCAAAGGGACACAGAGAATAAAAGAAACACTATGCATTCAGAAAACAATAAGACACAAGGGAATTATAAGGATGACATACAGATAGAAAAGCTATGCAAAACAGGGAATTCTAGGGAAGAATTCCAAACTCGACCGTATGATTTAAGAACGAGAAATTTCAGACATAATGATAATGGATACAATAACCACTATTATGGGGGGTCATCCACCCGGAATAGACAATTAAGGAATAACTATGAGTGGGGAAATTATAACTATGGGGGACCATATGCCTATAATAGACCCCACAGGAGCCACTATGAGGGACCATATAATGGTCAAAGAAGGGGGAATGAATATAATGGATCAAGAAGGGAAAATAGAGAGTATAGACCAGACACATATGGAGAAAGAGAAAGACAATATGGACATCAATACAAACAAAGATATGAACAAGAGAATTGGAACCGACTTGAATACCCAGAGAGGAATTGAAGAGATCAAGGATACTCAGAAAGATCGAATCAGAGAGATGGAAGACGTTTCCATCGCAGAAAGAATTGAAGAAGAAAGATCATATGATGGAAGGGGCTATGAAGTAGAAAGAACATATGACAGAAGGGGTGAGGAAGAATATGAGACACCGAGGAAGGTGTGAAAACAACAAAAACTAATAAATCATCAGAACACGGAAAGACCGAATGAAGTGACAAAGGGTGTAAACATTGAAGAAAGATCTGTTAAGAATAAAGAGACGGAAATACAGGTACTAAAACTTCCAACATTACAAAACATGCAATCATCCCACTCCTCCTCTTCTTCTCCTACTTTTTTAGGATTGGATCGTCACCATCACAAAGAATGGGAGGAAAACCAGTCAGCAGTAAAGGCAAAAATAAGAACCATAGAGGGAAGAGAGGAGGGGCAAAAATAAAGAAAAAAGAAGAAAACGTTGTGAATGAAAAAGGGATGTTCAATCTGAGCTCTCATGAGTTAACTAAAAACAAGAAATTTGTTTTAGGACTTGGTTTATCATTCGCACCATCTAAAAGTTTGGACAAATTCAATGCATTTGTGAGCACAAAAGAGTTTATAAGGAAACTCACTCTTAAAAGGTTCTTTCTAAAATCTCCCCTAGAAAGAATGGGGTATGGATTAAAGGATTCTGAATACAAAACACAGGAAGACGGCTACAAGCATACAGAACTTAAGCCAAAATCAACTTTTTACCCCTTGACACACAAAGGGAATGCACTGGAGACATTTGAGACGATAGTGTGCAGAGAGATACATGATATCAATTCGAAAAAGCTGAGTTTGAAAAATAAGAACTTAACTGCCAAACAATTTGAAACCATCAAGGAATTGGAACAGAACCACAATCTCACTATTAAATCAGCGGACATGGGCGGAGGGATTGTGGTGATGAATAGGTCAGACTACAATGAGGAGACTGAAAGAATTCTAAGCGATGAAAACACGTACCAAAAACTAGGCGAAAATGCAGTAAATGTATATAAGAAAGAACTAATGGATTTACTGAAGGCAGCTAAGGAAGATGGTATTTTAAATGATAAAGAATACAGCTATATAAATGTGAAATTTCCAAGAACACCAATCATATACCATCTTCCAAAGATTCACAAAAATCTCAATAAGCCACCCGGAAGACCAATAATATCAGGGATTGGTTCCTTGAGCAGTAACCTGTCTGAATACGTGGACAGACATCTGCAGCGACATGTTAAAGAACGCCCTTCTTACTTAAGAGACTCAACCCAAATAATCAATCTCCTTGAAGATCTAAAATGGGAAAGCAATTTCATCTTGGTAACATGTGATGTAACCGCGCTGTATACCAGCATACCCCATAATGAAGGGTTAAAAGCGGTAAGATTCTATTTGGAGAAGGACACGGAAATCCCATCTAATCAATGTGATTCCATTTTGGACAGTATCCACTATATATTAAACCATAATTACTTTTGTAATAATGGTAAGTTCTATAGACAAGTTTGCAGTACGGCGATGGGAACCAGGTTCGCGCCGAGTTATGCCAATCTCTACATGGCCAAATGGGAGGAGATATTCTGGGAATCCTGCCCAGCGGGCGCGGACCTGGTTCTCTATCGCCGGTACATTGATGACATCATACTAATATGGAAAGGGTCACAAGAAGATCTGGAACACACTATTAGTGTTATGAATAAAAATGAGGCCAATCTACATTTCACATATGAATGGAGCCAAACAACATTGACCTATCTGGATCTAAATATAGAAGTAAAGGAAGGGAGGATAGAGACTTCCACATTTTTCAAGAAGGTGGACAGTAATAATTATGTCCACCAAACAAGCTGCCACCATACTAACTGGAAAAGGAATATCCCAAAAGGGCAGATTCTGAGGATGAAAGAGAACTGTTCTGATCCCTCGAAATGGGAAGAACAAGCCCAGATTATTAAGGCAAAATTTCTTGACAGAGGTTATAACGAAGAATCATTGGATCAAAGAATAGTAGAAGTAAGAACAGTGGAAAGAAAAAATCTAACTAAATGCAAAGAAAGGATGATAAAGAATGATGAAGAGATGGTGAAAGTTCCATTGATAACGGAATATAGCCAGAATAGTCGAATAATTGAAGAGATCTTTAGGAAACATTGGAGTATATTGAGAGATGATGACATCTTAGGAGAGAAACTCCCAGAAAAACCAACCTTTGTATATCAAAGGGCCAACAATTTAAAAAACAGATTGGCACCGAGTACACAAAAAAAGAAATTACCAATAATTAAAGATCCATTTGGGAAGAAGGTGAGGGTTTTTTTTCCCCATGCCATACATGTAAAGCATGTAAAAGTGGCATAAAAACCACCGAATTTCAATCCAATCACAATACAAAGAAATACAGAATTGAAGAACTGATTCGATGCCACGATAGGAACGTCATCTATTTACTCCAATGCCCTTGTGGATTACAATATGTTGGACAGATGTCCAGACCATTGAAGGATCGAATACGTGAACACCTACTTTGTATTGAGAAACTAAGCAAAGAGACCCCTCTTTATAATCATTTCTTTGAGAAACATCATGGAGAGACAAAATCCTTGAAATATATAGGAATAAAAAAGGTCCACAGAAATTGGAGAGGGGGGGGACCACGAAAGAAAACTTCTGATAGAGGAATCAAAATGGATCTTCTATATGGACTGTCTATACCCAAGAGGGCTGAACAATAAGGAGGACCTGTCCCATCTCTGGAATTTAACCTAAAATATAAGCTCTGTGAAAAAAGAAGACAAGTTGATATTGAGGACTGATCCAACTCCCTTCACTGAAGAGATTCAATACACTGAGTATAATACACTCTAGAAGTTTGGAAGGGCTAAAGAAACCCATTCTATTATAACCAACTCTAGAAATTTGGAAGGGCTAAAGAAACCCCTATTCTACTATAACAAAGCAAACTTGTCTATGAAGATAATCCAAAAAGGACTTAGTGTCTCCAAAAGTAGCATCTGACCTATATGGAATAGGAAACTTTCATTCATTTTTTCTCATTTTTTCTCTTTTCATTTTTTATTCATTCTCCCTGATAATCCATATTAACATTTAAATATGTTATAAAATTATAACTTAAGTTTGAACTAAACAAAAGGATTCTGAAGTTGAAGGAATATATTTCACTCTGAATAGTACAAATTTGACACATCCATATTAGTGTCAGAAGATGATATATAAGGACTTAAAAATGAAGGAGTCCTTCATTAAATATGGTCCCTCTATGAAAAATAGTGGCTCTTGCATAATGAACACTGTACACTATTGGTTCTCAAAATTTATATTATTGTTAGTGTTTTGGGAAAGTAACAACAATAATAAAACAAACAAGTCTATCGTTAATTTCTTTGAAAACTAAGATATACCAACCATCCTTATTATCTTAGATACCAGGAACTATATATATTTTAGTTCGTAAGGATGACCCGTTCTTTCACCCATCAGCTAAATAAGCTGGGCCCCTGATAAACCATAATGATAATACAAATAATACTAAATATAGGGTAAGGAAACATTAAGACCAAGTTAATTCATTTTGAAAACTTTGTAATATTTTAGATATGCTGGAATAACCAAATAAATAAAGTGACATACACTAAAATGAAATGAGAGCAATATAGAAAAAGTTAATATGATAAAGAAAAAACAAAAGCACCCACTAAAAAAGTGGAGTTTAATTTAGCATATGCATACATTTGTGTATAACATTTAAGTCAAGTTGACCGTTATCTCCTGTACATTCTACAACTATTAGGCAGGTAGTATAATAATATATGTACCACAGCGAGGTTGAGAAAAGAATATTTGCCCCTGAACGAGGCTTAAACAGCCTCGACAAAAGATTATAACAAAGTCCCAATAAAAGGGTGCATATATTGGGGTAAGGACAAATTTACACGTTGCGAAATAGCATCTATACCGTGCTACTAGTGTTAAATCCGTATGTGTAACTCGCATTCTACAAAAGATTAAAATAACGAAGCCAGGCTTAGAACCAATAAGAAAGAGGATATAGAGGCATTAGAACCAGTAAGGAAGAAGATACAATACACACCCCCAACAGGAGTCAGATATAATAACCAATAGGGATTACCACAAATCACATGCTCCCAATACTGACTAATCATTAAAGGTCTGACTAACCAATAGAAAGGCTTAAAAACCGGAACATCAAAACTAGGGATAAGAGGTTGAAATAGACAAAATAAAAATAAAAACATTTAGATTAGTTTAGAAGAAAGACAAAGATCAAATAGGAGGTCAATAGGAGAATTGAATTAAACGTATGTGAAAGAAACCGGAGAATTAAGACACCTCCATTAGAAGCTATGTGTTACAACCAATAGGGATCACTACAAACTACATACCCCCAGAACTGGCCAATCACGAGCTAAATAGGGACTATCACAGAATACATACCCCCAAAACTGGCCAATCACGAGCTAAAAAAGAAATTTCAAATAGTCAATAGAAAAGATCAAAAATCGGGACATTAAAACTAGGAACAAGAGGTCTAAATAAACAAAAACAAAGTATTTATAAGATTTATATATATATAAAAATTCGAAAGAAAAAATAAGATTTTAAAGAAAGTAAATAGAAAGAAATGAATAGTATGAAGTTTAAAAAAAAACGGAGAGTTAAGACAAACACTTCCGGGACCAAAATAAGGTCAAGATTAAGAAGGTATAAAAATACCTTTGTTTGTTAAAGAAAACCAGTCTTGAGAAAGGTCGATTAATGACCGAAACGCGTTGGCTGGTAAGTGTATCTCTTACATTAGGAATTCTATTTGGCAATCTGCACTATTGTGTTTATCTGTTTTGACAGAGGGATCGAGCTGTAAAAACATTCACGAAGTTGAGGGATTGATTCGCACATAACGGCAGGCTTATAAAAGAACTACACACATGAACTAAAAGGACCTTTTTGCTACTCCACTGGTCCTGGAAACATTAAACCATCTGGGGACTACCCCTAATACTGGGGACAAAGGTGCATAGAACTTTTGATAAGTTGTCTACAGCAATTTTAAATTGACATTATAACCGCAATATGGCAAACCGCACATCAAAGAAAAACTGAATGTCACTTTCACATTACTTTGAAATAAGTTGGATTTGATTTGTTCTATTTGTTCTTTACCATTAACTATTGATTTGCAAATATATAGTTAATACCGAGTGAGTTTTGTATCACGTATTTTAAGACCTCACTTGCACCATTATTTTATTATCACAGTGGAATATTTTGCACAATTTGTATATTTTATAATTTATTTTCCATTTCATTTTTTACACATTTGTTTGTACACATTTGTTTGTACTAGTCACAATCATCAATTTCACGCTGGTTGAAACAGTGGCAATCTGCTGCCAAATAGCGGTGATCTGATCTGTAAATAGATTAGTCTGCCATAATTGTGAAATTAGTTCTACAGATAAGCTAATGTTCTGGTGAACAAAACTATAAAATAGCCACTGTCTGAAATAGGCACGGAATATATTTACAAAAGAGGGGAAGTCAGAATCCCATCATACTTATACAATAAGTAAGCTTAAACTCGTAAAGATTTGTTTTTTGATAGAGATTGTCAACATTGTCTCATTTTTAGACTGTTAACATGGATCCATGAGGGAATATATAAGGATTTTATTGTTTTAAATCATTTTTATTGATACTGATCAAACGGAAGTGAAGTTATTAACCCACAATGTGTATAATTTTATTGTATTGACTTGGAGTAAAATCCTTGTTGAAAAAGATATTTTTAAATAGGAGTTGATTAGAAGAGGTTACTGTTGGAAACTGCTATTCCACTTTTTGTCTTATATTTTTCTATACTTAAACTTAACTTTCACCTGTGCTGCTCTGCTAATTACTGACATACAGCTCTTTATAATATTATATACTGTGAACCTGCAACAAACCAAGTTTGCATCTAAATGCACAAACAGTAATTAATGCCTAAACTTGCAGCCTGTCTAAGTACCTGTGCAGTATCAACTATCCACGTCCAGGATACTCTTCCCCGGGTCAGGGGTCGGTGTCTTCAAATCCCTACCACTGCCCCGAGGGTCTGTGTCCTGAGCGCATGTACACCGCATCATGACAAAAATAGAGCAATAGATGATTCTCAGTCAGAAGGAAATGAGGGTTCTCCATCTAGCTCTCCCCAAGTGTCACAACTAGTAACACCCGCACAAGTGACGCCAAGTGCCTCTAGTGCGTCAAATTCATTTACTTTACAAGACATGGCCACAGTTATGAATACAACCCTCACAGAGGTTTTATCCAAACTGCCTGGTTTACAAGGAAAGCGGGACAGCTCTGGGTTAAGAACAAATGCTGAGCCGTCCGACGCTTTAGTAGCCATATCCGATATACCCTCACAATGTTCTGAATTAGGGGTAAGGGATTTGTTATCTGAGGGAGAAATTTCTCATTCAGGACAGATTCTGAAATGACGGCCTTTAAATTTAAGCTTGAACACCTCCGCTTATTGCTCAGGGAGGTATTAGCGACTCTAGATGATTGTGACCCTATAGTGGTCCCAGAGAAATTGTGTAAAATGGATGAATACTTAGAGGTTCCTGTTTACACTGATGTTTTTCCAGTCCCTAAGAGGATTGTGAATATTATTACTAAGGAGTGGGATAGACCAGGTATTCCGTTCACTCCCCCTCCTGTTTTTAAGAAAATGTTTCCCATATCTGACACCATGCGGGACTCGTGGCAGACAGTTCCTAAGGTGGAGGGAGCTATTTCTACTCTGTCTAAGCGTACAACTATACCTATCGAAGACAGTTGTGCTTTCAAAGATCCTATGGATAAAAAATTAGAGGGTCTCCTGAAGAAAATTTTTGTTCATCAAGGTTTTCTTCTCCAACCTATTGCGTGCATTGTTCCTGTAACTACTGCAGCTGCTTTCTGGTTTGAGGCTCTAGAAGAGGCTCTACAGATTGAGATTCCATTAGAGGATATTATGGACAGAATTAAGGCCCTTAAGTTGGCTAATTCTTTCATTACAGATGCCGATTTCCAACTGGCTAAATTAGCGGCAAAGAATTCAGGTTTTGCATTTTAGCACGCAGGGCGTTATGGCTTAAGTCCTGGTCTGCTGATGTGTCATCAAAATCTAAACATTTGAACATCCCTTTCAAAGGAAAGACCCTATTCGGGCCTGAACTGAAAGAGATTATTTCAGACATCACTGGAGGGAAAGGCCATGCCCTCCCTCAGGTTAGAACAAATAAAATGAGGACCAAACAAAATAATTTTCATTCCTTTTGGAACTTCAAGGGTGGTCCTATTTCAGCTTCCCCTGCTGCAAAGCAAGAGGGGAATTTTTCCCAATCCAAGTCAGTCTGGAGACCTAACCAGGCTTGGAACAAGGGTAAACAGGCCAAGAAGCCTGCAGCTGCCTCCAAGACAGCATGAAGGGGTAGCCCCCGATCCAGGACTGGATCTAGTAGAGGGCAGACTCTCTCACTTCGCTCAGGCTTGGGCAAGAGGTGTTCATGATTCCCGGGCTTTAGAAATTGTTTCCCAGGGATATCTTCTGGACTTCAAAGACTCCCCTCCAAGGGGGAGATTTCATATTTCTCAATTGTCTGCAAACCAGACAAAGAGAGAGGCGTTCTTACACTGTGTAGAAGACCTACATACCATGGGAGTGATCCGCCCAGTTCCAAAAAGGAACAAGGGCTAGGGTTTTACTCAAACCTTTTTGTGGTTCCCAAAAAAGAGGGAACTTTCAGACCAATCTTGGATCTCAAAATTCTAAACAAATTCCTCAAAGTACCATCATTCAAGATGGAGACTATTCGGACTATTCTACCTCTGATCCAGGAGGGTCAATATATGACATCCCTATTCACAGAGATCATCATCAATTCCTCATTCGCCTTTCTGGACAGGCATTACCAGTTTGTGGCCCTTCCCTTCGGGTTGGCCACGGCTCCCAGAATTTTCACAAAGGTGCTAGGGTCCCTTCTGGCAGTTCTAAGACCGCGGGGCATAGCAGTGGCACCTTATCTAGACGACATCTTAGTTCAAGCGTCGACTTTCCAGCTAGCCAAGTCTCACACGGACATTGTGTTGGCTTTTCTGAGATCTCACGGGTGGAAGGTGAACATAAAAAAGAGTTCTCTCTTCCCTCTCACAAGAGTTTCCTTCCTAGGGACTCTGATAGACTCGGTAGAAATGAAAATATTTCTGACGGAGGTCAGAAAATCAAAACTCTTAACCACTTGCCGAGCTCTTCATTCCATTCCTCATCCATCAGTGGCTCAGTGTATGGAGGTAATCGGACTCATGGTAGCGGCAATGGACATAGTCCCTTTTGCCCGCCTACACCTCAGACCACTGCAACTATGCATGCTCAAACAGTGGAATGGGGATTATGCAGATTTATCTCCTCAACTGCATCTGGACCAGGAGACCAGAGATTCTCTTCTCTGGTGGTTGTCTCAGGACCTCCTGTCTCAGGGAATGTGTTTCCGCAGGCCAGAGTGGCTCATAGTAACGACAGATGCCAGCCTGCTTGGCTGGGGTGCAGTCTGGAACTCCCTGAAAGCACAGGGCTTATGGTCTCGGGAGGAAACTCTCCTCCCGATAAACATTCTAGAACTGAGAGCAATTTTCAATGCGCTTCAGGTGTGGCCTCAGCTTGCTGCGGCCAAATTCATCAGATTTCAGTCGGACAACATCACGACTGTAGCTTATATCAATCATCAAGGAGGAACACAGAGTTCTTTAGTGATGATGGAGGTAACCAAAATAATCCGATGGGCGGAGGATCACTCTTGCCATCTCTCAGCAATCCATATCCCAGGAGTAGAGAACTGGTAGGCGGATTTCCTAAGTCGTCAGACTTTTCATCCGGGGGAGTGGGAACTCCATCCGGAGGTATTTGCCCAGCTGACTCAGCTACGGGGCACACCAGAATTGGATCTGATGGCATCCCGTCAGAATGCCAAACTTCCTCGTTACGGGTCCAGGTCCCGGGATCACCAGGCAGTACTGATAGATGCTCTAGCAGTGCCTTGGTCCTTCAATCTGGCCTATGTATTTCCGCCGTTTCATCTCCTCCCACGTCTGGTTGCCAGAATCAAGCAGGAGAGAGCTTCGGTGATTCTGATAGCACCTGCGTGGCCACGCAGGACTTGGTATGCAGACCTAGTGGACATGTCATCTGTTCCACCGTAAACTCTGCCAATGAGGCAGGACCTTCTAATTCAAGGTCCATTCATGCATCCAAATCTAATTTCTCTGCATCTGACTGCTTGGAGATTGAACGCCTGATTCTATCAAAGCATGGTTTCTCTGAGTCGGTCATTGATACCCTGATTCAGGCTAGAAAGCCTGTCACCAGGAAGATCTATCATAAGATTTGGCGCAAATATCTTTATTGGTGTGAATCCAAAGGTTACTCATGGAGTAAGATTAGGATTCCTAGAATATTGTCCATTCTCCAAGAAGGATTGGAGAAGGGATTATCAGCTAGTTCCTTAAAGGGACAAATATATGCTTTGTCTATTCTGTTACACAAACGTCTGGCAGATGTCCCAGACGTTCAAGCATTTAGTCAGGCCTTGGTCAGGATCAAGCCTGTATTCAAACCTGTTGCTCCACCATGGAGCCTAAACTTAGTTCTTAAAGTTCTTCAAGTGGTTCCGTTTGAACCTATGCATTCCATAGATATTAAGCTTCTATCTTGGAAAGTTTTGTTTTTAGTAGCTATCTCTTCGGCTCGAAGAGTTTCTGAGCTATCTGCGTTACAGTGTGATTCACCTTACCTTGTTTTCCATGCAGATAAAGTGGTTTTGCGTACCAAACCTGGGTTTCTTCCTAAGGTTGTTTCTAATAGGAATATCAATCAATAGATTGTTGTTCCTTCACTGTGTCCTAATCCTTCATCAAAGAAGGAATGCCTGTTGCACAATCTTGATGTGGTTCGTGCTTTAAAGTTCTACTTACAAGCAACTAAAGATTTCCGTCAAACATCTTCATTGTTTGTTGTTTATTCTGGTAAACGGAGGGGTCAAAAGGCTACGGCTACCTCTCTTTCCTTTTGGCTGAAAAGCATCATCCGTTTGGCTTATGAGACTGCTAGCCAGCAACCTCCTGAAAGAATTACTGCTCATTCTACTAGAGCAGTGGCTTCCACATGGGCTTTTAAGAATGAGGCTTCTGTTGAACAGATTTGTAAGGTGGCGACTTGGTCTTCGCTTCATACTTTTTCCAAATTTTCCAAATTCGATACTTTTGCTTCTTCGGAGGCTATTTTTGGGAGAAAGGTTCTACAAGCAGTGGTGCCTTCCGTTTAAGGTACCTGTCTTGTCCCTCCCTTCGTCCGTGTCCTAAAGCTTTGGTATTGGTATCCCACAAGTATGGATGAATCCGTGGACTCGATACATCTTACATGAGAAAACATAATTTATGCTTACCTGATAAATTTATTTCTCTTGTGATGTATCGAGTCCATGGCCCGCCCTGTTTATTTAAGACAGGCAGTATATTTTTATTTTAAAAAACTTCAGTCACCACTGCACCCTATAGTTTCTCCTTTTTCTTCCTAGCCTTCGGTCGAATGACTGGGGGGTGGAGCTAAAGGAGGAGCTATATAGACAGCTCTGCTGTGGGTGCTCTCTTTGCCACTTCCTGTAGGGAATGAGAATATCCCACAAGTATGGATTAATCCGTGGACTCGATACATCACAAGAGAAATAAATTTATCAGGTAAGCATAAATTATGTTATTAATAACTAAAAATTCCTATTTAAAACTAAATACTTACCTATAAAATAAACCCTAAGCTAGCTACAATATAACTAATAGTTACATTGTATCTAGCTTAGGTTTTATTTTATTTCACAGGCAAGTTTGTATTTATTTTAACTAGGTAGAATACTTACTAAATAGTTATTAACTATTTACTAACTACCTAGCTAAAATAAATACAAATTTACCTGTAAAATAAAACCTAACCTGTCTTACACTAACACCTAACCTTACACTACAATTAAATCAATTACATAAATTAAATACAATTAACTAAATTACAAAAAAAAACTAAATTGCACAAAATAAAAAAAGAAATTATCAGATATTTAAACTAATTGCACCTAATCTAATAGCCCTATCAAAATAAAAACAGCCCCCCCAAAATAAAAAAAACCCTAGCCTAAACTAAACTACCAATAGCCCTTAAAAGGGCCTTTTGCGGGGCATTGCCCCAAAGAAATCAGCTCTTTTACCTGTAAAAAAAAAATACAAACACTGAATACCTCGACAAACATTTCCTCCCACCTATCTTCATTGACACCATTATATCAGAACCCCATAATACCAGGGAATTACAGAGAACCAAACCATAAGCGTAAAATACACCTTAGGGAACGGACAATCTCGGCACTGGTTAAAAAGGGCAAATTGAAGCCTCTGGAAAAAATAAGAGGACGGGATAGGTGACAACATGAACTGGCTGGCACACTCAAAGTTGAAGCACTAATTGATGACACATAGGCAAAAACATAACTTAACCAGACAGACTACCGCCTTTGAAAACCTTTGCTTACGCGATACACCGACTGAGCATGTGATCTCCACCCTATATAAGCTACTCTTAATAGAGAATGCGCAAACATTACCCACATTCACTAGAGCCTGGGAAAAAGAACTACACATAGAAATTGAGCTACAAGATTGGCTGACAGCATTCCAGATCGCGAAAAGAGCCTCAATCTCGACTAGGGTACAGGAATCCAGTTTTAAATTTCTATCCAGGTGGTATCTTACACCTAGTAGACTGAAACATATATATGACACCCTCAGGGAGATGTTGGAGGGAATGTGGGGGTGAGGGCACATTGAGACACATCTGGTGGGACTGCCCTGGCCTCTATCAGTTCTGGATAGACATAATTAACTATATTAGAGTAGTGACGGGGAGACCCCTACAGAATAGCCCCAACACCCTGCTGTTCCTTTCATTACCCCCCTGGAGATTAAGGCTAGTAATGCCCTAAGACTGGTCATGTTAAATGGGGCAAAGATGTTGATTCCGAAGCAATGGAAAAACAAAGCAGTGCCAACAGTTGGGGAGTGGAGACAGCAGGTAGACAACTTTATTACATTTGGAAAGGTACCATCATGTGCAGAATGGTACATTAGACATTCATGAGATTATGTTGATGCAGTGGCAGGAATGTCAAGCATGTTAAAGGTCAAGGGATCGATAAAAAAAGAACATACTACTGTAGAGGCCTGACCCTAAGCACCCCTAGATAGAGAGAAAAGTGGGGGAGGCACATTATGTTTATTTGCTATAGATCTAGGTTCATTAGCAGACGTAAACTGCAGTAATTGAGTGCAGATTGTTGTTATATATTGCTTAATGTCTGTTATTACTACAAATGGGAAGGGTGGTGTCTGTTGCTCTACCCACCTAGAGACAAGGACTGTTGAGAATCAGCTGATGAAGATTGAAGAAAAAAAACACCATAGATGGACATTTGATAATAGTTTTGAAGGGAAAAGAAAAGTTTTTGTTATGTGAGGCACTGAGTGCCGATTACCCGATTGTTTATTTTCCTGGAAAGTAGGTCATATATTTGCATAATATTCAATAAAGCTTTTTTGAAAAAAAAAACAAACAACCCCCCAACAGTAAAACCCACCACCCACACAACCAACCCCCCCCAATAAAATCCTAACTAAAAAACCTAAGCTCCCCATTGCCCTGAAAAGGGCATTTGGATGGGCATTGCCCTTAAAAGGGCATTTAGCTCTTTTTCCGCCCAAACCCTAATCTAAAAATAAAACCCACCCAATAAACCCTTAAATAAGCCTAACACTAACCCCCGAAGATCCACTTACAGTTTTTGAAGACCCGACATCCATCCTCAACGAAGCCGGCAGAAGTACTCAACGAAGCGGCAGAAGTCTTCATCCAACCAGGCAGAAGTCTTCATCTTCTATCTTCATCCATCCGGCGCGGAGCGGGTCCATCTTCAATCAACGTCTTCTTGAACAATGAATTCTCCTTTAAATGACGTCATCCAAGATGACGTCCCTTGAATTCCGATTGGCTGATAGAATTCTATCAGCCAATCGGAATTAAACGTGAAAAATTCCTATTGGCTGGTGCAATGGCTATCACATGATTGATGGGGCATGGATAATGGAAGTAACTTTGAAATTTGTCAGAAAAAAAAGTAATACTCTTTGGAAATTCAGTCCAAGTTTTATTGTGCTGCCTTTTTATGTACATCCCTGATTGACCCAGCAATATTATTGCCAGAAAATAACTTCAAACATCAAAAGTAATTGTAAGGAGCATACATCAAATGTAAAAAAGGATAAAACAACTCAGTTTTGTATATTTTTTTTTTCATATGTATCAATAATGTTGATTAATTCTGTGATGTAAGTAGACTCTCTTAGGTTACCCCTGGTCCCAGTCTCACCATTATCCTGAATTTTCTCTTTGGTCAGGTCAGTCTCCCATCTCCATAAACAAGGTGCAGTCATTATGTATGCTCTGTGAAGCCCTCCTTATGTTACCCCCACCCCTTGTGTGGGTGAGTATTTTAAGGAAAACTCTTAACTTCACCCCCACTAATAAAGTAAGGTTCACAAATTATCTGATGCTAATTTCAGATTAAAATTTCTGTTAAATGAACTAAAATTTAGCAGCCAGCTTATTTTCCTCTCAAAAGATTGTACTTATTCGTAAGCTACATTAGGTAAATACTTGGATCACATTTAACAAACGTCACATGGGCTAGTTTCACTCCCACAGGCAGTAATAAACTTCTCACATTTAACTCTACTACTCTCAATCACCCAAGTTGGACTAGTCTGGGATGATTGCAAACCATCACCTCAGAGCTAGTGTATAGGTTAAGAAACAACTGTTTGATAACAACTGATTCTTAACTAACAGCTGCAGGCCTACTCATGCAAGCCTTTACTAAAGGTGCTCCAAACCTTTATCCGCAGCTTTATAAATGTAGACAACATTTTATAGATATGTTCTCAAAAATGTCAGTATCTCTGTTTAAAGGAACACTCAGGTCAAATTAAATTTTCACGATTCAGATACAGCATGTAATTTTAAACAACTTTCCAATTTACTTCCATTAAAAAAAAATGTGCACAGTCTTTTATATTTACACTTTTTGAGTCACCAGCTCCTACTGAGCATGTGCAAGAACTCAGACTATACGTATATGCATTTGTGATTGGCTGATTGCTATTACATGGTACAGGGGGAGTAGAAATATGCATAACTTTGACATTTGTTATAAAAAAATCTACTACTCATTTGAAATTCAAAGTAAATGCTATTGAATTGTCTTGTTATTTTGCATTTGTTGATTATGCAAATCTACTGTGTTTACTGGTTCTTTAACCAAGGTTGAACACCATTAATGTTTATGGAATAGGAGACTCACAGGAACTATATAAGGAATCTATATAATGACAAGGGGGTATTTGTGAATGTTTATACCATTTATAAAATGATAAGTAAGGAATTATTAAATTATGTTGGGGACCTCTAATAGCTGAACTAAAATTTCTGAACATGAATATTTTACAAAAAAATTGGTGCAAACCCTTAAAAATATATGAATCACTAAATATCTAAGAAAGACAATAAGAGCAAACAAGCCTTCTAGAAAAACACAGGATTCAGCATTTTTAAAAATATTTTAAATACAAATATGTTAATAAATATACAAAAAACTACAAGTTAATTGGTGATACCACAACCTCATTAAAATGCTATCAAAATATAAATAAGTATTGAGACGTCTCAAAATCAGCTTAGCAGAAAAAATAAAGATTAATTAATAGAAACAGCCACAAGGTGACCTGCAACACAACAAATAGAGCAAAATAAAAAAAAATAGTGGGTGCCCTATGTCAGAGTAAAATAATTGATCCAAAAATTCTAAGGATATTAGCAATAGTTAGAAATATTGTAATAAAGAGAAATAAAAAAATGTTCAAACAATCAAATTAATAAAAACATATATGGTATAAAGTCCAAAAATAGTTGCAAATAAACCCAAAATAGCAAATCCAAATAGGAGTGTGATTTTTCCAGGCCCAGGCAGCTCTCTGTGAGGGGATCAGTAGTCCAAATCCCTAATTCAGCAAGCTATGGATAGTAGACAACTTGATAAGCTATGCACAGGTAATCCAACATACAACTTGAGAAGCTATGCACAGGTAATCCAACATATATATTCCTTTTTCGTAATGTGGCGACTAGTTTTGTATAGTTAGACTGTTTATCTGGGATTAAAAGTATGCTGGTTATTGTGATTCTATACGTATCCCAGTAGATATAGTTTCCTGTAAAGGTTGAGCAGAGTTTCCCTATACATATATATATTAATATACTATGTAATCGGCCACTCTGTACGAGCATTTGTAAATATCTGTATTTTTCACTCATATAATCTATATAATTTCTATTATACTCACCCTAGCGTGCAATAAGATATTTTGCTGCTTATTTGTAACATTGTTTCTATTGCCAACAATTTATCTAGATGTATTTCCTAATGCTGTAACATAGTTTCCGTTCATATTGTATATAGTTGATAGGTTCCTACACATGTAGGCGTTGTTGTTTTTAACCTATCACCAAGCTTTGTAGGGCTTTAAACTTGATTGTGAATTAGCACTGTAGGCTATGACAACGGCTCTGTAGCCGACATACGTAAGCCAGTTTGTGCTAAGCTGTGTGTGTGTGTGAACCTTTGGGTTGCATTATCCGTTTTACCCTGACCGTATAAAATTTGGACTTTTAAGACCATACTTTTCTCTCTCTTTTCACATTGGCATATTTACCAGCATTATCGTCACTTGCATTATACTTTGAAAGAGCTGGAGTAGGTGTGCAGTATCCAATTGGCTTGTAGGCCGATCATGTGTCATCAACGTAGAGGAAAGCCAAATCTGTCTGTATGGATGCACCGCCAGAGTTGGAGGATCTGCTGATGCTTGGAGAGGCAAGGAATCCATGCCCGTGCCTGAGAACGGTACTAGACCTTGGGCGGAAAACCTAGCAGACGAGGTAGTGTAAGATAACCGTTAGAGACAAGGCTTATAAGAAATTCCACAGTGAGTAACGGCTAGATGCCATTTACTCCCTTCATTTTTGAGACACCGGGATTTACTCACCTCATAGATAGAGGAATTTTACCAAATTGAATATACTAGGAATTCTGGTTCACTTCTTGCTAACTTTTTGATAGTAGACAAAACACAAGTGCTACATGGCCTAGTATTGCCAGATATTTATATGGAATGAGTACAAGATATAAAGTGACACTCACATGTATAGAAGCACCCCTAAATGGTGCAAGTGTAGCAGGCTGGAATTTCTCAGTCACCCAGCAGACTGACCTCTTGTGGTTCGCTAACAACAGGAATGGAAATCTTTCAAAATATTTTCTCCAATGCACGATATGAGCAATAAATATTATATAGCAAGTAATACAAACTAAAACTTGTACTTAGTAAAATAAACAACGCGTTTCTCAGCTATAAAGGCTTTTTCATCATGGAAGGCTTTTCTGCAGGTAGGAAAGGGTTTAAAGGGTCATATTTACACTATGTGGGAAAGGTTTTAGAAGTTCAAATTTACAGTATTTAATAACTATATACAGCAATTTCATTGTTGGATGATTGGTGTTATTTAAAAAAATATTTTTGTACTGTTACTAACTTTTATCATTAGCACTAGCTACTACTTTAACTTTTTTTAATTTTAATCTGCTGTTTAGTGCTCCTCTGCTGCCCTTAATGTGTTTTCCATAGGAAATAGGGGGTTAAGGAACAAATAATGTTGACAAAATTTGGCCAAACCTAATGAATCAAAGCTAACATTGGACAAAATTAAAGATTTATTTTTTCATGACGTATTCATGGTCCGAAAGGAGTTTTTGTCTGTTCACAAGTATGTTAGATAGGTATTATAAGGGAATATATCAATATATTTATTTCATGAAAAAATAAGAAGTAGGTCCTGAGATGTAAAGCATCAAAGTATAATTTTCTTGATGTTTCTTGCATGTTGCTTGCTAGTAATGTAAGAAAACTTACATTGAAACGTCCTAAATCTACAGACTTTCAGGATGCCAGGAATCAGACTGAGACGAGAAGTGCAAAAATAATCACACCTTTATTAATAACAAAAAACAATAAAAAGTCCAAAAGTCAAATAACAAGCCAGGAGTCAAAGCCAGAGCTGGTAGTCAGACGAGCCAAGTCAGGAGCCAAAGCGAATAGTCAGACAAGCCGGAATCATGAACAAGGAGAACACCAGAGTCAGGAACAAGCCAGGGATCAGGAACCAGAAGGGACGTCAGAAACTGAACAGAGGCCCTTTAAATAATGTGATGACATCACAATTCTGAGACTGCAACCCGTCTCACACGGATGATGTTCACCAGTCTGGCCATAAGAGTGCGTGCCGGAAATGAGAAGCATCACACACTCTGCACCAGATTCAGTAAGAGAGGTGAGTAAAATGGCTGCAAGCAGCAGATGGCAAACAAATCAGGGGAAAAACCCTGCCACAGACAGAGAAAGTTTGCTTGCAAACATATTTAACCTGTGTTGGAATGTTGTATAACACAATACTTATGTATGTGATATGTAAAGCTATAGAATGACTAATCAAGTCCAGGAGATAGTGTACCTCACTCCTATTTGGAAATTCACAGGTTCAAAACAAACTCTAGGTCACATAACAGTTAAATCTATATGGTTTGAGAAATAGATGGAAATGAGAAACAAGACATACAAAAACACACAAACAAACTGATATGTTGAGAAGGACAGAAAATATATAGAAGGGTCAATTAATCATACCTCATGTTTCTTCTTCATACATACACAGGATAATGCAGGATAGCCTGCATTAGATTAGGTTCTGATGGTATAGTTATTTCTATGTGCCTAGTCTGGATGGTATTATGCTACCTTTTTTAATGTCCTATACTTGGTATGTATGTGGTGAGGTGATATATCTTGTAGATACTGGGAAGCATTTGTAGTTTTTTCAGTCCCCCTGATGTGAAGTTATGCGTAAACTTTCTAATCACCATTTCAATTGCTGTGTTTTGTGGGACCCTTACAGATAAAAGACGGGTAGTCCTGCATATATGTAATTCATTGTTGGAATCCAAGTCAACAAAGTGAGAAAAATAAAAAATGTCAGATTGTTTGAGATCCCATAGCTTACCTGAATAGTTGCATCCTCTTATGTCTTGAGTGAAAGATTGTTGTTTATACTCACTTTACCCTTTTTAGCTGTATATCACTAGCTAATGCTCTTCTCACATTTGTGCATTGTACATAAAATGAATAACAAATTATATCCATAAACAATGATTCAATTATTGCGCAAATTATATTTAATAGTTAATGTATATGTATTTTGACGTTAAAACATATTTCAAAATCCTTTTGCACATATTTATTTTTAATTGGCATGTAAAAATGTGTATCATGATGTTAATAGAAATTAGAAAAACTGCCAAAATAGTGATATTTAAATCTGTTTTTTAAAATATGTATCTTTTCCAAGAGCACATGGCTTTAATTTTCTCTTTTTCCTCATTATTTTTATTATGTGTGGTTTCAGTTCTAGGTCAGCATGTCTAATTTTACTGCTGTGTTTGCTACATGGAATTAGTAGAATTGGAATGTATATAATACACCCATTAAAATGTGAGTTTTGTAGAAATGACAGGTCCTGATAGGAGGGATTTGTAGCAGCTTGAACCCCAAGTGATTTCCAGTAGAGCACGCAGTGCATTCTACAGTTTTACAAATACACAATCTTATTATGTCAGACTAGGTTTTACTATACAGTATTTCAATGTACATCATTCTTCCCTTTAGCAATCACTGATCTCTGTTTACACCAGGCTGCTTAAAAACTTCCTGTATGTAGCTTCCCAAGCTATATAACTGATCCTAGTATAAAAGATTATTGACAGGTTGCCTAAACCATGGAGTTGGAAGATAATGAGGTGGTTGTCAAGGTAAACAGAATCTGTTTTTTTCTTGGGCCCTAGCTGCACATCTTTTTGAACAAATCAATTACAATCAGTAAATTTGCCCAGAATGCTCATTTTTAGAACCACGTGAATAAAACTAATCTTTTCATGTCAGTTGGTCATGATATTATCAAATCAAATGTGAGAAATGTTTAATGCTTATTAGATCTATTTTTCACTTGTCACATAGCTTACGTGTTTGAGTATTTTGAGCATTTGTTCTACAGCAGATATTCTCAGAGGAAGTTGTTTTCACACACCCATGTATGTCACAAGTTTTGGATACATTATTTGAACAGATGTACACAGTCTGAGAAAGTTGTGTCCCACAGTGAGGTGTCTTCAACTGTTTCCTATTAGTGTTCCACACCTGCTTTTCAGTTTGTAGTATGAAAACATCCAAGCCCTTAAAAATATTATATGTTAACAAAGCCAATATTTATTTTAGATTTGCCACAAATTTCTGCTTAGACTTCAGTTAAGATTTTTTTTTATTTTGAGTAAAATATAGATAAAGGGGAATCAGTTGATATACTTGTATATTGCAAAGGCATTTGATACAGTGCCACATGAGAGATTAATGCACAAAATTAAGGGATTGGGAATATCTGAAAATGTTAGCACATGGATAAATAACTGGATAAAAGATAGGGAGTAACAAGTAGTAGTAAACGGATCATACTCAGATTGGACAAAGGTAATCAGTGGAGCCCCCCAGGGATCAGTACTGGGCCCTGTTCTTTCTAATATTTTTATTAATCACTTGGAGCAAGGATTAAATAGCAGCATCTCTATTTTTGCAGATGATACAAAGTTGTGTAACGTCATTAGGGCAGGGCAGGCCAGGGTTCTACAAAAATGAGAAGAATGGGTAGGTAAATGAAAAATGAGATTTAATACTGGAAAATGCAAGGTTCTATATTTTGTAAGTAAAAATAAGCAGGCAATATACTATTTAAATTGGGATAGACTTAGCCAAGCAGAGAAGGAAAGGAATTTGTGCGTAGTAATAGATAAGAAGCTAAAGATGGGTGTACAATGCAGGGCAGTGACTTCTAAGGCTAATAAGATACTAGCATGTATTAAAAGAGGCCTTGATCCCTGACCTCACCTTGAGTGTGGAGTGCAGTTCTAGGGACCAATCTCAAAAAATACATTGCAGACTCAGAAAAAAGTTTGAAGAAGGGCCACAAAAAAAATTTAAACTATGAGGAGAGGTTAGCCAAACTGGGTCTATTTTCTCTGCGAAAAAAGGACAGGTGACATGATTACTTTATATAAATATATTCAAGGCCCATATACAGAGATGGAAGAAGCTCTGTTTAATCCAAGAAAATTGTTTGTTACAAGAGGTCACAATTTAAAGCTGGAGGAAATGAGATTTAATCTCCTGCAACATAATTTTTTTTTTCACTGTAAAAGCAATCAAATTGTGGAACTCATTACCTAAGGAAGTAGTAAATGCTAATAAATTAGATACATTTAAAAATAGTTCAGATACATTTCTGGCTAGAAACAGAATTCAGGGATATGATTGCTTGTGTTAAATGGGTCACCTTTTTAAATGCGGTTAATTTAAGGTCAACTGGAGATTTTATTGTAAGTATATTAAGATTTGTAAAGGTTAAACTTGATGGTCTTCTGTCTTTTTTCAACCTCATCTACTATGTTACTATGCAAATCTTAGTAGTGTTATGAATATTGCCTTTATCTATAAAAGTATATTATGTGATAGGAGAAATGCTTGTCATTTTTAATGACACACTTTCTTAAAACTTATTAAAGATAATAAACAAAACCTGAATCCTTTTGGTTGCTATCAGTCTATTAATTATACCGACACCAGATGAATAACAAAAATTAGCTTTATTAAAAGATTTTGATTGGAAAATAATCAGAAGTAATCAAAATATATACAGTGAAATAACGTATAATCCTATAATAATCAATTAAAGCAGTTACATAAGGAAAACAGAATTAACGCAGAAACTAAACTATAAAGATAATTAAATCATATTTTCAAAATAACACAAAAATTGGCTTAATAATAAGAACTAAATATTTGATTATAAACCCTTTTACGGTAATTGAAGAGAATCAGGTAAATTAATAATCATGAAAAACCGTCAGATAATAATTTATCACAATTCCTGATTCACCCGGCGTTATTGTCGACTAATAAGACCAGGTGGTAGGAATTATCAAAAGAAAAACACAAAGCTATAAAATAAATAATTAATTTACCTGTTAAAAAAGACAAAGATATTTTAAATAAATGTAAGGTGTAAATCTTAATGATATTAACATTTAAGGTGACTTAATTTCATACATCACCAAAGTAAATAAATTCCCCCTTTTCAAACAGGAATCAAGCTATCAGGTCGTAGGTCTGTCTGAGTAGGCTAAACTAGCCTCAGCAGTTATAATCCAATAATCTCGGACCTCTGTAGTTGATTAGCAAATTACCAACTCCATATATGATGTGACCAGTTCCAAAATACAGGGGGGAAAAATGACCCCCTCCCATTGAGCTAGACCCTACATATCATTCTCTATTCTAGGAGGAGTCATTAATTATAATATTTTAATCATTAATTAACATAAAATTAATTAGATGAAATATTATTGTTCTAACAGTAGATGGCTGCCGCATATAGGGTAAAAATTCAAGAAAAATACTTATTTTATTTATGTTTACCCCAACATTCCTAGACTATAATCAAGGTTATAAATTGCACTTATTTCTCTTGTAAGGTGTATCCAGTCCACGGATCATCCATTACTTGTCGGATATTCTCATTCCCAACAAGAAGTTGCAAGAGGACACCCACAGCAGAGCTGTCTATATAGCTCCTCCCCTAACTGCCATATCCAGTCATTCTCTTGCAACTCTCAACAAACATGGAGGTAGTAAGAGAGAAGTGGTGAAATGTAGCTGTTATTTTACTTCAATCAAAAGTTTATTATTTTTAAATGGTACCGGAGTTGTACTATTTTGTTCCAGGCAGAAAAATAGAAGAATCTGCCTGTGATTTCTATGATCTTAGCAGGTTGTAACTAAGATCCATTGCTGTTCTCACACATGACTGAAGAGAGAGATAACTTGAGCGGGGGAATGGCGTGCAGGTTATCCTGCTATGAGGTATGTGCAGTTAAGATTTTTCTAAGATGTGAATGCTAGAAAATGCTGCTGATGCCAAATTTATTTAAGGTAAGCATGAATACAGTGATTTAATAGCGACTGGTATCATGCTTATTTTCTGAGGTAATACTCTTTTATATTTGCAATATAAAACGTTTGCTGGCATGTTTAAACGTTTTTATATATACTTCGGTGATAAAACTTTATTGGGGCCTAGTTTTTTCCACATGGCTGGCTTAAATTTGCCTAGAAACAGTTTCCTGAGGCCCACAGCAAGGCTGTGGCAGTTGGTGTGACTGTTTAAAAAAACGTCTAGATCGTTTTTTTGATCCGGTTTTTGAACTAAGGGGTTAATCATCCATTTGCAAGTGGGTGCAATGCTCTGTTAGCCTATTATACACACTGTAAAAATTTCATTTGATTTACTGCCTTTTTTCACTGTTTTTCAAATTCTGACAAAATTTGTTTCTCTTAAAGGCACAGTACCGTTTATTATATTTGCTTGTTAACTTGATTTAAAGTGTTTTCCAAGCTTGCTAGTCTCATTGCTAGTCTGTATAAACATGTCTGACATAGAGGAAACTCCTTGTACATTATGTTTAAAAGCCATTGTGGAGCCCCCTCTTAGAATGTGTACCAAATGTACTGATTTCACTTTAAGCAATAAAGATCATATTCTGTCTTTAAAAAATTTATCACCAGAGGAATCTGACGAGGGGGAAGTTATGCCGACTAACTCTCCACACGTGTCAGATCCTTTGACTCCCGCTCAAGGGACTCACGCTCAAATGGCGCCAAGTACATCTAGGGCGCCCATAGCGTTTACTTTACAAGACATGGCGGCAGTCATGGATAATACACTGTCAGCGGTATTAGCCAGACTACCTGAATTTAGAGGAAAGCGAGATAGCTCTGGAGTTAGACGAAATACAGAGCATACTGAAGCTTTAAGAGCTATGTCTGATAATGCCTCACAATATGCAGAAGCTGAAGAAGGAGAGCTTCTTTCTGTGGGTGATATTTCTGACTCAGGGAAGATGATGCAACCTGATTCTGATATTTCTACATTTAAATTTAAGCTTGAACACCTCCGCGTGTTACTCAGGGAGGTTTTAGCTGCTCTGAATGACTGTGATACAATTGCAGTGCCAGAGAAATTGTGTAGACTGGATAAATACTATGCAGTGCCGGTGTGTACTGATGTTTTTCCAATACCTAAAAGGTTTACAGAAATTATTACTAAGGAATGTTATAGACCAGGTGTGCCGTTCTCTCCCCCTCCTATTTTTAGAAAAATGTTTCCAATAGATGCCACCACATGGGACTTATGGCAGACAGTTCCTAAGGTGGAGGGAGCAGTTTCTACTCTAGCAAAGCATACTACTATCCCTGTCGAGGACAGTTGTGCTTTCTTAGATCCAATGGATAAAAAGTTAGAGGGTTACTTTAAGAAAATGTTTATTCAACAAGGTTTTATCCTACAGCCCCTTGCATGCATTGCTCCTGTCACTGCTGCTGCGGCGTTCTGGTTTGAGTCTCTGGAAGAGGCTCTACAGGTAGCGACTCCATTGGATGACATACTTGACAAGCTTAGAGCACTTAAGCTAGCCAATTCTTTTGTTTCTGATGCCATTGTTCATTTGACTAAACTAACGGCTAAGAATTCTGGTTTTGCTATCCAGGTGCGCAGAGCGCTATGGCTTAAATCGTGGTCAGCTGACGTTACTTCAAAGTCTAAGCTGCTTAACATTCCCTTCAAGGGGCAGACCCTATTTGGGCCTGGTTTGAAGGAGATTATTGTTGATATCACTGGAGGAAAAGGTCATGCCCTTCCTCAGGATAGGTCCAAATCAAGGGCCAAACAGTCTAATTTTCATGCCTTTCGAAACTTCAAGGCAAGTGCGGCATCAACTTCCTCTAATGCAAAACAAGAGGGAACTTTTGCTCAGTCCAAGACGGTCTGGAGACCTAACCAGACCTGGAACAAGGGTAAGCAGGCCAGAAAGCCTGCTGCTGCCTCTAAGACAGCATGAAGGAACGGCCCCCTATTCGATAACGGATCTAGTAGGGGCAGACTTTCACTCTTCGCCCAGGCGTGGGCAAGAGATGTTCAGGATCCCTGGGCATTGGAAATTATATCCCAGGGATATCTTCTGGACTTCAAGGCTTCCCCCCCAAAAGGGAGATTTCACCTTTCACAATTATCTGCAAACCAGATAAAGAGAGAGGCATTCTTACACTGTGTACAAGACCTCCTAGTTATGGGAGTGATCCATCCAGTTCCAAAGGAGGAACAGGGACAGGGATTTTACTCAAATCTGTTTGTAGTTCCCAAAAAAGAGGGAACCTTCAGACCAATTTTGGATCTAAAGATCTTAAACAAATTCCTCAGAGTTCCATAATTCAAGATGGAGACTATTCGTACCATCCTACCTATGATCCAGGAGGGTCAATACATGACTACAGTGGATTTAAAGGATGCTTATCTTCACATTCCGATACACAAAGATCATCATCAGTTTCTCAGGTTTGCCTTCCTAGACAGGCATTACCAGTTTGTAGCTCTTCCCTTTGGGCTAGCTACAGCCCCAAGAATTTTTATGAAGGTTCTGGCGTCGCTTCTGGCGGTCCTAAGGCCGCGGGGCATAGCAGTGGCCCCTTATTTAGACGACATCCTAATTCAGGCGTCAACTTCCAAATTGCCAAGTCTCATACGGACATAGTGTTGGCATTTCTGAGGTCGCATGGGTGGAAGGTGAACGAGGAAAAGAGTTCTCTATCCCCCTTACAAGAGTTTCCTTCCTAGGGACTCTGATAGATTATGTAGAAATGAAAATTTACCTGACGCAGTCCAGGTTATCAAAACTTCTAAATTCCTGCTGTGTTCTTTATTCCATCCCTCGCCCTTCGGTGGCTCAGTGCATGGAAGTAATCGGCTTAATGGTAGCGGCAATGGACATAGTGCCGTTTGCACGCCTACATCTCAGACCGCTGCAACTCTGCATGCTCAGTCAGTGGAATGGGGATTACACAGATTTGTCCCCTCTACTAAATCTGGATCAAGAGACCAGGGATTCTCTTCTCTGGTGGCTATCTCGGGTCCATCTGTCCAAAGGTATGACCTTTCGCAGGCCAGATTGGACAATTGTGACAGATGCCAGCCTTCTAGTTTGGGGTGCAGTCTGGAACTCCCTGAAGGCTCAGGGATCGTGGACTTAGGAGGAGTCACTCCTTCCAATAAACATTCTGGAACTAAGAGCGATATTCAATGCTCTTCAGGGTTGGCCTCATTTAGCAACAATGAGGTTCATCAGATTTCAGTCGGACAACATCACGACTGTGGCTTACATCAACCATCAAGGGGGAACAAGGAGTTCCCTAGCGATGTTAGAAGTCTCAAAGATAATTCGCTGGGCAGAGATTCACTCTTGCCACCTATCAGCTATCCATATCCCAGGTGTAGAGAACTGGGAGGCGGATTTTCTAAGTCGTCAGACTTTTCATCCGGGGGAGTGGGAACTCCATCCGTAGTGGTTTGCTCAATTGGTTCATCGTTGGGGCAAACCAGAACTGGATCTCATGGCGTCTTGCCAGAACGCCAAGCTTCCTTGTTACGGATCCAAGTCCAGGGACCCCAAGGCAACGCTGATAGATGCTCTAGCAGCGCCTTGATCCTTCAACATGGCTTATGTGTTTCCACCATTTCCTCTGCTCCCTCGTCTGATTGCCAAAATCAAGCAGGAGAGAGCATTGGTGATCTTGATAGAGCCTGCGTGGCCACGCAGGACTTGGTATGCAGATCTGGTGGACATGTCATCCTTTCCACCATGGACTCTGCCGCTGAGACAGGACCTTCTACTTCAAGGTCCTTTCAACCATCCAAATCTAATTTCTCTGAGGCTGACTGCCTGGAGATTGAACGCTTGATTTTATCAAAGCGTGGTTTCTCCGAGTCAGTCATTGATACCTTAATTCAGGCACGAAAGCCTGTCACCAGGAAAATCTATCATAAGATATGGTGGAAATATCTTTATTGGTGTGAATCCAAGGGCTACTCATGGAGTAAAGTCAGGATTCCCAGGATATTATCTTTTCTCCAAGAAGGATTGGAGAAAGGATTGTCAGCTAGTTCCTTAAAGGGACAGATTTCTGCGCTATCTATTCTTTTGCACAAGCGTCTGGCTGATGTCCCAGACGTTCAGGCATTTTGTCAGGCTTTAGTTAGAATCAAGCCTGTGTTTAAACCTGTTGCTCCACCATGGAGTTTAAATTTGGTTCTTAAAGTTCTTCAGGGGGTTCCGTTTGAACCTCTTCATTCCATAGATATCAAACTTTTATCTTGGAAAGTTCTTTTTTTGGTAGCTATTTCCTTGGCTCGTAGAGTTTCTGAGTTATCTGCCTTACAATGTGATTCTCCTTATCTGATCTTCCATGCAGATAAGGTAGTTCTGCGTACCAAACATGGGTTTTTACCTAAGGTGGTATCTAATAAGAATATCAATCAAGAGATTGTTGTTCCGTCTTTGTGTCCTAATCCTTCTTCAAAGAAGGAACGTCTATTACACAATCTGGACGTGGTTCGTGCTTTAAAGTTTTACTTACAAGCTACTAAAGATTTTCGTCAAACATCTGCTTTGTTTGTTGTCTACTCTGGACAGAGGAGAGGTCAAAAGGCTTCGGCAACCTCTCTTTCTTTTTGGCTAAAAAGCATAATCCGCTTAGTTTATGAGACTGCTGGCCAGCAGCCTCCAGAAAGGATTACAGCTCATTCTACTAGAGCTGTGGCTTCCACATGGGCCTTTAAAAATGAGGCTTCTGTTGAACAGATCTGCAAGGCGGCGACTTGGTCTTCGCTTCATACTTTTTCAAAATTCTACAAATTTGATACTTTTGCTTCTTCGGAGGCTATTTTTGGGAGAATGGTTTTACAGGCAGTGGTACCTTCCGTTTAAGTACCTGCCTTGTCCCTCCCTTCATCCGTGTACTTTAGCTTTGGTATTGGTATCCCACAAGTAATGGATGATCCGTGGACTGGATTCACCTTACAAGAGAAAACATAATTTATGCTTACCTGATAAATTTATTTCTCTTGTGGTGTATCCAGTCCACGGCCCGCCCTGTCATTTTAAGGCAGGTATTTTTTAATTTTAAACTACAGTCACCACTGCACCCTATGGTTTCTCCTTTCTCTGTTTGTTTTCGGTCGAATGACTGGATATGGCAGTTAGGGGAGGAGCTATATAGACAGCTCTGCTGTGGGTGTCCTCTTGCAACTTCCTGTTGGGAATGAGAATATCCCACAAGTAATGGATGATCCGTGGACTGGATACACCACAAGAGAAATAAATTTATCAGGTAAGCATTAATTATGTTTTACAGAAATAAGCAACTAGCTGGGGCCTAAGCAAGTAAACTACCTTGAATAATGAAAAACATATTGATATAACACTTCTTAGTTAGCAAGACTGAAAAAAAATTTCAATGTTATAATAGATGAGCCACAGGTAGGCTTATAAAATAATAAAAAAAAACAACAACATGGAGTCTGTTGTGTCATGAAAAATTCATGATAGTAGAGACAAACTTGTCTAATCCTCCATAGAATTGGAATGTTGGTCCGTCACCACATCTGTGGAGAAAATATCTTTGTCTATTCATTAGTATAGACTGGGTGACTTTTTAGAATTAGAGTGCTTTCAAATTTGGATATGTTTATATTCTCTCAGTTATGTTTGCTCCTGAGGAATTAGATACTTCCTGCACATTATACTGTTGCTGTTGTTCAGAGAGCATTACATGCAGAGAGCATAGAAAAAAAAAGAGTTTTGGATGTATTTTTGTCTATTGTGGTTACTGTCCACCAATAGAGATGTGAGAGTTAGTAAGCGAGGGAACTTCTATACCACAGAAAAGTATTACACAACCATGTACTTTCATTTAGCATCAAAATAAACATCTTTATCTTTGTCTCTGTAAGTAATGTAGGTTCTGAATAATGGCACACAAGGCCTCGCTTAGTAACGACACAATCTTTATGCCAAACTTAGAAGTTACCTTAGGGCTGTGCGACCAGGGGACACACAGTATAGCTGTCTACTCAAACTGCTTATAGGTGAAGTTGTTTTGTAAATATGATAATTATAATTATTATTAATATTGTACATTGAGTACTACAGCTGGTGTACCAGGGTACTAGTACATTTTAAGACTCCATGGCAGCATTTTCTCTTAAATGTCTGAAGAAGTAGCAATATAAACAACCAGGGTCATACTCAGATGTTCAGGAAGAAAGTCATGTTAAATTAGTTAGCCATAATCAGGTTGCATAAAGCAAGGCAAACACTGATATTACGGCATAGGCAGCCTTGTTTCAATTGCAGGTCAAGAGACAACAGGGTGTTATACACATAAGTTAGAAGAAATTAAACAGACAGGCTGACTCAATACTCAAGCACAGAGCAGTGTGTGAGAGTAACCTGTCAAGACTGTGCCAAGCATCACCTGTTGTCAGATGTGAAGTCACCATATAAAATAAAAAAAGAGCTTGAACTGCAGATTCAGAGACTTTACCATCCCACCTCCATGATCCCTCCCAAACAGCTTACACACTCATACCCACCATTTTAGGTACTGCCAGACAGTCTGCCAGTATGCAATTTAGGGCTCCCCCCTCTTTAATTATTTTTTTAACTATTTTTTTCTGCAGTGTAGTGATCCCTCCTCAACCCTCTTACCTCCCTGATCCCTCCTAAACAGCTCTCTAACCCTCCCCTCCCACTAGTGGTGGCCATCTTTGATACTGACAGCTGTCTGACAGTTCCTAATTTATGTGTATTTTTTTTTTAACTTTATTATTTTTTTCTGCAGTGTAGTGGTCTCCCCTTCCCATCCATCATTATATAGGGATCCCCCAATCCCCCATTCCAGCCCTTTTCCATAGTGCAGTATCCCATCTCTCCCACTCCATTGTTTTTCTGTAGCATAAAGTCCTTCCCACTCCCTCCCTTCCCCTTCCACCACTCGGCCAACCACTCGCCTCTTGCCTTCCCACACACCTCCCACTGGCACTTACAGAGATATTTACAGATACTGACACAGACTGTGTTACTGTTTGTAACAATCTGCCTTTATATGGTAAGTATATATTCAGTGTTGTTGTATTTATATCAGTGCTTGAGAGTTTGTTTGCAATTGCTTTGCTATCATATATATTCAGAGTTCCCAACCATCTTCCATTTTGTGTGATAGTTCTAGTTTGTGAGCTCTGTCATGTTGTCTCATCAACTCCTCTTTTCACACTAAACATGCCTGAGTTAAATAAAGTGAAGACAGGGGGTAGCTTTATCAAAGGTCGGGCGGACATAATTCGCTGCAGCGAAACATGTCCGCCCAGCATTGCTAAATGCTGATAGCATATGCTGTCGGCATTTAACATTGTACAAGCATTTCTGGTGAAATGCTTGTGCAATGCTGCCCCCTGCATATTCGCGGCCAATTGGCCACTAACAGGGGGTGTCAATCATCCCAATCGTATCTGATCGGGATGATTGCAGTCCGCCACCTAAAGGGTAGGAGACGAGTTAAGGAGCAGCAGTCTCATGACCGCTGCTTCTTAACTTAAGTTTCCGGTAAGCCGGAAACTTCGGGGGTAGATTGCAGCATCCGCTGCTTGATAAATCTACCCCATGAAATGCTAAATGTTGCCCAGATACACTTGACCACACCATTGAGAGCTCTGACCATTGCTCAAGACAAACAGCTCTGCTCCAATCACTTCCCTAACTGCTATGACCATTCCTGGGTTCCTGGTCTTGGTTTGAAGGATAGAAATATTGAGAGGTATGTATATGTACTAAAACAGTGTTTCTCAATTACAGTACTCAAAGAACACTAACAAATTTAAAGTATGTCCGGTCTTGGGCTATCCAGTAGCTCTGTTGTTATAACATTCTCAATAGCACTCAATCAGAGAAATAATATAAATGTGGTCTGTTATGGTTCCCTAAGGACTGGAATCAAGAAACACTGTGCAGCATATTGAAACAGTTTCTGAAATTGTGGAAACATGCATTGGACTTCATATATTGTCACTTTGTACAAAACAGGACAGTTATAGCATGATTTAAACAGAGCATTCAATAAAAAAAATAAGTTCCAATTTCCTTCTATCAAATTTGCTTTGTTGTCATATTATTCTTTGTTGAAGAGATATCTAGGTAGCATGCACGTCAGGCAGGAAAAATTGCTGCCATCTAGTGCTCTTGCTAATGTATTACAATCTTGCAAAACTACTGCCATATAGTGCTGCAGACATGTGCACGCTCCTTAACTTACCTTGCTGCTTTCAACAAAAGATACCAAGAAAACAAAGACAATGTTAGAATAGAAGTAAGTTAGAATGAATGAAAATGTTTGGGCTTTATGTCCCTTTAAAGTAATCGAAAAATCAATTAATGGGTTAAACGATAAATAACTGTGTCCCTTTAAAATAGAACTTGCATTTAATGTAAAGAGAGGTTGATTTAGTGTTTTGGAGAGCAAAAATAATAGTGCTATTCTGTGATAATCTAGCTCATCCTAACATCTGCGATAAATAAATCACATAATAGACCTCTATAGGGGAACGCAGTAAAATTCATGCTAGATATCACTCAAGCACTAAGCCAATATTGCTATACTATTTTAACATTATTTTCCCCTTTATGTGCTTACAATGCCTTTTATACCAGCTGCAGAGTTTAAAATATATTGCTACTTTATTATATTTTTGTATATAAAATAGCTGTCTCTGCTAATTGAAACCACAACCCAATGAAATGGGCTGAGCTTAAAGGGAGAGCAGACCTCATTAGCTTATCTATCAATATTTGCACAAAATCCTCTTTATTTATCTTTATACACAGTGAGATAAATGCTTAGAGAAAAGAATGGAAAAACAACATTTTAGAAGCTCTCTGTCCAGCCAATACTTGGAATGTGATTTCCCCCCCTAAACCTTCTTGTTTAAATAGATTGCCTATAATCAGTACTTAAAGGGACATTAAACTCAATTTTTTTATTTCATGATTTAGAAAGAACATACACATTTAACCCTTTAAGGACACAGCTTTCTGTTTGCTCAATTGTTTTATGACGGAAAAATTCCGTCATATGTCCTTAAGAGGTTAAACAACTTTTCAATTTACTTATATTATTTAATTAGCTTTATTCTCTTCATATCCTTTGCTGAAAAGCATATCTAGATAGGCTCAGTAGCTGCTGATTGGTGGCTGCACATAGATGCCCCGTGTGATTGACTCACCCATGTGCATTGCTATTTTTTCAACAAAGGACTTCTAAAGAATTAAGCAAATTAGATAATAGAAGTAAATTGGAATGTTGTTTAAAATTGTATTCTCTATCTGAATCATGAAAGAAAATGTTTAATGTCCCTTTAAGTATGGAAATGTTCTGTATAGGTGTGGATACAACAAGCAAAAGCAGCTATTTCAAATGACAAAATCCAGGTAAATTAGCTATCTGCAAACAATTAAATGCAGGTAAAATGGATCATAGGCAACACATTAAGAGCCCCATGATCAAAGGATTCTTCAGCTTGGAGAGAAATTGTAATGCAGACTTCACAGGGGCAGAATTCAACGAATGCTCAAAAGAAAAAGTGTGGAACTCTCCAGCACTGCAAAATCTCTCTTATTTCTGTATCTGAAAGAGAAGCAAGCCCAGTGGAATATAGCACTGCATGGTATGAGAGTTTTGTTACACTAACACTTTGTGCATTGTATTTTATATTACTTTACACTTTAGATTGGGTCCTTTTAGTATTATTACATTTAAGCTTTGCACATTCTATTTTATATTTTAATACATTTAGATTTAGATTCAGCAGTGATTTTACAAATTCTGAATATGTTTCGAAAGTTTCTGTTACTTTACCAAATTAGGATCATACTTTGTATATTTCAGTGCATCTTTTACAAATTGCATTGCACTTTGTGCTTTTTCTATTGTAAACTAAATCTGTCAGTTTCAGAAAGTGGGCTGAACAGGGAGGTTTCCAGGGTATGTGTGAAGCTTTCACACAATCCTGTGAAATGATATAAGCATTTTAAACAAGCTGGTCTCACTAATTTATCTCATCAGAAGGTCAAGTTTGTTCAAAATTCACAATTCACTTTTTTAACTAACAAAAAAGTAATACATACTAAAATACAAGTTAAATTGTAGTAAAACACTTAATTTGTAATTGATGCAAACTGAGCATTTTTAGCAGCCCCAGGTGTTCTCTCTCTTATGGGAAATTTTGTATCCCAGAGAGCTTCATTACTTTCTATGTAAAGCATCTCTCTGGGACTTCCAGGTTTTTTCTTAGAAAATTCAGTGAGTCCAGCTCTTGAGAAGTCTGCATGATAATTTCTCTCTAAACTATAGAATGTTCTATTATCTGGCCCATAGAAAGTAATGAAGCTCTCTTGGAAACTGAAGCTGACAGTTTTTCAATTTTATTTTAAATAGAAGAAATGCAAAGTGCAATGTAATTTGTAAAAGATACATATAAACATACACAGTATGATCCTAATTTGTAAAAGTTATACTGAAAACTATGAAAGCATAACATTTGTAAAATCACCTATTTAACATAATCCCAGCTAAATTACCCAGAACCCAGAAACACCTTGGAGTTCTTATTTTTGCAGCTATGAAAATATTTATTGTGAGAGCTTAGAAACAGTCAAATCCCCCTTCTGTGGAATGTGTAACCAGATATGTTGACTTCTTTGCTAAATTTATCAACACCTAGATAAATTAGAGTTTTACTGGAAAATTTTGGATTCTTCGACGCAGATTGATGCTTGTGTCATTACCGATGTTTCTCTATTTGACCCTTTTACAAATTTATCAAAAATGTAACAGCTTGCGTGTATTATGACGTAGCGTACCTAGTTTTCAATACACCAACCTTGAGGTCGCAGATGCTATAAAACTCAATGGGAGTCTGAAAACACAGAAAGCTTATGTATGATGCTGCAAGAGAATGAAATATATTACATAATAAAAGTAAATCAGAAACTTTATTAAATTGTATACCCTTTCTAAATCAAACAATATTATTGCTCCACATTTGGTGCACTAGTAGATATAGGGATACAAATGAAAAATAAATTACTACTTATGGATTATGCTACAAATTTGTCTCTCATTACAAAGTAAGTGGACAATATTATTTCTAAAAAAATTGTTGAAAAGTTCTTCCCCAAACTTGTTGCACTAATAGATATAGAGATAAAAATGAAATAAATACAAAACATAATATAGCTAACTTCCTTTTTATTTGTTGTGAAAAATCTATGTACAGCATGTTTAAGCCATGTAATACAAGTCCCACTCTCCACTTTGCACCAATTTTGACTCCACACTTTTCACAATTATGACGCAAACTCCAAAACAACCCACACACTAGTGAATTTTTCAACCACTTTTGATTGGACTATGCATAATCACATGATTTATGACATCAGCCAATCTGATTCAAATATACATTTTAAACTATCACTAACGAATCGAATTGCTCGATACTTGTGTCATTGATCACTCATCAGAACTTGTAAGTGCCATTTGTTACATTGTGTATTATACTTTAAAAGTATGTATATGTGAAATTAGTATTAAAGATAAACATTAATGCTGACATGAGTTTTACTGGAAAATTTTGGATTCTTGGCTGCATAGAACAGAGGGAGGTGGCTGAGACGTGAGCGTTTCAGAAGGAGGGAGAGGCGGGCTATGAATATGTAACAGAGAACCTTGAGAGAGGAGGGTGCAGAGAGAGAAAATGTAAATGTGCCCACCCTGAGGAATGGAAGCCTTAAAGGGACACTGAACCCAATGTTTTTCTTTCGTGATTCAAATAGAGCATGCAATTTTAAGCAACTTTCTAATTTACTCCTATTATCAAATGTTCTTTGTTCTCTTGCTATCTTTATTTGAAAAAGAGGGCATCTAAGTTAAGGAGCCAGCTAATTTTTGGTTCAGACCCTGGAAAGCACTTGCTTATTGGTCGGTGAATTTATCCACCAATCAGCAAGAACAACCCAGGTTGTTCACCAAAAATGGGCTGGCATCTAAACTTACATTCTTGCTTTTCAAATAAAGATACCAAGAGAATGAAGAAAATTTGATAATAGAAGTAAATTAGAAAGTTGCTTAAAATTGTATGCTCTATCTGAATCACGAAAGAAAAAAATTGGGTTCAGTGTCCCTTTAACATCTCCCATCATGCCCTTTGTGAAGGCTAACATAGTTGAGGCTCCTTGATGCTCCCTTGTCACTTGTTTATGGTTAGTAATAGTTTTAAATGTTAATATACTATATTTTGCTTAGCTCTAGCTGGGATATTATCTCACGAAACAAATAATATTGTTTTGGGACTCTGGAAGTTGGTTATCCCCACATAATTATAATACAAATACTTATTCAAGACATGGCATGTGTATATTTATGTTAAATCAAAATGCATGCTATGACTGGCATTTATGTTTGTATTAATACTGTTGTTCAATGTCCTCTTAATGGTACATTAGACACAATCCATAAGACTTGTCTAAGACATATATGCTTATAATCCTGTTTTATGCATCTCCTTGCATTTGTAAGCCGTGTATTTCTTGTAAGTTCATTCTATACTTTGCATATGTACGCTGTCTAATAAAGCTACACTTGAATCTGTTCTTTTTTGCGCTCTGTTTTTTATGTACACATGTTTAAGCATCCAAGTTACCTTTAGTGTGTGATTTCACGTGAAATTCCATTTGCGGATCAAAATTCATATGTTCAAAGCTAAAATCCGTTATTTTTCAGTTGTCAGCTTAGGTTTCTGCAACTGCTCGATCCTTGTCCTTTTTTACCAAATAAAACATTGATCGTCATAAAATCCAAACTAATCCGTTCGCTCAAACTTTTGCGTTAACTTTGTGTACTTTGCTTGGTGACCATTTAGGTAGCGAACATAGTAGAAAAAAATAGGGGGTATGAGACTGACGCCAGGCTGAGTACTATAAATAAGTGGCTGGACAATTCAATTCAACTCAATCATTTTTTGCCAGCAGTGAATGAAGATGGAGACAATGGGGTATATTTATCAAAGCGTCAACTGAAAATACGCTTGAATTCCATGTTGTATTTGTCGCGAGATTGATCCACCGTAGTTATCAAAGTGTCAAGATCGGCAAATGTTGATATTTGTGATGTAATATATGATCCCGCGATCTCAATCCGATGCAGATTGATGCTTGTGTCATTACAGATGTTTCTCTATTTGACCCTTTTCCCAATTTATCAAAAATTTAACAGCTTGCGTGTATTATGACGCAGCGTACCTAGTTTTAATACACCAACCTTGAGGTCGCGGATGCTATCAAACTCAATGGGAGTCTGAAAACACAGAAAGCTTATGTATGATGCTGCAAGAGAATGAAATATATTACATAATAAAAGTAAATCGGGGGGCGGAGTTAACTGCCATATTGTAAAGACATGTTCAGGAGAAGCTCCGCTCTAAGTGTACTAAAACTAACTTTTTTCTTATACTAAAAGACAAGATTTTAGCAGAAAGTGAACTACTAATGGTAGTGAACGGTACCAGGACTTTACCAATTAAATTTCGGAAGACGGGGATTATATCGCTTCTGTAATGGAGGATTGCACCTACATCGAGATACAGGCTCTGCTTTTGGAATATGAGCAGCTAATACTCAACAGATTTGACTGCCTAATTGCACTTGTAGAAGCGGAAAGCTCAAAAAATTAGCTCAATGAACTTGGTGAGACGGGAGAAGCAGTTTTCTGCGCGCAGCTTGAAGCCATACAGTTGGTTGCGGGAGATGCTCCCTTCGTGCCTGTCCTATCTAAGAGAGAGCGGGGAGATAGTTCCGGTGGTGCAGAGGACTCCCCTGTCGCGCTGGATCATAACTCACAGGGACCCGAGAGAATCGCTTACGTGAACAGTGAGGCTCCCACTGAGAGATGTGAGATGGCAGGAACTGTTGATGCCTGCCCCTGGGGGGCTCTATGTATTCCTGATTCAGAGTTCCTCACGGTTTGGGGCCCGGAGAAGTGCTGCACAAAGGTTCCACTCCTGAACATAGCCACAATGATCTTGCAATGCGAGGGCACATGGCGTTCTGGCACCCATGTCAAAATTGGAGTTGGGTGATATCTCAAACTCAACAGGGGATTCCGAATGCTCAGGCCCAGTATATCCTTTTGACCCTAGCATGCGCACCTCAATGAGTTCAGAACATACACTTTCATCAGAATTACCACTGTTGGATCTAAAGATTCTGCACACATGAAAAATAATGCCTGAAGCTGTGTAGAGTTTGCATTTCCAGCTTTTTCTGTTTTTTTGTTTCCACTATTTGCAATCCTAAAATGGGTTTACAGTGAGGAATGTACCAGTTCTAGCTTATGGGTGGGGATTCTGTATTTATGAAGCCATGCTTGCTGAAACTAGGCAGGTTCCCTATATGTAATCTGGTCATAACCTAACACTTAACTGTTTATATTAGTTTGGGAAACATGTTCATCCTAAAACTCTTTTTGTAAGTGTGGAGTCTGGCCGTCCAACTTTTTCACTGGCTTGTAGGACAGGAGTGGGCTGAAGAGAGACACTGGATGTGGATTTAAGTTACAGGACATTAACGCTTTGCTGATGTTGATGTTTGGTGATTTTAGTCTCACAGTTTATTAGAGTCCAGTTACTGAACGGTATATACTGTTTTTATGAAGCCCTTGATTTAGTACTGCACACTCTTTACTGGATAGCATGACAAAGACCATATGTGGAACTAAAGGTTATGAGAGTGCTGCCTATACAATATAACTTTAGTGTCATTCTAAGCTGACAAATAAGTATTTTAAGTAGGGTCCTTGATGTTTAGGCTCATTATGTACCTGTTAGTGAATTAAACTGGTTAATTATATCCTGTAAATAGACATTCACTACATTTAACATCCCTAGAGCCCTTATTATGTGTCTCTTGGAACTCTCTTCCACATACAATTGTAATGAGTCAGCTCCCTTAAAATTACGGTAGTCCCCTTCTGATAATATATGTTGTGAGGAGGAGAGCATTTATATCAAATATAATTTTGGTTACATGGTTTATCCAAGGAAGGGGACTTCATTACCATCCCTGAATCCACCTCCCCCCCTCTCCACTGTGTGGTAAGGGATAAATAGCCTATCCTCCATACTCCCTATTTGACAGAGTTATGTAGTCTCTGTCCTGTTCGTAGAGTCTCTGCTATAGTTTGTACCTACATATGTGTAAGAATGGTTCTCCGGATCTTAATATTGAAAGATGTATTATGACTATTATTCTGTGTTCCAAAGTCTGCAAACTGTCTATCCCTACAATTTTGCTATAGATATTAGCTCATTTATATATTTAATGTATGCGATAGATTCACTGGTAGGATGCTTAAGAGGTAGAGGGTCTAAGGCAACCAACATAAATGTTTCCCATGTTTTCCACAGAATAGGATCCTGTTGGGGCGAATGAAAATGAATAGAGGCACTGGTTAAATTTAACTATAAACTGTATACATATGGCTGACTGTGGGTGAAATATTCGCTCCTTTATCAGCATAATGCAACTAGACTTGACTGTGATTAGTTGTATTCCTTTGTCTATTAGTATTCAGACTTATTGGTGAAGCAGTTTCTGCAGCTCTATTTCTCTGATATAGTGTTTAGTATGTGTATATTTAATGTTGTTGTGTTTAAGTCTACCACCTCCTTCAATTTTAATACTAGTTTTCCGGGCCTACCCATGGTCCTAGCAGACATATGAAGGAGCCTGTAAAGTGTAGGCCTTGACTGGGCCTGTATTACCCAAAATTCCTCTGTTTAGTAAATTGAATCTACTGGGGTCCAAAAGTGACCTCAGCTGTCTTTGAGGGAAAAAGAGGGCGTTTTTTAGGTTTGCTCCCCAATCCCTATTCATTTGAGCTATGTTTCAACTAGGGAACGCTATGCAACTGTTATGATAAGGGATCTATCCCTAAATATGTTCTTATGTATTTCTTATGTCCACGATATTTGTTTTTGCATCTAAAGTATGTCATGAGTTTGACTGAGCAAACCGTTTGTTGTCCTTGTAATTGTTATTCCCTCAATAAAAAACTTTATTTAAAAAAAAAAGTAAATCAGAAACTTTATTAAATTGTATACCCTTTCTAAATCAAACAATATTATTGCTCCACATTTGGTGCACTAGTAGATATAGGGATAAAAATGAAAAATAAATTACTACTTATATGGATTATGCTACAAATTTGTCTCTCATTACAAAGTAAGTGGACAATATTATTTCTAAAAAAATTGTTAAAAAGTTCTTCCCCAAACTTGTCGCACTAATAGATAAAAATGAAATAAATACAAAACATAATATGGTTAACTTCCTTTTTATTTTTTGTGAAAAATCTATGTGCACCATGTTTAAAGGGCCACTAAACCCACATTTTTTCTTTCATGATTCAGATAGAGAATACAATTTTAAACAACTTTCCAATTTACTTCTATTATCTAATTTGCTTCATTTTTTAGATATCCTTTGTTGAAGAAAGAGCAATGCACATGGGAGAGCCAATCACAGGAGGCATCTATGTTCAGCAACCAATCAGCAGCTACTGAGCCTATCTAGATATGCTTTTCAGCTAAGAATATCAAGAGAATGAAGCAAATTAGATAATAGAAGTAAATTAGAAAGTTGTTTAAAACTGCTTGCTCTTTCTAAATCATGAAATAAAAAATTTGGGTTTCATGTCCCTTTAAGCCATGTAATACAAGTCTCACTCTCCACTTCGCACCAATTTTGACTCCACACTTTTCACAACAAGTATGACGCAAAGTCCAAAACAACCCACACACTAGTGAATTTTTCAACCACTTTTGATTGGACTATGCATAATCACATGATTTATGACATCAGCCAATCTGATTCAAATATACATTTTAAACTATCACTAACGAATCAAATTGCTCGATACTTGTGTCATTGATCACTTATCAGAACTTGTAAGTGCCATTTGTTACATTGTATATTATACTTTAAAAGTATGTATATGTGAAATTAGTATTAAAGATAATCATTAATGCTGACATTAGGAAACACAGTGTAATATTTTAGACAATGATTTTAAAATTCGAATTGATGTTTGATTCAATATAATCTTAAACTGATAGCTCAAAGGGATAGCCCACCTAACATTAAACTGTCATGATTCAGAAACAGCAGAAATTAAAATCACCTATTCTTTACTGTCATGCTATTTTCAGTGTATTTCTTCCTTCTCTTGAATTTCTTTTTTAGTAAGAAATGCAATCTTATATGCCAGCTCATTTTGTAACAGCTGTGTAGGGGTGGTTTTTTAAAACTAGATTGCAATCAGGAGGGGTTACACATGTACAGAGAGAAAACTGGCCCAGCTCTTAAAATATTAATTTATTGCAAATTAATACATATGATACCCTGATTACATGTTATATTCACAATTATTCCTGCTAAGGTATAAATAAACACAGAGATATGAAAGACAACATTGTTTAGAACAAAAAAAGGAATTTAGGAACATGTAAATATGTTTGCAAAAGATTTCTGACATAACACACATTCTAGCATTAATAATCATTTATATAAAAAAAATGAGATAAAAGCATATCATGACTTCTAGAAATATAAATACACATTAATTTATGTGAAAGTATCATATAACAGATTTTTTTGGATAACAGATATTTATAAAAATAACTTTCTATGAGATATTGTTTGTGAAGGTATAAATATAGCTATTTCTTGGACATTAACAGATGAAAAATAAGATTAGCTTTGGAGAAATGTGCTTGTTCATGGACAGTAATGAAATGGTATAATTAAAGTTGGAAAAACCAGAATAACCCCGACATCGATGACTGTTAGTTAACAACAGTCCAATGCTCATCGCGCCGTACTTCACGCATGTGTTTTTGACAGGTTTTTGGATAAATAAAGGGATCATATGTGAATCCGCGTCAGCGATGTCTGGCGAGCGCATTGACGCCAGCAAATGCACTGAGATTGACGCTTTGATAAATATGAGCCATTGTTGCGTTTGTTTATCTTTTGTTTAATTCAACTAAGAGGAAAAAGGGCTATCCAGGCACCTGTGAAAAATAATCAATGTAGAAGAAGGAGAGTGCCAAGACTTTTCCTCCTTTGTATGGGTTTAAAAGCCCTTTCTGATCGTGAGGTTGTCCAGAGATTCCGTCTTGACAAAGAAGCTATTATCGACCTTTACAACAATATCTCTGAATACCTTGAGCCAATGACAGAGAGGTCACAAGCCATACCTGGGCTTTTAAAACCGTTGATAGCATTACACTTTTTTGCAATGGGCTCCTTCCAGGCTGTGTCGAGCATCATAATTGGCATAAGCCAGTCTGCATTTTCTCGGCACCTTACCAAAGTTATCAATGCATTGATGTGGTTTTTCCACATTATGTGTGCCTTCCATCGACTCCTGAAGAGTGGCAATCTGTTAAGTCAAACTTCTAATAGGCCACAGACAGCTTTGTAACTTTGTACTTTCACGCCGAGCGAAGCTTCAAAGTTATCAATAATCTGATTGTCTTCAATAGGTTGATTTTTAGTACATTCATGTAACAAAGTTCATTCCTCTGTGTGAATGTCGGCGGGTAAATTCAATATGCCTATGTGGTGATTTTGATGCCTTAGTACACAAAGCCCTATGCCTATGTATTTATTTCTCTGTTGTATTTTTAGCTTCATGTCTTTCATAAATAAAAAATAATAAAATAAAAAATTTTGTAAAATCACAATCCTAAATACACTGCTGTATACAAAATAAAATACAAAATAGAATGTGTAAAGTAATATAAAACACAAAGTGTAAATGCAACAGATTTCTCATGCTATATTGCACTGAGCTTGACTCTCCTTCACATACAGAAATGCAGGGAACACCCCTAGAGAAGTAAAGCAAAATCTGCCTTTTTGAAAATTTCACTAGGGATCTCGCAGTGCTGGAGGATCATTTTAGATCATCTCATCTGAGATGAGAGCTTTCGATCATCAGGCCCTATCATCAGGAGAGAAAAAAAGTATAAAACACTTCATAATACATACATACATAAATAAATACATGTACACAGATATATTTATACACACATAAAGCATTAACCCCTTCCCACTTCAGCCTCATGTCATATACCTGATTCCTTTAATTTTCTTTCATAACAATTAAGCCTACCTATAACTTAAAACCTTAATTGCCATATAATGTTTTATGTTTTTGTTATGAAAACTAGCAAGCAATAATGGTTCAGCCTTAAATTTTACAGCACTATTTTGGATTGCGCTTTAGGGCAACACTTTACTCACCACTTGTATTGCGAGTGCAATGAGCAAGCTAATAGCGCAACCTGTGCTATTTATTAAAAGTATCTGGTGCACTAAAAAAGTTTTCGATGCGTTAAGATGCTTTGGTTAAAGTATTTTAATTTCCACCTGTAATACTAGTTTGTGCTTTATCATCTCTGCAATATGATCACAAGATAAGCACCCTACGCTACCAATTACGCTCGAGTTGTAATCTAGCCATTAAAGGGACAGTCTACTTGAAAATGTTTATTGTTTAAAAAAGATAATCAATTACCCATTCCCCAGTTTTACATAACCAACACGGTTATATTAATATACTTTTTACCTTTGTGGTTAACTTTATAACTAAGCCTCTGCAGACTGCCCCTTATCTCAGTGCTTCTTACAAACTTGCATTTTGCATTTAGGAGTGAGCACAATGTTACCTATTTGGCATACATGAACTAGCACTGTCTGGCTATGAAAAACTGTCAAAATGCACTGAGAAAAGAGGCTTAGAAATTAGCATATGAACCTACCTAGGTTTAGCTTTCAACAAAGAATACGAAGAGAACAAAGCAAATTTGATGCTAAAAGTAAATATATCGAAATGATGAAAGTTTTATTTTGACAAGACTGTCCCTTTAATGTGCAACAGCTAGAGTCTTACAAGCATATGGCAGCGTAATGTAAATTCATTTTATTTTATTTCAATCAGTAAAACAAAGTTTCACAAACTTATTTTTTTCAGATAAAACATTTTATATAATATGATAAAGGCTGAATTGTATTAATGTAGTAGGCCTTTTATGGAGTTTTACATTGTTATTAATCTATAATGATTATTATTAACCCTATTTCCTCTTCCTTTGTTCATTTTGAAAATTTAGAACAGAAATGGCCAATTGACGTCCTCTGCACTAGTTTGTGCACTAGTGGTGGGAAAACTCAAATGAGCCCTGTGAAGAGGATATCAGCAGATAGAGGCTACGGGCCGATTTATCAAGCTCCACAGAAGTAATGACGCAGCTGTCTAAAGACCGCTGCTCCATAACTTGTCCGTCTCCTTTGAGGCCACAGATAGAAATTAACCCGATTGAATACGATCAGGTTGATTGACACCCCCTGCAGGTAGCATTGCACCAGCAGTTCACAAGAACTGCTGGTGCAATAATAAATGCAGAGAGCGTATGCTGTCGGCATTTATCGATGTGCAGCTACATCGTATCATGTCCGCTCGCACTATGACAAATCTACCCCTATAACTTTACCTAAATCTGGTCTTGTGCTATTGGACATTTTTTAGGAAATATATTACTTGTGAGTTTAACATCTATAAATGAATATGCAGCCCATAAGGAAACCATGTATTAGGAAATTGTTTTTCACAATCTAGAATAATAGTTTCACCTATTCTTACCTTGAATTACTTCTGTCTTTCCATCCTATATTATAAAAGGCCAGGTATGTTTGTCCGATGCAGTCATGCGCAGTAGAGACAAACATACCTGGCCATACGGAAGGATCAGTCAGTGAGGATCAGACAGCAGTGGGGGGTGACGCGCGGGAGGTGCGAGGGTGGGGGTGGGGATGGGGAGGGAGTGAGGGGCGGGTGGGACCACTGCACTAAAGAAAAAAAAATTGAGAGTGGCATGGAAGGGGAAGGAGGGAGGGAGAGGGGATCCAAGTGGATGGGGATTGTGGCCCATATACACAGGCTTTAGGACAAGTCTATTATAATCAACCATCCCTTTATTGTTTTCTGGCATATATCAGAATGCCTCAAGTAAAGAAATTGTCCCTCTTACAAATTTTAGTTTAAGGTTTTTGGAAACTTTCTGTAATACCTTACTTTAGCAGTTCTTTAACTAAAAAACTAATTTTACTTGATTATTTATTTATTCAATTCTGCTATGGATTACAAATTATACTACCCATTTGACATATTAATGATATAATTATAAATGTGTTTTATACAAATGTCCCATATATTTTGAATATTCAATGTACCATTTGACTATTTAAATGGAAAGATATAATTTGATACTTTTTAACAGTGTTGATCAATCTTGATACTTCCCTAATAAGGCACTGAGTTCCTGAAAGCTTTGAGGATGCATCTTTATTTGTATTATATTACTATTACTTAATGAATTACTTCCTGTTTGTTTTTTGAATGGATGGAATATAAGCAGCAATAACAAACAGATACCAAAGATAACATTTTATATACATTAAAGTCTACAACAATGGAACGAGTATCATTTTACTTAAAACGTTGTGTGTGGGAAATAATATTCTTTACTAAATTGGATTAAACTACCTTTCCATAAAACCAAAATGCATGCTTGGTGATAACACAATACATAGCTTTTAAAAAGGGAAAGAATGCTCCAATTTGGTCTACTGAATTTTGCTAGAGGAGATTATAAAAGGTTATTTATTCAGGCTTCTCTGTTTGGAAGCCGGTTATGTGCCCTGCAGCTTTGCCCCTTCTTTTCTTGCAAGCACCTGCTATGTTTTACAAAATTGGCTAGAAATACAAGTGGGGCATTCATTGCTCTCGATACCAACAGGGTGATGTTTTCTTGATATAGCATGTACCATACATAATTGAACTGTAAGTGAATGACTCACTGAAGAATGTTGCAATTATTTAGGTTTTACAGCTATGTTCTTAGAGAATTGGGATTGTGTAGCAGAGCCAATTCTAACTCATGAAGACTGCATCCCTAGCTCTTTCTGTCCACACAAGTTGCTTGTTTTCTAGGCCATGTGACTTTTCTTTAGAATTTCTATCCCATGTAAAATAAAACACCAGAATTTCCATATTGTTGTTCTGTGTAAATACATCTCTTATGTTGTCTAAAACAGTCTACTAAAAAAAAAAAAAAAACTAAAGAAAATAAAATATAGATTATTTCATAAGTAAATAAAACTGCAACTCATACGGAATTATGTAATATTTATGTAATTCTGTGAATGTATAGTGGCTTTCTTGCAATAACAGTATTTGAATAAAAGTATCTACCAATATAGATGACAATTAGATAAACAAAACTCTTTAATGGGCATGATATTCTGTGAATCTCATTGGCTGTGAAGATAACTGTTTAGAGACTTTGTTAAAGGGACGTGAAAGACAACATTAAACTTTTATGATTCAAGTGGGACATGCAATTTAGCGATTTTTCAATTAACTTATATTAAAAATGGAATCATTCTTTTGTTATCCTTTGTAGGGGTTAAAGGGATAGAAAGGCCAAAATTGAAATTTTGCTTGGGTGAATTTCAATTTGAAATAAAATAATTTTTTAAATATACTTCCATTAGCCAAAAATGCTTCTGGTAAACGTTATTATTGTTTTCTAGACATGTGCGATTCGGACGAATTTGTTCGAATTCGGAGATTCGGATCAAATCGAATTTCCGAATTGCGGTAGTTCTGAATCTACCGAATAAATCTGAATCGATTCAAATTAATTCGGTAGATTTGGATGGATTCGGATGGCTGTGTATTTGTTAGGTTTTGAATAAACTCTTGATAGTGGAACACAACTGCAGTTACAACCAAAATTGTTTGTTTGTTACACAATTCTGTCTAAATCCTGTATTGCAAAAAGGACTCTTTCAGATTTGTGAATTTTGCTCGAATTCAGAAAAAGAACATGGTTTGTATACAGCACCAAGCTGCAATGAAAAACATAAATAATCTGATGTATATCTTAGAGAGACAACAACAGAAATAGAGTATAGAACTGGTGAAATAACGGAACAAATGCAGCAGCAATAAAAAGTCTTTCCCAGCAAGCAAGTGACTTAATTCAACATAGCAGTTTATGAAGGAGATATGCCTTATTACTTTCAAAGAAAAGCAGGATCTTTGCAGAGAATAAACAGTTAAGCAGATATTAGTTGATGCTTTAGTAATTATGTAGTTGCAGTAATAGCCACAAGTAAGTTAGCAGTTTATAGGTTAGTAAAGTGGTAATGCGGTTAAATAGTGTGGTACCTGTAACTCATACACAAATATCAAGTCTATTCAGTAGTAGTCCGTTCCAACCGCAAGCAGGGAGAAAGTTTGTTGGTGCCGGGCCCGGAGTGGAAGTGACGTCACGGTTTGAATCCTTTTGCGTGCTGCTGTTTAGCTGTGTTGAAGGTATGAGCTGCAGAAAGAATGAAGCAGCTAATTAAACAAAACAAAAGTTGTACAATTCCTCACTTGAATATAAGGCAGAAGACAATGATGTCTTTGAAGGTATTAACGGCAAACAAAGTCTTTTGAATCCTGCTACAATACCAGCAATTGATTATAGGTAAGCTGGAACATGCAGGACAGAGAAAGTTTGTAATCCAATCTGTATGTAGAAACTTCAATACTAGGCACAAAGTGCAAGGGGAGCACCTGTCTTAAGGAGTAGTTAGCGAATCAGCAGTCAGTGGGAGTAACTGGGAGTGACAAGGAAAAGAAGAGAACAGAATCTTACATGACCCCCTCCTCAAGGGAGCTGTTCCACAGCGATTGGCCGAGGCCTATCAGGATGGCGACGATGGAACATTGATAGAAGACGAGGGGAGTTGAGATTGGAAAGAGGTTCCCAGGAGTCCTCATCACTGGAATAGTTTTTCCATCTTACCAAATATTGAAGGACCCCATTGGAATATCTGGAATCTAGTATGGAGTCAACTTCATATTCATTATCATCCAAAGGCAAAGGCGAAGGAGGTAATAGAATCTGGTTATGTCTCGTAGGAATATATGGTTTCAAAAGGGAAACATGAAAAGTGGGATGAATTCTTAGCGAGTTAGGAAGCTCCAATCTGACATCATTGGCATTAATAATCTTTTGAATGGGAAAAGGACCAATGAATAGACTGGCCATCTTCTTGGAAGGGATTTGTAGTCTTAAATTTTTTGTAGAAAGCCAGACTAAATCACCAACAGTATATTCAGGTGGTTTTCTTCTTCGAAGGTCATAAAAGTGTTTTTGTGACTTCTGGGCATCTAGAATATTCTCTTGTATAGTTTTGAAATTTTCTTGTAAAGAATTATGTATTTCATCGAGCAAAGGTGAATCTGAAGAAGTAAAGGATATAGAAGAAAACTTAGGATGGTAAGCATAATTTGCAAAGAAAGGAGTCATCTTTGTGGAAGAATTGGTTGAATTATTATAAGCAAATTCTGCCATTGAGAGATATTTAAACCAATCATTTTGATGATAAGAACAGTAGCACCTCAAATAATGTTCAAGCCACTGGTTCAATCTCTCTGATTGTCCGTTAGTCTGGGGGTGAAAAGCTGTGGAGTATCGATGGTCAATGTTAGTAATTTCACATAATTTGGTCCAGAATTTTGAGGTAAATTGCGATCCTCGGTCAGTTGTTATGATAGAAGGAAGTCCATGTAACTTAACAATATGATCAATGAATAAGTGAGCAGTCTCTGAAGAGGTTGGTAATTTGTGGAATGGTAGAAAATGAGCCATCTTAGTAAAAACATCAATGACAACAAGTATAGTGGTCTGGTTACTTGATGGAGGTAAGTCAACAATAAAGTCCATTGAGACATGGTGCCAAGGTTTATCGGGAACTGGTAAAGGCATGAGTAAACCAAAAGGTGGTTTTCGTTCAGGCTTACAAGTGACACAAACCCTGCAAGTGCTTATATAATCAGAAATAGATGATTTCATCTGAGGCCACCAATATGTTCGAGAAACAAGTTCATGTGTCTTTTTAACACCAGGGTGACCAGCAAGAGGGTTATCATGGCAAGTCTGAATGATAAGTGTTCTCATAGAATTAGGCACATATATCTTTTGACCTCGGAAATACAAGCCATGGTTTTTAAGCAAATCTGGTTCAGGAGGTGTTGGTTGTTTTTTACAGAAATCTCTTAATTCTGTTAAGATAGGAGTAGTGATACCAATGAAACATTCAGGAGAGACAATGTCTTTCCTGATAGGCAAGTCAATTGGAGGTTTAGGAATTCGGGACAAGGCGTCAGCTTTTGCGTTTTTGTTGGCAGGTCTGTAAATAATTGAGAAATTAAAACGGTCGAAATAAAGACTCCAGCGAACCTGTCTGGCAGAGAGTGTTTTGTTAGATTGTAAATACTGTAGATTCTTATGATCCGTATAAATGATAATTGGTAGAGTAGTACCCTCCAGGAGATGTCTCCAGTGTTCTAGGGATCGACGGATAGCCAACAATTCCTTATCTCCGATGGCATAATTACGTTCTGCAGGTGTCATAAGTTTGGAGAAATAAGAAATTGGATGAAGAGGTTCTGATAAGGATTTTTGTTGGGAAAGTACAGCACCAATAGCATAGTCAGAAGAATCAACCTCCAAAGTATACTGATAAGATGGGTTAGGAAATTGAAGAATAGGTGCAGATGTGAACCTGTTTTTTAAGTGAATAAAGGCGTTTCTAGCATCATTTCCCCAGGTGAAAGGAATGGAAGAACCAGTTAGAATCGTAAGAGGTTTTACGATTTTAGAAAACCCTTTTATGAATTTCCTGTAGTAGTTGGAAAATCCTAGGAAGCGTTGTAATTCTTTCCTGGATTTTGGTTCTGGCCAGTTCAGAACAGTGTCCACTTTTTCTTTTTGCATTTGAATTCCTGAAGGAGAGATGTTGTATCCCAAGAAAGAAACTTCAGTAGTATGGAATTTACATTTTTCTAATTTAGCGTAGAGTTTATGGGCTCTGAGTCGGGCGAGTACCTGTCAAACATGTTTCACATGATCCTCCATAGTTCTTGAGTATATGAGAATGTCATCTAGATAAATAACTAGACATACATCAAGGAGATCACGGAATACATCATTTATGAAGTATTGAAAAGTGGCAGGGGCATTACATAGGCCGAACGGCATTACAAGATATTCAAATAGGCCATATCTGGTCCTAAATGCCGTCAGCCATTTATGCCCCTCTTTTATTCTGATGAGATTGTATGCCCCTCTTAAATCAAGCTTAGTAAATATGGAAGCGTCAGAGAGCCTCTCAATCATCTCTGGAATTAATGGCAGCGGATAGCGATTTTTGATAGTACATTTATTCAACTCGCGATAATCAATGATGGGCCTAAGACTGCCATCTTTGTTGCGAACAAAAAAGAAACCAGCACCAGCTGGGGATGTGGAAGGTCTAATAAAACCTTTTTTTAGGTTTTCTTCAAGATACAATTTAAGTTCTTCGAGTTCTGGATTACTTAAGGGATAGAGATGTCCAAAAGGAATTCGAGCACCAGGTTGAAGATCAATAGGGCAATCATAAACCCTATGAGGGGGTAGGTTCTCAGCCTCAGTCTTACTGAAAACATCTTCAAACTCAATATATTGTATGGGTAAAGAGTCAGAGGGAACAGTTGAATGTAATAATAATGGACAAGGAAAACAGGTAGTTTTGCAATAAGCAGAAATAAACTTTATTTTGAAAGGAAACCAAGTAATTGTGGGGTTATGTACTTGTAACCACTTTAAACCCAAAACTAAAGAAAAATGGGGCGAAGGGAGAACGTCAAAAGATAACATTTCAAAATGTCCATCAATGTTAAGCTTTATAGGGATAGTCTCAAAAATTATAGGACCAGAAAACATAAGTGAACCATCAATGACCCTAATAGGTATAGGAGTCTTCTTCTTGATGAGAGGGATTTTGTTTTTGATACAAAAATCATGATCTAAATAATTCCCAGTAGCCCCAGAATCAATGATGGCATCCTTAATCATTACTTGACTTTGAAGCAGCTGTAAAGAAACAGATAAAGTACAATAAGTATTTTGTATAGATGATTGAAACGAAGTATACAGGTAATTAGACTTACTTTTCTTATTCTTTAATAGAAGTGAACAATCTTGAACAGTGTGAGATGCATTAGCGCAATACATACATAAATTTTTTATGCGCCTGCGTTGTTTTTCTTCTTGAGTCAGGGGACCTCTCATAAAACCTATCTCCATAGGTTCTGCAGTTGTTTTAGTATGAGTAAGTGAGTTAGAAAGAGAAGAGGAGTAAGAACTTTTGGGTTTGTATTCAATAGCGTATTTTTCAGCTTTTCTTTCTCTTAAACGGCGATCAATCTGAATAGCCATCTTCATAAATGTTTCTAGAGTCTGGGGAAGCTCAATTCTGGCGAATTCATCTTTTAGTGTCTCTGAAAGACCGAGACGGAATTGGTTGCGGAGAGCAACTGGGGTCCATAGTGCATCTGTAGAGTACTGCTTAAAGTCTGTGATGTACTCTTCTACAGGTCTCTTCCCTTGTTTGAGACTCCTCAAAGTCATTTCTGCAGTGAGCTGTACATCTGTGTCCTGAAACATTTCATCCATAGCATTGAAAAAATCATCCAGAGAGCCGAGAATAGGATCTTGGTTTTCAATAAATTTATCTGCCCAATTTCTGGGGTCCCCCCTGAGAAAGGAAATGGTAGTCAAAACTCTCACTCTCTCAGTGGGGTATGTTCTAGGTTTCATGGAAAAAAGAAGTTGGCAGACATTTTTAAATGATCTGTATGTTTTTCTGTTACCAGAGAAAAGATCTGGAAGTGACAATTGTGGTTCAGTAATATTTTCAGCCTGATTACCTTTAACAGCAATAGAGTCCTTTATTATGTTACGTAGAGCTTCATTTTCAATCTGTAATTCACGCATGCCTTGTGAGAGCTGGTCAACCTTTTGAATAAGGTTGTAAACAATTTGGCGCAAATCTGCTGGTTCCATAGTGTAAGGCCTAGTATTATGTTAGGTTTTGAATAAACTCTTGATAGTGGAACACAACTGCAGTTACAACCAAAATTGTTTGTTTGTTACACAATTCTGTCTAAATCCTTTATTGCAAAAAGGACTCTTTCAGATTTGTGAATTTTGCTCGAATTCAGAAAAAGAACATGGTTTGTATACAGCACCAAGCTGCAATGAAAAACATATATAATCTGATGTATATCTTAGAGAGACAACAACAGAAATAGAGTATAGAACTGGTGAAATAACGGAACAAATGCAGCAGCAATAAAAAGTATTTCCCAGCAAGCAAGTGACTTAATTCAACATAGCAGTTTATGAAGGAGATATGCCTTATTACTTTCAAAGAAAAGCAGGATCTTTGCAGAGAATAAACAGTTAAGCAGATATTAGTTGATGCTTTAGTAATTATGTAGTTGCAGTAATAGCCACAAGTAAGTTAGCAGTTTATAGGTTAGTAAAGCGGTAATGCGGTTAAATAGTGTGGTACCTGTAACTCATACACAAATATCAAGTCTATTCAGTAGTAGTCCGTTCCAACCGCAAGCAGGGAGAAAGTTTGTTGGTGCCGGGCCCGGAGTGGAAGTGACGTCACGGTTTGAATCCTTTTGCGTGCTGCTGTTTAGCTGTGTTGAAGGTATGAGTTGCAGAAAGAATGAAGCAGCTAATTAAACAAAACAAAAGTTGTACAATTCCTCACTTGAATATAAGGCAGAAGACAATGATGTCTTTGAAGGTATTAACGGCAAACAAAGTCTTTTGAATCCTGCTATAATACCAACAATTGATTATAGGTAAGCTGGAACATGCAGGACAGAGAAAGTTTGTAATCCAATCTGTATGTAGAAACTTCAATACTAGGCACAGAGTGCAAGGGGAGCACCTGTCTTAAGGAGTAGTTAGCGAATCAGCAGTCAGTGGGAGTAACTGGGAGTGACAAGGAAAAGAAGAGAACAGAATCTTACAGTATTACACTAGTATACTAGTGTAATACACAGCACATCCCACTTTACAGTGACCGAATTTTGAAAATCCGAACCGAACCGAAACGAATGCAAACCAAATTTTTTCAAACCCGAAAGAATCCGAATGAATCCGAAACTAATTCATTCGATTTCTTCCAAATTTGAATCGATCCGAACCGAAATTCAAATCGGTCTGAATCGATATGAACCGAACCATATTTTTCGCGGCTGCACATGTCTACTGTTTTCCTGCGGCTTAAAAGGACAGTCAACATAGTTTTTTTTATTGTTTAAAAAGGTAAATAATCCCTTTATTACCCGTTCCCCAGTTTTGCATAACCAACACGGTTATATTAATATAATTTTTACCTCTGTAATTGCCTTGTATCTAAGCCTCTGCAGACTGCCCCCTTATTTCAGTTCTTTTGACAGACTTGCATTTTAGCCAATATTCGCTGATTCCTAGGTAACTGCGCGTGCGTGAGCACAATGCTATCTTTATGGCACACATAAAATAACGCCCTCTAGCTGTGAACATCTGTCAAAATGCACTGAGATTAGAGGCGGCCTTCAAGGGCTTAGAAATTAGCATATTAGCCTACCTAAGTTTAGTTTTCAACTAAGAAAACCAAGAGAAGAAAGCAAATTTGATAATAAAAGTAAATTGGAAAGTTGTTTACAATTGCATGCCCTATCTGAATCATGAAAGCTTAATTTTGACTGGACTGTCCCTTTAAGCACATATCCTGCAAGGGCATGTGCACCAGTATTCAAATACAACACCTTCTGAGAGAGTCAGCAGTGGTTTGTATGACATAAATTACATTTTTACCAAAGCAATGTACTCCACCACCAGCTCGCTATGCAGGCATGGTGTTTGAATACCGGAGCACGGGCCACACAGGATATGTGCGTATGCAACTAAAAAACAATAATAACTTTTATTAGAAGTAAGCATAAATTACAGATAGAAAAGGTAGAAACTAAATAAGCTGCTACACACAAGACAGGGATTTCAGCACAACATTTTTATTATACATAATTCAAAAAAACCTCACCAATTAGATGGTTAAACACAGTGCTTTTCAAATCGTGTATATACATTACAGGCAGGGTATCTGCATAACCATAAAAAAGACATGAACCAAACAGTGCTCAGAGACGAATATGCTCTGTAGACCTAAACACCAATAAGCAGAAATAAACAGGTAGGAGCCAATTCCCTAATTACTTAACAGAACAACACCTCCACTAGAGGATGGCTATGCATTATGCGCACAAATCGGCCATCATAGTGATCCATGAGGATCTATGTCTGTTAGTGACACTGCTCCTATACCTTAATTTACCAACAATCAAACAAATGAATTGCAAATATAAGTATATGCACACAAATCAAATGTACATCAATGACCCAATGATCATGTGTGGTAAATTAGACTATGGGGTTATGTAAAACACCTATTTCAGAGGACACCACTATATTAGGATAGTACTTGGTGCCATGAAAATATAATTGTATAGAAGGATCTATGTACAACCCCCAAAATGAGTCTGATTATTACCATAACAGTAGCAATATCGCTATATGGTACAGTGTTAGAAAAAAACAGCAAAAATGTTCCGAATAAATTGGTCATATTAATAAAGCTATTTAGCTAACAGACGGTTACAGTGTTACAAAGTTTACAGCTACTAAGGAGGATTTCCACTGGCTATACGTTTACCACAGATGGCCGTGCCTGTTTTCAAGACAAACATTTGGAGCCTAAAGTCGGCATTACGGAGGAAAAAAGCCTCTTGAACGTTCGTATTGTGGCATAATAACTTTGCTTAACCCTCTATTTACGGACTTTGTTTGTCCCATGGTAATACCATATGGAGAAATCAATTTGAGTATATGAACTGTCTCATTCAGGACTTTACTTACATCAAAAGTCCTTATACCATCTATGATGTCTTACAGCTCCACGCAATTAGCTTGATTAATATGACCAATAACACTGTACCATATAGCGATATTGTTACTGTTATGGTAATAATCAGACTCATTTTGGGGGTTGTACATAGATCCTTCTATACAATTATATTTTCATGGCAAGTACTATCCTAATATAGTGGTGTCCTCTGAAATAGGTGTTTTACATAACCCCATAGTCTAATTTACCACACATGATCATTGGGTCATTGATGTACATTTGATTTGTGTGCATATACTTATATTTGCAATTCATTTGTTTGATTGTTGGTAAATTAAGGTATAGGAGCAGTGTCACTAACAGACATAGATCCTCATGGATCACTATGATGGCCGATTTGTGCACATAATGCATAGCCATCCTCTAGTGGAGGTGTTGTTCTGTTAAGTAATTAGGGAATTTGCTCCTACCTGTTTATTTCTGCTTATTGGTGTTTAGGTCTACAGATCATGTTTGTCTCTGAGCACTTTTTGGTTCATGTCTTTTTTTTTTTTTTTCAAATAAATAAATTAACAACGTGAGGACACAATCTGCCCTCGTAACAGCATATACTCAAACAATTAAAGGGTGAAAGTTACAGACTCTGTTCAGAATGGCACCCAGGACTCAGGGGATAGTGGAGAACCAGTATGGCACCATACATTATATGTGGGGAAGACTCTAAGGTCTCTAGGTCTAGGAATAGGGAGAGAGGGGGAAGAAATCAGAGACAGGGAATAGTAGTAAGGAAAGAGGGGGAGCTATGATTATAATGCTGGGTCGTGACGTATGTACCGTCGAGTATCTTGTATACTAACTCACAGGCATCTTACTCAAACGTGTATGTCTAGCTAAACAGATGCTAGGGCGTTAGGTTTCCAGGTAGTGTCATATAAGTCCTTCCAGTCAGCCCATGTCAGCTCAAAGAGGTCAGTGTTACCCAATTTGTAAAATATATCTTTTTCCATATTATATATGTAGGCCATGTAGGAACAGACTCTTGCCCAGCTAGGCGGGGACTCTTTTTTTCCAATCGCTTGCAATTAAGTGTTTAATGGTTGAGGCCTAGGAGGGCGTAATGTCTAGAAAGAGGTCTACAAAGCCTGTTTCCCTGACTCCACGTGGACTCCCAAGGGGTCAGAGGATGGGATAACGCGGGTTTAAAGCCCCAGCTAGTTAGGAAACTTTTAATTCTGAGATACTCAAATTTTAGGAACCCAGGTAAGGGCCTATCCGCCCCCATCTGGGAAACTGTTTTAAAACCACCCTTCGGGTGTGGAAGCCAAAAGTCCGAAACTACATGAACTCCCATTTGGGCCCACTTCAGGGGATGGGTGTCCTGTAAGCCCGCCAATAGACCAGGCAAAGAGGTAATGGGGGATGGGTGAGGAGCAATTTGCCCAGAGTGGCGGATTTTGTCCCAAAAGTGCAAACATTCCCTAACAATAGGGTTTAACAGGGCCAGTTCCCTACGGCAATGTGTGGGCATCCAGATCAGGTCTCGAAGGGCTAGATTGTAGGGCAATGAGGCCTGTTCAATGGAGTGCCATTTGCAAGTAGCTTGTCTGACACCCCAATGTGAGATGTGGGTGAGCATCGCCCCCTCGTAATATCTCACGATCGATGGGGAGCCTAGACCTCCACATGTTCTAGGCAGTTGCAGCACTTTCTGCGCCACTCTTGGAAGCTTACCCTGCCAAATATGCTTAGTGAATTCACTTTGAAATTGGAGGAGGATTTGTCTAGGGACTCTTAATGGGAGGTAGCGGAACAGATACGTAAGGCGAGGCAGAAAAGACATTTTCAAAGCTGCAATACGTCCCATCCATGAAACTTGAGAGAGATTCCAACTCCTACTGAGGGAGCGAAGCTCCGACAGCAGGGGGAGGTAGTTGTCTCTAATGACATGGGAAAGGTCACCAGAGAGCTTAACTCCCAGATGTAGCACCGATGATTCCGACCATCTGAAGGGGTATTTGGCTTTTAGCGAGGCTAATGATATGCCATCAAAGCCTTGGGTATATATCTCCGTTTTGGAGATATTTAGCTTATAATATGACTGGGCATTAAATTCTTCAACTATTTGTAAGAGTCTAGGGAGGGTGGACGACAGCTCGGACAAAAAAAGGGTAATATCATCCGGGAACAAGGCGATATGATGTCTGGTTCCACACAGGGTGATCCCGCTCATCAGTGGGTCCGTTCTAATTCATTCGGCTAGCGGCTCAATGGCCAGAGCGAAGAGCAGGGGCAACAGAGGGCACCCCTGCCTGGTCCCATTGGATATGGAAAATGGGGGAGTTTGGAAACCTAGGCCCCTTACTGAGGCGGAAGGAGTGGAATATAAGGCCTTTATTGCCTCTATGAGATTACTGAGGAAACGGAAGGTTTCAAGCACCTCCCATAAGAAGCGCCATCTCACCCGATCAAAGGCCTTTTCGGCGTCTAATGAGATGATTGCCACAGGTTTACTGAGGCTAGAAGATAGGCCCAGTATATTTAGTAACCTTCTAATGTTGTCCGGTCCTTCTCTTTTGGGGATAAATCCCACTTGATCTGGATTGATCAAGTGGGGTAATAAATTGGCAATGCGATTGGCTAGAAGTTTTGAATAAAATTTTATGTCAGTGTTAATTAATGAAATTGGCCTGTAGCTGGCACAAAGAGTAGGGTCCTTATTGGGTTTCAAAATTGTTATAATAGTGGCTTCCAAAAATTGTCTCTTGAACTTTCCCTCATTCCTCGCTAAACTATAGAGCTTTAGGAGCAATGGGGAGAGCTCTTGGATGTAAGTTTTGTAAAAGTGAACTGGAAAACCATCTGGACCTGGCGATTTAAATGATTTGGAGTTCTTAATAACTTGTTGGACTTCCCTAATGGAGAATGGTGAATTTAAAGAGTCCCTTTGATCGAGCAAGAGGTATGGAAGGTTCAGGGTCTTTAAGTACTCAGGTACTGCCTCCATTGAGGCCGAAAGGGGGTTCTCAGACTTGTCTATATTATAGAGGTTAGAGTAGTACTCAGCGAACGTCTCACCTATCTGCGAAGGGATTTTAAGGAGGGAGCACGCCGTAGTGATACTATGTATACGTGAAGCACTATTTCTATTCCTGAGCTTGTTGGCTAGCAGGGTATCTGCCTTATTACCCTTGTAGAAATACAACTGTTTTAGTTTAGTTAAGTTGTCTTGGGTTCTCCGAAGCTCGATTTGCGAGATATGATTTTTGAGGTCCAAGATTTCGGTTGCTAAGGAATGTACAGGCTTGGCTCTGTTTTGGGATTCAAGGATTCATAATTTAATATGGGCCTGCGATAACGAGAGTCCCATCTGCTTTCAGAGTTTAGCCTGTTCTGAGATCATTATTCCCCTAATGGTTGCTTTAGCAGCCCCCCAGAGGGTGTCGTCCCTAACTTGAGCATTGTCATTAGTTTCCACAAAATGTTTGATTTCTGTGCGTAATTTTTCCCTAAAGGAAATATCCTGTAGTAGATTGTGGGGCATGCGCCAAGAAGCTCTGGTGCGGGTAGTGTTTGCCGAGATAAGATTGGTTGTGACACAGTCATGGTCAGACCAGGGACAGATAGCTATAGCTGCTTTCGTAACAAGGTCTAGTGAGTCTGCAATGGAGAAGATGTAGTCAAGTCGGGCGTATTGACGGTGTGTTTGTGAGTAGTGTGTGAAGTCTTGGTCCTTAGAGTGGACAGCCCTCCATATGTCAAAGTAACCCGAGCCAGTCATGAGAGTGTGAAACTTAGTAGCAAGTCGTTCTGTAGCAGGTGGAATCCTATGTGAGTCAGCGGATTTTCTATCTACCTTCGGGTCCCAGATCATGTTGAAATCCCCTGAAATAATAACCCTACCCTGTTTGTGTTGAGCTATTACATGAAGTATGTGTTTCAGGTACTTAGGTTGATGTGTGTTGGGTAAGTAAACCGACACTAAAGTATATTGTACATGATTGATTCTACAGATCAGGATAACATATCTGGCTTGTGGGTCTTTGATGGACAGGACTAACTCGAAAGCCAGCCTCTTGTGCAGGAGGATAGCTGTTCCTCTAGCTTTCTTAGTGAAGGGAGCATACTCTATATACATATACGCCTTAGAGGAAAGCCTAATCAGCTCATCTCATATCCAATGCGTCTCTTGAAGAAACACGACATCGGGGTCATGGTGTTTCAGCGAGCATAACAGAAGACTCCTCTTGAAGGGAGTGTTGAGTCCCCTAACGTTATGGGTAAGAAACCTTAAAGGGGGGTTAGTCATGGACAGGGACGGTTAGCAGTTGAGTGGTGTTAGCAGGTATCGTCGTCTGGGGAGCAGAATGAGAGGGAAAGTAGGGGGTTAGGAGGTAGGGAGTAGAGGGAGACACTAAAAAGCGCCTCAAGAGCGGTGGAAATAGTCCACCTCAAGGGAGCCCTAACGTGGGCTTCAGTGTGGGGGTGAGCCAAAGGCTCTGGAGCTAGCGCTAGATAACAATTACAAGAGCAGCAACAGCCCCGCTCTAAACGCTTAAACTTCTCAACATAAAGTGCTAAAGCTAAGTAGTTAAAGAACAGCAGATAACATAGCTAATCAAATAGAAAAACATTAAACTTAAAAAATGAGCATATGGTTTAACAATTCTGACAGCCTCCCGGCTACCCCATCCGACCCAGGGTACAGGCCGGACAGAGGCACCTTTCGGCGAAATCCTAAAAGCCCATACTTATACATTTAAGGGCTCTAGGCCTATGGTGGAACCTATGTAACATTCTCAGAGTGTTCGTGGGGTTCTCGAGGTTGTTGTATCTTGGGTCTCTTGGCCCTCTGATCCTTTGCTGTCCATTCAGGAGCTGAGGCTCTCAGCACCGGTTGAGGTTGAGCTCGATTATTCAGAGGGTCCATCAGTAAACCCCAGGTGGTAAGAAGAGTCATGCCCTGAGAGGGTGTAGAGATAGTTATGGTCTGGTTATCCTTGGTTACTATAAGCCTGGTGGGAAATCCCCAACGGTATCTGATGCTGGCTTTACGCAGAGCTGCAGTGATTGGTTGAAAATGGCGACGTTGTTGGAGGGTGTGAGCAGACAAGTCAGGTAATAGTTGTACTCCCTCAAATCTGCCACTGAGATTCGTTTTTTTGTAAGCCGCTTGGAGTAAACGATCCTTATACAAGTAGCTGTGGAAGCACACTGTGATGTCTCTCGGCTTGTCAGAACTAACTGATCTAGGACATAGGGCTCTGTGAGCCCTCTCCATTGTGCTAGTGAGTCCATCAGGGGCGCCAATAAGTTCTTGGAAGAGAGCTTGAAGATAACCTTGTATGTCTGCTGGAGATAATGACTCTGGAACTCCCCTGAATCTTATATTACACCGTCGCGATCTGTCCTCCATATCAGCCAGTTTAGCTTCCAGTTGCGAAATCTGCTCCGCTAGATTTTCGGCATAGGCCAAAATGTTGGATTGGTCTAACGCTTGATCATCTTGTTTGCGCTCTAGCGCGTCTACCCTGTCGCCAATTTCGGAGATCTCCTTCTTTAGCTCGGCAGAGCTGCGCTGGATTTCTTGGGTAATGGACCTGGTCTGGGTGGCCAAGAGTTTTTTGAGTGATGATTCAGTAATATAGTGTTGTGAGGCAGCTGCTGAATGTAGACTTGACTTACACTCTTCATCTTGGGAGTCAGGCTAACTCATTTCAGCACTTGGGTGAGGTAGAGACTCCTTAGTTTAGTGCGCAAAGTGATCAAACACCGTCTTCTTAGGTTTGGGGTTTGACTTTGAGTGTTTCCTCACCGTGTGGGGCATTTTGTGGGTTGACAACCAGACAGTGGAGAGCAGAACAAAGGATCACTAAGGGCTTATGGATTATCTACTGCTGTACTAAAAAAAGAAATCAAGGGTTATGCATAGCACATTCATATATACAATTTTAGAACAACCTATCACATGGTTAGAGCGGGGCTGAATAATACTTCACAGAGAGAGCTACATTGTGATCAAGTATTAGGCCTACTGCAAACGTGCTGGGCACTAAATCTGACCCCTCACCTTGGGGAGCCTAGGGATACGACCTGAAGGAAGGGGAAAGGAAGTTGGAAGTGACCCACCCAGACAAGCTGGGCCGGACCGGGAAGGCGAGAGGCAAACGTGTAAAATATCACAGACAAATAGCAGCAATTTACAATGTGAAGATGTCAAGTACACAGATAAATAATAAGTGTTTAGAATGCGTAGAGTATAAAGGATAGCACTGCTAGATGGGCCTCCCCCAACCTTACAAAACTGCCTCTCAGGGAAAGGGGATACGACCAGCAGGAAGGGGAAAGGGGGAGTGGAAGTGACCAGCCTAGGCTAGCTAGGCCGGAAAGGGAGAGCTTTGAGGAGTTGGTGTTTGAAAACCCACTTGCCTAAGCTACTACCAGACTAACTGCTGTGGGGAGAACCTGTAGGGAGCAAAAAGTGATTAGCAAAGCAGTGATATAAAATAACACTCCACTTTGGGCTAGGCACCCAAAGGTACATAAGCTGTCGCAGCAGCCTCACACTATGTTTAAGCAAGTAGGTCTGGAACAACCAAGCAAGTAGTATAACTGTAAAGGGGAGTGCTTAGAGTTTATATCCTTGTAATTAGGAAGAGGAGACAGCAGTTCCCAAGAACCTTGGATTTGTAGAAGCTCTTGTAATAAAAGTGAGTTCTCTTAGGGAGTTTATTAGGCCTCAAAGGCTTGGGTTACTCAGGTGGATTAAGTGTGGGTGATTGCTTCCAGTGTCACAAAAAGTAAAGGTGGGGATTATCAGGTTTTTGATCCCACAGGGCACCTCTCGCTTGTTTTAGCTGGATATGTAGGTAGTGACAAAAGGTCTCCCTCTGAGTCTTAATAATGCAGGGTGCACACCGGGTCGACCTTATTATGTATGTGTCTAAGGTTCAATGAGTCCCCTGGAGACCTATGCTTAGACCTTACCCCCCTAGGAGTGGAGCAGGGCAGCCCGGTCTCAACCTCTAGGTATGCTGAGGCCTGTGTTGGGGGTAGCTGGTAAGAGAGCTCAGGGACTGAGTACAAAAGATCTCACCTCTATTTATTTCTGGGTCGTCTTCCAGCCTGTCACACTCTGGAGCTTGGTGAAGAGTGGCGGCAACCCACACGGTAGTCTGCAGCTAGTTGCGCCGCAAGTCGTGGCTCCGGAGCGGAGCCCCGACCCTCCGGAGCCTGTGCAGAGACTTTTCGAGTGGCTAAGTGTGAGGCGTCTCCTCCAATCCACCCACTAACCTGAGCGGGCACCCGGTACTTGTGCGGCTGATCAATGAGTCCCATGGAGACCTATGCTTAGACCTTACCCCCCTAGGAGTGGAGCAGGGCAGCCCGGTCTCAACCTCTAGGTATGCTGAGGCCTGTGTTGGGGGTAGCTGGTAAGAGAGCTCAGGGACTGAGTACAAAAGATCTCACCTCTATTTATTTCTGGGTCGTCTTCCAGCCTGTCACACTCTGGAGCTTGGTGAAGAGTGGCGGCAACCCACACGGTAGTCTGCAGCTAGTTGCGCCGCAAGTCGTGGCTCCGGAGCGGAGCCCCGACCCTCCGGAGCCTGTGCAGAGACTTTTCGAGTGGCTAAGTGTGAGGCGTCTCCTCCAATCCACCCACTAACCTGAGCGGGCACCCGGTACTGGTGCGGCTGATCAATGAGTCCCATGGAGACCTATGCTTAGACCTTACCCCCCTAGGAGTGGAGCAGGGCAGCCCGGTCTCAACCTCTAGGTATGCTGAGGCCTGTGTTGGGGGTAGCTGGTAAGAGAGCTCAGGGACTGAGTACAAAAGATCTCACCTCTATTTATTTCTGGGTCGTCTTCCAGCCTGTCGCACTCTGGAGCTTGGTGAAGAGTGGCGGCAACCCACACGGTAGTCTGCAGCTAGTTGCGCCGCAAGTCGTGGCTCCGGAGCAGAGCCCCAACCCTCCGGAGCCTGTGCAGAGACTTTTCGAGTGGCTAAGTGTGAGGCATCTCCTCCAATCCGCCCACTAACCTGAGCGGGCACCCGGTACTTGTGCGGCTGATCGGCGTAGAGGGGCAGGTGCCGGGACTTGATATCGCCGTCCGGTAAGAGGCCTTCGTGTTAGTAGATCCGGCGTGGATGCAGAGCAGGTAGGCCCAAGATGGCGTCTCTTTGCGCTGTTTTTTGTTAAGGCTACCCCTGAGGGGGCAAGGGTGTACGACCGGCCTTGCAGCTCACCCCCGTCCTCTCAAGTCACGACCAGCTTTTCACACACAGGTAAGCGCTCCGGAGTGGATCCCCAGCCCTCCGGAGTGAGCTGTGCAGGTGTAGGGTCGAAGGGGTGCCGGCTACTGTGGGAATCAGTGGAAAGTGCAGCTGGGTAGGGTTTAGTCAGCGACTGGTGCTGGTAAAGTGTCTAAGTCGAGGCACCTTTGAGGGCAAGACACCAGATGCCAGAGTAGGGTCCCAGCCCTCCAGGGCGCGAGGTTCCTCTCAGTCTCTTGCGCTGTTGCCCGGCCAGAGAAGCGGTGGCCCCGAACACTATACAAAGTCAGCTATCTTTGGTTGCTGTAACCCAGCTTTCTCAGCTACAGTTATGGGCTGTATAAAGTCCCTGATTTTTTTTTTTTTTTTTGTTTTTGTTTAGCAACTAAAAAGTGACTTTATTTCGAAATCTAGAGCAGAGCTGTGTCCAGACACGACTGCTCTCAACTGCGGATAGCTCCGCTCCTACCCTGCCTGTAATGTATATGCACGATTTGAAAAGCACTGTGTTTAACCATCTAATTGGTGAGGTTTTTTTGAATTATGTATAATAAAAATGTTGTGCTGAAATCCCTGTCTTGTGTGTAGCAACATATTTAGTTTCTACCCTTTCTATCTGTAATTTAGGCTTACATGTATTTTTAAGGGTCTGCACTGTCCTTTATATAAGGTTTAAGACAAGAGTCACATTTTGTATTTTGGTCGCTATAAGTGTAATTAATTAGTATAGCCTGACTCCCTTACACCTCTATATTATTGTAACTTTTATGAGAAGCTTTTTTGCTAATGGAAATATATTGCAAAAATGCTTCTTTTTTAAATTGAATTGCTCCCTTGCACATTTTCAGTTGTGACCCTTTAAGCACAGTTGTAACCAAGCAGTAGTGCATTAATAAAAGGCTCTAACATATTTTTGAGCATTTTCTTTTTTCTCCTTTTATGTCGTGTTTTCTTCATAAATTGAATAACCTAATTAAATACCTTACCTTCTTTAGTCTATGGTGTTATTACACCATATACTTTCTGCATGACTGTATTAAATCCTTAAATATATTTTAAATTTTCCAACATAACATCTTTATAGGTTGGCAATAGTTGTTATTTCAGCTGGATGAAGAGGTGTAACATTATTAAAGTAGTGGGCGCAGTATGTATGTAAAGTTTTGAGTTATGGTACGGTACGGCTATACCGCTGAAAAATTGGCCATTTCGTGTGGAATGGCAGGTAACGCATATTACAAGTCACGGCGGTATAGCTATACCGCAAGCATTTTAGCCTTTAAGCAACGATCCATTCTACACTGAAAAAATGACGTTTGAGTGTGGGATTTTCCATAGCGCCGTATTACAGGTTTTGTGGTCCTGCTAAATTGCTTGTGTTACAGCCTATACCGCCATGAGCCATTCTGCAATTTGAGACCAGTAGTTATGAATTTTGTGAAACAAAAAATGTTTCACAAAACTCATAACTTAAATGTTATAAAGTACACTTACACACATAAACTACCTATTAAACCCTAAACCGCCACCCTCCTGCATCGCAAATACTATATTACACCTATTAACCCATAATCTGCCACCCACATCACCGACACTAAAATAAACATATGAACCCCTAAACCGCCGGCCCCCCACATTGCCAACACTATAATAAAGTATTAACCCCTAAACCTTCAGCCCCCCACATCACAACTAATAAACTAAACCTATTTACCCCTAAACCTCCAGTCCCCGACATCTCAACTAATAAACTAAACCTATTAACCCCTAGACTGCCTTCCCCCCATGTCGTAACTAATAAACTAAACCTATTAGCCCCTAAACCGCCGTGCCCCCACATCGCAAAGCACTAAATTAAACTATTAACCCCTAAACCTAACACCTTCTAACTTTAAATTAAACGTTACAATATAACTATCTTAACATAAATAAAACCTTACTTGTGAAATAAAAAAAAAACTAAGATTAAACTATAAATTAACCTAACATAACTATTTTAATAAAATAAACTACCAATTAAAAATCCTAAATTACATGATTAAAAAAACTTAACACTACGAAAAAATAAAAAATCTAAATTACAAATTTAATTTAAGCAAATACTACGAAAAAATTAAAAAAAAATCTAACATTACAAAAAAAACAAACGCTAAAATTACGAAAAATAAAAAAACACTAACAATAAAAAAAATAAAAAATGAAATTATCCAAAATAATAAAAATTACACCTAATCTAATAGCCCTATAAAATAAAAAAAGCAACCCAAAAATAAAAACACCCCCTAACCTAACAATAAACTACAAATAGCCCTTAAAAGGGCCTTTTGTAGGGCATTGCCCTAAGTTAAACAGCTCTTCTACCTTACAAAATTACAAAGTTGCCCCACCCAACCCACCCCCCAAAATAAAAAAGCTAAGTCTAAAAAAATCCTAAGCTACCCATTGCCCCTATAGGGGAAATTGTATGGGCATTGCTCTTAAAAGGGCATTCAGCTCTTCTACTGCCCATCAAAACCCTAATCTAAAACAAAAACCCACGCCAAAAAATTAAAAAAAAACCTAAGACTAACCCTAGGAAATTTATTCACAGTTACTGAAGTCCGGACATCCATCTTCATCCATGCGGCAAGAAGTCTTCATCCATCACGGAGACATTTTCTATCTTCATCCTGGTGGCGTGGAGCTGTGGAGACCTGGAGCATCGTTGCTGGTGGTGTGGACATCCAGCGTGGAGGATCCTCTTTATACAATCACCGCCGTACACTGAAGCTTGAATGCAAGGTACCCGTTTAAATATGGGGTACCTTGCATTCCTATTGGCTGACATTTTCAAATTAGCCAATAGGATAAGAGCTACTGAAATCCTATTGGCTCCGTGCCTCCACAGCTCCATGCCACCGGGATGAAGATAGAAGATGCCTCCGCGATGGATGATGACTTATCGGCGCCTAGATAATTATGGATGTCCGGACTTCAGTAACTGTTGATTTCCTGGGGTCAGTGTTAGTTTTTTTATTTTTTTTTTGGGTGGGTTTTTGTTTTAGATTAGGGTTTTGATGGGCAGTAAAAGAGCAGATTGCCCTTTTAAGGGCAGTAAAAGACATGAATGCCTTTTTAAGGGCAATGCCCATACAAATGCCCCTTTAGGGGCAATGGGTATTTTAGGATTTTTTTACACTTAGGTTTTTTATTTTGGGGGGTTGGTTGGGTGTGGGTTTTACTTTTAGGGGGGACTTTGTAATTTTGTAAGGTAAAAGAGCTGTTAGGGCAATGCCCTATAAAAGGCCCTTTTAAGGGCTATTGGCAGTTTATTGTTAGGTTAGGGGGTGTTTTTATTGGGGGGGGGGGCTTTTTTGTCTTTATAGGGCTATTAGATTAGGTGTAATTTTTATTATTTTGGATAATTGCATTTTTTATTTTTGTAATCTTAGTGTTTTTTTATTTTTAGTAATTTTAGCGGGTTTTTAGTTGAAATGTTAGATTTTTTAAATTTTTCGTAGTGTTAGGTTAATTTATAGTTTAATCTTAGTTTTTTTTTAATTTCACAGGTAAGTTTTTATTTATTTTAAGATAATTATATTGTAACTTTTAATTTAAAGTTAGGGGGGTGTTGGGGTTAATAGTTTAATTTAGTGTTTTGCGATGTGGGTGCGCGGTTTAGGGGTTAATAGGTTTCGTTTATTAGTTACGATGTGGGGAGCTGGCGGTTTAGAGGTAATAGGTTTAGTTTATTAGTTGTGATGTGGGGGGCTGGTGGTTTAGGGGTTAATACTTTATTATAGTGTTGGCGATGTGGGGGGCCGACGGTCTAGGCATTAATAGGTTTATTATAGTAGTAGCAATGTGGGTGGGCGGCGGATCAGACGTTAATAGGTTTATTTATTTGTTGCGATATGGGGGCCGACAGTTTAGGGGTTAATAGATTTATTTAGTGTCAGCGATGTCAGGGAGCGGCGGGTGAGGGGTTAATAACTTTATTTAGCATCGGCGATGTCGGGGAGCGGCGGATTAGGGGTATTTAGACTAGGGGTTTATGTTAGGGTGTTAGGTTTAAACGTAATTTTATTTTCCCCATAGACATCAATGGGGTTGCGTTACAGTGATTTGCCATTCCGCAATCGCAGGTGTTAGTTTTTTTAACACTCTCTCTCCATTGATGTCTAATGCACAGCACAAGGAGGTTTTTCCGTAACTTGTAATAGCAGCGCTATGGAAAGTGTGATACCGCTATTTTTTTTGCGTTATTTATGCACCCGGTATAGCGCAAAACTTGTAATCTTGGTGTTTGAGAGCTGAAATAATATTTGATTTCTCAGAACAGTTTTTTTTAATCTGGAAAATGATTTGAAGTATACTTTTAAATTCTGATATGCTATGACATACTGGGAAGAAATACTGGTGTATTTGAGCATGACAGTATTGAAGTAAGAATGTAGTTAATCTACTACAGACTGGTAGGAAAATGGATGCAAGTAAAAAATGATGGTTGACAAATGTTATTTTTTTACCTAGTAAAAAAAAAAATGAAAACAAATTTAAAAACATACATATATTTTCATTATTAAATGGACATGAAACCCAAAATTAAACTTTTATGGTTCAGGTAGAGCATACAAGTTTAAAAAACTTTCCAATTTACTTCTTTTATCTAATTTGCTTAGTACTCTGGGTAACCTTTGTGGAAAATAATACCTAGGTAGGCTCTGGAGCTGGGAGCTAGTTGTTGATTGGTGGCTTCACTTGTATGCCTCATATCATTATGTTCAGCTAGTCCCAGTAGTGCATTGCTGCTCATTTAATAAAGGATACCAAGAAAGTGAAGCAAAATTGAAAAGTTGTTTAAAATTGTAAGCTCTATCTAAATCATGAAATAAAAAATTTGGATTTTGTGTCCCTATAACCCCTTTACCCAAAATGACGTATATATACGTCATGCAGTACTGTGACTATTGTACCGCATGACATATATATACGTCAGAGCTGCAGGAAGCCGAGTTCCTGAGCTCCAGGCATCTGCCTGCATATGGAACTAAAGCACAATCGGCGCTCTGTCTGTAATGATCATCTGCTGGTGCCAGCGGGAGGTATGGGAGGGAAACCGGGAGGCGGGTGGGTGGTCCAGTAGCAGAGGGGGAGGGAGGGAGTAGGATGGCCCTCCACTGCAGAAAATAAAATGAAGGGAAAGGGAGGGATGGGGAGCTACGATACAGTAAAAATGTGGGGGGTGGTTTGGTCCCTAACTAACGATAGTGGGAGGGGGTGGAGGTGGGGGGAACACTACAATACAGAAAAAATTGTATATATAGGTACTGCCAGACAGCTGCCAGTACTAAAGATAAGCAAAATAAGTTGGGGGGGGGGGGGTTAGAGAGCTATTTGGGGGGGGGATCAAGGAAGTGGGAGGGTTTAGGAGGATCACTACACTGCAGAAAAAAAAACAAATATGTATTAAAAAAAAAAATACCCCCCCTCAAACTATATACTTGCAGACTATCTGCCAGTACCTAAAATGGTGGTGACCAGTGGGGGTGAGGGAGGGAATATAGCTGTTTGGGGGGGTGAGGTGTGAGGGTAATCTCTACACTGAAGCTAAAACTAACTTAACAAGCTATCTGATGAACCCTTTTACTGCCGGGAATAATAGAAGTGTGGTGCTATTTCTAAACAAAGGGGATCCCAGAGAAGCTTTTACAATCATTTGTGCCATGATTGCACAAGCAGTATGTAAAAAATCTGTGAGAGTACAAAAAAACAGAAGGGCGCCTCCTAGTGTGATATAGTACAGACTATATACATATGTATGAATATGATCGACAGGTAGCAGCACCCACTTGTGCTTAGTGGCACCTACTGGGATCTCTCAGTGTCCCAGCTCACTGCTCTTGGGATCCCACACACATCCATCAAGGGCGTTGCATCAGGCATCTACAACCCGACTGAGAGCTCTGAGCTTTAAACTGAACTTGACCAATAGAAACAGAAGTATGTTGTCACACCCCTATAAGCAGATGTTTCAGACATTGATTAATTCTCAACTTAACCCTTCATATATCCCAAAAACTTTTGCTGCAAATAAAAACAACAATAATAAGTATATGTATCATATACAATCATCAGCTTTTCGCTTCCCTGATGTGTGTAGCAGAATGGCCCTTAAAGTGATGGTCAAGTATGACTAACTACATCTTGCGATCCTAATGTAACTAGCAAAATAATGTGACTTTCATTCATCATTTCGCCATATTCATTCTAGTTTGTGCGCTATCTTATATTATTTTCCTACCTTACTAATATCCATCCTCCTCCCGTCGATTGTCCGCCATTGTTTTTTCTGCTGTCACGTGTTTTTATTATCCAATTACAGTACAGGCCACTCGGGGAATCAGCTCTAAGTAAAAACACCCTTATTCAATTCTGCGCATGCCCTAGCTCCGTAATCGCATCCTAATCTCTGTCTCACCGCGGTTACGGAGCTAGGGCATGCGCAGAATTGAATAAGGGTGTTTTTACTTAGAGCTGATTCCCCGAGTGGCCTGTACTGTAATTGGATAATAAAAACACGTGACAGCAGAAAAAACAATGGCGGACAATCGACGGGAGGAGGATGGATATTAGTAAGGTAGGAAAATAATATAAGATAGCGCACAAACTAGAATGAATATGGCGAAATGATGAATGAAAGTCACATTATTTTGCTAGTTACATTAGGATCGCAAGATGTAGTTAGTCATACTTGACCATCACTTTAATATGTGGTCCTTATCAAATTATTCAGGTATATTAGTTACCCTATAAGACAATGGTCTATACTTTATATCTTATTGACATTTGATGATATTAACTCGGCAGCCTAAAAACCGGCTAGTTGTTGTAATGAATTTTATTCCTTACTAACCTTGATGATAGTAACAATAAGCGTTTTTAAGTCTTCATAGTACTGAAAAACTCCATCAACTTCGAGTACAGCTCGTCTTGTGTAATGTTTATTTACATGTTTCCTCTGCCTACCTCTAATACGTCATCCTTACTCTTCTTCTCTGCCAATGGTGATAACCCACGTCATAATTTTTGGGCGTGAACCAAACACGCCCACATAGCTCGTTTGTATTCCCCCTTCTTATAAATCTCCTACATTATAACAACCTCCCTATTCAACAGGCATAGATATAATAATAGTAAGTTATACCTTGAACATAATTAAAAATAATTATAAATATAAATGTGATGGGGGTGATCAGTTGTCTAGTTGTTCACCTATCTGTCAGAACCCATCATATACACTTTAAAATAATAGTGATTGGTTAGAGGCTAGACTATAGTTCGCTCTTTATCTCTCTGACAGTATACCAAATAATGTAACCTATTAGATTTATATATCAGCAAACAGAAATACTGACATCACAATATATTATGAAATTCTAGCATCCTTTCGTATGCTGTCATTTTATGCAGTAAACTGCCTCATAACCATTCAAAGACATGTTGCATCCCGTAATGTGTTCTCTTACAAATTATATATTTTATTTATCTGCTTTGAAGACTACGATCTCAATTCTGCCATTGCGGTACGATACAATAATTCCTTATCAAGCATTGTTATGTTATGATACAAAGTAACTCTTAACTTTCAATGCCTTGTTTATAATCCGCAGTGATCATCCAATCGCTACCACATAACATACACACCCCCTGTTTACTTAGTAGTGACTGGTCCATTAGTAACAGTACACACGCCCCCCTACTCACACTCCCTCATTACGCAACGTAACACCGGATGTCACTGTCCATTCTGATTATAGACTGACTGAGCAGCCAATCAGATCTATTCAAACTGAGAGGGATAACGAATCAGGGGCATGAGGTGGGACAACTACCCACATAAATAACGCTGAGTAGCAGCGGCCCGCACCCCCTCTGAGGAAGCGTTCTGTGAAACGCGCGTCAGGGGTCCAGCAGGAGAAGCTAGTTCTCTCCTGTCTGTCGCTTTTTAACTGCTTGCCTAGTTAAAAAAAGAACCTTTATCTACCTGAATATTTGTTGATTCCTGGTGCCTACTATTTACCTTAAAAATATAATAAACTTAAAAGTAAAATAGCCCTCGGATTGTAAGGGCTTAGCTTATCTTTCATTATAATGTTGTGGGCATCAGGCTAAATATATATATATATCACTGCTCATTATATCAATCCTATTTAACTGGGTTTAAGTGTTTTTAACTCTTTCAGGCTACTTCTGTGTGAATGTTTGTTCCTAGTTGTTATAATAAAGTATTAAAGTATGAATGTAATTGAACATTTTAAAAAATAGAGTAATTCCACATTTATATGATTAATTGGAGTTAAAGAAATTTATTTTTTTTGTGGTATTCTTTTCTATCAATCCTAAGTGTATCTCCTTGTACAATTAGTATTCCTAGCTGTTTAGTTCTGCTCTCTAAGAATCCACATTAGATGTGTACCTTAACTATTATAAGTGATTACTAAGTACTGGTATATTATATACCCTTTCTGATTTATATAATAGGTACAATATCTACCACCGACTAACTCCTACTATCCCCTACCACATTTCAAAGCTTAGTTCTTTGGGAGAATATACCTAGATTTTCTTTTCTGGGTTTAGCCCTTTTCCTTGGGGATTCAATAAGTAATAACATACACAAAATGAATATTCAATCAGACATGGCTAATCGCCATCAGAAACGACTTACAGAACTTAACTCTATTTTTAATAGTTCCACTAGGGACAATATACAAATCAATGAGGATGAATTAAATAATGTGTTATGTAAATTACACCAAACTTTACATAAACAATCTAAAAGATGGTGGAACTGGCACTTCTTTGAGAAGTATGCAGAAAAAAACATAATTCCCAGAGGGTTGAGGATGAAGGTATTTCCAGCCTTTAACCTTTATAACAATGATTTAACCAAAGAATGGGAAACAGCCTTGTCAGAGTGCTCTCTCAAATTAATAAACATATTAATTAAACACGATAAACTTGAACTAACAAAGTTAGACTCTGAAATTGAAGAATACAATGCCCAATTGTCTCAATTTAATGACAAAATAGATTACAAAAATCAGTATGATAAATACCAAAAAGAATTGGACAAATTGGAGCAAGAAATAATAGCAACTAAAAAACAAAAGTTGCAGAGAGATATTGAAGATTTTCAAAATCAAAGAGTTTATCGCTGGCGTAGTAATGTCACCTCTAGACACAGGGGTAACAGATATCTTGTTCAACAATCTGAGAGCAGTGCAGAGAGTGAAACTGATATTTCAGATAATGACTCAGACACAAATACTGACAATGACAGTACTAACAACACAGATATAAACAGTGCCAGACCTAAGAGCTACAGCTCAGTACAATCTTCCACATCTTCCTCTTCCTCATCATCTTTTTTGTCCAAAACCCCTCACAACATAACTCCACCAGTCACCTCAACCAATCAGGCCAACACTCAGAACAGGGGAAACAAACGGAAATTTTCAGGTCCAGTGAGACAGTCAACAAGAAGAAGGGAACTGAGTCCCTTCAGCAAGATAAGGATGAACAAATGAGGATTGTTAATCTTTCTGAGTATATACTCAGTACCACACACAAATCTGTACTATCTAGAGGACTGTCTTTCTGCCCTGTAAACTCATTAAACAAATTTGAGGTAATTAAAGATATCCATCTGTTCTCCAGAAAAATACTACTTAAAAAATTATATGCCTTTAATCCAAACAGTTTGAATGCAGAAGATTTACTAACTGTAGATATATTGCAAGAGTTATCTGCAGCCAGTACAGATATGCAAACAGCAATTGACACAGATACTCAAGCAGATGAACCTGCATCTTCTGTTTGGAAATCAAATGTTAAACCTAAATCTACTTATGTTCCATCTTTTTCTATATCCCCAGAGATACAGATTTTTTGCAAGATGGTTTGTAAAGAAATCGAACAATTGCCCATATACAGGACCAAACAAAACCTTAACATCAATGAAATTAATGCATTAAGAGAGATAGAATCATGGCATGATGTTTTAATCAAGCCATCGGATAAAGGTGGGAATGTGGTCCTTTGGCCACAACAAATGTATATGGATGAGGCTAAAAAACAATTATCTAACTCTGCTTGTTATAAACAGTTGATATTCAACCCTCAGAGTTCATATCTTACTCAATACAACAGAATGATACAAAGTGCTTGGCAATCCAATATAATATCTAACTCAGAGAAAAAGTATCTGATAAAGGACAACCCTAAAATTGCCACTTTATACTTTCTACCGAAAGTGCACAAAAACTCCTCAATACCCCCCGGAAGACCTATTGTGTCAGGCAATGACAACTTAACAGAAAATGCAAGCAAATTTGTAGACTTGCGATTAAGAGAATATCTCACGAGTATACCCTCATATGTACGTGACACAATGGAGGTACTGCAGCTGTTACAAAACATTAAACTATCTGAGGATATGTGGCTAGACGTTGAGTCCCTGTACACAAATATAAAACACGAAGATGGAATTAAAGCCATTAAATATTATTTGGCTTCAAATAATAATGATAATAACTTACATAATGACTTTATAATCCAACTCTTGAAATTTGTCCTGACCCATAACTTCTTCATATTTAATGACAGGTACTACTTGCAGACCCAGGGTACCGCTATGGGCACAGCCTGCGCGCCGACATACGCAAATTTATTTCTTGGCTACTGGGAACTATTCTATGTATTTTCTAATGATCTCGAAAAATATACTGATCACATTCCAATGTGGTTAAGATACATAGATGATGTTCTTTTCATCTGGGAAGGGTCATATGAACAACTTGAAACCTTTATGAAGAGAATTAATGATAATGATCTTAACATTAAACTAACTTTTGAGGCTAACCAACAGGAGATATGCTTTTTGGATTTAAAAATATTCAAAAATAATGAAGGATTCATCAATACCACAATGTTTAGAAAAGAAACATCAACTAATACTCTTTTACATCACTCCAGTGCTCATTCTCCTAGTACCCTAAAAGCTATACCGTACGGGGAATTTCTGAGACTTCGTCAGAACTGTACCACTAATGAGATCTATATACAGGAAAGTGTAGCTTTGGCACAAAGACTAATTGCACGTGGATACAGTAAGAAATCCATAAAAAGAGCCAAGTATAAAGCACTTAGGAAAAGTAGAGATGATTTACTAATCCCAAAAAGCAAAACGCTTCAAGAGTCATGCCCCAGGCTCATTACCACATATAATCCCCAGAAGCCGCAAGTTATCAAAATCATTAATGACCATTGGAACATACTCCAAAATGATGAAACTCTCAAGCCAGTAATAGGCGACAGAGTCTCATTAGGATACAAGAGACCAAACAATCTGAGAGACAAACTGGTATCCAGCCATTTTGTAAGAACTGCCAAGAAAAAAGATACGAACCCAGGTATGTACCCATGTGGTACTTGTTCAGCCTGCAAATATGTTTTGAAAACCAAAACAATAACTAAAAAAACAGGACAAGTATATAACCTCCAAGCACATTTCTCATGTACCACCATAGGAGTAATATATGTACTCTATTGCTCCTGCCAAATGGCATACGTTGGCATGACGACAAGGGAGATAAAAACACGTATCTTGGAACATGTTTATAACATCAAATACGCCAAAAGAGATAAAGATAAAGGCAAAAAAATCACCTCTGTGGCCAAGCATTTCTTATCACACCACAATGGATCACCCAGAGATCTAAAATACACTGTGATCCAAAAAGCATCTCTTGGCATAAGAGGTGGCAACATTGAAAAGGTTTTATTAAAAATGGAGTGTAAATGGATATATCTTTTAAATGCGGTTAAACGCTTTGGCATGAATGACTTCAACAACTTTTTCGTATATATCTAGCTTCAAAGTCCAGAAACACATAGTACCATCTTTATTTAAAACAGTGATCCCAGTATTGTATATTCACTTAATTTTGTGAGAAAATGCACATTTAGGTTATCCTTAGAACAACCTATATAGGATGTCAATTGCTAAACACCCCGGTTGGTATAACAACCATCACACATGTATAATCCAGAGGATATTAATTAAATAATGTGAGATAAGGGACTTAATCCAAAAAGAAATAACTGTGTACTCTCACCTTATCCAACATTCAGCTAAAATAATATGCTAATCCACACAATATATAGAAAAATTATTAGTAATAGTTTTAGTCTTTCTTCTTTTATAAGGCACTTATAATTTGTCACTTACCAGATAGAACATTATCTTTTCCACATTTTTTGTTTAATATGGGGTACACTATTGGCCCTAATCTATAGTTTAACATGAATAAGATTCACTATTCATGTTTACACCCACACCCTTCATATTAACTATGCTCCCTATTACACTCCCCCTTTCACTATATATATGCATCACTTCCCACTCCTATCTATGGCTATTATTAGCATAACATATTATTTTTTATTTCAATTTACACACAATACTGGTATTCTCAGTTCACTGAGGTCACTATGCACCCCCACTTCTCACAGTACAGACAGACTAACATATCTACATAACTCACATCATAAATACACTGGAATCGAGTATACACTGTACTTTCCCCCATCACATTTATATTTATAATTATTTTTATCTCTCACGCATCATATTTCCACGTTTAACCCAATCACCTTTTGTCACACAGCACAATCGCTATTCCTTAATGATAACCTATACATGGGATTCTAAACAAAAATCTAGAGACAAGATTAAACTTTATCAATTTTTACTTATTTGTCTGAACGTTTTTCATGTACATGGAGATTGGAATAACAGTGTCTAACTGAAGGTTAAACCTCAGGATGCGCTCTATCTCACTGACAGTATATTAGTCTATACTTACTTATACATCGGCAGATAGAAATATAGACAATGCAATACAGTATGAAAACTAAGCACACAACTGTATGCTGTCAGTTTATTTACTGATCTGGTTCATAATCACTCCCAATGATTCCCAACAGTGTAACATACAATGGGAATATGATATTATATTATCTCACAAAGAATAATTACTACTCCGTATTATATTCTGGATTTAAAACATCAAAAATTATAAAATAAGATCCTACATGGTGATCAGTTGTCTAGTTGTTCACCTATCTGTCAGAAGCCATCATATACACTTTAAAATAATAGTGATTGGTTAGAGGCTAGACTATAGTTCGCTCTTTATCTCTCTGACAGTATACCAAATAATGTAACCTATTAGATTTAGTCTAACACTTTATAGACGCATTATATATCAGCAAACAGAAATACTGACATCACAATATATTATGAAATTCTAGCATCCTTTCGTATGCTGTCATTTTATGCAGTAAACTGCCTCATAACCATTCAAAGACACGTTGCATCCCGTAATGTGTTCTCTTACAAATTATATATTTTATTTATCTGCTTTGAAGACTACGATCTCAATTCTGCCATTGCGGTACGATACAATAATTCCTTATCAAGCATTGTTATGTTATGATACAAAGTAACTCTTAACTTTCAATGCCTTGTTTATAATCCGCAGTGATCATCCAATCGCTACCACATAACATACACACCCCCTGTTTACTTAGTAGTGACTGGTCCATTAGTAATAGTACACACGCCCCCCTACTCACACTCCCTCATTACGCAACGTAACACCGGATGTCACTGTCCATTCTGATTATAGACTGACTGAGCAGCCAATCAGATCTATTCAAACCGAGAGGGATAACGAATCAGGGGCATGAGGTGGGACAACTACCCACATAAATAACTCTGAGTAGCAGCGGCCCGCACCCCCTCTGAGGAAGCGTACTGTGAAACGCGCGTCAGGGGTCCAGCAGGAGAAGCTAGTTCTCTCCTGTCTGTCGCTTTTTAACTGCTTGCCTAGTTAAAAAAAAAACCTTTATCTACCTGAATATTTGTTGATTCCTGGTGCCTACTATTTACCTTAAAAATATAATAAACTTAAAAGTAAAATAGCCCTCGGATTGTAAGGGCTTAGCTTATCTTTCATTATAATGTTGTGGGCATCAGGCTAAATATATATATATCACTGCTCATTATATCAATCCTATTTAACTGGGTTTAAGTGTTTTTAACTCTTTCAGGCTACTTCTGTGTGAATGTTTGTTCCTAGTTGTTATAATAAAGTATTAAAGTATGAATGTAATGGAACATTTTAAAAAATAGAGTAATTCCACATTTATATGATTAATTGGAGTTAAAGAATTTTTTTTTTTTTGTGGTATTCTTTTCTATCAATCCTAAGTGTATCTCCTTGTACAATTAGTATTCCTAGTGGTTTAGTTCTGCTCTCTAAGAATCCACATTAGATGTGTACCTTAACTATTATAAGTGATTACTAAGTACTGGTATATTATATACCCTTTCTGATTTATATAATAGGTACAATATCTACCACCGACTAACTCCTACTATCCCCTACCACATTTCAAAGCAAAAAATGATTGCTGTCAACCATTTTAAAGTAGGTATATGTTTCAATATTTTGAGTGAGATCCCAGGTTGAAACTACATCCAAGAATTCAATCTGTTCCTTCTGAACATTATACGTAAACGTTAACCCATAATCATTTTCATTAAGTTTTATTGCAAAATTGTTCGGTGATTCAAGTGAATTAATAATAATTAATATTAACTCCTTGAGTGCTAATGACGGATCTGAGCCGTCACAAATTGTCTCAGTCAGGTGCTAATGACGGCTCAGAGCCGTCACTAGCACTCTCCCACTTTGAGGGAGATCTGGGGGCTCCCACCGGCTCCTACCCTGGCGATCGGGCCTGCATAATGACAGGCATCGCCGGGGCTTCACATTATGCGCAGTGATGTCACGCACAATTACATCACCGCGCAACTTTATTTAACATTAGCAATGTTAAAAATAGGAGCAGGGGGCATGCTGCTTAGAAGCCTATATCTCAGGCATCTAAGCAGCTACAGACCCCCAAGACCCACGGTTGGGGATCTGAAATAGTTTTCACCTATGTCACCTTATAGAAAAATTGTGAACTAGGCCTATTATTATAATAATATTATATTATGTAGTCATTTATTTTTAGGCCGGCCACCAGTTATCAGGTCACTTATAGAATAGCCCGTTTAGATTTTTAGTTTTAGTGAGATGATTAGTTGTTATATCACGGGATAATTATCTTACTGTATAGGCATAAAAATTAAATATCTATTTCATGTTGAAGGTATAACTTACTATTATTATATCTATGCCTGTTGAATAGGGGGGTTGTTATAATGTAGGAGATTTATACGAAGGGGGAATACAGACGAGCTATGTGGGCGTGTTTGGTTCACGCCCAAAAATCATGACGTAGGTTATCACCATTGACAGAGAAGAAGAGTAAGGATGACCTATTGGAGGTAGGCAGAGGAAACATGTAAATAAACATTATACAAGACGAGCTGTACTCGAAGTTGATGGAGTTTTTCAGTACTATGAAGACTTAAAAATGCTTATTGTTACTATCATCAAGGTTAGTAAGGAATATAATTAATTACAACAACTTGCCAGTTTTTAGGCTGCCGAGTTAATACCGTCAAATGTCAATAAGATATAAAGTATAGACCATCGTCTTATAGGGTAACTAATATACCTGAATAATTTGATATGGACCACATATTAAGGGCCATTCTGCTACACACATCAGTGAAGCGAAATGCTGATGATTGTATATATACATATACTTATTATTGTTGTTTTTATTTGCAGCAAAAGTTTTTGGGATATATGAAGGGTTAAGTTGAGAATTAATCAATGTCTGAAACAGCTGCTTATAGGGGTGTGACAACATACTTCTGTTTCTATTGGTCAAGTTCAGTTTAAAGCTCAGAGCTCTCAGTCGGGTTGTAGATGATGAAACAGCATGTCAGCTGAGATACTAGTTGCATGATTTTAATACATAGTGGTAACTTGTTTACACTGTGTTTTTAAACCGTATTTTATTATAGTGAATATATACATTTCACTTGATTGAGAGCCTGAGTTCTTTTCGTTTGGAAGCAACGCCCTTGACTGAGGTGTGTGGGATCACAAGAGCAGTGAGCTGGGACACTGAGAGATCCCAGTAGGTGCCACTAAGCACGAATGGGTGCTGCTACACTTGTGAGTACCTGTCGATCATATTCGTACATATGTAAATAGTCTGTACTATATCACACTAGGAGGCGCCCTTCTGTTTTTTCGTACTCTCACAGATCTGTCTTGACATCTTCTTGGAAGGAGCAGCCGTGACTGGAGGATAAGAGACACTAATGGTTGCAGGTCCAAGTTGGGACTACACTAACAGTGACTGATTATCCTTATGGACTGATAAGTCTTAGCATCTTATATGTACTATAAGCATTGGTTTATATTGTTATCTTTATATTTATATTGTAATAATTGTATTTTATGTGGTATGCTTTGAACATTGGGTTCTTTTGCGCCCCCTTGAGTGGTGACGAGTAATTGTCACCAGGTTGGTTTTTTAGTATGTAGATAATTTATGTGAGAAACCCAACATTTTTGATAAAGTTAACATTTTTTTATATAATCACATTTGGCGGCGAAATGGTGGCGTGAAATATACCAAAAAGGACCTAGATCAATCAATAGTTTTTTATAGGTAAAAAAAAACAAAAACAAAGCTCTATTTCGGTTTAAATGGAGTGATAGCAAAAATGCTAAAAAAAATCTTCGTAATTTTGGCCAAATTTTCGCTGAAATTCCTGGTAGTGAAGGGGTTAAATTGTATGTTTACCATCCATAAAGATATCAGTCATTTTCACATACAGTGAACTAAGCAAAATATTTTTTTTCTGAGAATGTGATAAACCATATGATTGTGCATCTTTTTTAAGCTTTCTAATAAGATTTACTATACTTTATGCCAAGATAAAAGTCGTGGAATACATTAGGAGCATTGATTAGACAGGAAGAGGAGAGATTTTATCCTCAAAAACAGGAGGTTCGCCCACATGATCACCTGGGACAGACTTGGCGAGGGCTTGAAGGCGAGAAGGTTATAGGAGCCTGGGAATGTTTAACATCAAGAAAGCAATTACAGCCTTGCAAAAGAGAAAGGAATAGCTCAGGAAATGTAATTATTAACCCTTTCACACTAAGAAACATAAAAAGTATATTTATTTTAATCTATATATCTATTTATCTGTCTACTCACTCTCTCTATATATACACACAGTATACATATATAAACACACACACACACATATATATTTACATACATATAATGTTCTTGTTGAGATATTTAACATTTAAAGTTTACACTTAGTAAGTTAAATGGGTGTGAAGTTGATGTTTGGAGTGGGCAGAGGAAGTGACAAAATTAGTATAAAACATGAAAGCTCAGGGATTAGATTCTACGTAGGTGGTCTTCATATTTTCTTATTTTTCTGTAGCTTTTTGAATGTGCAAACTGAAAGTATAATAGTAATCAGCAGGAAAATGATTGTGAATGGATAAACTACAGATTGTTATTTGGTGCTGTAGCACTGTTATTGAACATACTGACATTAAAACAATGTTATTGATCATGTGCACATACTGAGGAAACAAAATGACTTTTTATTCTTAATATTTAATGTTACTGAGTACCTTCATTAGGGTGGAGTAAACAAGCAAATGTAGCAAGGAGGAAGTGCTAAAAGGGAGTATATTATGTTTTTGCAGTTTTTCTCTCTAAGGGCCCAAGTGCCTATAATTCACAGGATGGGATGTGAAAACTTTGCTGACACTCCCAAAGGATGCCCACAGGGAATTCTCAAAAAAAAAAAAGAGGCTGTCCTTGCGAAGTGCAAGATTCCTCTCTAGAAAGTAATGGGGAAGCATTGCTGGGGAGAGTGAGCAAGGGGCAGGGAGCACACTATGGCCTAGATTTAGAGTTCGGCGGTAGCCGTCAAAACCAGCGTTAGAGGCTCCTAACGCTGGTTTTGGGCGCCCGCTGGTATTTGGAGTCAGTGATTAAAGGGTCTAACGCTCACTTTTCAGCCGCGACTTTTCCATACCGCAGATCCCCCTACGCCATTTGCGTAGCCTATCTTTTCAATGGGATCTTTCTAACGCTGGTATTTAGAGTCGTTTCTGCAGTGAGCGTTAGAGCTCTAACGACAAGATTCCAGCCGCCTGAAAATAGCAGGAGTTAAGAGCTTTCTGGCTAACGCCGGTTTATAAAGCTCTTAACTACTGTACCCTAAAGTACACTAACACCCATAAACTACCTATGTACCCCTAAACCGAGGTCCCCCCACATCGCCGCCACTCGATTAAAATTTTTAACCCCTAATCTGCCGACCGCCACCTACGTTATACTTATGTACCCCTAATCTGCTGCCCCTAACACCGCCGACCCCTGTATTATATCTATTAACCCCTAACTTGCCCCCCACAACGTCGCCGCAAGCTACTTAAAATAATTAACCCCTAATCTTCCGACCGCAAATCGCCGCCACCTACGTTATCCCTATGTACCCCTAATCTGCTACCCCTAACATCGCCGACCCCTATGTTATATTTATTAACCCCTAATCTGCCCCCCACAACGTCGCCGACACCTACCTACACTTATTAACCCCTAATCTGCCGAGCGGACCTGAGCGCTACTATAATAAAGTTATTAACCCCTAATCCGCCTCACTAACCCTATCATAAATAGTATTAACCCCTAATCTGCCCTCCCTAACATCGCCGACACCTACCTTCAATTATTAACCCCTAATCTGCCGACCGGAGCTCACCGCTATTCTAATAAATGTATTGACCCCTAAAGCTAAGTCTAACCCTAACACTAACACCCCCCTAAGTTAAATATAATTTTTATCTAACGAAATAAATTAACTCTTATTAAATAAATAATTCCTATTTAAAGCTAAATACTTACCTGTAAAATAAATCCTAATATAGCTACAATATAAATTATAATTATATTATACCTATTTTAGGATTAATATTTATTTTACAGGCAACTTTGTAATTATTTTAACCAGGTACAATAGCTATTAAATAGTTAAGAACTATTTAATAGTTACCTAGTTAAAATAATTACAAATTTACCTGTAAAATAAATCCTAACCTAAGATATAATTAAACCTAACACTACCCTATCAATAAAATAATTAAATAAACTACCTACAATTACCTACAATTAACCTAACACTACACTATCAATAAATTAATTAAACACAATTGCTACAAATAAATAACATTAAATAAACTATCTAAAGTACAAAAAATAAAAAAGAACTAAGTTACAGAAAATAATAAAATATTTACAAACATAAGAAAAATATTACAACAATTTTAAACTAATTACACCTACTCTAAGCCCCCTAATAAAATAACAAAGCCCCCCAAAATAAAAAATTCCCTACCCTATTCTAAAATACAAATATTACAAGCTCTTTTACCTTACCAGCCCTGAACAGGGCCCTTTGCGGGGCATGCCCCAAGAATTTCAGCTCTTTTGCCTGTAAAAAAAAACATACAATACCCCCCCCCCAACATTACAACCCACCACCCACATACCCCTAATCTAACCCAAACCCCCCTTAAATAAACCTAACACTACCCCCCTGATGATCTTCCTACCTTGTCTTCACCATGCCAGGTTCACCGATCCGTCCTGGCTCCAAGATCTTCATCCAACCCAAGCGGGGGCTAGACATCCACTGAAGAAGTCCAGAAGAGGGTCCAAAGTCTTCCTCCTATCCGGCAAGAAGAGGACATCCGGACCGGCAAACATCTTCTCCAAGCGGCATCTTCTATCTTCTTCCATCCGATGACGACCGGCTCCATCTTGAAGACCTCCAGCGCGGATCCATCCTCTTCTTCCGACGACTAGACGACGAATGACGGTTCCTTTAAGGGACGTCATCCAAGATGGCGTCCCTCGAATTCCGATTGGCTGATAGGATTCTATCAGCCAATCGGAATTAAGGTAGGAATTTTCTGATTGGCTGATGGAATCAGCCAATCAGAATATAGTTCAATCCGATTGGCTGATCCAATCAGCCAATCAGATTGAGCTCGCATTCTATTGGCTGATCGGAACAGCCAATAGAATGCGAGCTCAATCTGATTGGCTGATTGGATCAGCCAATCGGATTGAACTATATTCTGATTGGCTGATTCCATCAGCCAATCAGAAAATTCCTACCTTAATTCCGATTGGCTGATAGAATCCTATCAGCCAATCGGAATTCGAGGGACGCCATCTTGGATGACGTCCCTTAAAGGAACCGTCATTCGTCGTCTAGTCGTCGGAAGAAGAGGATGGATCCGCGCTGGAGGTCTTCAAGATGGAGCCGGTCGTCATCGGATGGAAGAAGATAGAAGATGCCGCTTGGAGAAGATGTTTGCCGGTCCGGATGTCCTCTTCTTGCCGGATAGGAGGAAGACTTTGGACCCTCTTCTGGACTTCTTCAGTGGATGTCTAGCCCCCGCTTGGGTTGGATGAAGATCTTGGAGCCAGGACGGATCGGTGAACCTGGCATGGTGAAGACAAGGTAGGAAGATCATCAGGGGGGTAGTGTTAGGTTTATTTAAGGGGGGTTTGGGTTAGATTAGGGGTATGTGGGTGGTGGGTTGTAATGTTGGGGGGGGGGTATTGTATGTTTTTTTTTACAGGCAAAAGAGCTGAAATTCTTGGGGCATGCCCCGCAAAGGGCCCTGTTCAGGGCTGGTAAGGTAAAAGAGCTTGTAATATTTGTATTTTAGAATAGGGTAGGGAATTTTTTATTTTGGGGGGCTTTGTTATTTTATTAGGGGGCTTAGAGTAGGTGTAATTAGTTTAAAATTGTTGTAATATTTTTCTTATGTTTGTAAATATTTTATTATTTTCTGTAACTTAGTTCTTTTTTATTTTTTGTACTTTAGATAGTTTATTTAATGTTATTTATTTGTAGCAATTGTGTTTAATTAATTTATTGATAGTGTAGTGTTAGGTTAATTGTAGGTAATTGTAGGTAGTTTATTTAATTATTTTATTGATAGGGTAGTGTTAGGTTTAATTATATCTTAGGTTAGGATTTATTTTACAGGTAAATTTGTAATTATTTTAACTAGGTAACTATTAAATAGTTCTTAACTATTTAATAGCTATTGTACCTGGTTAAAATAATTACAAAGTTGCCTGTAAAATAAATATTAATCCTAAAATAGGTATAATATAATTATAATTTATATTGTAGCTATATTAGGATTTATTTTACAGGTAAGTATTTAGCTTTAAATAGGAATTATTTATTTAATAAGAGTTAATTTATTTCGTTAGATAAAAATTATATTTAACTTAGGGGGGTGTTAGTGTTAGGGTTAGACTTAGCTTTAGGGGTTAATACATTTATTAGAATAGCGGTGAGCTCCGGTCGGCAGATTAGGGGTTAATAATTGAAGGTAGGTGTCGGCGATGTTAGGGAGGGCAGATTAGGGGTTAATACTATTTATGATAGGGTTAGTGAGGCGGATTAGGGGTTAATAACTTTATTATAGTAGCGCTCAGGTCCGCTCGGCAGATTAGGGGTTAATAAGTGTAGGTAGGTGTCGGCGACGTTGTGGGGGGCAGATTAGGGGTTAATAAATATAACATAGGGGTCGGCGATGTTAGGGCAGCAGATTAGGGGTACATAGGGATAACGTAGGTGGCGGCGGTTTACGGAGCGGCAGATTAGGGGTTAAAAGTGTAATGCAGGGGTCAGCGATAGCGGGGGCGGCAGATTAGGGGTTAATAAGTGTAAGGTTAGGGGTGTTTAGACTCGGGGTACATGTTAGGGTGTTAGGTGCAGACGTAGGAAGTGTTTCCCCATAGGAAACAATGGGGCTGCGTTAGGAGCTGAACGCTGCTTTTTTGCAGGTGTTAGGTTTTTTTTCAGCTCAAACAGCCCCATTGTTTCCTATGGGAGAATCGTGCACGAGCACGTTTTTGATGCCGGCCGCGTCCGTAAGCAACTCTGGTATCGAGAGTTGCATTTGCGGTAAAAATGCTCTACGCTCCTTTTTTGGAGCCTAACGCAGCATTTGTTTGAACTCTCGATACCAGAGTTAAATTTATGGTGCGGCCAGAAAAAAACCCGCGGAGCGTTAACAGCCCTTTTACCGCCGAACTCTAAATCTAGGCCTATGAAAATTAAAGGGACTTTCCATCTAAAATTGGAATCTCCATGGATTTCAGTTTTGAATAGAAGCATTTGTACAATATACATGTATTTGCAAAAATGCTTCTAGTAAAATCTATATCTATTTCAAAAGTGTATTTAAATATGCTCTGTGTACCAGCATTTTAAACACAGGACTTGCTAAGAGAGCCTAAGTTGCTTGTAAAATCTAGTAATGACTCCAATTTGTTAATTGCTGACATGATGCAAGCCTCACTGACGCTCTGAGCAGCTGCAATATTTAAAATGCTGGCACACTAAGAATATCTTGCTTTGCTTCACATGCACGTGATAGCTTTTACTAGAAGCATTTTTTGACAATAAATGTATATTGCAAATATGTTTATATTCATATTTGTCAATCTATGCACATTTAAATTTTGATCGGAATGTCTCTTAAAATATTGCAGCCAATACAAATCGGATTACTCTGTTTTCAGCGTATGCTATCTTACAATCACTTCTAATATATTCTATTAGGATTTTTAGTGTTTTGTGCATTTTTACAAAATCTCGCCATCTTTCAGTGTGCAAGATAATATAGCAAGTTCTGCAGGGGGGAAAGTGCTAAGATAATACACCAAGGGGTAAGTTTACTAAAGTGCGAGCGGACATGATACAAAGTAGCGTATCATGTCTGCTGCACATCAATAAATGCCAACAGCATATGCTGTTGGCATTTATCATTGCACCAGCAGTTCTTGTGAACTGCTGGTGCAATACCGCCCCATGCAGATTCGCGTCCGTTAGCAGGGGGTGTCACTCAACCCGATCGTATTCGATTGGGTTGATTTCTGTCTGCCGCCTCAGAGCAGGCGGACAGGTTATGGAGCAGTGGTCTTTAGACCGCTGCTTCATAACTTCTGTTTCCGGCGAGCCTGAAGGGCTTGATAAATTGACCCCCAAGGCTGAGCAAACTTTTATCAGATATGCCCCATGGAACACACCTGTGCATCCGCAGAGGCGGAGAAACTCATTTTACAATATGCTTTGAATTTCAAATTATAAGTACAAATCTTGCAGGGCATTTTGCATGTGTTGTGTTCCTGTGTAATTTAAATCTAAACTTTAATTTAAATATAAACTTTATTTTTTTCTATAAGATATGATTTTTGTAGAACGTCATGATTTTTAATGTGATTTACCAATACAGTTGTTTACTGCTTCTTTTTATTTCAATACGTCATTTATTCATTTTTGTGAACCCTAAAAAAATATTGGTCTGGTTATGTTTCTGCATGTAAGTTACAGTTTGTCTTACTTACAAACATATCTCATTACTAATGCTTGATTGTTGCATAGCTGCTGATGTAGTACACTTTGACAATACCCAATCAGGAGCAGCTATTCTGAAATACTGAGGTGAATCTACAATTCATTGAATTCATGCTTTTGGAAACTCCCACAGTAAAAACAGAATTTATACTTACTGATACATTTATTTATTTCTGAATGACTAGAGTCCATTGGTGTCTATAACATGTGGGATATACTTCCTGCCAGCAGGTGGCGGTCAAGAACCCTCACAAGAGCTTTCAATCCCTCTCAACTCTACTCCTCTCTCCAGTTAACGTATAGCCCAGCAGAGAAGAGAAGTAGAAAAAAAATTAAAGGAAAGACCGAAAGCAGGTTTAAAGGGACTACACCAGAATTGTTATTTTTTTAAAAGATAGATAATCGCTTTATTACCCATTTCCCAGTTTTGCATAACCAACACAGTTATAATAATATACTTTTAACCTCTGTCATTATCTTGTATCTAAGCCTCTGCAAACTGCCCCTTTTTTCAGTTCTTTTGACAGACTTGCAGTCTAGCCAATCAGTGCCTGCTCCCAGATAACTTCTCGTGCACGAGCACAGTGTTATCTATATGAAATACGTGAACTAACACCCTCTAGTGGTGAAAAACTGTTAAAATGCAATCTGAAAGAGGTGGGCTTCAAGGTCTAAGAAATTAGCATATGAACCTCCTAGGTTAAGCTTTCAACTAAGAATACCAAGAGAACAAAGCAAAATTGGTGATAAAAGTAAATTGGAAAGTTGTTTAAAATGACATGCTCTATCTGAATCATGAAAGTTTATTTTGGCCTAGGCTGTCCCTTTAAGAAGTACAAATAAGATCAGTTGCCCTTAGATTTTAGAAAAATAGGGCGGGAACTATTTCCAAAAGAAAGAAATTTATTGGTAAGTATAAATTCTGTTTTCTTTCATATAATGAGGAGAGTCCATGGGTGTCCATCACATGTGGGATACAATATCAAAGCTGAGAGTCCATGTTAAGGACGGGTCAGACAAATAAAGGGCAGTTCCTATTTGCCAAACACTGAGGCTTGGAGGACTTTCCTGCCAAAAGCAGCTTCTGAAAAAGCATAAACATCAAAATGCTAAAATTTAGAAAATGTATGAAGAGAAGACCAAGCTGCCGCTTTTCAAATCTGTTCCAAGGAAGCCTCATTTTTGAAGACCCAAGAAGTAGATACAGATCTAGTGGATAGTGCAGTAACTCATTTAGGAGGCGGTTTTCCCACAACCAAGTAAGCTTTATGTATTCTCAGTTTTAGCCATGAAGTTAAAGTCACTGCTGTGGCCTTTTGACCTTTCTATTACCTGGAAAAAAATGGACAAATAAGCTAGAGGTCTGTCTAAAATCTTTAGTAGCCTGATCTAAATTGTGAAGAAGACATTCCTTAGAATTAGAAGGATTTTAGCACAGAGAAGGAACAACAATTTCCTAGTTAATGGTGGATCTAACGGGTATGGGTTTGCGGGCCGAGTAATAGCCTGTCTGCCTAATGTAGGTTTTACTCTGTGTCTGGTATGAGGTAAGTAATATAAGCTACCGCTGTACTATAAATTGAGACAATGTAACAGGTTCAAAAATAATAGTGCAAACAATTTTGAGATGTGCAATAACAGTAATAAGCTGTAAGAACACAATACAATAACACTTATAAAGGCAAATTTTAAACTCTTTTGTTTCAATGTCTTCTTTTCTTTTCTAACTGGAAAGTTCAATTAACAAAACGTTACAGTCCTGCAACAATAAAAAAACAATTGGGGTAGTATCCCCACTTCCAAACCTAAAGAATTGTGGAAAAAGAAAAGAATGTTATGTCATACGACCTGTATGCGCCATGGCTAGAATGGGATGTCAGTTTGAGGTGGGAGATGCCATGGATCTAATGGGCAGCAAGACCTGATCCACACTTTCAGATACAGAGTAAGGTCCTGGGCTGGCAGAATTGTGAGTTTTGTGTGGTTGTTTTTTTATCCACTGAGAGTCTCTGGGGGGAAACTGGCTGTCCTCTGGGTGCGTGATGTCGAGTTGGAGGGATTTGTTGAATTTTGGCAGGTCCTCCAGAGACCTGAGGGTGGCTTTTGTATCTCCCTTAGATGCGGTAATGCTGAACGGGAATCCCCACTTGTATGGGATCTGCTACTCCCTCAAGACTGTGGTGATTAAGCTCAGCTCCCTCCTCTTCTGCAGTGTTGCTGGGCTGAGGTCTGCGAAGATCTGGATGTGGATTCCAGCATGCATTACTTTTTCTTTTTGTCTGGCCTGTCTCAAGATTTCTTCTCTGTCCTTGTAATCTAATAGCTTTACAATTATGTCCCGAGGGGGTGCCTTCGGGAGAGGGCTTTGCTCTCAGGGCCCTGTGGGCTCTTCAATGCGTATATCTGCGGTGCTCTTTGGGCCCTTCGGGTCCTGAACAAGTCCTGGAGGCAGCCTTCTATGGCGTTTGGCTGGATTGTCTCTGGGATCCCTCGTATGCGCAGGTTGTTACGCCTGACTGTTGTCCAGGTCCTCTACTTTTTCCATCAGTTGATGTATAGTTTCTTCCTGATCATATGCAACTTTGGAAATGTGCATTATGTCATTATTGACCATGTTGTGGCTCTCATCTAAGACCGAGACCCTTTGTGTGACTTTAGATAGGTCTCTTTTTAGTTCCTCGTACCAGTTTTTGACCTCTCCTAAGATATCTTTAATATCATCTTTTGTGCATAAGTTTTGCAGATCATCTTTTGTAATGGCGGATGCGCTTGTAGTTTATTTTTTGTGTAGCTGCTGTTCTGAGGGTGCGGCCATTTTCGGTGGTTTTACGGCTAGGTCTTGTTGTTTGAGGAATTGTTGTATTAGCTTGGAGCTGTTTACATGGTTGGTCTTAGAGTTTCTGCGGCCAGGCATATCCAGAGGCGCTTTATGTCATGGAGGATTCAGATGCCTAAAGGCTGGTGCGTGCAGAGTGGGGTGGCAGTGTGAGGTCAATGTAGCCCTGGGGGCTGTCGCAGTCCAGGCCCCAGCGCAGTATGCGTGTAAAGTATTGTAGAAGGAGAGCTTCCCCAGCTGAGATGGCAATCTATATGCTGAGGCTTAGCGCAGGGGTTTTGGATAGTGAGGACCCTGAGATTTGTGTCCAAAATGCCCCAAATGTTCTAGAGTATGGCAGTTCATGCAGTGTGCTGTGGCACTTGTGTGTATGCGAGAGACAGCTCACCTTTGTGTTCTTCCAGTGTCCCCTGTATAGAGAAGCCAGTTTCCTGTAGCTTAGAGAAGGTTCTGGCTGGGGAGTTCCAAGACAGTGACCTGTGTGGTGGATCTTCTTTTGCAAATGCAGCTGAGGAAGGTGGCAACAAAGGGCCCGCTCCAGGCTCTGCCTCTGTATAGAAAACGGCACTGTGGTTAATTTCTAGTGCGTAGTGGCAGGGGAGCTGTAGCAAATTGCATGCAGGGCCGCACTTCAGGTTTCGGAAAAACGGCTTTGTTTTTGCGGTGTGGGCTAGAAACAATCCGATTTTTTGCCCAGTGTGTTCACAAGCCTTTCATGCACCTGTGTTGCCGTTTTTCTGGCAATCCCCCAGGTCTATGCGTGCGGTCTGAAAGTGGGGCTTAGGAGCTACTGAATTATGCAGCCATCTCCCTGACCGGCTAGGCTCCGCCCCCATCATATACATATATATGTGTTAATATGTGTATATACTTATATAAACACATAAATATATATTTATATATTCATATACATATGTATTTTTATTTGCTGCACAACGCTACGCGACTTACCCCCTGCACTGCGCTAGGTTCTTTGCTGTGTCTCACGCCATGAGAATGAGGCTCCCATTGGAGCGCAAGGTTCCATACAAAGTGAGCACAGCATTTGCGTGCGCTAGTATTACTGAGTGGAGAGCAAATATCTTGCTCACAAAAGCCTAATTTTGAGCTCCACTCGTAATCTAGGCCTAAATGTACACAGTTGGAAAGGATTGAAGCTCTTGTGAGAGTTCTTGACCTCCACCTGCTGGCAGGAAGTATATCCCACATGTTATGGACACCCATGGACTCTCCTCATTATATGAAATAAAATGTGTTTTCGGATATATAAGATTTATATCTGTACAGTTTAAATAAGTTTCTTTTTTTTAGGAAAGAAAAAGAAGTAATATTCTAACTATATATGGGTAAAGACAGAAAAAGTTTAGGATATTAAAAAAACTTTTTTCAAAAAGCACACAAACATCTCCAATCTTTTCAGCATGGCAATACCTTAAAGCACCATTAAATAGAGTAGAATTGCACAATAAAAAGCTAGCATGCTATTGGCTAAGAGGTGGAAACACCATCTCATTGAGGAAATATCGTTTTCCTGTGGGCAGCTGAAGGCGCTAAGCTCAGCATAAACTTGCTGCAAATAAAGGTACTTTCAGCATTTAGACCTCATGAGAAATCATATATTTGAGCCCTTATGACTTTTTTATGCAATTATTTTTTTTAATAATTTTTAGACAGTTATTTTGAGTGTAACTGTACAATGTGTTTTTGATGTGTTTTGTGTAGTTTTTTAGTAGATTGTAACAGTTAACCAGAGCTCTGAAGTCGCACTAACCTGACGCACATTAAATTCAATTGCTCTCAAGCAAACACCTTTACTTTCAACTTGTAATACGTTTGCTACTTCCAAAGACCTGCGATAAACCCCCTATCACTCGCACGCAGTCTATGTAGCCCTAAATGTGTTATGATGTTATCTGATTTATGCATTGTTACAGTATTGTGCTTTTTTCAGAAAATCAACATCCCAAAGTATAAAAAAAAAAAAAAAGACAGACAACATAAAAAGTAGCCTGCAGAAGTTTGTAAATGCGGGTATACATCTGACACTGTGGGGCTTGGTTAGGTGTCTAAAAATCAGCACAATGTTATTAAAAACTAAGCAAAACTATACATTTTTTATACTATATAAATGGATCAGTTACAAAACATTTATGCAAATAAATATCTAGCGTACAATATCCCTTTAAATGTAGCAGAATTAAAGAAATATTCCTAAAACACTCTTTAGGATTAATTTAATAAATATACCTGTGTTTATAAAGTGGAATGATGAGTCACATCTCAAGATAACACTTTCCCATCTCTCTATATCACTACACACTGTTAAAGGGACACTGTACCCAAAAATTTTCTTTCGTGATTCAGATTGAGCATGAAATTTTAAGCAACTTTCTAATTTACTCCTATTTTCAAATTTTCTTCATTCTCTTGGTATCTTTATTTGAAATGCAAGAATGTAAGTTTAGATGCCGGCCCATTTTTGGTGAACAACCTGGGTTGTCCTTGCTGATTGGTGGATAAATTCATCCACCAATAAAAAAGTGCTGTCCAGAGTACTGAAACCAAAAAAAAACTTAGATGCCTTCTTTTTCAAATAATGATAGCAAGAGAACGAAGAAAAATTGATAATAGGAGTAAATTAGAAAGTTGCTTAAAATTTCATGCTCAATCTGAATCACAAAAGAAAAATTTTGGGTACAGTGTCCCTTTAAATCCCCAATTGGGACCAATATTAAGGACTATAACCATGTATAGGTTGTGTAGGGACAGGACTTTGATGCTTACATTTTCCTGTAAACCATTAGCAGGGCATTTCCTGTGCATTATGGGGTGCTCTGCTTCATGGGTAACGAAAAAGGTCTATTCTATCACACATTCTGTAGAGCATGATATTCCATGTCACATATTAATGCCTTAAACATACAGAACAAGCAAGATAATTAAGGCCAGTCCCCAAGCTACAAGACTCATGTGTGTTTGAGAATGCTATAATATAAAATGCAATTATGTCATTTATTTGTGAACTCAGCAGCAGGTATTGCCAATACACATGAGACAGTCCTTATATTAGCTGATGTGCTGCTTAAATTAAGTTAATTTAATTCAATGCGACTTCAAATTTATTTTCTCCATTTCTATAAATAGAGCTGAAGGACAAATCTTGCATTAAAGATTAGTATCTTCTTTAACTGTTTTACTCTCTTTATGTAAGATGCATGTGGGTGACATTGAAGAAAATCTGTGTTCCTTCAGTTGTATATTGTAATAAAATATATTTAAACATTGCCACAAATCAGCAAAACAAATCGTACAGTACACCTTTGAAGAAATAAATTTTCTAAATTCTTAAAGGGACTTTAGTGACAAACAACATTTTATATTATTTATATTTTGGTCATTATTATTATATATAGGCTTACTATAATTTTTAGAGGTGAAACTGGGACCACCTGGTGCGGTGCCAGTGGGGGTGTGGTCAGGAGCTTGGTCAAGGGGTGTGGCAATTACCAGTCCTTTTAAAGTAGTAGCTTTTATGTGTGTAATGTTTTGTGGATACTCTACCCTTCCACAGTCAAACAAGTGAATCACACAGTTTAAATAGACCATAACACCACCCCCTAGTAAAAAGGCACCATTACGTTGTCATGGCAAATAAATCATTAAATCTAAAAATCTAAATCTCAGATTCTAAATAATGCCTAACATTGTTACAGTTGCCTCCAGGCTGGCTGGAAGTTGGACCGTAGAAAAGGATGCTCCTAGCGCTCACCAAAGGATCATCAGCAACGTAGACACTATAACTACTGCATAGCCACCATACGTAATGCAGACTCTACGAACCACCGCTGCTGGGCTGGTATCTCACCATCTGCTCTGTGCCCTGGACCTACGACCAGGCTCCAGTAGGTGAACCTCTTCCTTCTGTACTGCGAAGCAGTATCAGGAACAAGAGCTCTTACAAGAGCTCAGTAGCTAAGGGAGTATATAGAGCATAGCAATCCCTGTAGTGATTATAGCTGTCCCCTACAAACATGAGTCAAAGCTGCAAGTTAGAGGGTCAGAATAGGTCTCATGTGCTGGAACACACAGCCTGCTTTTTATTGAGGTTACATGCAAAAAAAGACACTTTTACAGGCCATAGTAGAATTACATTTCTTCAGCAGATAACAATTTACACACAAGAAAACAATGCAGTCCACCTTATCACTAGCAGTCTGATTAGACAATGGGAAGGTTTATAACTAAACTTAATTAGAGCTGATCCCAGCAAACTTGTATTTAGAATTGAACAAAATTAACTCTTAATGGCACACAATGAAAACTAATGCTTTTGTAATAGTGCTCCCTTTCTGTGGAACACTTTGCCTGTGTTGTACTTGGTTCAGTAAGCCCTATTTACTGAACCAAGTGGGAGAAAGCCAGGGACAAGTTATTTTACAGGTCTGGGGACACCAAAGTCACAATATGTCCCCAGACGGTTCTTAAAGGGCCATACACACCCAATAAAAGTTAATATGTTTTCAGGGGCACAATCTTCCAGGGGCCATAGTCATGAGGAAGGAGGCTGGCAAATAGGCTTCTCCAAAATCCAGGGAAGCAGGGCAATTTTCCATTTAAAGGACCAGTTACAAATAGCAGTTTGTAACAAACATCAAGCATAATTATCACTTTCAGAATTATCAATTTCACAATTTAATATCTGCAGTGTAATATGTGTTTTATGTGTCTAATTAAGGAACAGACCCAAATAATTATAAGGCATAAATACAACGTTGAATGAAAGTAAAAAAGAAACACGTACCTGCTAAAGCAACTCTATACCATAATGCAGGAAGATTATAGCCAAAATGCTATCCTGCATGAAGTAAAGCAAGATCCAGGCCAAAAATCCTGCCTGTCTGTACTTCCTAGTCATACCCATATGATTCCCCTAAAGGTGTATTACCGGCAATGTCACCAAGGGTCGGGGGGGGGGGTTTAAATTCTTAGAAAAATAAACCAAGTAGTACTACAAAATTAAAAAAAACCTATGCTGCTCACTCAGCCTGTATTACTAAATGTCAACTTTGAAGGACACGAACGTTAAGCTAAGCAGGGCTGTATGAAACAAAGTACCAGCATCCAACCCTGCTGGAGAGCCACAGTCCAGTCATTTTGAATAATGTGTCCGGGTTTCAGGTGGTCTGAAACCCGGACACATGATTTGAAACCTGGAGCTGGCAACCCTACTGGGTCAGAATGAACAACCGAGTGGGACACTGGGACAACGCCTCCAAACCGGGACAATCCCAGTAAAAGTGGGACTTCTGGTAAGCCTAATTATATTGCCCATCTGTACACTTACCCAAGAATATGCAAATTGCATAAATATGTTTCAGCTGTTTCCCAATTTTTCATATTTTTTTTTTTTTAATTGTACTCCTTACACCTGTTGAAAACATATTTTTAAGTTTGTGACCATGTTCAGTTCACATCTTAATCAACCAGATCATTTTATTGTTTAATAAAAATGAAAAATAAAGTTCCACTCACGCTATAAAATACTATACAAATTATTTTTTTTTGTGATTGCAATGAATAGTTTGCATGTTTATAAACTAAATTAAATCAAAATGATATGATGTTAATTATTCTATACCACATGAGTATTACTGGCTAAAAGATGTAATGTATCCAAAGATTGTATAATTAAATATTGCAAAGTGTTTTAGCCCAGCCGCAAATTGGATTTCAGTTCTCTAGGGTTGCTCCTCTTCATATAGTGTGGGAACCTCAGACAGATCATGATGCCTGTTGAGAGCTGAGAAACGTGTTGTATATTTTTTTTTATTGTTATTGCAATTTTTATTAAAGTTTTATTCTAGTTAACTTTAACTTAGATGGCTCCTTTATTATTTTCTCCTTCCATTTTGGTCTTTGCCTGCAATCAGGAACTCCAAAAGAAGAGTGTACCTGAGGAGAAAGTCAGCAGGAGACAAGAATATCCAGCATCCAACAGAAGAGTGTACCTGAGGAGAAAGTCAGCAGGAGACTAGAATACCCAACATCCAACAGAAGAGTGTACCTAAGGAGAAAGTCGGCAGAAGACTTGAATACCCAACAGAAGAGTGTACCTAAGGAGAAAGTCAGCAGGAGACTAGAATAGCCAGCATCCAACAGAAGAGTGTACCTAAGGAGAAAGTCGGCAGAAGACTTGAATACCCAACATCCAACAGAAGAGTGTACCTAAGGAGAAAGTCGGCAGAAGACTTGAATACCCAACATCCAACAGAAGAGTGTACCTAAGAAGAAAGTCAGCAGGAGACTAGAATAGCCAGCATCCAACAGAAGAGTGTACCTAAGGACAAAGTCGGCAGAAGACTTGAATACCCAACATCCAACAGAAGAGTGTACCTAAGGAGAAAGTCAGCAGGAGACTAGAATAGCCAGCATCCAACAGAAGAGTGTACCTGAGGAGAAAGTCAGCAGGAAACTAGAATAGCCAGCATCCAACAGAAGAGTGTACCTAAGGAGAAAGTTGGCAGAAGACTAGAATACCCAACATCCAACAGAAGAGTGTACCTGAGGAGAAAGTCAGCAGGGGACTAGAATATCCAGCATCCAACAGAAGAGTGTACCTGAGGAGAAAGTCAGCAGGAGACTAGAATACCCAGCATCCAACAGAAGAGTGTACCTTAGGAGAAAGTCAGCAGGAGACTAGAATACCCAACATACAACAGAAGAGTGTACCTTAGGAGAAAGTCAGCAGGAGACTGGAATACCCAACATCCAACAGAAGAGTGTACCTAAGGAGAAAGTCAGCAGAAGACTAGAATATCCAGCATCCAACAGAAGAGTGTACCTGAGGAGAAAGTCAGCAGGAGACTAGAATACCCAGCATCCAACAGAAGAGTGTACCTGAGGAGAAAGTCAGCAGAAGACTAGAATACCCAACATCCAACAGAAGAGTGTACCTGAGGAGAAAGTCAGCAGGAGACTAGAATATCCAGCATCCAACAGAAGAGTGTACCTGAGGAGAAAGTCAGCAGGAGACTAGAATACCCAACATCCAACAGAAGAGTGTACCTTAGGAGAAAGTCAGCAGGAGACTAGAATACCCAGCATCCAACAGAAGAGTGTACCTAAGAAGAAAGTCAGCAGAAGACTAGAATATCCAGCATCCAACAGAAGAGTGTACCTGAGGAGAAAGTCAGCAGGAGACTAGAATACCCAGCATCCAACAGAAGAGTGTACCTAAGGAGAAAGTCAGCAGAAGACTAGAATACCCAACATCCAACAGAAGAGTGTACCTGAGGAGAAAGTCAGCATGAGACTAGAATATCCAGCATCCAACAGAAGAGTGTACCTGAGGAGAAAGTCAGCAGGCGACTAGAATATCCAGCATCCAACAGAAGAGTGTACCTGAGGAGAAAGTCAGCAGGAGACTAGAATACCCAGCATCCAACAGAAGAGTGTACCTGAGGAGAAAGTCAGCAGGAGACTAGAATATCCAGCATCCAACAGAATAGTGTACCTGAGGAGAAAGTCAGCAGGAGACTAGAATATCCAGCATCCAACAGAAGAGTGTACCTGAGGTGAAAGTCAGCAGGAGACTAGAATATCCAGCATCCAACAGAAGAGTGTACCTGAGGAGAAAGTCAGCAGGAGACTAGAATATCCAGCATCCAACAGAAGAGTGTACCTGAGGAGAAAGTCAGCAGGAGACTAGAATACCCAACATCCAACAGAAGAATGTACCTAAGGAGAAAGCAGGAGACTAGAATATCCAGCACCCAACAGAAGAGTGTACCTAAGGAGAAAGCAGGAGACTAGAATACCCAACATCCAACAGAAGAGTGTACCTAAGGAGAAAGTCAGCAGGAGACTAGAATAGCCAGCATCCAACAGAAGAGTGTACCTGAGGAGAAAGTCAGCAGGAGACTAGAATACCCAGCATCCAACAGAAGAGTGTACCTGAGGAGAAAGTCAACATGAGACTAGAATATCAAGCATCCAACAGAAGAGTGTACCTGAGGAGAAAGTCAGCAGGAGACTAGAATAGCCAGCATCCAACAGAAGAGTATACCTGAGGAGAAAGTCAGCAGGGGACTAGAATATCCAGCACCCAACAGAAGAGTGTACCTGAGGAGAAAGTCAGCAGGAGACTAGAATATCCAGCATCCAACAGAAGAGTGTACCTGAGGAGAAAGTCAGCAGAAGACTAAAATATCCAGCATCCAACAGAAGAGTGTACCTGAGGAGAAAGTCAGCAGGAGACTAGAATATCCAGCATCCAACAGAAGAGTGTACCTGAGGAGAAAGTCAGCAGGAGACTAGAATATCCAGCATCCAACAGAAGAGTGTACCTGAGGAGAAAGTCAGCAGGAGACTAGAATATCCAGCATCCAACAGAAGAGTGTACCTGAGGAGAAAGTCAGCAGGAGACTAGAATACCCAACATCCAACAGAAGAGTGTACCTAAGGAGAAAGCAGGAGACTAGAATATCCAGCACCCAACAGAAGAGTGTACCTAAGGAGAAAGCAGGATACTAGAATACCCAACATCCAACAGTACCTAAGGAGAAAGTCAGCAGGAGACTAGAATAGCCAGCATGCCTTTATGCACTATTACTCCTATAGTGCCAATAACATTGTGATTTACCCACTTGGGATCTTTTTAGCTTGTCACTATATAACAGTAAAGTCTACACTATGAGATGTACTTCTATACTTGATTTCCAGGGATTCTAAAGGGAGGCTTTTATATTCACCAGAAAAAACAACCTGGTTCAGTCAACTGGCGACATCCAGCCTGATTAACATGCACTATTGTTTTGGTAGTGCCACCCTGAATGGGAGTTACCTATTTGGTATATTTCATTTCTTCTTTTGAATATACAGTCTACACTATGAGGCGCCCTTTTGTGTTGTTTTTCCAGTTATCATCAGTACTGAAGTAATTATCTGTCATGATTTTATATTATCTTTGGCAGCATATCTTTTGTGTTCATACAACTCTTTGAGAACCTCTGCAAAAACCTTTTTTGAAAAGCCAGTCATGTGTTTCTTACAATTTATTTTTAAAGCCTTAGAAGCCAAAAAAGATATTGTTACATAATGTGCATTTTGTCTTATTGATTCAACAGTTTTGCTTACTGATTGAAAAAGCTTTGAAAATTATAAAAAGGAAAAAGAAAATGAGTTTTCATTTGTCATAAGTATTATGATATTCTAGAAATGGTACCTGTTTATTTAACCCTCGCAAATGGTTAACTAAAATCTGACTTGGGAGCCACAACCTATTTCAGCTGTTTAGCAGGACACAGTGAGTTATTGACAGCTACATATTTATACCTCACCTGGAATGTCCTGGTCAGAAGCTGCAACTTTATAACTTCTTATGCAGTTTAAAAAATCCCATTCAATACTAAAATACTATTGGCTAGATTACGAGTTTTGCGTTAGAGGCTATGCGGTGCTAACAAGCAGTTTTCCCTCACCGCTCACTTACCTACAGCGCTGGTATTACGAGTTTTTACAAACCCGTCGCTAAAAGGCAAGAAGTGAGCAAAATTTTGCTCATTACTGCACTCCAATACCAGCGCTGCTTAAGTCAGCGGTGAGCTGGTCGTACGTGCTTGTGCACGATTTCCCCATAGGAATCAACGGGGAGAGCCGGCTGAGAAAAAGTCTAACACCTGCAAAAAATCAACGTAAAACTGAGTAACGCAGCCCCATTGATTCCTATGGGGAAACACATTTTATGTCTACACCTAACACCCTAACATGAACCCGGAGTCTAAACACCCCTAATCTTACACTCATTAACCCCTAATCTGCCGCCCCCGACATCGCAGACACCTACATTATACTTATAAACCCCTAATCTGCCGCTCCGGACACCACCGCCACCTACATTATACTTATAAACCCCTAATCTGCTGCCCCCAACATTGCCGCCACCTACATTATATTTATTAACCCCTAATCTCCCGCCCCCAATGTCGCCACCACCTACCTACACTTATTAACCCCTAATCTGCTGCCCCCAACGTCGCCGCCACTATACTAAATGTATTAACCCCTAAACCTAAGTCTAACCCTAACACCCCCTAATTGAAATATAATTAAAATAAATCTAAATAAAATTTCTATAATTAACTACATTATTCCTATTTAAAACTAAATACTTACCTATAAAATAAACCCTAAGCTAGCTACAATATAACTCATAGTTACATTGTAGCTAGCTTAGGGTTTAGTTTTATTTTACAGGCAAGTTTGTATTTATTTTAACTAGGTACAATAGTTATTAAATAGTTAATAACTATTTAATAACTACCTAGCTAAAATAAATACAAAAGTACCTGTAAAATAAAACCCAACCTAAGTTACAATAACACCTAACACTACACTATAATTAAATAAATTAACTAAATTAAATACAATTAAATAAATTACATTAAATTAGCTAAAGTACAAAAAAAACACTAAATTACAGAAAATAATAAACAAATTACAGATATTTAAACTAATTACACCTAATCTAATAGCCCTATCAAAATAAAAAAAGCCCCCCCAAAATAAAAAAAAACCCTAACCTAAACTACACTATCAATAGCCCTTAAAAGGGCCTTTTGCAGGGCATCGCCCCAAAGTAATCAGATCTTTTACCTGTAAAAAAAAATACAAACAACCCCCCCAACAGTAAAACCCACCACCCACACAAACAAATCCCCAAATAAAATACTCTAATCTAAAAAAAACTAAGCTCCCCATTGCCCTGAAAAGGGCATTTGGATGGGCATTGCCCTTAAAAGGGCAGTTAGCCCTAAAATCTAAAAATAAAAAACACCCAATACACCCTTAAAAAAACCTAACACTAACCCCCTGCAGATCGACTTATAGTTCTGAAGACCGGACATCCATCCTCAAGGAAGCGGCAGAAGTCTTCATCCAACTGGCCCGAAGTCCTCAACAAAGCCGGGAGAAGTCTTTATCCAAGCCGGGCGACGTGGTCCTCCAGACAGGCAGAAGTCTTTATCCAGACGGCATCTTCTATCTTCATCCATCCGACGCGGATCCATCTTCCAAGACATGCGACGCGGAGCATCCTCTTCATCCGACGAATGAAGGTTCCTGTAAGTGACATCATCCAAGATGGAGTCCCTTAGATTCTGATTGGCTGATAGAATTCTATCAGCCAATCGGAATTAAGGTAGAAAGAATCCTATTGGTTGATGCAATCAGCCAATAGGATTGAACTACAATCCTATTGGCTGATCCAATCAGCCAATAGGATTAAGCTTGCATTCTATTGGCTGTTCCAATCAACCAATAGAATGCAAGCTCAATCCTATTGGCTGATTGCATCAGTCAATAGGATTTTTTCTACCTTAATTCCGATTGGCTGATAGAATTCTATCAGCAAATCGGAATCTAAGGGACCCCATCTTGGATGTCGTCACTCTTCATTTGTCGAGTAGTCGTTGGATGAAGAGGATGCTCCGCGTCGGATGTCTTGAAGATGGACCCGCTCCACGTCGGATGGAAGATAGAAGATGCCGTCTGGATGAAGACTTCTGCCCGTCTGGAGGACCACTTTGCCCGGCTTGGATGAACACTTCTCCTGGCTTCGTTGAGGACTTCGGCCCGGTTGGAGGAAGACTTCTGCTGCTTCCTTGAGGACTTCAGAACTGAAGTCCTCAAGGAAGCAACTGGGTGGGTTTTATTTTTAGGTTAGGGTTTGGGCCTGCAAAAGAGCTAACTGCCCTTTTAAAGGCAATGCCCATCCAAATGCCCTTTTCAGTTCAATGGGGAGCTTAGTTTTTTTTACATAGTATTTTATTTGGGGGGTTGTTTGTGTGGGTGGTGGGTTTTACTGTTTGGGGGTTTGTTTGTATTTTTTTTTACAGGTAAAAGAGCTGATTACTTTGGGGCAATGCCCCGCAAAAGGCCCTTTTAAGGGCCATTGATAGTTTAGTTTAGGCTAGGGTTTTTTTTTTATTTTGGGGGGGCTTTTTTATTTTGATAGGGCTATTAGATTAGGTGTAATTAGTTTAAATATCTGTAATTTGTTTATTATTTTCTGTAATTTAGTTTTTGTTTGTTTTTGTACTTTAACTAATTTAATTTATTTAATTGTATTTAATTTAGTTAATTTATTTAATTATAGTGTAGTGTTAGGTGTTATTGTATCTTAGGTTATGTTTTATTTTACAGGTACTTTTGTATTTATTTTAGTTAGGTAGTTATTAAATAGTTAATAACTATTGTGCCTAGTTAAAATAAATACAAACTTGCCTGTAAAATAAAAATAAACCCTAAGCTAGCTACAATGTAACTATGAGTTATATTGTAGCTAGCTTAGGGTTTATTTTATAGGTAAGTATTTAGTTTTAAATAGGAATAATGTAGTTAATTATAGAAATTTTATTTAGATTTCTTTTAATTATATTTCAATTAGGGGGTGTTAGAGTTAGACTTAGGTTTAGGGGTTAATACATTTAGTATAGTGGTGGCGGCAGATTAGGGGTTAATAAGTGTAGGTGGCGGCGACATTGGGGGCGGCAGATTAGGGGTTAATAAATATAATGTAGGTGTCGGCGATGTTAGGGGCAGCAGATTATTGGTTCATAAATATAATGTAGGTGGCGGCGGTGTCCGGAGCGGCAGATTAGGGGTTAAAGTTTTTTTATTAGTGTTTGCGATGCGGGAGGGCCTCAGTTTAGGGGTTAATAGGTAGTTTATGGGTGTTAGTGTACTTTTTAGCACTTTAGTTATGAGTTTTATGTTACGGCGTTGTAGCATAAAACTCTTAACTACTGACTTTTAAATGCGTTAGGAATCTTGACAGGGTAGGGTGTACCGCTCACTTTTTGGCCTCCCAGGACAGATTTGTAATACTGGCGCTATGGAACTCCCATAGAAAAAAGACTAGGAAGTTTACGTAAGTCGTTTTGCGTTAAGGCCAAAGAAGTGTGCGGTGACCCTAAATCTGCAAGACTCGTAATACCAGCGGGCGTAAAAAAAAGCAGCGCTAGGACCTCTTAACGCTGCTTTTGTACCCTAACGCACAAATCGTAATCTAGCCATTTGATTCCTAATTCAAGATTAAGGACAGTGTTTCCATAAGATAGGCATTTTAGGATAGACCTGCAGGGGGGGGGGGGCAGAAACACACTGCTGTAGGGAAAATTGTGATTTATTTTTTTTAGGTCCCTGACTACATGTGGATTGATAATGTAGTTTATTATTTGAATGATCATTTTTTGTGTAGTAATGGCAATATTATCTATAATTTAATATACACACAATAGCTAGCTATTTTATCAGAACATGTTATCAAGCTATAAGGGTATTGTAAGATTTTGTGAGGGCCAGTCAGGCTCTTGGATTCTTTTTTTCTACAGAAAAGGGAGGTAAGACAGGAGGAGTCAGTACTGTAAAGCAGTGTTTCTTAACTGCAGCCCTCAACGACCTCTAACAGGCCAGATATTTATGGCATCTTAGATGACTCCATTTTAAGAAATGTACAGATAGGTGATGATTAAGGAGATTTGAGAGAGGTTAGATATAGGGTGACCATATTGCCGCTTTAAAAAGGGACACATATAAAAATACATATGTCAGGGTTCTTATACAAACCATTTCTTTAAAACAGCCCTAACATTTGTATTTTTCATATTTGTCCCTTCTTAAAGCGGCAATATGGTCACCCTAGTTAGATGTCTTCCAGGTGCTACTGCTCACAGAGATTTACATTGTATTTCAAGAATTGTTAAGGCAGCTAGAAAGGACAGGGAGTTAGATGTTATTGTTCACCCTGGTACAAATGATCTGGCCAGCAATGATGTTTAGATTTTTTGTTTTTTTCTGATGTTTTACCTGTGTATGGACAGGAGCTAGGAAATATGCAGCATAACTCTGGGTTACGGAAGTGGTAAATACAAAAACGGACACAGAGAGCAACCCACTCTGAATGTAAAGCTTTTAATGACAATTAAAACCAGTTTGAGGACAAATGCAAGTGAAAACTTACATAAAACATAAAAAATGCAGGCATAAAAATATCACCACTCGGCAAAGTCACCAATGGGTCCAGACAGTCCTCCGTTTCTATCCAGCCCACTGTGATCCTCCACCGACTGAGCTGTTTGTGAGGTCCGCTGTGGTATTGCGGGAATCCTAGGCGTAACTGGAAACAGATCACGGCAAGGGGAACGTCTCAGGTTCCTGACGATGATCTGTTTCCGGTTATGCCTAGGATTCCCACAATACCACAGCGGACCTCACAAACAGCTCAGTCGGTGGAGGATCACAGTGGGCTGGATAGAAACGGAGGACTGTCTGGACCCAGTGGTGACTTTGCCAAGTGGTGATATTTTTATGCCTGCATTTTTTATGTTTTATGTACGTTTTCACTTGCATTTGTCCTCAAACTGGTTTTAATTGTCATTAAAAGCTTTACGTTCAGAGTGGGTTGCGCTCTGTGTCCGTTTTTGTATTTGCAGCTTTTCTCTGGGAGCAGGAGCACAGTTCATTGCACCCTTTTACAGAGCAGCACCCGCACATTCTCCATCTTTTTCAACGTTACTCTTATCTGGGAAGTACTGTTTATATTTATATTTATCAATACATATGTCATGCTCTATGTATTGTGTTTAATTTATGTTTTATTGTAAAATAACTATTCATTTAGAGTTTTATGTCTGCCAGACTCGAAAATCTTTGCTAAAATTTATGTATTTATTATAATATAGTTATTGTAACATTTCTAGTGTTGTCAGAGAAGCGCAGTCTATCTTTGATTGTGTATGTGTTACGGAAGTGGTGCAGGGAGAGAATATATGGTTTTGTTAGCTATGAAAGCCCTCTTTGCTATAATAGTAGATTGTATAAGAGGGATGGTTTGCATTTGGGTTTTAAAGGGACAGGATTTCTGAGTAAATAATTTAAAGACTTTCGGCTAGATTACGAGTTGTGCGTTAGGGTTAAAAATCAGCGTTGATAGGTCCCAACGCTGCTTTTTAACGCACGCTGGTATTACGAGTCTTGCAGGTACAGGTGTACCGCTCACTTTTTTAGCCAGACTCGGAAATACCGCAAATTCACTTATGTCAATTACGTATCCTATATATTCAATGGGACTTGCATAGTGCCGGTATTACGAGACTGACAAAAAGTGAGCGGTACACCCTCTCCTGTCAAGACTTGTACTGCATTTTAAAGTCAGTAGTTAAGAGTTTTACACTACAACGCCATAGCATAAAACTCTTAAAAAGTACACTAACACCCATAAACTACCTATTAACCCCTAAACCGAGGCCCCCCCAAATCGCAAACACTAAAATAAAATGTTTAACCCCATATCTGCCGAATCAGACATCGCCGCCACTATAATAAACATATTAACCCCTAAACCGCTGCACTCCTGCATCGCAAACACTAGTTAAATGTTATTAACCTCTAATCTGCCGTCCCTAACATCGCCGCCACCTACCTACATTTATTAACCTCTAATCTGCAGCCCCCAACGTCACCGCCACTATATTAAATGTATTAACCCCTAAATCTAACCCTTATCCGAACCCCCCTAACTTAAATATAATTACATTAAATCTAAAGAAAATTACTACAGTTACCTAAATTATTCCTATTTAAAACTAAATACTTACCTATAAAATAAACCCTAAGATAGCTACAATAAAACTAATAGTTACATTGTAGCTAGCTTAGGGTTTATTTTTATTTTACAGGCAACTTTGTATTTATTTTAACTAGGTACAATAGTTATTAAATAGTTATTAACTAATTAATAACTACCTAGTTAAAATAAAGACAAATTTACCTGTAAAATAAAACCTAACCTAAGTTACACTAACACCTAACACTACACTATAATTAAATAAATTAACTAAACTAAATACAATTAATTCTATCAGCCAATCGGAATTAAGGTAGAAAAAATTGAAACTACAATCCTATTGGCTGATCCAATCAGCCAATAGGATTAAGCTTGCATTCTATTGGCTGTTCCAATCAGCCAATAGAATGCGAGCTCAATCCTATTGGCTGATTGCATCAGCCAATAGGATATTTTCTACCTTAATTCCAATTGGCTGATTGTAAGTTCCCACAATCTTACTTGATCTAAGATTGTGATAGGAAGAGGTAAAGTGAGGTGTTAGTTTAGATTCTTCAATCAAGAGTTTATTATTTTTAAATGGTACCAGTGAGTGCTATTTTACTCAGGGGTAAAGCGACAGGCTTTTCAGCAATGGGAACTGAGGAGATTCTACATTCTCTCTGTGCCTCCTAGACTGTGTGCTGCCCTGCTGAATATGGTCTTAGCAGATATTATCTAAGACCCAGTTTGTTCCCACAGATTCCTAGAAGAGAAGAAGGACCTCTGGCAGTGTGGGACAAGTCATGCTGTTACTCAGCATTGAGGTATGTGCAGTCCATTATTTTCTGTGACACTTAGTAACTCAGAAAAGACTGTTAGTTTTTCCTCTGTAAACTGGGCTCTTCTGTTCACTGTCTGCGTCCTACTATACACGGTACTGAAGGGCTCCTTTCATTAATTGGCCTATTTTGGGACTGCATAATGTTTATATGGGGTTTTTATTGGTGAGACACTGTTTTTAACCCTCTTTATGTTTGGGCTGACGCTGGGGATTTGGCTTGGAGTATTATACTCCGGGGATAGCACTGCTCTAGAATTGGTCCCGGCAGGGTTTTTAATAACAGCAGACCGGGAGTTTAATGTTCAAAGGGGACTGGCTTATGTTTATGTTTAGACACTTGGTTATGTGTAAAATCTCTCCCGGCGGTTCCATTTTGTTTTTCAATGCACAGTACTGAGCCACCAGGGAGTTTCAAATTGATATGCCCACGATGGGTGGGGCCTTTATTCGCACGCTGGAAGAAGCTGTGTAGTGTGTTTCTGGGAGTCGGACAGTGTGCTTTCGACTCCGGTGTTTGTCTGGACTGCATGGGTGGTAGAAAAACACTGGCGGTTTTAGGCACTCTGTTGAGCGGGTTGCCGTTGTCACCGGGTCATAGGGAGCAGGTAGGCGCCGCAGCAGAGCTGTGGCGAGGTGCTTATTTTTCAAGTGTGCAGTTACTGGTCACATTTAGTTAGCTTTATTGGGCTAATGTAAGACACGTTTTTTTTTGTTCAAAGGCACAGTTATAAAAATTTTGTACAGTTATAAAAAATGTTTATTGTTTAAAGGCACAGTTAATTTTATTTTGCAAATGGTTTTCTGTTACATATTTTCAAATGCTGTAGGTATTAAGTGTATTACATAATTAAATACTACGACCAATACCAATTTTTTTGTATCAAAGGAAGATCTTAATGCCAGTACTTGTTCCATGTGTTTAAATGCCAATGTGGAACCCCCTGTTACTTTTTGTCCCTCATGCACTGAGAGGGCATTGCAGTTTAGAGAGCAGATTTTCTTTAACAAAGATATATCTATGGATGTTTCTCAGACTGATGAGATTCAGAGTATGTCGCAACTTTCTCCCCAAGCGTCACAGCCCTTAACGCCCGCACAGGCGACGCCGTGCTCCTCAACTGCGTCTGCCTCCTTCACCCTGCAAGATATGGCTGCAATTATGTCATCCACTCTTTCAGAAGTTTTGTCTAAGTTGCCAGCTTTACAAGGCAAACGTAGTAGGACAGAGAACCATGTGGTCCCTGCGACTTCTGATGCTTTGATGGCAATCTCCGATGTACCCTCCCAGGGCTCTGAATTGGGGGGTAGGGAGGCCCTGTCTGAGGCGGAACTGTCTGACTCAGGAAGTGCATTGCCCCCGACAGATTCGGACGTGATGTCCTTCAGGTTTAGAATTGAACACCTCCGCCTGTTGCTATGAGTGGTTTTGGTGACTCTTTACAACTGTGACTCTATTGTGGTTCCTGCAGAGAAATTGAGTAAGATGGACAGATATTTGGAGGTTCCTTCTTATTCTGACGTTTTTCTGGTTCCTAAAATAATTTCGGAAATTATTGCTAGGGAATGGGAAAGACCAAGAAAATGTACCCTATAGCTGACACTGTTCGGGATTCTTGGCAGACGGTCCCTAAGGTGGAGGGAGCTATCTCTACTCTGGCTAAGCGTATGACTATCCCTATCAAGGACAGTTGTGCTTTCAAAGACCCCATGGATAAGAAGTTGGAGGGTCTTCTAAAAAAACTCTATGTTCATCAAGAGTTCTTATTGCAACCGGCGGCCTGCATTGTAACAGTCACGACTGTGGCTGCTTTTTGGTTTGACGCTCTAGAAGAGTCTCTTAGAACTGAGACTTCTTTGGAGGAAATACAGGATAGAATTAAGGCCCTTAAACTGGCTAATTCTTTTATTACGGATGCTTCCTTTCAGATCACCAAATTGGCGGCTAAGAGTTCGGGATTCTACATCTTAGCATGAAGAGCCTTATGGTTGCAATCTTGGTCTGTGGATGTGTCCTCTAAATCTAAGCTTTTGGCTATTCCTTTCAAGGGAAAGACCCTATTCAGGCCTGATTTGAAAGAAATAATTTCTGACATCACAGGAGGTAAAGGTCACCTCCTCCCTCATGATAAGACATCTAAGCAAAGGGGACGGCAGAGTAATTTTCGTTCCTTTCGAAATATCAAGGGAGTCCCCTCTTCATCTTCCACTAAACAGGAAGGGAATTATTCACAAGTCAAGCCCACCTGGAGACCCAACCAGGCTTGGAACAAGGGTAAACAACCCAAGAAGCCTGCTGCTGTTACCAAGACAGCATGAAGGGGCAGCCCCCGATCCGGGACCGTATCTAGTAGAGGGCAGACTTTCTCTCTTTGTCCAGGCTTGGATAAGAGACGTTCAGGATCCCTGGACGCTGGAAATTGTGTCTCAAGGATATCAGTTGGAGTTCAAAAATTCCTTTCCCAGAGGAAGGTTTCTTCTTTCACGATTGTCTGTAGACCAGATAAAAAGAGAGGCATTCTTACATTGTGTAAAAGACCTCTCCTCCATGGGAGTAATTTGTCCCATTCCATTAGAGGAGCAGGGGCAGGGGTTTTACTCAAATCTTTTTGTAGTTCCCAAAAAAGGGAATGTTCCGGCCCATCTTAGATCTAAAGAGTCTAAACAAGTTTCTCAGAGTCCCATCCTTCAAGATGGAGACTATTCGGACAATTCTTCCATTGATCCAGGAGGGTCAATATGTGACTACCGTGGATTTAAAGGATGCATACCTTCATATTCCTATCCACAGAGATCATCACCAGTTCCTGAGGTTTGCTTTTCTGGACAAACCTTTTCAGTTTGTGGCCCTTCCTTTCGGTCTGGCCACGGCACCCAGAATCTTCACAAAGGTTCTGGGGTCTCTGCTAGCGGTTCTCAGGCCACGGGGCATTGCAGTGGCACCTTATCTGGACGATATTCTGATCCAGGCATCATCTTATCAGCTGACAAAGTCTCATACCGACATTGTTCTGTCCTTCCTAAGGATTAATTCCACAGACAAGGGTTCCTTTCCTGGGAACTCTAATCGACTCTCTTTCCATGAAAATTTTTCTGACAGAAGCCAGAAAGTTAAAGATTTTGAATAGATGTCGAACCCTTCAGTCCAATCCTCGGCCGTCAGTGGCTTAGTGCATGGAAGCAATTGAATTGATGGTGGCAGCAATGGACATCATTCCATTTGCTCGCTTTCATCTCAGACCTCTACAACTGAGCATGCTCAGACAATGGAATGGAGATTATGCAAATTTGTCTCCTCTAATAGATCTCGATCAGGAGACAAGGGACTCTCTTCTTTGGTGGTTGTCGTCGGATCATCTGTCCCAGGGGACGTGCTTCCGCAGACCCTCATGGGTGATAGTGACAACGGATGCCAGCCTGCTAGGATGGGGTGCAGTTTGGAACTCCCTGAAGGCTCAGGGTGTGTGGACTCAGTCGGAGTCTCTACTTCCCATCAATATTCTGGAGTTGAGAGCAATATTCAATGCACTTCAGGCTTGGGCTCGGCCAAATTCATCAGAGTCCAGTCGGACAACATCACGACTGTGGCTTACATCAATCATCAGGGAGGAACAAGGAGTTCCTTGGTGATGAAAGAAGTATCCAAGATAATTCAGTGGGCGGAAACTCACTCTTGTTATCTGTCAGCAATCTACATCCCTGGAGTGGACAACTGGGAGGCGGATTTTTTGAGCAGACAGACGTTTCATCTGGGGGAATGGGAACTTCATCCGGAGGTCTTTGCCAGCCTGATTCTCAGATGGGGCAGGCCGGAGTTGGATCTTATGGCGTCTCGTCAGAATGCCAAGCTCCCGAGATACAGATCCCGGTCCAGGGATCCTCAGGCCGAATTGATAGATGCCTTGGTTGTTCAACCTAGCTTACGTGTTTCTTCCGTTTGCTCTCCTTCCTCGGGTGATTGCTCGAGTCAAACAGGAGAGGGCCTCTGTGATTCTCATCGCTCCTGCGTGGCTTTGCAGGACTTGGTATGCCGATCTGGTGGACATGTCATCTCTGCCACCGTGGAAGCTTCCATTGAGGCAGTACCTTCTCATTCAGGGACCCTTCCATCATCCGAATCTAATTTCTCTGCAGCTGACTGCCTGGAGATTGATTTTATCTAAGCGAGGGTTTTCTGATTCGGTCATTGATACCTTGATTCAGGCACGCAAGCCTATTACTAGAAAAATTTACAATAAGATATGGCGTAAATATCTTTATTGGTGCGAATCCAAGGGCTACTCATGGAGTAAGGTTAGGATTCCTAGGATTTTACCTTTTCTCCAAGAAGGATTGGAGAAAGGGTTGTCAGCAAGTTCCTTAAAGGGACATATTTCTGCTTGGTCTATTTTGCTACACAAGCATCTGTCAGATGTTCCAGATGTTCAATCCTTTTGTCAGGCTCTGACTAGAATCAGGCCTGTGTTTAGACCAATTGCTCCTCCTTGGAGTTTGAATTTAGTTCTTAAAGTTCTTCAAGGGGTTCTGTTTGAACCTATGCACTCCATAGATATCAAGTTATTATCTTGGAAGGTTTTATTTTTGGTTGCTATTTCCTCTGCTCGCAGAGTTTCTGAGCTTTCTGCATTACAATGTGATTCTCCTTATCTTATATTGCATTCCGATAAGGTAGTGTTGCGTACCAAACTTGGGTTTCTTCCTAAGGTTGTTTCTAACAAAAATATTAATCAGGAAATTGTTGTTCCTTCCTTGTGTCCTAACCCTTCTTCTAAGAAGAAGTGTCTGTTACATAATTTGGACATAGTCCGTGCCTTGAAGTTCTACTTGCAGGCGACTAAGGATTTTCGTCAAACATCTTCCTTGTTTGTTGTTTTTTCTGGGAAATGTAGGGGTCAGACAGCTACAGATACCTCTCTTTCTTTTTGGCTGAAGAGTATCATCCGTGTTGCATATGAGACTGCTGGACAGCAGCCTCCAGAACGAATTACGGTTCATTCCACTAGGGCTGTGGCTTCCTCATGGGCATTTAAAAATGATGCTTCTGTTGAACAGATTTGCAAGGCTGCAACTTGGTCGTCTCTTCACACTTTTTCCAAATTTTACAAATTTGATACTTTTGCCTGGTCCGAGGCTGTTTTTGGGAGAAAGGTTCTTCAAGCAGTGGTGCCTTCCTTTTAGGTTCCTGTCTTGTCCCTCCCTTTATTCCGTGTCCTATAGCTTTAGTATTGTATCCCATAAGTAAGGATGAAATCCGTGGACTCGTCATATCTTGCAAAAGAAAAGGAAATTTATGCTTACCGGATAAATTTATTTATTTTACGATATAACGAGTCCACGGCCCACCCTGTCATTTTCTAAGACAGGTCTTTATTTTTGTTAAACTTCAGTCACCTCTGCACCTTGACTTTTCCTTTGTCTTCCTAAATTCGTCGAATGACTAGAGTGGGAGGGAAGGGAGGAGCTATATATACAGCTCTGCTGTGGTGCTCTTTGCCTCCTCCTGTTGACCAGGAGGCGATATCCCATAAGTAAGGATGAAATCCGGGGACTCGTCATATCGTAAAAGAAATACATTTATCAGGTAAGCATAAATTTCCTTTTTTTTCGTACTTTAGACATTTTTTTAAAATTGTAATTAATTGTATTTAGTTTAGTTAATTGATTTAATTATAGTTTTATTTTAACTAGGTAGTTATTAAATAGTTAATAACTATTTAATAACTATTGTACCTAGTTAAAATAAATACAAAGTTGCCTGTAAAATAAAAATAAACCCTAAACTAGCTACAATGTAACTATTAGTTATATTGTAGCTAGCTCAGGGTTTATTTTACAGGTAAGTATTTAGTTTTAAATAGGAATTATTTAGGTAATTGTAGTAATTTTATTTAGATTTATTAAAATTATATTTAAGTTAGAGTTAGGGTTAGACTTAGGTTTAGGGGTTAATATGTTTATTATAGTGGTGGTGACGTGGGCGGCAGATTAGGGGTTAATAAATATAGTTAGGTTGCGGCGACATTGGGGGCGGCAGATTAGGGGTTAATAAATATAATGTAGGGTTTGTCGATGTTGGGGGCAACAGATTAGGGTTTCATAACTATAATGTAGGTGGCAGCGGTGTCCAGAGGGGCAGATTAGGGGTTAATATTATAATGTAGGTGTCGGGGGCGGCAGATTAGGGGTTAATAAGTGTAAGATTAGGGGTGTTTAGACTTGGGGTTCATGTTAGGGTGTTAGGTGTAGACATAAAAAGCATTTCCCCATAGGAACCAATGGTGCTGCGTTAGGAGCTGAACGCTACTTTTTTGCAGGTGTTTTTTTTTCAGCCGGCTCTCCCCGATTGATTCCTATGGGGAAATCATGCACAAGCATGTTTTACCTGCTCACCGCTAACGTAAGCAGCGCTGGTATTGAGGTGAGATGTGGAGCTAAATTTTGCTCTTCGCTCACTTTTTTGCGGTTAACGCCGGGTTTCTAAAAACCCGTAATACCAGCGTTGTCTGCAAATAAGCGGTGAGCTTAAACTGCTCGTTAGCACCGCACCCCTGTTAACACAAAACTCATAATCTAGGTGTTTATTAGTTTAAATTTAAACTAGAGAAGGGGGGGCAGTGTTAACATACCCACCTGTCCCCCAGAGCATGACAAAACAGTTAACCAAAGTTTACATACTAGTTTATTTAATGAAACAAACTCTACGTTTAGGACTAAGACTTTGAATAATTTAACCATGCAGAAGGATTTGAGAATTCTAGAAATGTTTAGTATATACAGTAAATTACCTGAATTTACTGCAATAATGATTAAAGATAAGATGGATTTGGTAGCTATAACAAAGACATTGTACAATGACTCTCATGCCTGGGAAACAGTCATACCTGGTTACATTTAGTTAACAAAAATAGAGTAGGAATAAAAGTGTGTGTGTGGGAGGAGTGGCTCTGTTAGTGAAAGAAAACATTTAAATAACTGAAATTATAGAAACAAATGTAGAAAATGTTTGGGTAACTTTAGAAACTGAATGGAAACATGTTTAGAATAGGGGTAGTATATAGGCCTCCATTGCAGGATTAAGCATCCGATCAACTATTAATTGATAAAATAGCCAAAATTACAACAAAGGGTAAGGTTATAGTAGTGGGGGACTTTAATATACCTGATGTAGACTGGGAAGTACCTGTTGCTAAATCAACTAGAAGTAAGTATATACTGTAATTTTTGCAATGGGAATTACTTCTACCAACATATAAAGCAACTATATTAGATTTAGTACTTACAAACAGAAATATATTATCTGAAGTGTCTATGGGTAAGAACTTAGGGGCCGATTTATGAAGGCCTGAATGCATCCGTATGCATCTGTTTCCATGCAAGCCTTCAGGCTTGCCGGAAACAAGAGTGATGAAGCAGCGGTCTTAAGACCGCTGTTTCATTACTCACCCTCCACCTCTGAGGCAGCGGACAGCAATTAGCCTGATCGAATATGATCGGGTTGATTGACACCCCCTGCTAGCGGCCGATTGAATGTGCAAGGGGCGGCATTGCCCAAGCATTTCCTGAGAAATGCTTGTGCAATGATAAATGCCGACAGCATTGGCTGTCGGCATTTATCGATGTTCAGTGGACATGATCCTCTACAGCGGATCATGTCCGCTCACACTTTGATCATTTCGGGCCCCTTAGGCTCTAGTAATCATCAGTCTGTATGCTTTAATATTCAGGCAAAGGTACTGTGCAACTATAGTAAAACAAAGGTTTTAGACTTTAGAACGGCTGATTTTTCTTACATGGAGAAATACCTTAATGAGATGACACAAATTGCAGGAGTACAAGAACTTTGAGGATATTTTAAAAATTCTATTCTAGATGCAACTAAACAGTGTGGGCAATATTTGCACTCTGCTCGTAATACCAGTGCACGCAAATGAGCGCTGGTATTTAAAGTTGATCGCAATGCTAACGAGACCTCAAAAAATGGAGAACCCAACAAAAGATGACAAAGCAGTTAATCAGAAAGGCTAAAGCTGATGCAGGAGAGAAAATAGCACATTCTGTAAAAATGGAAACAAAACCTTCTTTAGATGTATCAGTGAAAAGAGAAAACCCAACAGAGGGATAGTAAGACTCAAGACTGATGATAGAGTAGTATAAGGAGATCAACAAATAACAAACTAAATGAAAATGTTTGTTCAGTCTTTTCAACAGATTGTAAAGATAGTGAAATTCTATTTAAGGAATGTGAGTACTACTTTTATTTTTATAGAGGAAGAGGTTTTAAGAGCTTTTTTTCAAATAAAATCTAGAAAAATCTATCATAAGATATGGCGTAAATATCTTTATTGGTGTGAATCCAAGGGCTACTCATGGAGTAAAGTTAGGATTCCTAGGATTCTGTCTTTTCTCCAAGAAGGATTGGAGAAAGGCTTATCAGCTAGTTCCTTAAAGGGACAAATTTCTGCGTTGTCAATTTTGTTTCACAAATGTTTGGCAGATGTGCCAGATGTTCAGTCTTTTTGTCAGGCTCTAACCAGAATTAAGCCTGTATTTAGACCAATTACTCCTCCCTGGAGTTTGAATTTAGTTCTTCGAGTTCTTCAAGGGGTTCCGTTTGAACCTTTGCATTCCATAGATATAAAATTATTATCTTGAAAAGTTCTGTTTTTGGTTGCTATTTCTTCGGGTCGAAGAGTTTCTGAGCTCTACAGTGTGATTCTCCTTATCTGATTTTTCATTCTGATAAGGTGGTTTTACGTACCAAACCTGGTTTTCTTCCTAAGGTTGTTTTGAATAAGAATATTAATCAGGAAATTATTGTTCCTTCATTGTGTCTTAATCCTTCTTCCAAGAAGGAGCGTCTGTTACATAACTTGGACGTGGTCCGTGCCTTAAAGTTTTACTTACAGGCAACTAAGGATTTCCATCAATCATCTTCATTGTTCATTGTTTATTCTGGAAAGCATAGGGGTCAGAAAGCTATGGCTTCCATCTCTATTTCTTTTTGGTTGAGAAGTATCATCCGCCTTGCATATGAGACTGCTGGACAGCAAACTCCTGAAAGAATTACGGCTCATTCTACTAGGACTGTGGCTTCCACATGGGCTTTTAAACACGATGCATCTGTTGAATAGATTTGTAAGGCTGCGACTTGGTCGTCCCTTCATACTTTTTCAAAATTTTACAAATTTGATACTTTTGCTTCTTCTGAGGTTATTTTTGGGAGAAAAGTTCTTAAAGCAGTGGTGCCTTACGTTTAGGTCTCTGTCTTGTCCCTCCCTTTCATCCGTGTCCTGTTGCTTTGGTATTGTATCCCAGAAGTAAGATTGTCTAGGAAGATTGTAAGTTACTTAGATTGTAAGTTCCCACGGGAACAGGGCCCTCAATTCCCCTGTATTTGTTTGTTAAACTTTGTCTGGTGTCTTTTATATTGTATTGTACTGTACTTTTATCTTTGTACCCATGGACAGCGCTGTGGAATCTGTTGGCGCTTTATAAATAAAGAATAATAATAATAAAATAAAATGAAACCTAAGCTAGCTTCAATATAACTAATAGTAACATTGTAGCAAGTTTAGGGTTTATTTTTATTTTACAGGCAAGTTTGTATTTATTTTAACTAGGTAGAATAGTTATTGAATAGTTATTAACTATTTAATAACTACCTAGCTAAAATAAATACAAATTTACCTGTAAAATAAAACCTAACCTAAGTTACACTAACACCTAACACTACACTATAATTAAATAAATTAACTAAATTAACAACAATTAAATCAATTAAATTAAATTAGCTAAAGTACAAAAAAAAGCAACTAAATTACAGAAAATAATAAACAAATTACAAGATGTTTAAACGAATTACACCTAATCTAATAGCCCTATCAAAATAATAAAAAGCCCCCCCCCAAAATAAAAAAAACCCTAGCCTAAACTAAACTACCAATAGCCTTTAAAGGGGCCTTTTGTGGGGCATTGCCCCAAAGTAATCAACTCTTTTACCTGTAAAAAAAAACAACAACCCCCCAACAGTAAAACCCACCACCCACACAATCAACCCCCCAAATACAATACTATCTAAAAAAACCTAAGCCCCCCATTGCCCTGAAAAGGGCATTTGGATGGGCATTTAGCTCTTTTGCGGCCCAAACCCTAACCTAAAAATAAAACCCACCCATTAAACCCTTAAAAAAACCTAACACTAACCCAATGAAGATCGACTTACTGGGAGAAGTCTTCATTCAAGCCGGGCTGAAGTCCTTAACGAAGCTGGGAGAAGTCTTCATCCAAGCTGGGCGAAGTGGTCCTCGAGACGGGCAGAAGTCTTCATCCAGATGGCATCTTCTATCTTCATCCATCCGGCGTGGAGCGAGTCCATCTTCAAGACATCCAACGCTGAGAATCCTCTTCATCCGACGACTACCCGACGAATGAAGGTTCCTTTAAATGACGTCATCCAAGATGGCGTCCCTTAGATTCCGATTGGCTGATAGAATTCTATCAGCCAATCCAAATTAAGGTAGAAAAAATCCTATTAGCTGATGCAATCAGCCAATAGGATTGAAGTTCAATCCTATTGGCTGATCCAATCAGCCAATAGGCTTGAGCTCGCATTCTATTGGCTGTTCCAATCATTAGGGGTTAATAAATGTAGGTAGGTGGCGGTGATGTTAGGGACGGCAGATTAGAGGTTAATAATATTTATCTAATGTTTGAGAGGCGGGAGTGTGGCAGTTTAGGGGTTAATATGTTTATTATAGTGGCGGTGACGTTGGGGTGGCAGATTAGGGGTTAATAAGTGTAGGTAGGTTGCGGCGACATTGGGGGCGGCAGGTTAGGGGTTAATAAATATAATGTAGGTGTCGGCAATATTGGGGGCAGCGGATTAGGGGTTAATAAATATAATGTAGGTGGCGGCGATATTTTGGGCAGCAGATTAGGGGTTCATAAATATAATGTAGGTGGCGGCAGTGAGCGGCAGATTAGGGGTTCAAATTTTTATTTTAGTATTTGTGATGCGGGAGGGCCTAGGTTAGCCTTTTAGTTATGAGTTTTATGTTACGGCGTTGTACCATAAAACTCTTAACTACTGACTTTTAAATGCGTTAGGACTCTTGACAGGTTAGGGTGTACCGCTCACTTTTTGGCCTCCCAGGACAGACTCGTAATACCGGCGCTATGGAAGTCCGATAGAAAAAAGACTTTACGAAGTTTACGTAAGTTGTTTTGCGGTAAGGCCAAAGAAGTGTGCGGTGCCTCTAAACCTTCAAGACTCGTAATAGCAGAGGGCGTAAAAAAGCAGCGTTAAGACCTCTTAACGCTGCTTTTTTACCATAACGCACAACTCGTAATCTAGCCGTGAGTCTCCTGAACAACTTTCTACCATTATTAGGTGTGATTATTGTAAGAGAGTTGAAGTGCCTTCTCCAGCTAATTTATGTGGCTCATGTTTAGATTTGTTAATGCAATCAGACTAATCTAATGCTTTTTCTCTGGGTACTATTGCACCTACTGTTTGTTCAATACAAGAAAATGCTGATGTAGTGTCTCCTACCATGATTTTTTTTTATCAAGGCTGCAGTTTCTAAGGCATTGGCTGCTCTCCTGCCTTCAAAGAAGCGTAAAAGTTCAGTTGAGATTTTACCTTCAACAAGTTCTATGTGCCATAAGACCAGGGCTACTGTTTTGTGTTCAGATAGTGAAGTTTCCTCTGAGAATGAGGACATCTCATCTGAAGTTTGACCTGATATTTCTTTTTTGTTTTTGTTTTAAGTTGAACATATTTGTTCTCTTTTAAAGGTCTAAATTACTTTAGGGGTTAAAGATCCTAATGTTTCTGATGATAAGCCTTGTAATCATTTAAATTCAGTTTTTAAGACTGTTGTACCTGATGCTGTCTTTGACATGATTACTAGGGAATGGTGTAAGCCAGATAATTTTTTTACTCCTTCTGCAAGGTTTAAAAAGTTATGTCCTTTACCTGCTACTACTTAGACATGTTTGTTTCATTTCGGCTGAATTTGGTTTCAAACAAATTTTGGGCGATTCAGAGATTCGAATGCATCCGAATTTCAAAATCTGCATAACTAAAATCCCGAAAGATTCTGAAAATTAATAAATCGGTTTCCAAATTTTCGGGTCCATTCTTTATTCATATTCAGATTTTTTCATTGTTCTAATCTAAACCGCAGTTCCCTGACATCGCCGACACTAAGTAAATCACGAAATAAAGCTATTAACCCCTAAACCGCAGTTACCCGTCATCGCCGACACAAACTAAACCTATTAACCCCTAAAACACTGTTCACAAACATGGCTGACACAAACTAAACCTATTAACCCTTAAACCGCCGTTCACAAACATGGCCGACGCAAACTAAACCGATTAACCCTTAAACCGCCGTTCACAAACATGGCCGACACAAACTAAACCTATTAACCCCTAAACCGCAGTTCCCAAACTTCGCAGACACTAACTAAACCTATAAAGCCCTAAACCGCCGTACACCCACATCGCCAACACTAACTAAACCTATTAACCCCTAAACCGCCGGCCCCCATATCACAACCTAAATTAAATTATATTAACCCCTAAACCTAACACCCCCTAACTTTAACATAATTAAAATAGACCTAAATTAAAGTTACAATTATTAACTAACTACCTATTTAAAAGTAAATACAAATTTACCTGTGAAATAAAAATAAAACCTAAGCTAGCTACAATATAACTATTTACTAACTACCTAGTTAAAATAAATACATACTTACATGTGAAATAAAAATAAAACCTAAGCTTACACTAATAAAACCTAACATTACTAAAAATAAAAAAACTAACATTACAAAAAATAAAAAAACCTAAGATTACTAAAAAATTAAAACTATAATTACAAAAAATAATAAACACTAAATTTACAAAAAAATAAAAAAACTATCATTACAAAAAAAACAAACAAAATTATCCAAAACAATAAAAATTATTCCTATTCTATTACCCCGTTTGAAAAAAAAAAACCACCCCAAAATAAAAAACCTAATCTATAATAAACTACCGGCCCTTAAGCGAACCTTTTGTAGGACATTGCCCTAAAGTTAACAGCTCTTTTGCTAAAAAATAAAATCAAACACCTCCTAACATTACAACCCCCCAAACCCACAAAATAAAAAACCTAACTAAAAAAAAAACTAATCTACCCATTGCCCTGAAAAGGGCGTTTGTATGGACAGTCTTTTATTGCCCTTAAAAGGGCAATAAACTCTTTTTCGGCCCATTAAAATAAAAAAGCCCTAATGTAAAAAAAAAACCACCTAAAAAAAACCCAAAACCCCCCCTAACACTAACCCCAAAATCGGTACTCAAAGTTGCTGAAGTCTGGCGAAAGATCTTCATCCCAGCGGCGAAGCATCTTCATCCAGGCGGCTCCATGTTCATCCATCACGGGACCAACATCATCTTCATCCCTGCGGAGGTGGAGCATTCAATGCGCGGAGGCAGAGGTCCAGACGGAGGTCCATCGGTCTGACGTGGACGTCCTCTTCATGCGATCGTCTACCACACACTGAGGATTCAATGCAAGGTACCCCTTTTATATTGGGGTACCATTGCATTCCTATTGGCTGAAAATTTAAAATCAGCCAATAGGAATTAGAGCTGATTAAATCCTTTTGGCTGATTTAAACAGCATTTTATAGTTTATTATAGATTAGGGTTTTTTTTATTTTGGGGTGGGTTTATTTTTAAAACAGGGTATTAGGGTAGGAATAATTTCTATTATTTTGGATAATTTTGTTTGTTATTTTTTGCAATAGATTAGGCATTTTGTATTTGAATGGGCAGAAAAAGAGCTGAATGCCCATACAAATGCCCTTTTCGGGGCAATGTGTAGATTAGGTTTATTTTTAATTTGTGGGTTTCGGGGTGGGGGTTTGTAATGTTAGGGGGAGTTTGTTTTTCTTTTTTTTGCAAAAGAGCTGTTCACTTTAGGATATTGCCCAACAAAATGCCATTTTAAAGGCCCTTGGTAGTTTATTATAGATTAGGTTTTTTTTATTTTGGGGTGTTTTTTTTTTTTTTAAATGTGGTATTAGAATAGGAATAAGTTTTATTGTTTTGGATAATTTTGTTTGTTATTTTTTGTAATGGTAGATTTTTATTTTTTGTAATTTTAATGTTTATTATTTTTTGTAATTGTAGTTTTAATTTTTTAGTAATCAGGTTTTTTATTTTTAGTAATGTTAGGTTTTATTAGTGTAAGCTTAGGTTTTATTTTTATTTCACAGGTAAGTTTGTATTTATTTTTAAATAGGTAGTTAGTTAATAATTGTATCTTTAATTTAGGTCTATTTTAATTATGTTAAAGTTAAGGGGTGTTAGGTTGGTTTAGGGGTTAATATAGTTTAATTTAGGTTATTGCTATGTAGGAGCCGGCGGTTTAAGGGTTAATAGGTTTAGTTAGGGTTGGCAATGTCAGGGAACTGTGGTTTAGGGGTTAATAGGTTTAGTTAGTGTTGGCGATGTTTGTGAACGGCGGTTTAGGGGTTAATAGGTTTAGTTAGTGTCAGCGATGTTTGGGAACTGCTGTTTAGGGGTTAATAGGTTTATTTAGTGTCGTCAATGTTTGGGAACTGTGGTTTAGGGGTTAATAGGTTCAGTTAATGTTGGCGATGTAGGGAGGGGTGCAGTTTAGGGGTTAATATGATTAGGTAGTGTTGGCGATATGGTGGGGTGCGGTTTAGGGCTAATAGGTTTAGTTAGTGCCGGCGATGTAGGGGAACGGCGGTTTAGGGGTTAATAGCTTTATTTAGTGATTTAGTTAGTGTTGGCGATGTGGGGGTGCGGTTTAGGGGTTAATAGGTTTAGGTAGTGTTGGCAATGTGGGGGGTGGTTTAGAGGTTTATAGCTTTATTTAGTGTTGGCGATGTGGGTGGCGCAGGGGCGGTTTTAGATCATTTTCTTTGGGCAATCACCAGCAAATTAGTTATGCTAAATTAAATCATTTTTTTGGATCCTTTTGTTTTTTTCGGATCTATTCTTTATTCATATGCATTATTCTATTATAAACTTCAGAATAGAATAATGCATATGAATAAAGAACGGATCCGAAAAAACAATTTAACTTAAATAAATTTGCCGAAACAATTTTTTATTTTAAACTTAACTAAACTAATTTGCCAAAAATATATTATTTATTTAACTAATTAAAACGAAACAAACACATTTTTTAGCGTCCCACATGTCTACTACTAATTTTGATTTATGGGAAACAGTTCCCAAGGTTGATGGGGCCATTTCCGCTCTGGCTAAACGTACTACTTTTCCTTTGGAAGACAGTACTTCTTTTAAAGACCCTTTAGATAGAAAGTTATAGTCTTTTCATATTAGGGCCTTTTTTCATGCAGGTTATATTCTCAGGCCAGTTGTTTCTATTGCTGCTGTATCTGTTGCTTCTACTTTTTAGTTGTCTAGTCTTTTAGAGCAGTATTCTGAAGACTCTGCTAGTGCAAATCTTTTGGGTTTGCTTAAGAATAACAATTATTTGTGATGCTGTATTTGATATTATGAAGATTAATGTTAAAAGCATGCCTTTGGCCATCCTTGCTAGGGGAGCCTTGTGGCTTAAATCCTGGTCTGCTGATATGAAGTCTAAATCTAGATTATTTTCTCTTTCCTTTTAAGGACAGAAGTCATTTGGTTCTGATTTAGATTATATTATATCTACTGTTACTTGAGCTAAAGGGGCTTTTCTTCCTCAAGACAAAAAATCTAAAGGAAAAACCGAAGCTTCTAATTGTTTATGTTCCTTTTTTCTGGACACCTAATGCTAAATGTAACAAGTCAAAGCAGGGTAAGAAATATATCCCTACTACCAAAACTGCATGGAGATGCGGCCCCAATCCAGAAGTTCTGGTAGGTGGCAGATTAAGCCTCTTTCAGGAGGCTTGGTTTCAGTCTGTTCCAGAGTATGGTTTAAAGCCAAATGGTAGTCCCGTAGCATATAAAAATCCCTTTATTTCTTCAAGATGGGAATCCAGAGACAAACACAACGTTTTGGGGTGTTTGTATCCGGATTCCCATGTTGAAGAAATAAAGGGATTTTAATATGCTATGGGACTAATGTGATCTTGGCAGTGGCTGGTGGTTTCCCTTTCACACTGATAATAGTGCTGGTTTGATATATGAATATATTTCAGAGTATTGTTTCTGAGGGATATTTAATAGGATTTAGAATATGGCCTCCCTGAGGAAGTTTTTTCTGTCCAATGTTACAAGGAATCCTGTAAAAACTCAAGCTTTTCTTCAGTCTGTCTCAGATCTGGAAGATATGGGAGTGATTGCTCAAGTTCCTTTGCAAGAACAGGGGATGGGATTTTATTCAAAATATCTTCATTGTTCCAAGGAAGGAAGATACTTTCAGACCAGGTCTCGATCTAAAAGTTCTGGACAGGTTTGTAAGGATTCCATCTTTCAGAATGGAAACTATCCAGACTTTTCTGTCTTTTGTTCAGCAAGTTCAGTTTATGTCCACAATAGATTTAAAGGCTGCTTACCGTCATGTTCCTAGTCACAGAGATAATTTCCAGTGTCTAAGATTTGCATTTCTGTACAGGCATTTTCAGTTTGTTGCCCTATCTTTTGGTCTGGCTACAGCTCCAACAATATTCACAAAGGTTCTGGGTGCCCTTTTGTGTGGGATCAGGTCTCAGGGTATTGCAGTTTTTCCTTACCTGCACCGCATCTTGGTTCAAGTTCCATCTTAGCAGTATCTCACACCAACCAACTCTTGTTGTTTCTTCAACATCATGGTTGGAAGATCAATTTTCCAAAGAGTTCTTTTGTTCCTCAGACAAAAGTAACTTTCTTGGGTTTCCAAATAGATTCAGATATAGGAATAAGATATGCCTAGGGCCAAACTAACGGAGGCTAAGGTAAAATAACAGTAGTATTTAATATAGTAAAATGATATGGTGATAGGTAAAATAACAATGGTATTGGAAATATAGGTAAGTTAATACAATATGACAAATTGCAAGGATCCACGCCTAAAAAATAAAATTATATAAAATAGCAAAACTGGATGATAAAACTGAATAATAAAACCTGCACAATAAAAATTCAAGATTCACAACATAATCATAGTAAATCAGCAATACAGTCCGTGAGTAAAGTGCGTGCAATATAATACAAAAATTACAAAATTACTGTATTGCACGTAATTTTTGTAATTTTTGTATTATATTGCACGCACTTTACTCACGGACTGTATTGCTGATTTACTATAATTATGTTGTGAATCTTGAATTTTTATTGTGCAGGTTTTATTATTCAGTTTCATCATCCAGTTTTGCTATTTTATATGATTTTATTTTTTATGCGTGGATCCTTGCAATTTGTCATATTGTATTAACTTACCTATATTTCCAATACCATTGTTATTTTATCTATAACCATATCATTTTACTATATTAAATACTACTGTTATTTTACCTTAGCCTCCGTTAGTTTGTCGCCTAGGCATATCTTATTCCTATATCTGTATCTATTTCTAGGTGATAGCTAGGTATCACCATCCTGGGCTATTAAGGTATAGTGGGCGCTGGGATATATTTCTGTACCACATTTTTCCAAATAGATTAAGTATTCATGAGTCTTTGTCTAACAGAGCAGAGAAGGCTGAAATTGTTGTCAGCTCGCCTAAACCTCCAGTCTCTCTCAATTCCTTCAGTGTCTCTGTGTATGGAAGTCTAGGTCTAATGATTGCAGCCTCAGATAAACTACCATTTGCTCGATTTCACATGAGGCCTCTGCAGCTTTGTATGCTGTGCCAAAGATGCAGGAATTATACTCAGCTGTCTCAAAGGATATTTTTGGATCCCAGCACAAGTCAGTCTTTGTTGTTACCAATCAATGTTCTAGAACTCCATGCAATTTTCAAGGCCCTTCAATCTTGGCTTCTGTTGAAGAGGGAGTCTCATTTCTGTTTCCAGACAGACAATGTCACAGCAGTAGCTTATATCAACCATCGGGGGGATCTCGCAGTTCCCTGGCAATGATGGAGGTGTCTCTGATTCTCTTATGGGCAGAAACCAATTCTTGTCTAACATGTAATTCATATTCCAGGAGTGAACAACTGGGAGGCAGACTTTCTCAGTCATCAATCCCTACATCCAGGGGAGTGGTCTCTTCACGAGTATGTATTCAATCAGATTGTGGGCCTTTGGGGTCTCCCAGGTACTTTGAGATGTCAATGGATCCTCAGGCAGAGTTAGTGGATGCTCTAGTAGTTCCTTGGTCTTTTCAGCCTGCTTATCTCTTTCCACCTCTGGTTCTTCTTCCCAGAGTAATTTCCAACAAAAAAAAGGCTAGAGAAGTCGTCAGTAAACCTGATTGTCGCAGCGTTGCCTTAAAGGATTTAGTAAACAGACCTGGTTCAAATGTCCAGTTGCCCTCCTTGGCCTCTTCTTCTGTGGTCATACATTCTGTCCCAAGTTCTGTTTTTCTATCCGAATCTCAAGTCTCTGAACTTGATGGCATGGAAATTGAACACTTAATCCTTAAACATAGGGGTTTCTGTGATTCTGTGATTAAAATCTTGATTCAGCTGCATAAGCCTGTAACTTGGAAGATGTAACACAAGGTCTGGAAGGCCTTTAGTTTCTGATGTATAGATCATGGTTTTCTTGGCATTATTTCAGAATTCCTAGGATTCTGCAGTTTTTGCAGGATGGTCTAGATAAGGGCCTATCTGTCTGTTCTCTGAAGGGGCAGATTTCTGCTCTTTCAGTCTTGTTCCACTGAAAGATTGCTAATATTCCTGATTCCTCATAGTTTTTTTTCAGACTCTGGTTCTCAATAAACCTGTTATCATGCCTATTTATCCTCCAAGGAATCTTAACCTGGTGTGAAGGGTTTTGCAGGCTCCTCATTTTGAGCCTATGCATAAATTGAACATTAAACTACTTGTTTTGGAAAGTGTTATTACTTTTGGCTATTTATTCTGGTAGAATAGTTTCTGAGTTATCTGTTCTTTCTTGTAAACCTCCTTAACTGATTTTTCAGCATGATAATGATGTTTGCTAATGTTGTCTGAAGAAACAACCTTAAATAGAGAGATTGTTGTTCCTTCTTTGTGTCCTAATCCTAAAAATGATTCTGAGAGATCTTTGCATTATTTGGATATTTTTAGGGCTTTGAAATATTACATTGACACTTCTAGTTTGTTCATTATTTTTCTTGCCCTAGGAAAGGTCAGCAGGCCTCTGCTGTTTCTTTGGCCTCTTAATTAAAGCTTTTGATTCACAAAGCTAATTTGGAAGCAGGTCAGCCTCTACCACAGTGGATTACTGTTCATTCTACTAGATCAGTTTCCACTTATTGGGCTTTGCATACTTTTACTAAATTCTACAATTTTGATGGTTTGATTCTTTTCAATGAGCCTTTGGTAGAAAGGTTCTTCTTCCGGCAGTTTGATTTTTTGCCTGTTTGATTTAGTTTTAGTGCATTAAAAAAATATTGGGGTTGTGGATTTATTTTCTCAGTGAAAAAGAAGTTTTTAAATCCCTCTCTTTCTGTTATTTCTTGTGGACTCCACTGTATGGGTATTAGTTCTCAATAGTAATGGATTGTGGACTCTCACCACTTGTATGAAAGAAAACATAATTTATGCTTAATAATATGCCTCTTAGTAGTAAAGAGTAATTCCCAAGTGTAATGTATCATGGACTCTCACCACCATAAAATTGATTAATCAGGTAAGCATAAATTATGTTATTTATATGAATATATACAGGTATAAATATATACATGTATATATATATATATATATATATATATATATATATATATATATATTTATATATCCATATGAAAAATAAAGGGCACTCACAGGTCTTTTTATAGTTGATTCTTTATTCAGTAAAAAATAAAATGATTCAGGTTGACATTTCGGCTCCACAATTAAGCCTTTTTCAAGACAATCTACAATGTAAATATTTATACATAAGTAAACATATCATATTTGTTAAAATACAAAATGTGAAATACAAAAAACAAAAATCAAAAAACAAAAAAAACAGTTTTATTCCCTTTACTATCACCATTATAGTGCTCACAGTGCTAAAAAGTACAATAACACACATAAAATACCTATTAACCCCTAAACCGAGGCCCTCCCGCATCGCAAACACTAAAATAAATTTTTAACCCCTAATCTGCCGCTCCGGACATCGCCGCCACTATAATAAAAATATTAACCCCTAAACCGCCACACTCCCGCCTCGCAAACACTAGTTAAATATTATTAACCCCTAATCTGCCATCCCTCACATCGCCGCCACCTACATTATACTTATTAACCCCTAATCTGCCGCTCCGGACATCGCCGCCACCTACATTATACTTAGTAACCCCTAATCTGCTGCCCCAACATCGCCGACACCTACATTATTTTTATTAACTCCTAATCTGCCGCTCCAACGTCGCCGCCACTATTCTAAATTTATTAACCCCTAAACCTAAGTCTAACCCTAACACCCCCTAACTTAAATATAATTTGAATAAATCTAAATACAAATTACTATCATTAACTAAATTATTCCTATTTAAAACTAAATACTTACCTATAAAATAAACCCTAAGCTAGCTACAATATAACTAATAGTTACATTGTAGCTAGCTTAGGGTTTATTTTTATTTTACAAGCAAGTTTGTATTTATTTTAACTAGGTAGAATAGTTATTAAATAGTTAACTATTTAATAACTACCTAGCTAAAATAAATACACATTTACCTGTAAAATAAAACCTAACCTAAGTTACACTAACACCTAACACTACACTACAATTAAATCAATTAATTAAATTAAAAACAATTACATAAATTAACTAAATTAAAAACAATTACATAAATTAAATTAGCTAAAGTACAAAAAACAAACAAACACTAAATTACAGAAAATAATAAACAAATTACAAGATATTTAAACTAATTACACCTAATCTAATAGCCCTATCAAAATAAACCCCCCCAAAATAAAAAAAACCCTAGCCTAAACTAAACTATCAATAGCCCTTAAAAGGGCCTTTTGCGGGGAATTGCCCCAAAGTAATCAGCTCTTTTACCTGAAAAAAAATACAAATAACCCCCCCCAACAGTAAAACTCACCACCCACACAACCGACCCCCAAATAAAATACTAACTAAAAAAAACCTAAGCTCCCCATTGCCTTGAAAAGGGCATTTGGATGGACATTGCCCTTAAAAGGGCAGTTAGCTCTTTTGCGGCTCAAACCCTAATCTAAAAAATAAAACCTACCCAATACACCCTTAAAAAAACCTAACACTAACCCCCTGAAGATCGACTTACTTTTCTGAAGACCCGACATCCATCCTCAAGGAAGCGGCAGAAGTTTTCATCCAACCGGGCCGAAGTCCTCAACGAAGCCGGGAGAAGTCTTCATCCAAGCCGGGCGAAGTGGTCCTCCAGGCGGGCAGAAGTCTTCATCCAGACGGCATCTTCTATCTTCATTCATCCGGCGCAGATGTCTTAAAGATGGATCCACGCTGGATGGATGAAGATAGAAGATGCCGTCTGGATGAGGATAGAAGATGCCGTCTGGATGAAGACTTCTGCCCATCTGGAGGACCACTTTTCCCGGCTTGGATGAAGACTTCTCCCGGATTCGTTGAGGACTTCTTGCCGCTTCGATGAGGACTTCTCCCGGCTTCGTTGAGTATGGATGTCGGATCTTCAAAACTGTAAGTGGATCTTCAGGGGTTAGTGTTAGGTTTTTTTAAGGGTTTATTGGGTGGGTCTTATTTTTAGGTTAGGGCTTTGGGCTGCAATAGAGCTAAATGCCCTTATAAGGGCAATGCCCATCCAAATGCCCTTTTCAGGGCAATGGGGAGCTTAGGTTTTTTCAGTGTATAAGAATATCATCAAATAATATACATATGTATACTTATAAATAATAATATGTCTGTGTAAACCAAATAATTTATTTTTGTTTATGGGACCCAAAAGGGACACTGTATGTAAACCAGCCCCCTCTCTCACTCATTAAATAAATTACTTGCATAACTCTTCCAGAGGATGTTTGGCTGTATAAACAAAACCCTTTTGTTACCACTTCATCAAAATAAATTGCTTTCAAAAGATATCTTGGAGGAAGAGCAGAGTTCTATAGCTTGAGATAGGATAGGACCATTGAGTCACTTCAAAACATCCCTTACCCCATACAGAGAATATAGATGTAAATGTCTAAAACTGTTGATTTAAGGCCTAATGAGATGCTCACAATTTCAAGGAAGTGGAAATTAGCCTGATGGAGCCTCAAAAATACATGCCCATATATGGGTTTCCTGCCAAGGTAAGGAGCCGATCCATGTGGAAAAAGGTTTGAAAACACAAATATTTTTAAGAACTGTAATCTTAACAACCATGTGTAAATTATCTCCTATGGAGTTTTCCATGTGCAGAGAACAGACAAATTAGCATTTAAAATCCCTGTATGGCATAAATAAAAATAAATAAATCTTACAAAAAGAATGATACCAGTTTTTCATGTGTGTGTGAAATAATTTAAATAACACATATACATATATATATATTAAGCTGGGACATAATATATTAAATAAATATTTACTGTGTTGCAAAATAAATACATTGATATATACAAATACTGAACCATTGAATTAAAGATAAACATTTTTTTCTGTTTTCCAGAAATCTAGGGAAAATGACAGGATGAAGACTCGCTAAGCAAAAGCACATGTCATATAGCGAGTACACATGTGGTTGTACCAATGGGGTTGTACTGAATGTGAAACATGCTGTATTTGTATGAATATATATATCAGGATTTTTAATGCTATTAATTTTGGAATAGTTAGCAGTATAAATTACATTGATGTAGTATGATATTAAAAAGGATACCGATGTTTCATATTAAAATAATCAGAATAAATAATGTGACATAATACAATACATTTGAACATGTAATTTAGAAATATAAATAAATTATGGCATTTGATATTACACATTTTAAAGAAACATTTTTACTATCTAGGAATGGTTAAATGGATCTGTTTGTCTGTCATGCTGCCCCCGATGGCCAGAATCCAGTATAACAGTCAAAAGACAACTGTTAAAAGATGCGTTTCCATAGTAACCATGCCAAGCTTAGGGCCAATCCGATAAGACTTCCCAGGTGACCAGTGGGATGATCAGTTTCCGTAGGGCCACCCACATGGTTTCATAAATGATTGAAAACATATATAAGTAAGGCAAGAGAGGGAAAAAGAGACAGGCTGCTGATCTTGAGTGATAACTGACTGATGGGCATTTGAAATGCAATCATTCTAAGCAAGCTGACTGCCTTTTCTCATTGATTGCATAAATTAACTTATCTGTCTTCTGAGATGAAACAAGGAGTTTTTGGTAACTGAATTATCGGTTTTGGTCATTTTGGGTAAAGTATAAAAAAAGGGTTGCAATTAATATTTTAAAACAAGATATATGCATAGTCACTGCAGTTAAATTACAGCTAATAGATTAAAGAGAGCAGTTTGTATTTTAACTAGTATTTCATATATGGTGTATTGTTAAACAAATCCTTGATGCTAAGTAATTTATCTTGGCAAACATATAGATACATATATCTTAGAATTTGTCTTAACTGTAGGTAATTAAGAATTTATTTCCGCTTAGACATAGGAGTTGGTTGTTTGCACAGATAATTTATACAATTTCTGATGTTTTAATAAGAGTGTATATTGTCCTATTGTTTAACTTAGCACTGTTGATTGTACCAGTCTTAATGTTAGTAGCTAATATCTTAGTCTCATTGTGATACTTTAAATGCAATTCTAATTTGGGAGGCTATTGTGAATAAGGCAACTTTTATGAGATTTGCATAGCATATTTTAATAGTTTTAGTGTATAGTATTGATTCATATTCTTGTTCCTACAAATATATTTCAATGTGTTTATAGATATTAACTAATAAAAACAATTTCAGGAATTTATATTAATTTTATTGTCTTAGTATATACATATTTGATTGTGGGTTTATTTTAAAGAATAATTATTAAATATATTGTGTTATAACCCGGCCATATACTGACAGTTTTTTTTAGTTAGGGTTTTATTTGGGGGGTTGGTTGTGTGGGTGGTGTGTTTTACTGTTGGGGGGTTGTTTGTATTTTTTACAGGTAAAAGAGCTGATTTCTTTGGGGCAATGCCCCACAAAAGGCCCTTTTAAGGGCCATAGGTAATTTAGTTTAGGCTAGGGTTGGTTTTTATTTTTGGGGGGCTTTTTATTTTATTTTGATAGGGCTATTAGATTAGGTGTAATTAGTTTAAATATCTTGTAATTTGTTTTTTATTTTGTTTAATTTAGTGTTTGTTTTTTTGTAATTTAGGTAATTGTATTTAATTTAGTTAATTGTATTTAATTTAGGTAATTTATTTAATTGCAGTGTAGTGTTAGGTGTTAGTGTAACTTAGGTCAGGTTTTATTTTACAGGTAAATTTGTATTTATTTTAGCTAGGTAGTTAGTAAATAGTTAATAGCTATTTAGTAACTATTCTACCTAGTTAAAATAAATACAAACTTGCCTGTAAAATAAAAATAAACCCTAAGCTAGATACAATGTAACTATTAGTTATATTGTAGCTAGCTTAGGGTTTATTTTACAGGTAAGTATTTATTTTTAAATAGGAATTATTAAGTTATTAATTGTAGGTTTTATTTAGATTTAATTTGATTATATTTAAGTTAGGGGGTGTTAGGGTTAGACTTAGGTTTAGGGGTTAATAAATTTACTATAGTGGTGGCAACGTTGGAGGCGGCAGATTAGGGGTTAATAAATGTAGGTAGGTGGTGGCGATGTTAGGGACAGCAGATAAGGGGTTAATAATATTTAACTAGTGTTTACGATGCAGGATTGTGGCGGTTTAGGGGTTAATATGCTTATTCTAGTGGCGGCGATGTCGGGAGGGCCTCGGTTTAGGGGTTAATAATTTTATTTTAGTGTTTGCGATGCGGGAGGGCCTCGGTTTAGGGGTTAATAGGTAGTTTATGGGTGTTAGTGTACTTTTTAACACTTTAGTTATGAGTTTTATGCTACAGCTTTGTAGTGTAAAACTCATAACTACTGACTTTAGAATGCGTTACGAATCTTGCGTGATAGGCTGTACCGCTCACTTTTTGGCCAAAATAAAAAAAGCTTGTAATACCGGCGCAATGGTAGTCCCATTGAAAATAGACTATATGCAAATTGCGTAAGTTGATTTGCGATAAGGCCAAAAACGTGTGCGGGACAGCTGTACCTATAAGACTCGTAATAGCAGCGGTAGGAAAAAAGCAGCGTTATGAGCCTTAACGCTGCTTTTTTACTCGAAACTCGTAATCTAGCTGTAAGTTTTTACAAAGTATTAAGTTTAAACTTAGCTTACAATTATCCAACAGTCCACTATTAAATACCTTACGGCTAGATTACGAGTTTTGCATTATGAGCGGCTTGTTACTAACTTGCAAGTTATTTCCACCACTCACCTCCCTATAGCGCTGCTATTACAGGTTTTCAAAAAACCGGCGTTTGCAGGCAATATGGCAGCATTGAGCAAAATTTAGCTCCATACCGCACTCAATTACCAGCGTTGCTTTGAGCTGGTTTTACATGCTCGTGCACGATTTCCCCATAGACATCAATGGGGAGAGCCGGCCAAAAAAAACCCCTAACACCTGAAATAAAGAGCGTAAAGCTCCGTAACGCAGCCCCATTGATTCCTATGGGGAAAGAAAAGTTATGTTTACACCTAACATAAATCCCGAGTCTAAACACCCCTAATCTGCTGCCCCCGACATCGCCGACACCTACATTACACTTATTAACTCCTAATCTGCCGCCCCCAATGTCACCAGCACCTACCTACACTTATTAACCCCTAATCTGCCGCCACAATGTCGCCGCCACCTACATTATACTTATTAACCCCTAATCTGCTGCCCCGACATTGCCGCCACCTACATTACACTTATTAACCCCTAATCTGCTGCCCCCAATGTCGACGCCACTATACTAAAGTTATTAACCCCTAAACCTAACCCTAAGTCTAACCCTAACACCCACTAGCTTTAACATAATTAAAATAAATCTAAATAAAAATAATTAAAATAAATCTAAATAAAAATACTTACCTATAAAATAAAACCTAAGCTAGCTACAATAAAACTAATAGATACATTTTATCTATCTTAGGTTTTATATTTATTTCACAGGTAAGTTTGTATGTATTTTAACTAGGTAGACTAGTTAGTATAAAGTTATTAACTATTTACTAACTACCTAGTTAAAATAAATACAAATTTACCTGTAAAATAAAACCTAACCTGTCTTACACTAACACCTAACCTTACACTACAATTAAATAAAATACATTAATTAAATACAATTTACTAAAAAAAAAAAAAATTAAAAACACTAAATTACACAAAATAAAAAAGAAATGATCAAATATTTAAACTAATTACACATAATCTAATAGCCCTATAAAAATAAAAAAGCCCCCCCCCAAAAAAAATAACAAAAAAAACCCTAGCCTAAACTAAACTGCCAATAGCCCTTAAAAGGTCCTTTTGCTGGGCATTGCCCCAAAGAGATCAGCTCTTTTACCTGTAAAAAAAATACAAACAACCCCCCAACAGTAAAACCCACCACCCACAAAACCAAACCCCCCAAATAAAACCCTATCTATATAAACCTAAGCGCCCCATTGCCCTGAAAAGGGCATTTGGATGGGCATTGCCCTTAAAAGGGCATTTAGCTCTTTTTCCTTGCCCAAAACCCTAAGCAAAAAATAAAACCCACCCAATAAACCCTTAAAAAAAACCTAACACTAACCCCCGAAAGATCCACTTACAGTTTTTGAAGACCAGACATCCATCCTCAATGAAGCCAGGAGAAGTCTTTATCCAAGCAGCAAGAAGTCCTCAACGAAGCCGGGAGAAGTCTTCATCCAAGCCGCAAGAAGTGGTCCTCCAGACGGGCAGAAGTGTTCATCCAGATGGCATCTTCTATCTTCATCCTTCCGATGTGGAGCGGCTCCATCTTCAAGACATCCGGCTCTTCCAATCAGCTAATTGAATGCAAGCTCAATCATATTGGCTGATTGGATCAGCCAATAGGATTGAAGCTCAATGATATTGGCTGATTGCATCAGCCAATAGGATTTTTTCATCTTTAATTCCGATTGGCTGCATTTAAGGGACGCCATCTTGGATGACGTCCCTTAAAGGAACCTTCATTCTTCAGTAGCCTGTCGAAAGAAGAGTATGCTCCACGCCGGATGTCTTGAAGAGGGGTTTGGTTGTGTGGGTGGTGGGTTTTACTGTTGGGGGCTTGTTTGTATTTTTTTTACAGGTAAAAGAGACAATTTCTTTGGTGCAATGCCCCGCAAAAGGCCCTTTTAAGGGCTATTGGCAGTTTAGTTTAGGCTAGGGTTTTTTTTTATTTTGGGGGGGCTTTTTTATTTTTATAGGGCTATTAGATTAGGTGTAATTAGTTTAACTATTTGATAATTTCTTTTTTATTTTGTGTAATTTAGTGTTTTTTATTTTTTGTAATTTAGTTAATTGTATTTAATTAATGTAATTTATTTAATTTTAGTGTAAGGTTAGGTGTTAGTGTAAGACAGGTTAGGTTTTATTTTACAGGTAAATTTCTATTTATTTTAACTAGGTAGTTAGTAAATAGTTAATAACTAACTAGTCTACCTAGTTAAAATAAATACAAACTTACCTGTGAAATTAAAATAAAACAACAAAAGATATTTTGGTGCACATCCAACCACTTAAGTCCACTCTTTCATGGCATATTAGTATATGCTTCTGTCTGCCAAATATACTTACATAGCTTCTAATAAGATTGGGATAAACATCTCACAATAATATGAGCTTATATTTGTGCTGCAAAAACAAATATACTTCTATCTGCTAAATATATTTACATAGTTCAAATAAAATTGAGATTAACATCTTGCAATAGTATTGACTTATATTTATGCTGCAAAATTTTTTTTTTTTTTTGCTTTTTAAAAAATGCCTTTAAATGAAATGGGATCTTAGTCACACAATATGATCATATTCTGCTAAGCCAGTCTACCACTTACAAGGTGTCCCACATCAGACCGGTCCTATACTAACCAGTTTCCACACTGCAGCAAGTCATGTCTACACAGTGTGAAGCTTTCTAGCTTATTGAGTATATTTATCAGGAACACACCTGGGCTGGGTGGCGTGCAGTAACCAAAGGGGAGGGATTTGGTCAGCTCCCTATTTAAGAAATACAACAGAGGGTTTTTTTGGTTACGCACACCACAAAAGGACTGTTTAAACTTAACACACATATTGTGGGAGTGCTACCAAAGTGACCAAAATAATTACAAAACAACAAAAGATATTTTGGTGCACATCCAACCACTTAAGTCCACTCTTTCATGGCATATTAGTATATGCTTCTGTCTGCCAAATATACTTACATAGCTTCTAATAAGATTGGGATAAACATCTCACAATAATATGAGCTTATATTTGTGCTGCAAAAACAAATATACTTCTATCTGCTAAATATATTTACATAGTTCAAATAAAATTGAGATTAACATCTTGCAATAGTATTGACTTATATTTATGCTGCAAATTTTTTTATTTTTTATTTTTTTTTTGCTTTTTAAAAAATGCCTTTAAATGAAATGGGATCTTAGTCACACAATATGATCATATTCTGCTAAGCCAGTCTACCACTTACAAGGTGTCCCACATCAGACCGGTCCTATACTAACCAGTTTCCACACTGCAGCAAGTCATGTCTACACAGTGTGAAGCTTTCTAGCTTATTGAGTATATTTATCAGGAACACACCTGGGCTGGGTGGCGTGCAGTAACCAAAGGGGAGGGATTTGGTCAGCTCCCTATTTAAGAAATACAACAGAGGGTTTTTTTGGTTACGCACACCACAAAAGGACGTGGTGCGGCTCCATCTTCAAGACATCCGGCTCTTCCAATCAGCTAATTGAATGCAAGCTCAATCATATTGGCTGATTGGATCAGCCAATAGGATTGAAGCTCAATGATATTGGCTGATTGCATCAGCCAATAGGATTTTTTCATCTTTAATTCCGATTGGCTGCATTTAAGGGACGCCATCTTGGATGACGTCCCGTAAAGGAACCTTCATTCTTCAGTAGCCTGTCGAAAGAAGAGGATGCTCCACGCCGGATGTCTTGAAGAGGGGTTTGGTTGTGTGGGTGGTGGGTTTTACTGTTGGGGGCTTGTTTGTATTTTTTTTACAGGTAAAAGAGCCAATTTCTTTGGTGAAATGCCCCGCAAAAGGCCCTTTTAAGGGCTATTGGCAGTTTAGTTTAGGCTAGGGGTTTTTTTTATTTTGGGGGGGCTTTTTTATTTTTATAGGGCTATTAGATTAGGTGTAATTTCTTTTTTATTTTGTGTAATTTAGTGTTTTTTATTTTTTGTAATTTAGTTAATTGTATTTAATTAATGTAATTTATTTAATTTTAGTGTAAGGTTAGGTGTTAGTGTAAGACAGGTTAGGTTTTATTTTACAGGTAAATTTGTATTTATTTTAACTAGGTAGTTAGTAAATAGTTAATAACTAACTAGTCTACCTAGTTAAAATAAATACAAACTTACCTGTGAAATTAAAATAAAACCTAAGTTTAGTTATATTGTAGCTAGCTTAGTTTTTATTTTATAGGTATTTAGTTTTAAATAGGAATTATTTAGGTATTAATTGTAATTTTTATTTAGATTTTTTTTTTTGTTGTAAATAAATGTTTTATTGAAGTTGAAGTAAAGATTAACAAACAAGATTCACCTTTGAGACAATATCACATCAAAGAAAGTCTTACATTGTCTAGAAGCTGATATTGGTGACAAAACAGTATTCACTTATAATAAGAAAGTTACGTATCAAATTTTAACATGGTGCTAGACAGAAGTTTAGGTGAAATGAAATAGAACTTAATTTTATATTATAATACTGACAGATGATCTCCACAACACAATAGAGAACACTCCATAACATATCTGAATCAGGGTATCAGCCTGTGGAGAGTTAGTATATGTGTCTGACACTTTTGGGCCGACGTATATAGGGGGGAAGGGGATATCAGCGGGCAGAGTATTAAGGGAGGGGGGGGGCATGTCTAGGGATATGTTGATACAGCATGAGCTAAGAAATTTGTAAATATGGCTTACAGTCAAGATCAGTAGGTGGATTATGTGAGTCCAAAGATAAGCTCCTACGTTTGGTGGAAGATTCAAAAGGACCTTAAGTAAGGGGTAGGGAGGGGAATATTTCAAAGGCGCTTGAAAGGAAAACACTCTGTGGGTCTGCTGAATTGAGAAATAACTATGATCAGAATTTTTAATAAGGAATGGGCGACTGTATGGCACATGGAAATAGGGGGTAGAAGAACGTGATATTACATAATTAAGGGTGACACTAAATTGTGGCAAACTGAATATCAGCCAGTAAAATTGGCTCTAGAGGTAGGTAAGGCATATAGATACTACAGATGCTTTATGTCAAATATAACAGAAGGTAGATTGACTCAAATGAGTTTTGTGTAGAGTGGTGTAACATTAAATCCTTCAATATATTGAAAACTAAGGGCAGATAGTGGACCCTTAAAATGGAGTAATGTGGTTAGGTCATGGTATATTGTCCTTGTACTTAATCTCAGTATTCTAATGTAATATTACCAGTCACTATAAACAGTTGTTATTAACAAGCTACAATGGGAGTATGTCAATATATATATATATATATATATATATATATATATATATGATGAAGGCAGTATCTGTATTTAATAAATATGTTATAGAGTGTATAGGTTCACTGGTTCAGGATCAATACTATGTGTTTTGGAAGGAGCTTGTATGATATCATAGACTCTGTAAAAGAATCAAGTCTAGACATACAGGAACCTAGAGACCCCTACATGTGCAAACTGATTACAATATGCCCATAAAATTAAGCATATTTGTGTTTAGAGCAATAAAAATATAATTGGCTCGCGTCTATGCGCTGCACGAGGTACAATGACAGGCATAATTGGAGGGATGGAAATACCACTATGGAACTAAGCCTGATGGGAGGGAAAACTCGCTGAAATAAAACTTGTGTCATGCTATGGTATAGAGCTAGCGGTGAAATACTAAATGAAACAGTGAGTCATTACTTTGTGGGAAGTACTAGATGAGGCCTTAATGTGTGTGCCTGACTGTGCACAAATAAAGAACTGTTTAGGGAAAGGAATGGCGTGCAATGGTTCTTCTGACTGAGAATAGGAATATATATAAGCTTTAGGAACCTAGTAAAGGGATCCTTTTTATAAGTAACTCAAAAGGTGTCTCTATAATCGCTCAAATTCTAATAAGGTAGTGAGTTAAATATTAGAACAGTCCTATATGGATGTTTGAGATTTCAGCATGTAGAGTCTCACTATCTAAAAGTCGGGGGTGAGGTTATAGATCTAAGGGAAGTCAAATCTTTCCACATGGTAGCCCCAACCAGAGTGGTACTTGGTCCTATCAGCCGCAATGAAACATAATACAGAGGGAGATTGTATCTACAAATATGAGGATTGAGTGAGATTAATGATAAAACAGTGATCAGCAAGGCAGGTTTTAAAATAAATGTATCATGTCAGCCCCTCATATCAATTAAACACATAGCATTATGTATATCTACTCATGCATAAAACAAGCACTGTTCAGAGACGTTAACCATTAGTGCATCAGAGTGGTCTGTTGTAGACACTACTTACATATAGATGTGAGGGCTGGAATATAGAAAACAAAAACATCAGAGTATTAATTAATACTAACTCCTAACTAAAATTACCCATATCAAACTTTCCCATTATGTAAAAACAGAATAATTATTAACTTGCATGGGAAGAAACATAACTTAATACAGTTGGGTAATCGTTTTTTTGTTTTTTTTTTGTTTTTCTTTTTAAATCATCCCACACCAGTTCGGAGATTATATTGCTCCAAGCTGTTATGAAAGAAGAGGCCATTTCCTCGGGCCAATAGAGCAGGTAAGCGTTCTAGTGCATATAGGAGCGGGGGCCTCTGAATCAGATGAAGCGCTTCACAAAACACAAGAACCGCCGACAGGCGATGACTAAGTCCTGAGTCCCATCTAGGGAGGTCAGCTGAGCCTCCCCAGTCAATGGTCAGAGGAGAGTGGTCACCCTACATGTACTTCTTCCAGGTGTGAGGCGGGCAGTATCAGGAGCTGGACCTGCTGAGTACTTGTGGCCATCTTGAAACTTAGTGAGCTGGTACTTGTAGGTAGACTCCTCCGTGTGTCCTCAGAATGGGAGGGTAGAATTTCAGTGAGGACGATTCCGCTCACATTGTTAGTCCCTGCATTGTAGTGTGGAACTCCGCTATACCCCACGCTCTGTATTGGGAAGCATAGCTGAGCAGGAGTTATCTCTTTACGCGGCCCCATGAATTCTGAGTGATTGCTCGCAAGTCTGCAACCGGTGCAGTCTTGTATGCGTGCTTCTCTGATGATAGTAGTAAGATCATCAAACTCTCTGTCCATCTTATTTGCGAGCTCTGTGAGCAATGTTTGGATATTTATGTGCTCCATTTTAAGGTGGCGGTAAGGCGATCCTGTTGAGCTTAATTATCTAGTGGGTAATTGGTAGTAGGTGAAGGCCGGCGCCACTCTTTATGTCGGTCTGTTCTGCTGAAACGGAGTGAAACATATACCAAACTGTTCCGTTAAATATCAGGGAGCAGGCATAAGAGTTGTGGGTCTTTTTTTGCGTAGGATTCAGAAGATATTTGAGGAGATTTTTGCAGCAAAATCAGAGCTGCTAAGAAGTGCGACTCATCATGGCGCCGGCTAGACACGCCCCAATTTAGATTTATTTTAATTATGTTAAAGTTAGTGGGGGTTAGGGTTAGGGTTAGACTTATGGTTAGGTTTAGGGGTTTATAACTTTAGTATAGTGGTGGCGATTTGGGGGCAGCAGATTAGGGGTTAATAACAGTAATGTAGGTTGCGGCAATGTTAGGGACAGCAGATTAGGGGTTAATAATATTTAACTAGTGTTTGTGATGCGGGAGTAAGGCGGTTTAGGGGTTAATATGTTTATTATAGTGGAGGCGATGTCGGGAGCGGCAGATTAGGGGTCAATAATTTTATTTTAGTGTTTGCAATGCGGGAGGGCCTTGGTTTAGGGGTTAATAGGTAGTTTATGGGTGTTAGTGTACTTTTTAGCACTTTAGTTATGAGGTTTATGTTACGGCTTTGTAACATAAAAGCCATAACTACTGACTTTCAGTTTACGGTACGGATCTTGACGGTATAGGCTGTACCGCTCACTTTTTGGCCGAACAGGCAAACTTGTAATACCGGCGCTATGGAAGTCCCATTGAAAAGGGACTTTTTGAAAGCTGCAGTAGTTACGTTGCGTTACTGCAAGACTCATAATACCAGCGGTAGTGAAAAAGCAGCGTTATGAAGCTTTTTCACTCATAACGCAAAACTCGTAATCTAGCCATTAGTTTGTATGTGTGGCTTGTTCACATCGCCATATCCAAATGCTGTATGGTTTAATCAATCCACAGCTGATTTAAATACCCACAATGGCCAAACCTCTATGATGCAGAATGCATCACTACTAAAGGGGCGTGAAGATATTGCAGAGTGATACAAATCATTAAACCACTAATCTAACTTATTCTTGCAGGCTGAATATATCAATATTTTGACAACTGCTTATTGTTTCTTATGCTTATGTGTGGATAGTAATACTGCCTTATACTGAAACTTATACTGAAACAGTGTATATTTATTACGGTTTCATGTTAAAGCCATGTAATACAAAAGTAGGTACAATCTTACATGTGCACAAACATCCATTTCCTCCAATTCATTGATGCTCTTAATAGCCCATTCTAAGATGGGATATATATCGTGGGTTCAATAAGTAACAATTAAATTCACAGTCTACCATACATTGTGTAATGTTAAAACTGGAACAATTTTGCATGTGCATAAACCTCTGTATCCTCCAACGTAACAGTTTACCATGTGCTATGCTGTTTTAGCTTAAAAAATTAAGGCCTAGATTTAGAGTTTGGCGGTAGCCGTCAAAACCAGCGTTAGAGGCTCCTAACGCTGGTTTTTACCGCCCGCTGGTATTTGGAGTCAGTCAGGAAAGGGTCTAACGCTCACTTTGCAGCCGCGACTTTTCCATACCGCAGATCCCCCTACGCCATTTGCGTATCCTATCTTTTCAATGGGATCTTTCTAACGCTGGTATTTAGAGTCTTGGCTGAAGTGAGCGTTAGAAATCTAACGACAAAACTCCAGCCGCAAAAAAAAGTCAGTAGTTAAGAGCTTTCTGGGCTAACGCCGGTTTATAAAGCTCTTAACTACTGTGCTCTAAAGTACACTAACACCCATAAACTACCTATGTACCCCTAAACCGAGGTCCCCCCACATCGCCACCACTCTATTAAATTTTTTTAACCCCTAATCTGCCGCTCCGTACACCGCCGCCACCTACGTTATCCCTATGTACCCCTAATCTGCTGCCCCTAATACCGCCGACACCTACATAATATTTATTAACCCCTAATCTGCCGCCCCCAACGTCGCCGCCACCTACCTACACTTATTAACCCCTAATCTGCCGACCGGACCGCACTGCTACTATAATAAATGTATTAACCCCTAATCCGCCTCACTCCCGTCTCAATAACCCTATAATAAATAGTATTAACCCCTAATCTGCCCTCCCTAACATCGCCGACACCTAACTTCAAGCATTAACCCCTAATCTGCCGACCGGAGCTCACCGCTACTCTAATAATTTTTTTAACCCCTAAAGCTAATTCTAACCCTAACCCTAAATTAACTCTTATTAAATAAATTATTCCTATTTAAAGCTAAATACTTACCTGTAAAATAAACCCTAATATAGCTACAATATAAATAATAATTATATTGTAGCTATTTTAGGATTAATATTTATTTTACAGGCAACTTTGTATTTATTTTAACCAGGTACAATAGCTATTAAATAGTTAATAACTATTTAATAGCTACCTAGTTAAAATAATTACAAAATTACCTGTAAAATAAATCCTAACCTAAGTTACAATTAAACCTAACACTACACTATCAATAAATTAATTACATAAAATACCTACAATTATCTACAATTAAACCTAACACTACACTATCAATAAATTAATTAAATACAATACCTACAATTACCTACAATTAAACCTAACACTACACTATCAATAAATTAATTAAATACAATACCTACAAATAAATACAATTAAATAAACTAACTAAAGTACAAAGATAAAAAAGAACTAAGTTACAAATATAAAAAAAATATTTACAAACATTAGAAAAATATTACAACAATATTAAACTAATTACACCTACTCTAAGCCCCCTAATAAAATAAAAAAATGCCCTACCCTATTCTAAAATTAAAATAGAAAAGCTCTTTTACCTTACCAGCCCTGAAAAGGGCCCTTTGCGGGGCATGCCCCAAAGAATTCAGCTCTTTTGCCTGTAAAAAAAAACATACAATACCCCCCCCAACATTACAACCCACCACCCACATACCCCTAATCTAACCCAAACCCCCCTTAAATAAACCTAACACTAAGCCCCTGAAGATCTCCCTACCTTGTCTTCACCACGCCGGGTTCACCGATCGATCCAGAAGAGCTCCTCCGATGTCTTGATCCAAGCCCAAGCGGGGGGCTGAAGATGTCCATGATCCGACTGAATTCTTCATCCAAGCGGGAGCTGAAGAGGTCCATGATTGGGCTGAAGTCTTCATCCAAGCGGGAGCTGAAGAGGTCCATGATCGGGCTGAAGTCTTCTATCAAGCGGCATCTTCAATCTTCTTTCTTCCGGATCCATGTTCATCCAATGAAAGAAAGATCCCAGATCCCTTATATACACTCTTAAGTTTTTGTTCTTACATTAGTTTTTTTGCAAAAAAGGTTATGAAACTGTCTGTGTTTTTTGTTCCTGTCCAGATATATCCCGACCAACAAATGTCTCAACCACGGATGAGTCATTTGTTCTTTTAGAATACATATTGTTTTGTTCAGCATTTTTTCAATCAAAATAAGTTATATATTAGCTTCAAGTCTATGCCATGTCAGCAACTCAGGATATCTTTAATCTATATAGATTCATATAGGCCAAGAAGACTGGTTCACATTCATCACACTCTATATGGCCTGCCATGTAAGGTTAGATATACATCCAGCAAAAGGTATTAGTGAGTAACTATACATAGTGTTTGTGAAGCTATTTCAATCAACATTTTCAATTGTATAGGTAGGATTGTCCAATCACAGACATTAATAGTATCTTGCAATAAACATGGTTCATATAGTCTGGAATGAACAGTACATACCACTCCTTCTATCATCTCTTCACATAAATTTAAATCATGTGTTAAATTATTAGTATCAATATGGGTACCTTTTAAACTGAGGCATCCAATATGCACCTGCTAAAATCATAGGTAAAGCTATAAATTTGCACATAATATCTATGTCGGTAATATTATATAATTGTACATTTCCTTTACATATTGTATCATTACAATTGATTAAAGCACATTCCAACTTTATTCACATGTTGGAATTTTTTATGTTCAATAATTGTTTCCATAATCCTAAATGACCAATCATTAATCTAGTTTGAGCAGCATTTTTGTTGTTGTTGTTGGATTTGAGTTAATGTTTCAATACTACACACTGTCCAATGGATAAAGGAAGATAAATTATGAGTTAAATTCCCCCCCCCCCCCATAAGTCGTGGCATTAACTAAATCCAATACATCAAAACTAATAACTAATTGCTTTTGTTGTGTCTTAAAAGTATTAGGCATCCATCTAGCCTGATAATTTAAAGCCTTGTTCATGCCTTGTCCCACATTATGTAATCTATTTGCTAAAGTTTCTATATCAAATCCATTCAGTGTTCCTGCAATTGTACCGTATGATCCTAACAAGGTATCATACCATGCCCTTCGGGTTTGTATTTTACACCCTGTTGGTGGACATTGAACTTCTACATCTACAAAGATATTTTGTACATTTAATCCAACCTTTCTACAAGTTTAAGGTATCCTTTTAATTTTTCCTGGATAAAAAACTTTACTATTCTTATTAATTCAAATAATATATTGTGCCCATAAATTTTAATTACTAATTTTGGAAGCATTATAACACACACAATACATACAAGTTTGACATATTATACACAAGAATTCCCTTGGTATACGTATAATGTAGATCTGTGGAACTATTTTGTGCTAATGTTTGTATAGTCTGTATTCTTTCTTGAACAGTGGTCCATATATACCCCAAATTGACTCCAGCACAGCGTATTGAAGTCAGATCTTGGATATTTATAGTTCCGGTAACATCATATAAACAGTAATTCAGTCGATACTTTTATCCTGATGGGGGTGTCCAAAAATATCCTAAACTTTTCTGTCCCCTTCTTGAATATATAATATTTATTTTCCATTATTCACTAAAATTAGTGTTCAGGAGGTATCTGGCATTCTATTCCATTTTTAATCAATTCTACCTCTCCTGGTTTAAATTATGCTAACTATTGCCCCTTTAAAAAAAAGAAAAAATTTGGGATTGCCATAAATTAAAGTAGCCTCTGCCCCACTAACTAATAAGGTGGGAACTTATTGTACATTACTGATTTCCAATGTATCTGCAAATTTACATAGGGGCGGTTATCAATAATCTGTAAAGCATGGGATTTATTACACTGTTCTTAAAGGGACAGTCTAGTCAAAACTAAACTTTCATGATTCAGATAGGGCATGCAATTTTTTTTTAATTTTTTTTTATTACTTTATTTATGATCAGTGGAGCGTACAAAAATAAAAAGAAATCACATTTTGTGCCACGCAGGGCCCATGACAAAGAAAAAGAAAAATATTACATAAGATTATAAAAGAATATTTATCAATGTTATTGACATTTCACAAGGTTTTGTTGAATGCTCCACTGAGGAATTTTCTCTTTCCCCCCCCCTCTTTCCCCTTTTTTTGTTACAAAAACAATTTGCTTGAATGCCATGCCTCGCATGACATTCTGTACCAGTGAGGAACTAAAAATAGAAACATAAACACAAACGGAGCAGAGAAAAAAAAAAAAAAAAAAGGGGAGGGGAGGGGAGGGGGGGGGGGGGAAGGGGGGGGGGGGTTAAAGGGGGGAGGGGAAAATGGAAGGGGGGGATAATCATTTTTGGAGAGAAGAGGGGGCAAGCCAAGGAAATGTACATAGTTCCCTACCTTTCCTCCCCGATCACCAAATGCCAAGAAGAACTATTTCTGAGTTTTTAAATGGGAAGATCAAATAATCAATTTCACTTTCATGAAGTGTCTTTATGAACACTGCCCATTTGTTAAAAAAATTCTTTATTTCCGATTCCTTGTCAATGTTTGCACCTTTTTGTTCTATTACACATTGTTTTTTTAAATAATTTTTAACTTCAGTGATCGTTGGTAGTGTTCTCATTTTCCACTTTTTGCAGATCAAATATCTGGAAGCTAAGATGGACAAGTTTATTAATTTTTCATTATTTTGATAGATATTTTCCCTATTTAGACATAAAATAATTTGGTATAGTGATAAAGTAAGCATCTCGGCTTTCAAGGTAGTTTTGAGCCAGTATTCTAATTTACTCCAATAACCTCTAATTTTGGGACAATGCCAAAACATGTGTATAAGATTTGCTGCCGGATAAGAGCACTTAGGGCATTTGCTAAACTGTTGATTATGCACTCTGAGGCCTTTCTCCGGGGTGAAATAGGCCCTGTGCAGAAGTTTAATGTGCGCCTCTCGCCAGGTAGCCGATAAAGTGGTTGTTGCCACTTTGTTGATACTTGGTGCTACCAAAACTTCTTTAACCCATTGTGTCTTTAGTTTTAAAGATTCCTCTAAGTTTAGATGGGTTTCTTGTAAAAAACCGATGTCGGCTTGGATCTTTCGAAGATAGGCAAGTATCGCTTTTCATTTGCATTTTTTTTTTTTTTTTTAAATTATTTTTTTTATTGAAGTGAAAAACCAATACAGAGTATAGGGTATGTCTCAAAACATTCACGAGACAATGTGTACAGAGCATAATTAGGAGACAATGTATTCAAGTATCTCAAACATTTCCAAAAAATATGGGCTATCACATAAAGAGACTTCAGTTTTGTTTTAGAGTATAACAAATGTAATATAAGCAAAAAAAAATCCTCTCCTAGCTATATACATAGAAAAGCAAGGTAGCCAATCAGGTAAGGGTAAAACTAGGGAGGAGGTGACTCTATAGTTATATAGGGAAGAGGGATGCAGCGGGCAAGAGCCGCTCAAAATGTAATAGGGGGGGATGGGGGGGGGGGATGGGAGGGCGGAGCCAGTTAGCATGTCAACACCAGGGACAAATTTAGGTTGGACTAGGGTATTATTACTTAATATAAATAAATCACACTCATCTAAACCCTTGTATTTCTAAAGAGGGGGCCTAGAATCATATAATATGTTATCAAATGGAGGGGGGACGTAAGAGTAGTTGGAAACTGGGGGGCTTGGGGAACTTCTGGGTGAGCCCCTCTCCTAGGGGAGTGCCACCTATAGGCGATGCTGGAAAAGGAGAAGGGATATGACCCGCAGGCATAAGTACCAGCGGGAAAGGGAGGAGAGGGGCTCAATCAATATAACTATTATGTGCTAGTAATATGAGTAAGAACATAGATAAATTAGGAATGACAGTCATATAGTCACAGAAAATGATAGCCTGTAACAAATAATATAAATATAACACAACAATTAGGCAAAAGAGAGGTCACGTGTACCCATATAAACAACAATAACCATTAAACGCATTATAGAAAGCCGGGATATACTAAGGAGAGTCTGGCTTACATATATACTCAATGATATTACTATGGGTATTATGAAGAGCAAAATATGTTGATGAGGTAAAATAAACTGTGGATATACTCAACAAGCTATAGGTATTAATTCCATATATATCTATCAAACCCATTTAGAAGATATAGTGAATATGCAACATAATAAACCTTAAAAGACAAGGTGGCTGGTCTAGGGGCACTGCCGAATATTGGTTAGGTACTCCTAAGCCATTAGATAGAAATAGCCATATTTAGTGGGGCAGACACCATGCTAATTTATAGCCTAGAAGGGGGTAAGTGGCTATGCTAAAATATTTATGTGGTTTTCTATTTAGTATATAGGTAGTGGCAGCAAGGTTATTCTTCAGATACCAGAAATCCCAAAACTATTCTGGTAGTACACAGGGGGAATAGTGCGATGAGACTATATGCGTAACAAAAGGTATTAGGTAGATATATACAGATTGGGGCCAAGTTCTCTCAGTTCGGCAATTGGGGGGAGAAATCAATGAAGGAGAAGTGGAGGGCTAAGCCGACTAGGATACCGGGATAATAAAGACTACAGGGCAAATGATCTTGATAGTTACAGGAGCTCTAATCTAACAACAGAAACATGGTCATACATACACGTTGCCCCACATATCATGCCATATATCTTAACTGAATGCTATTATATAGGGAGGGGTCGTAGAGAAGTAGAAGGCAACTGAGTCTTTGAGTCTTAATCCAAGACGTAATACAAATAAATTTGCTTACAAAAAAATTAATAAGAATAGCTCTCAACAACATTATGTGGAGGAGGGGAAATTAGTAAACATGGACTATAGGGGACTTCTAGGTGAGCCCCTCTCCTAGGGAAATGCCAGCTATAGGCGATGTGGGAAAAGGGAATATGGGTATGACCCGCAGGCAACCAGTACCGGCGGGAAAGGGAGGAGAGGAGCCCAACAGAAACAGATGATTTGTACTAAGTAGGGGGAGATGAGAAGTAGTATTAGGAACTATATAAGAACAACCGCAGTGCCCATTGTAATTATGACTAACATATATAAATAGCACTGAGTAGTAAGCGCTGCTTCAGAGTGTCGTAATTATATAGATGCAGAAGCAAGGGTTCTTTACTACTATACATAAATGTATAAGCAATGATCTTTACTTTCACTTAGTGCATATGAGCGAAATATACAACTTAAAATTAAAACTTTAATTGAACTCAGTATTCACCAAGTAATGTGAATCAGATCCAGCCACTAGGATTTATGCTGCTGGACATCCTATTAAGTGTTATAGTATGGGGTTAGGTGGAGAAACCCACACCAGTAAGGAACTCTAGTGAGGATGTAACGTGACTGGTCTCTGACAGGGATTAGTAATGAGGACTAAGTGTAGGGAAGCAGATATTAAAATTAAGGGACTGGCTGCGTTGACTGGGGAGAGTAGGAAAACATTCAGCTTTCTCATATGTAGTGTAGGGACTGTAAATAAAACTATTATACACATTAATACAACACAGAGCTGCACTATCAGCTTAAAATAGGTGAACAGAGGATAGCTAAACATCAGGCTAAAACACCTTCATCAGGATAAATCCCCTTATTTAAAGCTAGATTACAATCCTAGTTTACATGGTATTCTATAAGATTCACCATAAGAATATTACACTGCGTGGGTATGAACATAAAGTCAGTGTCTGTTCCTTTAAATAAGCTCAGTCAGCTCCACAGCGTTCTTGATAAGGAAGAAAGTTGAAAACATAGAGTGTGCAGCAGCACAGGACTATCTTGAGGTCCAAAAAGAATTCACATAACCAAGTGTGAGCTGGAAATGACCTTTGATTCGGTGAACAGCCACTAGTACAATCAGAGCTGCAAAACAAACAGGCAGATTCAAGAAACAGTCCAGGTCACACACAGGAGCCAGAAAGAGCCCAAATCACAGTAGATAGGCAACCATGTACCCTGTATTGCAGGCTCAACAGTGTCTCAAGGGTTGACCTATACCTCTCCTATGTAAATGTACAGATCTAAGTGTAGGTGGCAGAGAGAGTTGAGATAGTTGATAGATATGCTGCCGCAAAACGGAGGATGTTAGTTTACAGAGCTTGTCATGAATTAGCAGGACCCAGCAGCTACATGTGACTTTTGAATCACACTGAGCTATATGGCCACAAACGTTAAGAGCCCAGATCAGTTTAACATCGCTCGCCGGGAAGTCAACATCTCTGTCTAAGTTCAGAAGCATGGAGAGCTTCATGGGACTAAGCCGCCTGAACTGCCCCTCAGGTAGATCAGAATGTAACTCTGTCGCCATAACACTAGACTGCAATGCTCGGCTCTGAAGAGGCAGCGTACTAGACCACACAGTTTCTGATGTAATGGAGCTCTGCCCCTCGCAGTAATCCGTTGGGTTCGTCAAATGGGGCTCAGGGACCTGTTTAGATACAGTGCGTACCTCCCATGGGTCTTGGTATCCGTCTACTCCCCTTGACAGCATGTCTGATGCGCAACGCTCGGGCTCACATGTTATTAGCATAATCCGCTTCGGATCCATAGCAGCCCTCAGCTCTTTAATGAGTGCATAGTGGTGGGCATCTAAAGAGCGCAATAAGCCCTGCAGTGAGGAAATAATTTGCCCTTCCATATTAGGTCTGAGATAATGTGCAATAATAGACCCTCTGGCAAAGTTATGGTGCATTCTCTAAAATGGCGGCCCACTCCATGCAACGTTCACACCAGGCCCATCAATCTTTGTGCTGTGTAATATCCAATGCTTCAGCTCAGTAACCCCAAAATGATTGCCCAGTGTTCTGGGGTTCAGTTAATGAGAGATACAATTGTCCAAAAGTCCTTTACTTGCTCATAAAAATAAGTTATTTGATCCAGTAGCAGGAGCCCTGTATAGACATGTCCTGCTCCTTCAGCTGCTGGCTCCGCCCCCCACGCTTTTCATTTGATAGGGGTTGAAATACCTCCCACATTCCAGGATACTATTTTTAGATTATTTATCACTTGTGCCATTTATACAAGAGGGAGGGGGGGGAGGAAAGGAGGGGGAAATAATATGAAGGAAATGGAAAGAAAAAAAAAAAAACACTGTACATATACATACATTGAACACGAATCACCCTAAGCCAGGGGGGTACCCTAGTCTCAAGGCCTAAGTTTTTATACAACAGAATCATTTCTTACTATGATTGTGAATTCAGGGAGTTAAAAAAAATTTCAGCCAGTCTAACATCCTCAAATAGATATGTTTTATCATTGGTTATCACTTTAAGTTTGGAAGGATATATTATAGTGGCATGGTGGCCATTCTGTATAAACTTGGTGCAGATCGGGGCTAACTCTTTTCTCTTAGCAGCTGTATGGGCTGAGAAATCCTGAAAAATTAAGATCCTAGCCTTATCTATGAGGATTGGTTGTTTTTTTCTAAAATATTGCAATATCATGCTTTTATCTTGAAAATTAAGTAGTCTTGCGATAACCGGTCTGGGACGATTGCCATTTTTATTATCTGAGTGAGAGGTACCCAATCTATGAGCTCTCTCCACCAATATCGGATGATAAGTTGGGGGGATTCCAAGGGCCTTTGTAAGTGTGTCTGATATAAAACAAGATAAGTCATCATATTGTTTATCCTCTGGAACCCCTATTATTCGTATATTATTTCTCCTAGATCTGTTTTCCAGATCTTCCAATTTATCAAAGATTTTTTGAATATTATTGTTTGAAGTTTCTAAGTTAGAATTGTGTCCTGTCGTTAAATCTTCTAGATCAGACACTCTCTGCTCCATTTCTTGTAATCTATTGGAGAATTGCCTAATCTCTTGGGTTAGTGAAGAGATATCCTGTTTAATCTCTGTCCTAAGTGCCTCAAATTTAGGTGTAAGAGCTTCTGTAATGCTTCCAACTAAACTTTGTAAGTTAAGAGATTCTGGGTGGGGGTACTACATTATGCAGGATTGGTTGTGATTCGGTGACAGGGTCCTGGGTATTTTTAGGCTTCCTGTCTCTGTGTCTAGCTGCCATATTTGGTGATGGTGTCTTAGATGCAGTGGATAAGAATTTGTCCATAGGCTACACACTTATTGTGCTAATAAAGATAAGGAATTTGTGAAGGGTGTTTTAGCAAGTGAGTGACAGGGATAGAATAAAGGAGGAAAGTGCCTCTTTTAAGACCGAGAAGAGTTGGATTTATGTATTCTTCTCGTGTGGAGTTTATTTTAGGGGATGTGTAGGTGTATTAGTGCAGGGGGGTGAAAAAGAAGAAAAAGAAAAGACCCAAGAGAAAAAAAAAAACCAAGGCTATATATCAATTAAAGTGATAGTGATAAGTGCTTAAAGTGGCCTAAGATGGCTCATGCGAAAAGATTTGTGTTTATTCTCAGTAATTTAGGATATTCGTGTTTTATGGCACAGGCACACGACAGGAATTAATATCAATTTTGAAATGAAGATTTAAAGGAGTATTCCGTTCTTAATATTGTCCAGACACCCAGTCTCTATTTGTTATGTTGATATGGGGAAAGAAGGGATCAGACAGAGACTCACTTCATCTGTATCTTATATTTATATTCCAAAAAAGAGTGTGAGCAGAGATTAGTGTCTTCTGGTGTGTTGTCTCAAGGGATTAACCTTATACTATTTTAATAGACTTTTTAGCTAAAGTAAATGTATTTGATTAAGTTCTATTAGAATTTCTTTAATTTTAGTTAAGACTGATCTCTGGCAAATTTTACCTGTAAGGAGTAGTTTTAGCCAATTTAGCTGTATTGTTAAAGTTAGCCCCAAGATTATGTTCCCTCTGTGTTTCTCTCTTATCCCTGTCAGAGATTAGTCTCTTAATAGAAAATGGATATTTGCTTATACTTGTGTCTCTTTATTTAATAGCAAGTTTGTATTGCTATATTGATCAGTTAGCTTCTTATATTTCTATACACTATTACTGCAATAGTTATGTCTTTATAGACCAATAATTTGTCTTGTTAATACTATATTTTGTAATTAGGCTCCTCTAGTTTCTATAGACAAGGGTTTAATAGCAAATTAGTGTTGCAGTGCTAAGAGGATAGTTTTTTTGTATTTCTATATACTGTTATTGCGATAGTTATCTAGAGAGTCTTATCTACAAACCTCTTTAAGCAACAGTAAAATATAAGCTAAAACAGTATTCAAGAGCTTATATACCAAGATTATAACTGTGGTTTACAATCAAAGTTACAAATTATGTTGCTCAGATTTTGTGTGTCTAGTTTTAAGGATATTAATGTACATTTAGCATAATTTGTATATTCTTCTGATACCTTTAATAAGGAGAGATTACCAAACTGTTGTCAATGTGTTCTTATAGAGTAATACTTTCAGGTTATTTTACTAGTAATATGCTTGTAACTAAGCTCTCCTAGTCTCTATAGGCAGTAATAAAGAAAGAGTTTTCTCCAACATTGGTGTGTCCGGTCCACGGCGTCATCCTTACTTGTGGGATATTCTCTTCCCCAACAGGAAATGGCAAAGAGTCCCAGCAAAGCTGGTCACATGATCCCTCCTAGGCTCCGCCCACCCCAGTCATTCTCTTTGCCGTTGCACAGGCAACATCTCCACGGAGATGGTTAAGAGTTTTTTTTGGTGTTTAAATGTAGTTTTTTATTCTTCTATCAAGTGTTTGTTATTTTAAAATAGTGCTGGTATGTACTATTTACTCTGAAACAGAAAAGGATGAAGATTTCTGTTTGTAAGAGGAAGATGATTTTAGCAGACAGTAACTAAAATCGATTGCTGTTTCCACATAGGACTGTTGAGATGAAGTAACTTCAGTTGGGGGAAACAGTTAGCAGACTTTTCTGCTTAAGGTATAACTAGCCATATTTCTAACAAGACTGTGTAATGCTGGAAGGCTGTCATTTCCCCTCATGGGGACCGGTAAGCCATTTTCTTAGTCAAACAAACAGAATAAAGGGCTTATTATGGGCTAAAAAACTGGTAGACATTTTTATGGGCTAAATCGATTGCTTTATTTGTGCATATTAATCAGATTTAGGCTAACAATTGGCATTTATAATCTTGGGGAACGCTTATAAAACGGCAGGCACTGTATTGGACACCTTTTTCAGTCAGGGGGCCTTTCTAGTCATAGACTGAGCCTCATTTTCGCGCCATTAATGCGCAGTTGTTTTTTTGAGAGCAGGGCATGCAGATGCATGTGTGAGGATCTAAGAATCTCTGAAAAAGCTTTTAGAAGGCGTCATTTGGTATCGTATTCCCCTCAGGGCTTGGTTGGGTCTTAGCAAAGACTATATCTGGGACTGTATAGGGGTTAAATTAAAAAACGGCTCCGGTTCCGTTAATTTAAGGGTTAAAGCTCTGAAATTTGGTGTGCAATACTTTTAAGACACTGTGGTGAAATTTTGGTAATTTTTTAACAATTCCTTCATACTTTTTCACATATTCAGTAATAAAGTGTTTTCTGTTTGAAATTTAAAGTGACAGTAACGGTTTTATTTTAAAACGTTTTTTGTGCTTTGTTGACAAGTTTAACCCTGTTTAACATGTCTGTACCTTCAGATAAGCTATGTTCTATATGTATGAAAGCCAATGTGTCTCCCCATTTAAATTTATGTGATAATTGTGCCATAGCGTCCAAACAAAGTAAGGACAGTACTGCCACAGATAATGATATTGCCCAAGATGATTCCTCAAATGAGGGGAGTAAACATGATACTACATCATCTCCTACTGAGTCTACACCAGTTTTGCCCATGCAGGAGGCCCCTAGTACATCTAGTGCGCCAATACTTATTACCATGCAACAATTAACGGCTGTAATGGATAACTCCATAGCAAATCTTTTATCCAAAATGCCTACTTATCAGAGAAAGCGCGATTGCTCTGTTTTAAACACTGAAGAGCAAGAGGACGCTGATGATAATTGTTCTGTCATACCCTCACACCAATCTGAAGGGGCCATGAGGGAGGTTTTGTCTGAGGGAGAAATTTCATATTCAGGAAAAATTTCTCATCAAGCTGAACCTGATGTTGTGACATTTAAATTAGAACATCTCCGCGCACTGCTTAAGGAGGTGTTATCTACTCTGGATGATTGTGACAATTTGGTCATTCCAGAGAAATTATGCAAGATGGACAGGTTCCTAGAGGTTCCGGTGCCCCCCGACGCTTTTCCTATGCCCAAGCGGGTGGCGGATATAGTAAATAAAGAGTGGGAAAAGCCCGGCATACCTTTTGTTCCTCCCCCTATATTTAAGAAATTATTTCCTATGGTCGACCCCAGAAAGGACTTATGGCAGACAGTCCCCAAGGTCGAGGGGGCAGTTTCTACTCTAAACAAGCGCACTACTATTCCTATCGAAGATAGTTGTGCTTTCAAAGATCCTATGGATAAAAAATTGGAAGGTTTGCTTAAAAAGATTTTTGTACAGCAAGGCTACCTTCTACAACCAATTTCATGCATTGTTCCTGTCACTACGGCAGCGTGGTTCTGGTTCGAGGAACTAGAAAAGTCGCTCAGTAGAGAAACTCCATATGAGGAGTTCACGCACTTAAATTGGCTAACTCTTTTATTTTAGATGCCGCTTTGCAATTAGCAAAATTAGCGGCGAAAAATTCAGGGTTTGCTATCGTGGCGCGCAGAGCGCTTTGGCTAAAGTCTTGGTCAGCGGATGTGTCATCCAAGACAAAATTGCTTAACATTCCTTTCAAAGGTAAAACTTTATTTGGACCTGATTTGAAAGAGATTATTTCAGACATCACTGGGGGAAAGGGCCACGCTCTTCCACAGGATAGGTCTTTTAAGGCTAAAAATAAGCCTAATTTTCGTCCCTTTCGCAGAAATGGACCAGCCTCTAATTCTGCATCCTCTAAGCAAGAGGGTAATGCCTCACAACCCAAACCAGCCTGGAAACCAATGCAAGGCTGGAACAAGGGTAAGCAGGCCAAGAAGCCTGCCACTGCTAACAAAACAGCATGAAGGAGTAGCCCCCGATCCGGGACCGGATCTGGTGGGGGGCAGACTCTCTCTCTTTGCTCAGGCTTGGGCAAGAGATGTTCAGGATCCTTGGGCGCTAGAAATAGTTTCTCAAGGTTATCTCCTGGAATTCAAGGAACTACCCCCAAGGGGAAGGTTCCACAAGTCTCACTTATCCTCAAACCAAATAAAGAGACAGGCATTCTTACATTGTGTAGAAGACCTGTTAAAGATGGGAGTGATACACCCAGTTCCAATAAAGGAACAAGGAATGGGATTTTATTCCAATCTGTTCGTAGTTCCCAAAAAAGAGGGAACGTTCAGACCAATTTTGGATTTGAAGATCCTAAACAAATTTCTCAGGGTACCATCGTTCAAAATGGAAACTATTCGAACGATTCTACCCACCATCCAGGAAAGTCAATTTATGACTACCGTGGATCTAAAGGATGCGTACCTACATATTCCTATCCACAAAGAACATCATCAGTTCCTAAGGTTCGCTTTTCTGGACAAACATTACCAGTTTGTGGCTCTTCCATTCGGATTAGCCACTGCTCCAAGGATTTTCACAAAGGTGCTAGGGTCCCTTCTAGCGGTTCTAAGACCAAGGGGCATTGCAGTAGTACCTTACTTGGACGACATTCTAATACAAGCGTCGTCCCTGTCAAAAGCAAAGGCTCATACGGACATCGTTCTAGCCTTTCTCACATCTCACGGATGGAAGGTGAACAAAGAAAAGAGTTCTCTGTCCCCGTCAACAAGAGTGCCCTTCTTGGGAACAATAATAGATTCCTTAGAAATTAGGATTTTTCTGACAGAGGTCAGAAAATCAAAACTTCTAAGCTCTTGTCAAGTGCTTCATTCTGTTCCTCGTCCTTCCATAGCGCAGTGCATGGAAGTAATAGGATTGATGGTTGCAACAATGGACATAGTTCCTTTTGCACAAATTCATCTAAGACCATTACAACTGTGCATGCTCAAACAGTGGAATGGGGATTATACAGACTTGTCTCCAATGATTCAAGTAGATCAAAAGACCAGAGATTCACTCCGTTGGTGGCTGACCCTGGACCATCTGTCCCAGGGAATGAGCTTCCGCAGGCCAGAGTGGGTCATTGTCACGACCGACGCCAGCCTAGTAGGCTGGGGTGCGGTCTGGGAATCCCTGAAAGCTCAGGGTCTATGGTCTCGGGAAGAGTCTCTTCTTCCGATAAACATTCTGGAACTGAGAGCGATATTCAATGCTCTCAGAGCTTGGCCTCAACTAGCAAAGGCCAAATTCATAAGGTTCCAATCAGAAAACATGACGACTGTTGCTTATATCAATCATCAAGGGGGAACAAAGAGTTCCCTGGCGATGAAAGAAGTGACCAAAATAATTCAATGGGCGGAGGATCACTCCTGCCACTTGTCTGCGATCCACATCCCAGGAGTGGAAAATTGGGAAGCAGATTTTCTGAGTCGTCAGACATTTCATCCGGGGGAGTGGGAACTCCATCCGGAAATCTTTGCCCAAATAACTCAATTATGGGGCATTCCAGACATGGATCTGATGGCGTCTCGTCAGAACTTCAAGGTTCCTTGCTACGGGTCCAGATCCAGGGATCCCAAGGCGACTCTAGTAGATGCACTAGTAGCACCTTGGACTTTCAACCTAGCTTATGTATTCCCACCGTTTCCTCTCATTCCCAGGCTGGTAGCCAGGATCAATCAGGAGAGGGCCTCGGTGATCTTGATAGCTCCTGCGTGGCCACGCAGGACTTGGTATGCAGACTTGGTGAATATGTCAACGGCTCCACCATGGAAGCTACCTTTGAGACAGGACCTTCTTGTTCAAGGTCCATTCGAACATCCAAATCTGGTCTCCCTCCAACTGACGGCTTGGAGATTGAACGCTTGATTCTATCAAAGCGTGGGTTTTCAGATTCTGTGATAGATACTCTGGTTCAGGCCAGAAAACCGGTAACTAGAAAGATTTACCATAAAATATGGAAAAGATATATCTGTTGGTGTGAATCCAAAGGATTCCCATGGAATAAGATAAAAATTCCTAAGATTCTCTCCTTTCTACAAGAAGGTTTGGAGAAAGGATTATCTGCAAGTTCTCTAAAGGGACAGATCTCTGCTTTATCTGTCTTACTACACAAAAGACTGGCAGCTGTGCCAGATGTTCAAGCATTTGTTCAGGCTCTGGTTAGGATCAAGCCTGTTTACAGACCTTTGACTCCTCCCTGGAGTCTAAATCTAGTTCTTTCAGTTCTTCAAGGGGTTCCGTTTGAACCTTTACATTCCATAGATATTAAGTTACTATCTTGGAAAGTTTTGTTTTTGGTTGCAATTTCTTCTGCTAGAAGAGTTTCAGAGTTATCTGCTCTGCAGTGTTCTCCTCCTTATCTGGTGTTCCATGCAGATAAGGTGGTTTTACGTACTAAGCCTGGTTTTCTTCCTAAAGTTGTTTCTAACAAAAATATTAACCAGGAGATAGTTGTACCTTCTTTGTGTCCGAATCCAGTTTCAAAGAAGGAACGTTTGTTACACAATTTGGACGTTGTCCGTGCTCTAAAGTTCTATTTAGAGGCTACTAAAGATTTCAGACAAACATCTTCCTTGTTTGTTGTTTATTCTGGTAAAAGGAGAGGTCAAAAAAGCGACTTCTACCTCTCTTTCCTTTTGGCTTAAAAGCATCATCCGATTGGCTTATGAGACTGCCGGACGGCAGCCTCCTGAAAGAATCACAGCTCACTCCACTAGGGCTGTGGCTTCCACATGGGCCTTCAAGAACGAGGCTTCTGTTGACCAGATATGTAAGGCAGCGACTTGGTCTTCACTGCACACTTTTGCCAAATTTTACAAATTTGATACTTTTGCTTCTTCGGAGGCTATTTTTGGGAGAAAGGTTTTGCAAGCTGTGGTTCCTTCCGTTTAGGTGACCTGATTTGCTCCCTCCCTTCATCCGTGTCCTAAAGCTTTGGTATTGGTTCCCACAAGTAAGGATGACGCCGTGGACCGGACACACCAATGTTGGAGAAAACAGAATTTATGCTTACCTGATAAATTACTTTCTCCAACGGTGTGTCCGGTCCACGGCCCGCCCTGGTTTTTTAATCAGGTCTGATGAATTATTTTCTCTAACTACAGTCACCACGGTATCATATGGTTTCTCCTATATATATTTCCTCCTGTCCGTCGGTCGAATGACTGGGGTGGGCGGAGCCTAGGAGGGATCATGTGACCAGCTTTGCTGGGACTCTTTGCCATTTCCTGTTGGGGAAGAGAATATCCCACAAGTAAGGATGACGCCGTGGACCGGACACACCGTTGGAGAAAGTAATTTATCAGGTAAGCATAAATTCTGTTATTTTTGACAGGGGCTATACATTCATTTTGTCATAGATCTTTCCATATCAAAAAAATACTTAGTTTATATAAATAACATAGTGAAAGTATATTTACAATTTTTGCAAGAACATTTCTCCCCCCTTTATTACTTTCCCTTCTTTTCTTTTTCTCTTTCTTCCCTTTTGCTTAGGCCTCTAGCTTAGCAAGAGCTTTCCATCTTATGCCTATACAATTCAATTGTTAATAGTCCATATCTTTATCATATAAAAAAAAAAAAAAAAAAAAAAGAGTCCAACATTAAATTAGCACTCCTCATATAGGATTCTGTAATCGTAGCAGGGCAGGTCAAGCTGTTTCATACTAGAGCACCATTACCTTCTTGATTACGACGGGCAGATAATAGGATTGCAGCAGATAGAGAAAGTACATGCAAAAGTCATTTTATATGTTGCATACAGTGTCCAGAGGATCTTCTCCAAAGAGCCGGGCCTCCCCTACACGCAGCACCGGTGGGAGGGGAAGCACCGGACAAGCAGGAGGAAGGGTAGTTGCAGGCCAGATTACCCGGCAGGCGACAGAAGACTCAGCTCCGACGTCTGAAGAGTCACCAACTGTCGGAGTCCGGACAAGCAGCGCAATGGAGGAATGAGATCCGGATCCCTCACGCAACACCGGTGGAAGGGAAGTCCGGACCAATCAGAAGTGGCATTCAGCGTATCCCTACGCCTCTGTTCCCCTACGTCTCCAGGAACGATGTGCGGCAAGGCACCCAGGGAGCAGCGTCCGGGTCAATCACTGGTCGACAAGGGAAAAGCCAGGTAGGAGTTACAAGATTCAGCAAGGTTGAGAGGGAGATTATGTGCTGACGATAGGTCAAAGTGGCAAAGTCATCTCCTATATTTTTAAAAAGCCGGGTGCAATTGTGTCCAAGGTGGTAATGCTCCTTTAAGGACTTAGATATTTTTAGTCAGGTCTTTGACCGGAGTTCAAATATTGTTCTGTCCTTCGAGCTAAGTGGAAGCCTTATGCAGGTACCAGCAATATAGGGAGAAAATTTAAGATAGTACAGGTATTGAATGTACTAATTGGTAATGTGATAGAGAATTCTCCCTTTTATGCTTCTCCGCTATTTATTGTAGCGGTTGCTAGTGATTCTGTTGTTCAGACATTTAGAGCAAGGAATTTTGCATAGATTTTATAGGTCCTTGAGGATACTGCTAGGTGCAGTTTTAGTGCTTTGAAGTGGCACTAAATTGAGATTCCGGTAGCGTTAGTATTAGCTATTCAAGCCGCCCTGGGTCTAGGGGTTTGGGCGCAGCCTTCCCGCCATCAGGCTTGAAAGAAAGGTAAATCAGAGCAGGTGTCTTGCGTGACCATACACCTGTGCTCCTCCTCCGGAAGTCTAGAGCATGCAATTTTAGGGCATGCAATTTTAAACAACTTTCCAATTTACTTTTATCATCAAGTTTGCTTTGTTCCCTTGGTGGTATTTTTGAAAAGCTAAACCTAGGAAGGCTCAAACTTATTTCTAAAACTGTTGAAAACCGCCTCTTTGCTCAGAGCATTTTGAAAGTTGTTCACAGTTAGACAGTACTAGTTCATGTGTTTCATATAGATAACATTGTGCTCACTCCCGTGGAGTTATTTAGGAGTCTGCACTAATTGGCTAAACTGCATGCCTGTCAAAAGCACTTAGATAAGGGGGCAGTCTGCAGAGGCTTATATACAAGGTAATCACAGAGGTAATATGTTTATTAATATAACAGTGATGGTTATGCAAAACTGGGGAATGGGTAACAAAGGGATTATCTATCTTTTTAAACAATAAAAATTATGGAGTAGACTGTCCCTTTAACCCCTGGTATGTCCCTTTAAAACCTCTGTTTTTGCTGGATTTATTATACTCTGCCATCTTTAAGTGGCAGCACTAAGAATTAGACAAGAATTGAACAAGGTTTGAGGCAGCTAAATATTTTCATTTCAAAAACAATCTATTGCACTTAATGTTCTACTATGTTTATAGGACTGCTCTTCCTTACAACAGTTTAATACCTATTCCACAAGCAGGCTCACATGCTTATACGTTACCCTTCTCCACATGCAGTTTATATAGACCCCTCTCTCCTTTCCTTACCTTAGCTCTCATGAACTACTTTCTATTTTAAAATCTATGTCACTAAACTGCACCACATCACAGAAATACCCACACTGCTATAAGTTAATTTCACTTACCTAACAACATTTCCATCATCTAACTCTGCATTAACATCCTTCTCTCAACCTTGCAGTCCTCACCTCCCTGTTTCTCAACCTCCTACCCTTCTAGATTGTAATTTCCCACGGGAATAGGGCCCTCAATTCCTCCTATATGTGTTTGTAAATTTTGTCCTGTCTGCAACAAGGTTTTTATCATTGTTTTATCTAAACGAATTGCATCCATGGACAGCACTGCGGAATATGTTGGCGCTTCATAAAGTATAATTATAATAATAATGTGAGAGATTATCTCTCCATCGTCCATATTCTCCCTTATTTAACTTTTTCAAATGCTGTTTTAATAAACCATTAATTTGCTCTTCTAAACCTGCTGCTTGCGAATAATATGGAACGTGATATAAATGAAAATGAATACTGCTGCCCTCAGCAAGTTCAGCGATTTCATTCATTAATTCAAACATTTTTGAAGAGAGCTCAGGTAAAATAAACGGCACACTTTCCTTGGCAATATCAATGTTCACTGTAGTTTATTGTCAAAACATTCATAAATAAACCCATATATATAACCTATGCATCTAAGAATGAGCCTCTCTGGCTTTATACACACTTCCAATGCACTATAATGAGAGCACCTGAGCAACTGTGTGAGGTGCTAGAAACCAATGACGATCCTTTAAATACAAATACAAATGTTTCTGTACACCTCACAAAATTATTTTATTAATATTACTTCTTAGGGGTTCAAGCAACCAACCCATTAACTACACAAAATAGAATATTGCCGCACATCCCCTTCTATATTATCAAAACAGTTTAAACATTGCAAAATAATAAAAAAAAAGAAATCACCTTAGCTCATATTTTTCTTAAGCCAGTCACCAACTTACAAGTTGTCCCAATGTGACTGGTCCTAACACTGCAATGTGATGCCTTTCTGGGCTGTAACATTCCTGCTGTAACTATACATTTCCTGATTTTAACTTTACTAACTTTCCCTTTTTGTTTTTTATATTTATTAGCTGCTACCTTAATGTTGATAAGTACTCAACTTATCTGAAAGCAACCTATTGTTGCATTGCACTACCATAATATTACCCTCTAATTCAGAAATATGTATTTCTAATTTTAAATTAGACCTTTGCTAATCTTCTGCTTTCTTATGTACCACTGGACTCACCACCGCTAGTGTCTATTGTTATCATGTTTTGCTTCGTTCGTTTGTCTTGGAATTTCCTTCTATAGTGTATTGGTTTCCCGCTTAATCATGGGTATACTCGCTTTTCCTTATAGTATAATTCAACTGTAATTAACCTTTTAAAGCCGTTATGCTGTTCTATTCCGTCATAATTACACTGGGCTTTAAAGCTGTTAGGACGGAATAGAACGTCATAGCCAACAGATGTCCTGAAGCCTACTGTGCTTCTCAGATTTGATTGCGGTCTGGAGGGCGTTCCGAGGGTTATAGGGACGCCCCCCAGACCCGATCCAATAATTGAAATATCGCGATCGTGTGCACAATCACATGATTTTAATTTGTCTACATCGGAACAGTTGTTCCGATGAAGACACTTTAACCCGTCAGGAAAGGGTTAATTTTTTATTTTTTAAATTAATCAACTCTTGTTTGTATTTATCAACCTACACCTTGATTTTTGTCACACAATCTATTGGTGTCATTTGTTAAACAACTTAGCTTTTCTGACTCTATTTTATCAATTTAAATTTTGTAGATTTTTTAAAACTTGTAACTTCCTCAATAACCAGTAAAACCCAATCTACGGAACACTTATTGGCAATATGGCACCATCTCTTACAAAATTCTATGTTATTTCTCCCAATAGTAGGCATATTTTTAATTCTAAAACCTCTCGGTATGTGTTTTTTCTTAAAATAGTCAGCTAAAAAATTGGAATGTAATACATAATCAACCTCTTTTCTTTTCATGTTAAGTAACCTATGATGTAAGTTCAATGGTGTTTTACCAATTTGTTCCATACCACATGCTTCCAATATTCGTTCTGCATCTTCATCTGTATAAGCAAAGTCCATCATCTTCATCTGTAGCCATCAAGGGCAAACCACTTGTGGAGTGGGTGCCCTGGTTATCCATTCTAAGCAGAATAGGCAAACTCGTTGTAAATAGAATTCCAAAAAGTCCACTATTATTGTAACCAAAACTGTCCAAAATATATGTGAAACACTGTTAAAATCTTCATATAAAAACAAACACTGATGGTCACAACCACAGTGTAGATCATTCGGAATAATCATGAAATCCAATGATCCTGTAGTATTTCTTTGTTTCCAAGAGGGGGTACTATGGTCCAACTTCTTCAACTGGTATATCTATATTCTGCACTCCATGCACTCCAACCTTTCTTCTCTTTCTCTAATGCCTGGGTGACTCCTCAATCACTCTTTATACGTATCCATATGAAAAACTTTTCAAGTAGGTTCAGTAGCCTTTGAAATTCAATATGTTACAAATATGACCTAACTATATCTCATGAACGTTTGTAAGCAATATATCTATATGAATGTGCTATGCCTAGGATCATTTAACATTTAATATTTAATATAAGATCTAAACATATGTCTTTTGCGCGTAATAAGTTTTCACATGTGCTTAACAGTTTTTACATGAATATGCATTACTTAAAACTACCAAATATAATAGGGAAACGTTTTGATTGTAATTTTTAAAAATTAGCTTTTTTAGAAAAGTTATGCAAATATTGTAAGCACCATAATGGTGATAGTAAAGGGGAAAAAAACAGTCGCCTAGATTACAAGTTTTGCGGTAACAGGAGTGTGGTGCTAACGAGCCTTTTTTTTTTTTAACGCTACCTTAAGACAACGCTGGTATTACAGGTTTCTTTCAACCTGGCGTTAGCCACAAAAAAGTGAGCGTAGAGCAGAATTTAGCTCCACATCTCACTGTAATACCAGCGCTGCTTACGGTAGCGGTAAGCTGGCTAAATGTGCTCGTGCACGATTTCCTCATAGGAAACAATGGGGCTGAGCCGGCTGAAAAAAAAACCTAACACCTGCAAAAAAGCAGCGTTCAGCTCCTAACGCAGCCCCATTGTTTCCTATGGGGAAAGGAATTTTATGTCTACACCCTAACATGAACCCCGAGTCTAAACACCCCTAATATTACACTTATTACCCCCTAATCTGCCATCCCCGACATTGTCGCCACCTGCATTATAATTATTAACCCCTACTCTGCTGCTCCGGACACCGCTGCCACCTACATTATAATTATGAACCCCTAATCTGCTGCCCCCAACATCGCCAAAACCTACATTATATTTATTAACCCCTAATCTGCCCCCCAATGTTGCCGCAACCTAACTACAATTTATTAACCCCTAATCTGCCGCCGCCAACGTCGCTGCCACTATAATAAAGTTATTAACCCCTAAAACTAAGTCTAACCCTAACCCTAACACCCCCTAACTTAAATATAATTTAAATAAATCTAAATAAAATAACTACAATTAAATAAATAATTCCTATTTAAAACTAAATACCTATAAAATAAACCATAATATAGCTACAATATAACTAATAGTTACATTGTAGCTATCTTAGGGTTTATTTTTATTTTACAGGCAAGTTTGTATTTATTTTAACTAGGTAGAATAGTTATTAAATAGTTATTAACTATTTAATAACTACCTAGCTAAAATAAATACAGAAGTACCTGTAAAATAAAACCTAACCTAAGTTACAATTACACCTAACACTACACTATAATTAAATTAATTACCTAAACTACCTACAATTAAATACAATTAAATTAAATAAACTAAAGTACGAAAAACAACAAACACTAAATTACAGGAAATAAAAAATAATTACAAAAGTTTTAATCTAATTACACCTACTCTAACCCCCCTAATAAAATAAAAAAGCCCCCAAAATAAAAAAATTCCCTACCCTATACTAAATTACAAAAAGCCCTTAAAAGGGCTTTTTGCGGGGCATTGCCCCAAAGTAATCATCTCTTTTGCCTGTAAAGAAAAATACAATACCCCCAACATTAAAACCTACCACCCACACACCCAACCCTACTCTAAAACCCACCCAATCCCCCCTTAATAAAACCTAACACTACCCCCTTGAAGATCTCCCTACCTTGAGCCGTATTCACCCAGCCGGGCACAAGTGGACCTCCAGAGGGGCAGAAGTCTTCATCCGATCTGGCCAGAAGAGGACATCCAGACCGGCAGAAGTCTTCATCCAGACGGCATCTTCTATCTTCTTCCATCCGGAGCGGAGCGGGTCCATCTTGAAGACATCCGACGCGGAGCATCCTCTTCCATCCAACGGCGACTGAAGAATGAAGGTTCCATTAAGTGGCATCATCCAAGATGGCATCCCTTCAATTCCGATTGGCTGATAGAATCCTATTAAGGTAGGAAAAATCCTATTGTGAGAAAGGTGTGTGGAGTGATGCTAGATCAGACTCAACTTGCTTCCCCAAGTCTGATATGCTCCCAATATCAGATAGTGTGAAAAAATAATCTAGGTGGGGGTGGGGAGCGCTCAAAGGAGCTGTGAGTTGGTTTGTGACTGTGAATTTTATATTTACTCTATTTCATAAATGATTCAAAGTGTTCCATTAAAATTCTTTTCAATGGATGATATGCATATGCATATTATTGTGAATGCATAAAAAATGCTGTAAAAGATACTTTAAAAATACTTAATGCTTGAAACGCTTGTACACATTACTTAGGCTTTTGCGTAAAATATTTACTGCAATAGGTGATGATTTAGAAGCGTGATATCTATGGTATTCCGACAGTTATATAAAATATACTTTGCACAAGACTAAGTGAAATAAAAAGGTAGACGATTATGTGGATTATTTTTTACTAAAAAACTTGGTTAAAAACTGGATTCTGATGTTATAAGCATATATAGAATTATATCATATACTGTAGATTTTTTGCATAAGCATACATATTAGAGCACGGTGTAAAGTCCAGATATTATATATTCATCTATTATGTATATCTGATAAGAATGTTCTTAAGTTGTGGCCACAACTATAATATCACAAATGTCCGTTAATGGTTAAAATCCCCAAGTGTGAGAAAATGGTAGTTGGACTCCCCCTAACCGGACCTCCGATATTCCTTACCTCCGTGGTGTGAGCCTCCTTGTAGCTCCGTGGGTTCTGGGAAGAGTGCCTCAATTTAGCAAACTAAGGCCTAGATTTGGAGTTTTGTCGGTAAAGACCCGCGTAGCTAACGCCGGCTTTTTTCTGGCCGCACCATAAAAATAACTCTGGTATTGAGAGTCCACATAAAGCTGCGTTAGGCTCCAAAAAAGGAGCGTAGAGCATATTTAACGCAGCTTCAACTCTCGATACCAGAGTTGCTTACGCAAGCGGCCAACCTCAAAAACGTGCTCGTGCACGATTCCCCCATAGGAAACAATGGAGCTGTTTGAGCTGAAAAAAAACCTAACACCTGCAAAAAAGCCGCGTTCAGCTCCTAACGCAGCCCCATTGTTTGCTATGTGGAAACACTTCCTACGTCTGCACCTAACACCCTAACATGTTCCGATCAGCCAATAGAATGCGAGCTCAATGTGATTGGCTGATCGGATCAGCCAATCGGATTGAACTTGATTCTGATTGGCTGACTCCATCAGCCAATCAGAATATTCCTACCTTAATTCCGATTGGCTGATAGAATCCTATCAGCCAATCAGAATTTGAGGGACGCCATCTTGGATGACGTCATTTAAAGGAACCGTCATTCGTCGTTCAGTCGTCGGCCAGGATGGATGTTCCGCGTCGGAAGTCTTCTGGATGCTGCCGCTCCGCTCCGGATGGATGCCGCTTGGATGAAGACTTCAATCGGATGGAAGACCTCTTCTGCCCCGCTTGGATGAAGACTTCAGCCGGATCATGGACCTCTTCAGCCCCCCGCTTGGGCTTGGATCAGGACATCGGAGGAGCTCTTCTGGACAGATCGGTGAACCCGGTGAGGTGAAGACAAGGTAGGAAGATCTTCAGGGGCTTAGTGTTAGGTTTATTTAAGGGGGGTTTGGGTTAGATTAGGGGTATGTGGGTGGTGGGTTGTAATGTTGGGGGGCTTGGGTATTGTATGTTTTTTTTTACAGGTAAAAGAGCTGAACTTCTTGGGGCATGCCCCGCAAAGGGCCCTGTTCAGGGCTGGTAAGGTAAAAGAGCTTTGAACTTTAGTAATTTAGAATAGGGTAGGGCATTTTTTTTATTTTGGGGGGCTTTGTTATTTTATTAGGGGGCTTAGAGTAGGTGTAATTAGTTTAAAATTGTTGTAATATTTTTCTTATGTTTGTAAATATTTTTTTATTTTTTGTAACTTAGTTCTTTTTTATTTTTTGTACTTTAGCTAGTTTATTTAATTGTATTTATTTGTAGGAATTGTATTTAATTAATTTATTGATAGTGTAGTGTTAGGTTAATTGTAGGTAATTGTAGGTAGTTTATTTAATTAATTTATTGATAGTGTAGTGTTAGGTTTAATTGTAACTTAGGTTAGTATTTATTTTACAGGTAATTTTGTAATTATTTTAGCTATTAAATAGTTCTTAACTATTTAATAGCTATTGTACCTGGTTAAAATAAATACAAAGTTACCTGTAAAATAAATATAAATCCTAAAATAGCTATAATATAATTATAATTTATATTGTAGCTATATTAAGATTTATTTTACAGGTAAGTATTTAGCTTTAAATAGGAATAATTTATTTAATAAGAGTTAATTTATTTCGTTAGATTTAAATTATATTTAATTTAGGGGGGTGTTAGTGTTAGGGTTAGACTTAGCTTTAGGGGTTAATACATTTATTAGAATAGCGGTGAGCTCCAGTCGGCAGATTAGGGGTTAATGTTTGAAGTTAGGTGTCGGCGATGTTAGGGAGGGCAGATTAGGGGTTAATATTATTTATTATAGGGTTAGTGAGGCGGATTAGGGGTTAATAACTTTATAATAATAGCGGTGCGGTCCGCTCGGCAGATTAGGGGTTAATAAATATAATATAGGGGTCGGCGGTGTTAGGGGCAGCAGATTAGGGGTACATAAGTATAACGTAGGTGGCGGCGCTTTGCGGTCGGCAGATTAGGGGTTTATTATTGTAGGTAGCTGGCTGCGAGGTTGTGGGGGGCAGGTTAGGGGTTAATAAATATAATATAGGGGTCGGCGGTGTTAGGGGCAGCAGATTAGGGGTACATAAGTATAACGTAGGTGGCGGTCGGCAGATTAGGGGTTAAAAATGTAATCGAGTGTCGACGATGTGGGGGGACCTCGGTTTAGGGGTACATAGGTAGTTTATGGGTGTTAGTGTACTTTAGAGTACAGTAGTTAAGAGCTTTATAAACCGGCGTTAGCCCATAAAGCTCTTAACTACTGACTTTTTTCCTGCGGCTGGAGTTTTGTCGTTAGAGTTCTAACGCTCACTTCAGACACGACTCTAAATACCGGAGTTAGAAAAATCCCATTGAAAAGATAGGATACGCAATTTACGTAAGGGGATCTGCGGTATGGAAAAGTCGCGGCTGAAAAGTGAGCGTTAGACCCTATTTTGAGTGACTCCAAATACCGGAGGTAGCCTAAAACCAGCGTTAGGAGCCTCTAACACTGGTTTTCACGGCTAACGCCAAACTCCAAATCTAGGCCTTAGTTGGCTGTTTCTCCAGTTGGCGGGTTGCCGTTTGAAATCCTCCGCAGCTACTTCCTACCCAGGAGTGTGTGGTGTCCGTCTGATGTGGTACACGGAGGACCTATCGGGTAACCGGATCGTGGGGGGAGTGTTTCCTGTGTTTTAGTAAAAAATAATCCACATAATCGTCTACCTTTTTTTTTCACTTAGTCTTGTGCAAAGTATATTTTATATAACTGTAGGAATACCATAGATATCACGCTTCTAAATCATCACCTATTGCAGTAAATATTTTACGCAAAAGCCTATATAAAATAAGAGAACCTGAAATTAGTAATACTAAATTAGCAATTGTGCGAATGGATTAAAACTTACATATATATGTACACGCTCACTTTATTTCACACTTTTTCAATGCAACAAAAAAACTAAATTGTTGCATCCACTCTATAATTATATTGCAACTAGATAATTTTATAATTGCCATCAAGAGAACAAACCACTATAAATCTTTTTCTTACCAGTTTATTTAACACGAGGAAAGTAATGTGTACAAGCGTTTCACGCATTAAGTATTTTTAAAGTATCTTTTACAGCATTTTTTATGCATTCACAATAATATGCATATGCATATCATCCATTGGAAAGAATTTTAAGGGAACACTTTGAATCATTTATGAAATAGAGTAAATATAAAATTCACAGTCACAAACCAACTCACAGCTCCTTTGAGCGCTCCCCACCCCCACCTAGGAAAAATCCTATTTGCTGATGCAATCAGCCAATAGAATTGAGCTTGCATTCTATTGGCTGATTGGAATAGCCAATTTAATGCGAGCTCAATCCTATTGGCTGATTGGATCAGCCAATAGGATTGAACTTCAATCCTATTGGCTGATTGCATCAGCCAATAGGATTTTTCCTACCTTAATTCCGATTTATTTTTTTCTCTGTAATTTAGTGTTTGTAGTTTTTCGTACTTTAGTTTATTTTATTTAATTGTAGGTAGTTTAGGTAATTAATTTAATTATTGTGTAGTGTTAGGTGTAATTGTAACTTAGGTTAGGTTTTATTTTACATTTACTTTTGTATTTATTTTAGCTAGTTAAAATAAATACAAACTTGCCTGTAAAATAAAAATAAACCCTAAGATAGCTACAATGTAACTATTAGTTATATTGTAGCTAGCTTAGGGTTTATTTTATAGGTAAGTATTTAGTTTTAAATAGGAATTATTTATTTAATTGTAATTTTATTTCGTTTTAAGTAAATTATATTTAAGTTAGGGGGGTTAGACTTAGGGTTAGACTTAGGTTTAGGGGTTAATAAATTTAATATAGTAGCGGCGATGTTGGGGGCGGCAGAGAAGGGGTTAATAAATGTAGATAGGTGTCGGTGATGTTAGGGACGACAGATTAGGGGTAAATAAAATGTAACTAGTGTTTGCGAGGCGGGAGTGCAGCGGTTTAGGGGTTAATATATTTATTAAAGTGGCGGCGATGTCCAGTCGGCAGATTAGGGGTAAATAATTTATTTAAGTGTTTGCGATGTGGGGGGGGGGGGGGGGCGCGGTTTAGGGGTTAATAGGTAGGTTATGGGTGTTAGTGTACTTTGTAGCACTTTAGTTAAGAGTTTTATGTTACAGCGTTAGCCCATAAAACTCTTAACTACTGACTTTTAAATGCGGTATTAGTCTTGACAGGAGAGGCTGTACCGCTCACTTCTTCCAAGACTCGTAATACCAGTGTTAGGCAAATCCCATTAAAAAGATAGGATACACAATTGACGTAAGGGGATATGCGGTAAGCTCGAGTTGCAGAAGAAAAGTGAGCAGTACACCTGTACCTGCCTGACTCGTAATACCAGCGGGCGTTAAAAAGCAGCGTTGGGACCTCTCAACGCTGCTTTTTAAGGCTAACGCAAGACTCGTAATCTAGCAGAGTGGTTTTTTTATTTTTGTTTTTTGTATTTCACATTTTGTATTTTAACAAATATGATATGTTTACTTATGTATAAATATTTACATTGTAGATTGTCTTGAAAAAGGCTCAATTGTGGAGCCGAAACGTCAACCTGAATTATGTTATTTTTTACTGAATAAATAAAGAATCAACTATAAAAATGACCTGTGAGTGCCCTCTATTTTTCATATGGATACGTATAAAGAGTGATTGAGGAGTCACCCAGGCATTACAGAAAGAGAAGAAAGGTTGGAGTGCATAGAGTGCAGAATATATATATATTTAAAAAAACAAAGAACAATTTCCCCAATATAAAGAATATTGGAATATTAAACATATACAGTAAATGCACACTAAAAACATTATTAAATATATAAAATATGTATATTTTGTGACAAATATACAACTCTCCTTGGGTATTTTTCCCCGGGAACAGCTTCACAGTCTTCACATCAGAGAAACACTTCAAACACATTGGATTAGGTGTAAAATCCTTGGCCTGTTTATTAACAGACAATTTGCATGAATACAGTTTTAACATAAACAAAAGATCAAAATAAATCCTTGCAAAATAGTGCTTAAAGAGAATAAAGTATTGCTAACTAAAGTTGTGTGGCTTTTCCACATAACTGCAAAATTAAATTACAAAACAGATCTCAAATCGCACAGGCCTAGAACCTCTAGACAGAGAGGCTTATTTATCAAATGTCTGTCAAACCTGATCTGACAGTGCGGATCAGGTCTGACAGACATCGCTGAATGCGGAGAGCAATACGCTCTCCGTATTCAGCATTGCACCAGCAGCTCTTGTGAGCTGTTGGTGCAACGCTGCCCCCTGCAGTCTCGCGGCCAATCGGCCGCCAGCAGGGGGGGTGTCAATCAACCCGATCGTACTCGATCGGGTTGAATTCTGGCGATCTGTGTCCATCTGCTCAGAGCAGGCGGACTGCGTTATGGAGCAGCGGTCTTTAAGGCTGTGACACACTGCAAGCGATGCGGCGCGAGGCAAAGCAGCTGCTTCGCACCCCGTCGCATCACTTCTGAAGTTCAATTATTTCATCTCTGAGAGCTCAGCTACGCGACCTGATGCAGCAGAGTGCTCAGACATGAAAAGGCAGGACACACTGAGCGCGCACAGCCGCATCTACACACTGCGCACTGCTCCGCTTGCAGTGCGTCACAGTCTTTAGATCTCTGCTTCATAACTGCTGTCTCTGGCGAGTTTGAAGACGGAGCTTGAAAAATGGGCTTCAGAAGTACAACTCCATATCCTCTGTCTTTCACATACAGGTTCTAACTAGCAGCCTCAGCACACACTATTTAACAGGCGTTAAAGGGACATGAAACCCAATTTTTTTTCTTTCATGATTCAGATAGAGAATACAATTTTAAACAACTTTCTAATTTACTTCTATTATCTAATTTGTTCTATTCTATTGGTATCATTTGTTGAAGGAGTAGCAATGCACTAATGGTTTCTAAATGAACACATGGGTAAGCCAATCACAATCTATATATATATATATATATATATATATATATATATGCAGCCACCAATAAACAGCTAGAACCTAGGTTCTCTGCTGCTCTTGAGCTTGCCTAGATAAACCTTTCACCAAAGGATAATAAGAGAAGGAAGCAAATTAAATAATAGAAGTAAATTGGAAAGATGTTTAAAATTGAATTCTCTATCTGAATCATGAAAGAACATTTTTGAGTTTCATGTACTTTTAATTGACCTTAATTGGCTGACGGTGAGAAAACCTTCACTTATGGGGAAAACCTGAACTGGATTCCTCACCTGCAATTTTCTCCCACATCCAAACTGTGGAGTGCATTACCGGCCCATTTTATACAATTACATCATATATTTCAATACCACCAACAATATTGCCTAATTTGTGGGGATAAGAAAAATGAGACACACTAACTGAGACAGAAAAAAAGCTAGAAAATCTTCCATGCTTGTTCACCAGGCCAGTGCCACTCAGTGTGCAGTCTCTTATGCACAGAGATTGACGCTTTGATAAATTTCCCCTATAGTGTGCTAAAAGAGAGTCAATACGCTCGCCAGACATCGCCAGGCATCACTGCCGTGGATCCATATACGATGCCCTTATTTATTAAAAAAACCCATCAAAAACACGTGCGTCAAGTACAGAGCAATGAGCATCTGACTTTTGTTAACTAACGGTCATCAATGTCGCGGTTATTCTGTTTTTTCCCAATTTTATTTATACCATTTCATTACTGTCCATGAACAAGCACATTCCGCTAAAGCTAATCTTTTATTTTTCAACTGTTAATGTCCAAGAAATAGCTACATTTATACCTCAACAAACAATATCTCATAGAAAGATATTTTTATATTTATTTGTTATATGATACTTTCACATAAATGAATGTTTATTTGTATTTCTAGAAGTCATGATATGCTTTAATCTCATGTTTTTTTTTTTAGAAATGATTATTAATGCTAGAATTTGTACATATATCTTTACACATACTGTCAGAAAACACCCCTACCCAGGTGTTATAAAATGGCCTGACATATAAGATTACATTTCTTACTGAAAAAGAAATTCAAGAGAAGGAAGAAATACACTGAAAATAGCGTGACAGTAAAGAGGTGATTTTAATTTCTGCTGTATCTGATCCATGACAGGTTAATGTTAGGTGGGCTATCCCTTTGAGCTATCATTTTAAGATTATATTGAATCAAACATCAAATCAATTTTAAAATCATTGTCTTAAATATTACACTATGTGTCCTAATGTCAGCATCAATGTTTATCTTTAATACTAAGTTCAAATATACAAACTTTGCAACAAATTTGGAGAAATAATATTGTACCCTTGCTTTGTAATGAGAGACAAAGTTGTAACATAAGCAGAAGTAGTAATGTATTTTTAATTTGTATCCCTATATCTACGAGTGCACCAAATGTGGAGCAATATTATTGTTTGATTTAGAAAGGGTATACAATTTTAATAAAGTTTCTAATTTACTTTTATTATGTAATATACTTCATTCTCTTGCAGCATCGAACATAAGCTTTCTGTGTTTTCAGACTCCCATTGATTTCTATGGCATCTGCGGCCTCAAGGGTGGCAGATTGAAAACTAGGTACGCTGCGTCAGAATAGACGTGAGCGTACCTGTTAAATGTTTGATAAACTGAGAAAATGGTCAAATAGAGTCGAATGTGAAGTCAAAACATCTGTAATGACGCAAGCATCAATCTGCATTGGATTGAGATCTCATGAGCGTATATTTCACACATTTCAACATTTGACGATCTTCGCGCTTTGTTAACTACGGCGGATCAATCTCGCGTCAAATCCGACGCCGGATTCCAGCGTATTATCAGTTGATGCTTTGAGAAATATCCCACTATGCCTTTTCACAGAGAAAAAATATCCTTTAGCATATCAATCTGATCCTGCCCAATGACAGTCCAGTGCCGAAATACCAGGCAATTCTTCTCTGAACAAAATAAACAACAAACCCATATCTGGTTTTCCCTTTTTACTCTTAGGGAGACCTAAGATCAATTTGCATAAAAACAAGAAAAATGAGAGACGCACTCACCGAGACAAAACAAAAGCTAGAAAAGCTTCCATGCGTGTCAACCCGGTCAATACCACTCAGTGTGCAGTCTTTTTTAAAACACTATGCCTTTTCACAGAGAAAAAATATCCTGTAGAATATCAGTCTGATCCTGCCCAATGACAGTCCAGCACCGAAATACCAGGCAATTCTGCTCTGAACAAGATAAAAAACAAACCCCAGACGTACATCTCTGCCTTTTTTGGGCCTCATCAGTGAGGTGCAGTTGCATATCTCTAGGGCACGTGTGCAAGGAGTCCATATCTGGTTTCCCCTTTTTATTCTTAGGGAGACCTAAGAGCAATTTGCATAAAAACAAGAAAAATGAGAGACACTCACTGACACAAATCAAAAGCTAGAAAAACTTCCATGCTTGTCCACCAGAATCCTTTGTTAATACAGCATGGCAGGAAATACTGTAGATTCATTGACAATGTGTTTATTCTGTGGTATGGGGAAGAGAGGCTTCTGGTTGAACTGGTAGAAACTTTAAATAGTTTGGCTAACACTATCAGGTTTATACCTAAGTGGGATTCCACAAAAATAGAATTCCTTGATGTGGAGTTTTATAAAGTTAATTACAGGATTGAGACTAGGGTATACAGGAAGCCCACGGATAGAAACACCATTGTGAAATATGAGAGCTTTCACCCACAGCATCTTCTAAAATCAATGCCAAGGCCCAGATGTTGAGGCCAGTGGATCTGACCTCTAGGGGTCCAGCAGGAGCAGCTGTGTCTCTCCTGTCTGTCATTTTTAATTTGCTTACCTAAGTTTAAAATAGAACTAATGACTCAATAACTGCACATTATTCGTGGTGCCCACTAGACTAGTTGTTAATACTTAAAAGTAATTTAGCCCTCGGATTGTAAGGGCTTAGCTTACTCTAGATTATCATAACGGTGGGCCCATGTATATCAGTACTTTTGAATATTTGAGCTAACTAGTATTTACTTGCAAACTGGGTTTAAGTGTTTTTAACATTTTTCCTCTGCTACTGTGTGAATGTGTGTTCCTGGTTTAATTAATAAAGACTTTAAGGTATGAATGATATGGAACTTTTTAATAATAGTAGTAATTTCTAAAACTATTTTCCTTGGAGTTAATATTGATTATAACTGATGGTTGGAAGATGAGAAAGGCAATTTGTGATAACTGGGGAATCCTTCAGAGTGCTAGGATACTATCCACATTTGTTAAATAGATCCCCATAGTCTCTTACAGGAAAGACAGATCCATAAGGGATATTCTGGTACAGGCTGACCCCGTTGACAAGTATGAGTCACGCAAACAGCATTTCCTACAAAGGAAACCAGGGGTATATAAGTGTCATGGCTGTGTGACTTGTGATAACCTTATTTTAGGTGACACATTTACGCACAGCCATACTGGCAAAAGATACCATATAAAATATGCCCTGAATTGTGAGTCTAAGTATGTGGTATATCTTATGAAATGCCAGTGTGGGGATGTATACATTGGTAAGACCGAATGTATGCTCAAAGAGCTGTACATAGATCTAGTATAAGATTAGCCTTAGAGAAGGGTGAATCGGATCAGCCAGTCGCCAAGCATTTTCTTGACCGTGGGCACCCAGTGTCGAGCCTAAGATGCTGCCCCATAGATCATGTACCATTGCCAAAAAGAGGAGGTAATAGGAATATCATCTTGTTACAGAGAGAGGAGAAGTGGACAGTGCTTGACACTGTAAATCCTAGGGGATTAAACACATACCTGTCACTGTCTTGTTTTTTGTAAGATAATAATTAAGCCTTTTCCCAGTGTTCAGCTACCTTAACATCTATATAGTCATGTATAGGAGGGATGGTTTTGTGTAAATACTTTTTTCTGTTTTTCTAAATATTATTATTTTTTTGTACAATGTGTTTATTACTCATAATTCTGCATCTCTTCCAGCAAGAAAAAATAAAGGAAGGCATATTGGGAAGTTCCCTTTTAGGAGCAAAACGTTTGTTGCATCCCGTGGAGTCTCCACTAGAGGGCAGAGATAAGATTTTGTGAGAAAACATTCACCTAGATTGCACCTGGTATGTGGGTGGGTCATAATAAATTTGTAAGGTATAAATAGGATCAAAGTTGTGTATGTTGTTATCTTGACAAAGGCCCAAACAGGGGCCGAAATGTTGAAATAAATATATGTTCTTTTGAATGAAGAAACGTGAGTTGGAGTCATCTGTAAGATATATATATATATATATATATATATATATATATACAGTATATATATATATATATATAATATATATATTTATATATATAGGTTTACCATCATTTTTAAAGGTGAAACTGGGACCACCTGGTGCGGTGCCAGTGGGGGTGTAGTCAGGGATGTGGTCAAAGGGAGTGGCGATTACCGGTCCTTTTAAAAGTAGTAGCTTTTATGTGCGTAATGTTTTGTGGATACTCTACCCTTCCTCAGTCAAACAGCAAGTGAATCACACAGTTTAAATAGACCATAACACCACCCCCTAGTGAAAAAGGCACCATTACATTGTCATGGCAACCCATACACAACAAATAAATCATTCATCTAAATCTCAGATTCTAAATAATGCCAAATATCAAGCATAATTATCAATTTCATAAAATAGTGACAAGCATATACATCACACAATTTAATATCTGCAGGGTAATATGTGTTTTATGTGTCTAATTAAGGAACAGAACCGAATACTAATAAGGCATAAATACAACATTGAATGTAATAAGTCAAAAAGAAACACGTACCTGCTAAAGCTGTTTAAGAGGCTACGCTATACCATAACGCAGGAAGTTTACAGCCAAAATGCTATCCTGTCTGAAGTAAAGCAAGATCCATGCCAAAAATCCTACCTGTTTGCACTTCCTAGTCATACCCATATGATTCCCCTGAACGTGTATCACCGGTGATGTCACCAGGGTTCGGGGGGGGGGGAGTGTTAACTTCTTAGAAAAATAAACCAAGTAGTACTACAAAATTAAAAAAAAAACCTATGCTGCTCACTCAGTCTGTATTATTAATTGTAAATTTTGAAGGACACGAACGTTAAGCTAAGCAGGGCTGTATGTAACAAAGTACCAGCATCGAACTATGCTGGAGAGTCACAGTCTAGTCATTTTGAATAATGTGTCCGGGTTTCAGGCGGTCTGAAACCCAGACACATGATTTGAAACCCGGAGGTGGCAACCCTACTGGGACAGAATGAACAACCGGGTGGGACACTGGGACAGCACCTCTAAACAGGGACAATCCCAGTAAAAGTGGGACTTCTGGTAAGCCTATACACACACACACACACACATTATAGCCCTTTTCATTCAAACACCTTGTGATATACCATCTACCTTTTAATCCTAATATAATATTTTTATTAATATTTATATGAATATTTTTTATCAGATAGTGTTTATATTAGTGTTACAGTTTACTTCAATGTATTTATGCTGCGTTTGGAACAAATTTTTTAACTAACTTTTAACGTGAGGTCTTTAGCCACGCAAACCCAACGTATGTTAAATTTGATTGCGCTTGAGCAAACTCATTTATTTTCAACTTGTAATACTCTCTCAAGTTAATGTAGTCGCAATATTGCAATATCGGGCCCGCGTTACCACTTGTAATCTAGCCCAGAGTGTGGGACTATTTATTATAATGTGTTTACTCTATTTTTACTTTAAAGTTATATGATTTCCATTGCCACTGTTCCTTTGTATCATACTATCATACTCATAATAAATCCATGTTATATTACTCTTTATTAAATATTGATGGGTTATTATTCTGCGTGTGCATAAGGTATTCACTGTCTTTTGGGTTCCCTGATAAGTATTTTTGTTAAGTGCAGTCACTGTATGCCGCATTAGACAAGAATGTCCCAATCTCCCTTCCCTAGAGAAGACTCAGATCATTCCACTACAGCATCCAATGTGAGTGTCCACTCGTTATAGTATTGCATGTGATCTGTCAAGGGGGCTCAAAACATTAGCTTGTCTGGGTGCTCTGTATGGTTTATGGCTACTTTTTTGTATGTGAAAATGTCGGGAAACACTGATCCAATTTAAATTCACCTAACTGTGCTTGCAGAATAATCTAAGTATATTTTACATATTTCATAGCTTATAACTTGACATCAGTGTTATTTATTTATGTTTTTCTTTGCAAATATATTTTATGTTGAATTAAAAACTAGCTCATAGATATTAATTGTGCCTCATATTTTGTACAGAAGAATACATCCTTAATAATAATCAAATACCCTGATTTATTACATGAACTGTACAATAATCACTGATGTAATGTTTGTTTTTGCTTTAAATTTGACTGTTAGTGATAAGATTTTTTTTTTAAATGTTTGTAGTGTTAACAAGTTTTCATTTGCTTTATTCACACATATATCACACTGTTATTTACTATTCAGAAATGAAAATGTAAAGCAAAAATATTTTATGTAGATCTTCTCCCTGGAACCAAAGACAGATGCTGAGGCGGTTCTCTGACAAGAGTAAAGACATGGCTCGTGGGAACTTAGAAATCCCACCACAGATTTTTATTTAGATCACAGTGTTACAGAGCCCTAATTCAGACTTCTGTGAAAAAAACAGCTGCAGGACTTTTTTTTGGTTAGTTATTTAAAGTTGTAAGACTGATAGAATATAAGAAACGTTCAATTCCCATCGAGATAAATTAGGATTTCATATTTATTTCTCAATTGGAAAAAAAATTAATCTTTACTGATTTATATAGAGTTTTATGAGCCTGTTCAATTTATTTCTGTTATCAAATGTATTTTATTCTCTTTACTGGGAGTTAACTGGTGATTGGGGGCTACACACAAATGTTTCTTGTCATTGGCTCACTGGATGTGTTCAGCTAGCTCCCAGCAGTGCATTGCAGCTCTGGAGCTATAGCCTATTATTATTATTATACTTTATTTATGAAGCACTAACATATTCCGCAGTGCTGCCCATGGGTACAATTTATTTAAATAAAATAATGATATAAAACTTGTAAGAGACAAGACAACATTTGACATACACATACAGGAGGAATTGAGGGCCCTATTCCAGTGGGAACTTACAATCTAGAATAGATAGTAGGAGGCTGAGAAACAGGAGGTGAGGACTGCAAGGGTGAGAAAGATGTTAATACAGAGTTAGATGAAGGGAAATATCCGGTAAGTGGGATTAATTTATTACTGAGTTCGGTAATATGCTTCTCTGAACAAAAATGTCTTCAAGGAGTGTTTAAAAGAAGAAAGATTAGGGGAAATTCTGACAGCACAAGGGTGAGTGTTCTAGAGGGTAGGTGCTGCACGACAGAAGTCCTGCAGTCTAGCATGGAAAGAGGTGATAGTCGAAGATGCACGGAGCAGGTCATTGTTGGATCTTAGTGGACGAGCTGGAGTATATTTGTTGATTGGAGAGAATAGGTAGTGGGAACCAGCATTGGTGAGAGCTTTGTATGTAAGGGTGAGAATTTTAAATTTAATTCTGCTGTGAATGGGGAGCCAATGAAGAGACTCGCAGAGAGGTGCAGCAGATACAGAGCGACTGGATAGGTGGATTAGCCTGGCAGAGCCTAGACTACAAGTGGAGGGCAATCAATAGTGCAGGGTGTACTATCCATGTCCTGCGCTAAGAATAATTCACAATCTGTTATTAAAAATGAATGGTAAAAAGATTTACCAGTGAACCTTAATGACCTTTTTTTAGTGCACCCTATACTTTCAATGCATAGCGCAGACTGCTATTATCCCTATAAAGTAAAGTGTTAAGGCTTGAATATATGTATAAAAAAAAAATGTAGAATATATTAAAATAATGTATTTCACACACATATATACAGTATTTTTTATATATAAATATATATATATATATATATATATATATATATATACAAAACACGGAAGGGGACTACACTCTCATACTGGACTGGGTACACATCCCATGACCCTGCAACATGCTCAGCCCTTGGTGCTCTAGCACTCTCTAGCACTCTCAGGAAGCTGTGCTGTCTCCAGTCACAGGCAGTTAACCCCAAACAAGCCTGGGTGTAAGGCCCATAGGGAAAATTACAAAATAAATTAATACAACACACAGAGAAAGTTCAGCACTCGCTAACAAGCTCTCAGCTAAGATTAAAAGCAAAACTGGAAGTGTTCGCTACCGCATCTGGCCAAATGGGACAAGCCCAGGTACCACGTCAAGGTCTCTTCCAAAACCTGGGTCCCTAATACAGCCATACAAATGCAAGCTCTCAATCAAACAAACTGGGAACAAGTCAGGGTTCACAGACTTATGTGATTACCCTAGACATACACAAAACACGGAAGGAGACTGCACTCTCAGACTTGACTGGGTACACATCCCATGACCCTGCACCATGCTCAGCCCTGGGTGCTATAGCGCTCTCAGGAAGCTGTGCTGTCTCCAGAGTCACAGGCAGTTAACCCAAGACAAGCCTGGGTGCAAGGCCCATAGGCAAAATAAATTAATACAACACACAGAGAAAGTCCAGCACTAACTTACAAACTCTCTGCTAAGATTAAAAGCGAAACTGGAAGCGTTCGTTACCGCATCTGGTCAAATGGGGCAAGCCCAGGTACCCCGTCAAGGTCTCTTCCAAATATATATGCACACAAATATTAAATATAAAATATAGTTTCAATTAAATATTTTAACAGTGATTTAAAGGGAAATGGTAAATAACAAGATGTTATACTGGGAGGGGCTCAAAGGTGTATTTGTATATGTATGTATTTATATGTGTATGTATTTATATGTGTGTGTACGTATATACAGTATAGTATGTGTATGTATGTGTGCAGTGTTTTAAACATATATCTCAGTAGAAAATCATAGAGTAAATGTTAGTGAGGAACTCCAATATTTAACCTACGGCTTAGTGCACCTTTAGTATAGTGATCAAGCGATAGCCAACATGGGCCTAGATTACAAGTGGAGGGATACATTTTTATCGTTCATGAGCACTAACTGTGCTCAAGATAAATCAATAACTGGTATTACAAGTTGAAAGTAAAAAGCAAAAGACTCAGCTGAGCTATCATCTGGAGGTCAGACCTTGCTAACTCCCTTTCCCAAAAGACTTCTTTGGTGTGCTCTAAAAAAGGCTCGCTAGCCTGATGGTGCGCTAGACAATTTGTGCTAAAGCGAAAGATGCATTAGGATTACTTCAAATACCTATGTTCTTCACTTAGAAAAAAAAGTAATTTTTATTTGTTAATATATATTTCTATATATGTATCTGTATATTTTTTTTAAATATATATCTATATGAATATATACAAAGATAGATAGATAGATGGATAGATATTGCATATACACATATACAAGTATTTCTATTAAAAAAAAAACATATTCAAAATATGTATTTGACTGGGAAGGCCTCAAAAGTATATATATATACTGTATAGCTCTGGAAAATAAATAAGAGACCACTTTAAAATTATTTTATTCTATAAACTACTTACAAAATTTCTCCCACATTCCAAATAAAAATATTGTAATTTAGAGCATTTATTTGCAGACAATAACAACTAGTCAAAATAACAAAAAAGAAGCAGTTGAATAATGCAAGAAAACAAGTTAATGTTAATTTTTAAACAACACAAACCTAATGTTTTAAATTTGCAATAAATCAATATTTGGTGGAAAAACTTGATTTTCAATCATTGCTTTCATGCGTCTTTGCATGCTCTCCACCAATCTTTCACATTGCTGTTGGGCCACTCCTGGAGCAAAAATTCAAGCAGCTTGGCTTTGTTTGATAGCTTGTTACCATCCATCTTCTTCTTGATCACATTCCAGAGGTTTTCAATGGGGTTCAGGTCTGGAGGTTCGGCTGGCCATGACAGGGTCTTGATATGCTGGTCCTACATCCACACCTTGATTGACCTGGCTGTGTGGCATGGATGATTGTCCTGCTGGAAAAAATAATCCTCAGAGTTTGGGAACATTGACAGAGCAGAAGGAAGCAAGTTTTCTTCCAGTATAACCTTGTACGTGGCTTGATTCATGTGTCCTTCACAAAGATAAATATGCCAGATTACAGCCTTGCTGAAGCACCACCAGATCATCACCGATCCTCCACCAAATTTCACTGTGGGTGTGAGACACTGTGGCTTGTACACCTCTCACAGGTCTTGTGCAAAGCTGAAAATTAGACTCATCAGAGAAGATGACCTTACACCAGTCCTCTACGTTTCATAGGGCCCCATGGAACTTACCTGTCCTAGGGAGTGCACTGAGTCCTAGTGGTTGGCCCACAATGATCTGCATGCCTGGGGCTCCATCCCTTCCAACTGCTGCCTCCTCTGCTTCAAATGCAGGCCGGGCACCTGATGCATCACAAGATGGCCTGCTAAGTGCTGTCTGAGGCGGGGGCATGAAGAGGGGTGGAGCTTGGACTGTAATGCATCCAAGATGAAGCTGAATCTCAGGGCGTGACTTATGATCTCCATAAAATTCCCTCCTACCGGTAAATCCTGGTTACCTGACCTGCATATCCTATATTTCCCCAGTGCACACCCTAATAGTTGCTTGGTTATTCTTGCTCTGTTTTCATTACTGGTGTTCATCTTGCCCTGTGATCTCAGCTCCTGTCCTGTTCCACATTGTCCTGTCTCTCCTTGGTTCTGACTTGGATTGTTTATTTACCTGCCTTACTGCCGCTTGCCCTAACCATGGAACCTCCTGACCATGACGTCTGCCCCTGTATTGGATACCTTATTTGGCTTTGCTTACTCTTTTCCGCTTTACCACTCTACTACCAGACCCCTGGTGGGTCATGACACTACAGTCCCAACCTTATGGTCTTTTGCAAACTCAGTCTGGCACTTCTTGGCGTCTCATTTATGAAGGGCTTTCTAATTTTGTATGACTTCAACCTTGCTTAAAGAGTCTGAACCATCCTTGCCATGCACTTCATCCCAGCTACCATTTACCATTTTGTTGAAGGTCACTTGATGTTATCCTATGGTTGTTGAGTGACATTTGAATGAGTGCCATTTATGTCTACCTGCTATCACTGTGCCTTTAAGACTGCCTGCTCTACTTCTGTCAATCAAGCTATTTGGGGGTAGTCTGCATTGTTCTACTGCTGGAACTTACCTGCCTAATTAATTATTCATGCACCTGATTCTCTATTTATCCATGTCCGGTCTATTGTTATTTTGACTAGCTTTGAAGTATGTTCCAGATTTACAGATCCCTGTATTTGGGTGCAGAATGTCTTTCCTAAGGATATTCAAGTTTACAGCCTACCCTGTCTACTAAAGCCTGATTCCTACTAACTGCAAGTAACCATATATTTCCTTATTTGTTTTCTGGACACTGCTACTTTGCTAATTCTGAACTCAATCTAAATTACAAGTTTGTATTTTGCTATGATCATTCCCTGATTGCTACAACAGTACAACAGTATCATACTTTGAACTTTACAACTATCCACCTGTCAGGGTGCCAAGAATCTCAGACAAGAAGTGCAAAAATAATCACACCTTTATTAATAACAAAAAATAATAAAAAGTCCACAAGTCAAACAAGACAGGAGTCAAAGCCAGAGCTGGTAGTCAGATGAGCCAAAACAGGAGCCAAAGCAAATAGTCAGACAAACCGAGCTAGGAGCCAAAGCGAGTAGTCAGATGAGCCGGAATCAGGAACAAGGAGAACAGCAGAGTCAAGAACAAGCCAGGGATCAGGAACCAGGAGAGATGTCAGACAGCTAGGTAATACACAGGAACTCACAAACAGGTCAGAGACAATGCAAGGGAAAAGCATACTGAACAGAGGCCCTTTAAATAATGATGACATCACAATTCTGAGACTGCAATCTGTCTCACACGGATGATGTACACCAGTCTGGCCATAAGAGGGCGTGCAAGAAATGAGCAGCATCACACACCCTGTACCAGATTCAGTAAGAGAGGTGAGTAAAATGGCTGCCAGCAGCACATGGCAAACAAAGCAGGAAAAAACCCTGATAGTACCCTCCCCTCAACTACCGATGGGACGAGGTAACACAGTGGTAAACTTATTACAAACCGATGAAAGAAAGAGACATTAAAAACATTGAAGATGTGCATTGCAGAGGGAAGGTCAAGAGCATAGGTCACAGGATTGACCCGTCGGAGTATTCAAAAAGGACCAACATAACAGGGAGTCAGTTTATTGGAAGGCACACAAAGGTTCAAGGTACAGGAGGACAGCCAAACCCTCTCACCAACCTGGTAGGAAGGTGCGGGCAGACGCCTACGATCAGCCTGGAACTTTTGGCTCTCCATAGAACGATAAAGGCAATCCTGAATCTGCACCCACATGGAATGAAGTTGCCGGAGATGCTCCTCCAAAGCCAGAATACCCTGAGACATGAATGAATTGGGCAACAAGAATGGTTGAAACCCATAATTTGCCATGAACGGGGATAACTCAGAGGAAGCATTATTAGCACTATTACGAGCAAACTCTGCCCAAGGTAACAATTCAGACAAATTATTGTGGTGATCATAGATCATAGACATAGCAACGGAGGAACTGTTCTAGAGCTTGATTAGACCATTCCACAGCCTCATTGGATTGAGAGTGATATGCCGAGGAGAAGGAAAGCTGGATCCCCATTTGAGCATAAAAGTAACGCCAAAATCTGAAGACAAACTGGCTACCCCGGTCTGAGACTATCTCCTTGGGTAACCCATGTAAACGGAAGACCTCCCGGGCAGCTTTTTCAAGGGGATGTAATGTGACATTTTATAAAAATGGTCAACCACCATTAGGATAACAGTATTGCCATTGGAAACATGGAGCTCGACAATGAAGTCCAAGGACGTTCACCATAATCAATAGGTTGATGAAGACCCACAGTAATATGTCAGGGAGTCTTATTCTGTGCACAAACTGAGCAGGAGGCAACATAAGCAGCAACATCAGAACGAAGACCTGGCCACCAGAATTGTCGAGTGACAGACCAAATCATTTGGTTCTTGCCCGGGTCACCTGTGGCTTTAGGATAGTGGTAAGTGTGCAAAAGTTTAGTTTGAAGATTCACAGGAACAAAGCACTTTCCACTAGGTTTCTCAGGATGTGTGTTGGTTTGTGCAGCCAGGATCTCCTCCTCCAAGGAAGAAGTCAGATTAGTATGTATGGTAGCCAAAATATGGTCAGGAGGTATAACTGGAGTCGGTACAGATTCCTCCTTAGACAGAGGTAAAAATTTTAGAGAGGGCATCAGCCCTAACATTCTTACTACCAGGCAGGTAGGAGACCACATAATTAAACCGAGACATCTGGCCTGTCGGGGCGACAAACATTTTGCTTTGGATAGATAAGTTAAATTCTTGTGGTCAGTAAGAATGAGCACTGGCACGCTAGTACGCTCGAGAAGATGCCGCTACAATCCTTGAGTGCCAAAATTATGGCCAGTAATTCCCTGACGCCAATTTCATAATTGCACTCTGCTGGATACAATTTCTTAGAGAAGAAACTGCACGGATGCAAGGAACCATCAGGCATAGGATGTTGAGACAAGAGGGCACCTACTCCTGTCTCAGATGCATCGACCTCAAGAACGAAAGGCAGGACAGGGTTAGGATGAGCCAGAACTGGAGCGGCAGCAAAGGCAGTCTTAAGTCTATCAAAGGCCTTAATGGCAGTAGGTTACCAATGGAGTGGATCATTCTCTTTATGGGTCATGTTTGTGATAGGTTTGACCAAGGAAGAAAAGTTTTTAATAAACTTTCTATAGTAATTGGCAAAGCCCAAAAAATGTTGAATAGACCGAAGACCAACTGGGCGAGGCCGCTGCAGAACTGCAGACAACTTTTCAGGATCCATGGAGAACCCTGCAACAGAGATTACATTACCTAGGAAGGTCACTTGAGTCTGATGGAATTCACATTTCTTGAGTTTACAAAACAGGCCGTTCTCATGTAGTCTCTGAAGTACCCGTGTGATATCAGAACGATGAGCCTCAAGTGTGGGTGAGTGTATGAGGATTTCGTCTAAGTACACCACAACACACTGTTGCAACATATCTCGCAGGACATCATTAATAAATTCCTGAAAAGCAGCAGGAGCATTACACAGGCCAAAGGGCATTACAAGATATTTATAATGCCCGCTCCTGGTGTTAAATGCTGTTTTCCATTCGTGGCCCTCCTTTATCCTAACGAGATTGTACGCTCCTCTCAAATCAAGTTAGGAAAGACCGTAGCTCCCTTGAGGCGGTCAAGGAGTTCCGTAATGAGCGGAATAGGTTAAGCATTATTAATGGTAAGATGATTAAGACCACTATAATCGATGCATGGTCTTAACTTGCCACCCTTTTTCTTCACAAAGAAGAAGCCAGCTACTGCAGAAGGGCAGGGTTTGTTGATGATCCCCGCGAAAGAGCATCGGCAACATACTCCCCCATAGCACAATTCTCTGCAACAGACAGAGGTAAACCCGGCCCAGAGGAGGAATGGCTCCTGGTTGCAGGTCTATGGCACAATTGTAAGACCGGTGAGGAGGCAACATACTGGCACGCACCTTGTCAAAAACGTCTAGGAACTCTCTGTACTCCTCTGGCAATTGAGATACCGAAGAAGTGCTCAAGACTTTGACTAGTTCCCAAAGACAAGTGGAAATATATTGCGGAGACCATAACAAAATTTCGGACCTGTGCCAGTCGAAACTGGGATTGTGCTTTTGGAGCCAGGGATAACCCAGAACAACCGGAAAATGCAGAGAGTTTATCACCTGGAACTGGAGGGTTTCAAATGGAGAGCCCCAACAGCCAAGGATAAATGGAGTGGTTTCTTGAGTAACGAGTGCGGGCTGAAGGGGCCTGCCCTCAATGGCCTCAATAGCAAGTGGAACGTACTGAGGCAATACAGGAATGGAGTGCTTTGATACAAAAGCACTGTCAATAAAATAGCCCACAGCACCGGAGTCAACAAGAGCCTGGGTGACTATGGAAGAGTCCACCCAGGTAAGGACAACCGTGACCAAAGGTTTCTGCTTTAGCGGTTCCAGGGATGAGGATAAACCACCCAAGTTTTGCCCCCAACAGGACCTAGAGTGCGAGTGTTTCCAAGCCGTGTAGGACAAGACTTTAAAAGGTGACCCTGTAACCCACAATAGAGGCAGAGCCGCTCCCTACCTCCTAAAGGCCCTCTCCACCGCAGAGAGATGCATGAATTCCAACTGTATCGGCTCAGCAGTACTTGGTGACTCAGGACAAGGAGGCATGGGAGGAGAGGGAGGCATGGGTGGGAAGAACACGTAGGAGATAACAGAACAGGAGGCTTCCTCAAGTGCTCTTTGAAAGAGTCTGTTGTCAATTAGGATAAAAAAAGACACCAATGCCTCGATATCCTCTGGTAAATCTCTGGCAGCAACTTCATCTTTAATCGCATCAGAGAGCCCATGAAAGAAGGCGGCAACAAGGGCTTCATTGTTCCAACCTACCTCTGCGGCAAGCGTACAGAACTTAATGGCATACTGAGCAACAGATCTTGTACCTTGCTGAATGGACATGAGTCATTTAGCAGCAGAGGAGGAGCGAGCTGGAACATCAAATACCCTTCGAAAGGAGGCCACAATTTCAGGGTTTTTTGAAATCACAGGTTTATTAGTCTCCCACAATTAGCCCAGACAAGAGCTGTGTCAGATAGAAACGAGATAAGACATCCAACCTTAACTCTGTCAGAGGGAAACACCTGAGGTAATATCTCAAAATAAATGCCCACCTGGTTTAAAAACCCTCTGCACTGAATAGGATCGCCTCCATATCGCTGAGGTAAAGGTGCAGAACCGGACATGCTCCTGGTAGGACTAGGTGCAGCAGCGGATACAGGAGCAGCCATAACTTGTGGGACTCTCTGGTACAAATGTGCAGTGTGAGTCAGCAGGGTTTGCAGGGCTAGTGCAAATTTATCCAAGTGGTGATCCTGTTCATCAATCCTGGAAATGATGGTAGGTTAAAGTGGATTATTAGCACCATCAGGATTCATGGCCCTTGCGTAATGTCAGGGTGCCAGGAATCAGACTGAGAAGAGAAGTGCAAAAATAATCACACCTTTATTAACCCCTTAATGACCACAGCACTTTTCCATTTTCTGTCCGTTTGGGACCAAGGCTATTTTTACATTTTTGCGGTGTTTGTGTTTAGCTGTAATTTTCTTCTTACTCATTTACTGTACCCACACATATTATATACCGTTTTTCTCGCCATTAAATGGACTTTCTAAAAATACCATTTTCATCATATCATATAATTTACTATAAAAAAAATGATAAAATATGAGGAAAAATGGAAAAAAACACACTTTTTCTAACTTTGACCCCCAAAATCTGTTACATATCTAAAACCACCAAAAAACACCCATGCTAAATAGTTTCTAAATTTTGTCCTGAGTTTAGAAATACCCAATGTTTACATGTTCTTTGCTTTTTTTGCAAGTTATAGGGCCATAAATACAAGTAGCACTTTGCTATTTCCAAACCATTTTTTTCCAAAATTAGCGATAGTTGCATTAGAACACTAATATCTTTCAGGAATCCCTGAATATCCCTTGACATGTATATATTTTTTTTAGTAGACATCCCAAAGTATTGATCTAGGCCAATTTTGGTATATTTCATACCACCATTTCACCGCCAAATGCGATCAAATACAAAAAATCGTTCACTTTTTCACAAATTTTTTCACAAACTTTCGGTTTCTCACTGAAATTATTTAGAAACAACTTGTGCAATTATGGCATAAATGGTTGTAAATTCTTCTCTGGGATCCCCTTTGTTCAGAAATAGCAGACATATATGACTTTGGCGTTGCTTTCTGGTAATTAGAAGGCCGCTAAATCCTGCTGCGCCTCACACGTGTATTATGGCTAGCAGTGAAGGGGTTAATTAGGGAGTTTGTAGGGAGCTTGCAGGGTTAATTTTAGCTTTAGTGTAGAGATCAGCCTCCCATCTGACACATCCCACCTCCTGATCCCTCCCAAACAGCTCCCTTCCCTCCCCCACCCCACAATTGTCCCCGCCATCTTAAGTACTGTCAGAAAGTCTGCCAGTACTAAAATAAAAGGGTTTTTAAAAAAAAAATAAATTTTTTTTTTAGCATACTTACATATGCTACTGTGTAGGATCCCCCCCTTAGCCCCCAACCTCCCTGATCCCCCCCAAAACCGCTCTCTAACCCTCCCCTCTGCCTTATTGGGGGCCATCTTGGGTCTGGCAGCTGTCTGCCAGTACCCAGTTTGCAATAAAAAGTGCTTTTTGTTTTTTTTTTTTTTTCTGTAGTGTAGCTTCCCCACCCCCACACAGACAAACACCCACCACCTTGCTGATCGTTTTTTTTTAATATATTTTTGACATTTTTTTAACATTTTTTATTTTCTGTAGTGTAGCGGTTCCCACCCGCTCCCTCACAGTGCACGCGCCCGCCCCCACCCTCCTGTTCACGCGCGTGCCCGTGCGTGCCCCCAGCCACCCCCGCCCACGATCCCGCCCCCTTCACATAACCAGGGCCATCGATGGCCGCCACCCGCCTCCCGGTCCGGCTCCCACCCACCAACGCAGTAAGCCACCGATCTCCGGTGCAGAGAGGGCCACAGAGTGGCTCTCTCTGCACCGGATGGCTTAAAAAGGTTATTGCAGGATGCCTCCATATCGAGGCATCACTGCAATAACCGGAAAGCATCTGGAAGCGAGCAGGATCGCTTCCAGCTGCTTTCCACACTGAGGACGTGCAGGGTACGTTCTCAGGCGTTAACTGCCTTTTTTCTGAGGACGTACCCTGCACGTCCTCAGTCGTTAAGGGGTTAATAACAAAATATAATAAAAAGTCCACAAGTCAAACAACAAGCCAGGAGTCAAAGCCAGAGCTGGTAGTCAGACGAGCTGAGTCAGGTGCCAAAGCGAATAGTCAGATGACACGAGTCAGGAGCCAAAGCGAGTAGTCAAACGAGCCGGAATCAGGAACAAGGAGAACAGCAGAGTCAGGAACAAGCCAGGGATCAGGAACCAGGAGGAACTTCAGACAGCCAGGTAATACACAGGAACTCACAAACAGGTCTGAGACAACGCAAGGGCAAAGCATAGTGAACAGAGGCCCTTTAAATAATAAGTGATGACATCACAATTCTGAGACTGCAACCTGTCTCACACGGATGATGTACACCAGTCTGGCCATAAGAGGGCGTGCAGGAAATGAGCAAAATCACACACTCTGTACCAGATTCAGTAAGAGAGGTGAGTAAAATGGCTGCCAGCAGCACATGGCAAACAAAGCAGGGAAAAAACCCTGACACCACCGTTACAAGTTGTCATTGCTCAATATCCTGCTGCAAATATATATACTCAGAACTCTGCATTTATGTGTTTCAGTTATCCAAACTCCTTCCCTGGGATTCTCCAATATTTGCCCAAACCGTATTTAATACTCGAACGTGCAACTTTTCTATCACCTGAGCTGCACACCTTATTAATCTGGCATCTGCCCCAACTTATATTGTGTACTGTGAACCCTGCATTACCACTTTACTTGCTAAAGTTACAGCATACATTCTGAATCCTTCAACACCTTTTCCAGTTTGCTTATTGTGAATACTGTCTCCTACCACATACATATTGTACTCTGGATATTTTGCTGTGTATGTCAAGATTACAGTAATGCTCTCTGAAGCTTAATACTATCTATTTCCTTTGAAGCCAGAATATGTTGCATAGTTATGTCTTATACTTCATGAACCCTACAATAACCCCTTGCAACTATGAATCACAGAATCTCAGGGGTTGATGTATCCAATTCCCTATCACTGCCCCGAGTGTCTGTCTCCTGAGTGGCAATACACTGGATTGTGACAATGAGTTGGCGGTCATCCTGGGCAGTGAAGAATAATTTTCACCCTCTGCCGGTCTGTAGCTTTGTTGTCCCCAGTGTCTGCTGCTTGACCTTGTTCTTGTGAACCGATGCCTTTGAAATTTTAAGGATGGAAGCAACTTGACACTCACTGAATTCCTCTGCCAGTGAAGCCAGAATTAAACCCTTCTTTTCTTCACTAAAAACTTTTCTTTTCAGCTCTTTTGGCATGATCAGTAATTATTTTTTGTTCCAATTACTTTTGAGATACTACTAGCACTGTTTTTGCCATCTAGCTGGTCCTATTGCAAGAGGATAGTGATGACCACAGTGCAGTGGTATGAATAATACAATATAATATAATAAATACTCTAAATGACAATATTTTTATTCAAGAGAAATGGTATCAGAAGTTTATAGAATAAAACAAAAATATTTATTTTACTCAAACACATACATGCAAAAAGTAAAACCAGAGAACCTGATATTTTTGCAAGGGACTCTTCATTTTTTTAGAGCTGTATATATAGTGTATATATATATATATATATATATATATATATATATATATATATATCCATTGATAATAAAGCGTTGTCTGCCATGCTAAACCTTCCTTGGTAAATCTGTGTTACCATGGACTTATAATATCAATGTGTATGCTAATTTTAACATGGTCCAGTGATATTGATATTATGGCCCACGTTATCATTAGTGTGCTACCTTTAATCTTGGCCATGAATTTTTCAGAGCACCCCCTATAGAAGTCTATTATGTGAGAGATTTAGCACACCCATCCTATCCAACAACCAGATGTTTCATTCGAGTTATTGGTGGGTTTGTTTAACTATAAGCAAAATAGGAGATTAAGAACAGGCAAAAGATGCTTCTTATGTATCTTAAAATCAAAATACAATGATATAATAAAATAATGATATAATAACAATAAAACATCAGATATAATCCATGCATTGAGAAGATAGAAATAATAAAGATGAAGTGTTGTTAGCCTTATTTACATATCATTACCCAGAATGCTTATCTTCATTGTACGGCTAGTAATCCTGCGGACAAGCTGTTCTGCCCAGGGCAGGTACATATGCTTGTTTCCCTCTAATTAATTTAGAAAAATATATAGAAAGCAGCATTTTGTATCCAGAAGTACAGTAGCTGCATGGAATAACTACATATATTTATGTTTTGCTTTATAGACACAGATGCATAGCATCTTTAAAGGAAAAGCATTCCATACATGTCATGGGAACATGCCCTTATATCTCTTTAGCTTTGCTCTTTATAACTATATCCTGACTCATGTTTTGAAAACACTTCATTGTTTTTTAAGAGTCCCCTTGAACTGTAATAGTTTGAATTGAAATTTGGTTAGATCCTATGAAAGTTGTTTTAAAGGAGCCAATATGGCAACATCTACCAACATTACTTTTTTATTGTGGCTTTATTTTAGTTACTTAATTAAACTCCAGCTATTAGGCACTGTAGGCAGATAAATAATATTATCTCCTTCTGGTCATTATGATCAGCTGCTAGGAGCTTCTGATCCCAATCACTGTAACATTTGCATGGCCCTCCAAATGGCACCCATACCTAGCTGTCACCAAAATACAAAATTAACCTTCAACCAAAACCTTCTCATCCGCAAAAATGCTTTTCACCAACCAGAAAAGATTAATGTAAGATTAACCAATGGGATTTAAATGCAATAGGTGGCATTTGAATGGTGGGGAAATAGTTGCTGTGGGGGTAGTGAATGGGGGCAATTTAAATGTAGGGGTTTGTAACTAGTGGGGAGGATCATGCAATGGGTCTTTAAATTAGGTGGTTTATTATGATGAAATATCCTTTTGAGGAAGAATTCATTTTATAGGTGGGTCCTTGAGTTGGGTGTTTATCATGGTTATGGTAATTGCAGGATAGAGGGAGGAATGTTATATAAGCTGTTAGAATAATTTGTGGTCTGGGTGAACAGTAATTAGTACTAGTTGCCCAGTATTGAATTTTAATCAGTAGCTGTTGTTTGACAACTATAAGCTATCGCTATGATATTTCATTGCTGAAGCCATATTTGTGCACTAACTCCGCTAGAAGTAAGCTTTTTGCACCTCTGGTAGCGGTCGTTTTAAAAGTTCAAAGTAAAATGTTTTCGCTCACGCGCTAACCTGATGCGCGCTAAAAGAAAAATTTTGAATATCTCGACCGCGTTAATGCATTTCCCCATAGAAGTCAATGGAGCAAACCTGATCACATATTCTCAAGTGGGCTAACCCGACATGAAAATATTAATATTTCACATTCCAATGTTCTTCACATAGCAGAATATGTTCTATTTATTAATAAATTCATAGTTCTACATATATCTGATGGTATGTATATACCTATATATGTAGATTATTATATATAGCTATAGATATATACAGATATATATAGGAATATCTATTTAGAAATATTACAGTATAACACTTTATTAAAAAGGAATATTGCATAAATATGATTTTACATGACTGCAAAGGGCTCCCATACACACACATATATATATATATATATATATATATATATATATATATACTGTATATATATATATATTTACATACTGTATATATATATGTCTATATATATTTATATGTATGTTTATAAATGCATATATACACATATAAATACATAAATACTTCTGTACATACATATATACTATATATATATATATATATATATATATATATATATATATATATATATATATATATATATATATATATATATATACAGTGGATATAAAAAGTCTACACACCCCTGTGAAAATGTCAGGTTTCTGTGATGTAAAAGAAATGAGACAAAGATAAATAATTTAAAAACATTTTCCACCTTTAATATGACCTATAAACTGTACGACTCAATTGTAAAACAAGCTAAAATCTTTTAGGTAGAGGGAAGTAGTAATAAAAAACTAAAATAATATGGTTGCATAATACTTTGTTGAAGCACCCTTTGATTTTATCACAGCACTCTTTTTGGGTATGAGTTTTTCAGCATGGTACATCTTGACTTGGCAAGATTTGCCCACTCTTCTTTGCAAAAACAATCCGAATCTGTCAGAGGGCATCTCTTGTGCACAGCCCACTTAAGATAACCCCACAGATTTGCGATTGGATTCAGGTCTTTGCTCTGACTGGGCCATTCCAAAACTTTAATCTTCTTCAGGTGATGCCATTCCTTTGTTGATTTGGATGTATGCTTTGGGGTGTTGTCATGCTGAAAGATGAAGTTCCTCTTTATGTTCAGCTTTCTAGCAGAAGCCTGAAGGTTTTGTGCCAATATTGTCTGGTATTTGGGACTGTTCATACAGGGAGTGCAGAATTATTAGGCAAGTTGTATTTTTGAGGATTAATTTTATTATTGACCATGTTCTCAATGAACCCAAACAACTCATTAATATCAAAGCTGAATAGTTTTGGAAGTAGTTTTTAGTTTGTTTTTAGTTATAGCTATTTTAGGGGGATATCTGTGTGTGCAGGTGACTATTACTGTGCATAATTATTAGGCAACTTAACAAAAAACAAATATATACCCATTTCAATTATTTATTTTTACCAGTGAAACCAATATAACATCTCAACATTCACAAATATACATTTCTGACATTCAAAAACAAAACAAAAACAAATCAGTGACTAATATAGTCACCTTTCTTTGCAAGGACACTCAAAAGCCTGCCATCCATGGATTCTGTCAGTGTTTTGATCTGTTCACCATCAACATTGCGTGCAGCAGCAACCACAGCCTCCCAGACACTGTTCAGAGAGGTGTACTGTTTTCCCTCCTTGTAAATCTCACATTTGATGAGGGACCACAGGTTCTCAATGGGGTTCAGATCAGGTGAAAAAGCAGGCCATGTCATTAGATTTTCTTCTTTTATACCCTTTCTTGCCAGCCACGCTGTGGAGTACTTGGACGCGTGTGATGGAGCATTGTCCTGCATGAAAATCATGTTTTTCTTGAAGGATGCAGACTTCTTCCTGTACCACTGCTTGAAGAAGGTGTCTTCCAGAAACTGGCAGTAGGACTGGGAGTTGAGCTTGACTCCATCCTCAACCCGAAAAGGCCCCACAAGCTCATCTTTGATGATACCAGCCCAAACCAGTACTCCACCTCCACCTTGCTGGCGTCTGAGTCGGACTGGAGCTCTCTGCCCTTTACCAATCCAGCCACGGGCCCATCCATCTGGCCCATCAAGACTCACTCTCATTTCATCAGTCCATAAAACCTTAGAAAAATCAGTCTTGAGATATTTCTTGGCCCAGTCTTGACGTTTCAGCTTGTGTGTCTTGTTCAGTGGTGGTCGTCTTCCAGCCTTTCTTACCTTGGCCATGTCTCTGAGTATTGCACACCTTGTGCTTTTGGGCACTCCAGTGATGTTGCAGCTCTGAAATATGGCCAAACTGGTGGCAAGTGGCATCTTGGCAGCTGCACGCTTGACTTTTCTCAGTTCATGGGCAGTTATTTTGCGCCTTGGTTTTTCCACACGCTTCTTGCGACCCTGTTGACTATTTTGAATGAAACGCTTGATTGTTCGATGATCACGCTTCAGAAGCTTTGCAATTTTAAGAGTGCTGCATCCCTCTGCAAGATATCTCACTATTTTTGACTTTTCTGAGCCTGTCAAGTCCTTCTTTTGACCCATTTTGCCAAAGGAAAGGAAGTTGCCTAATAATTATGCACACCTGATATAGGGTGTTGATGTCATTAGACCACACCCCTTCTCATTACAGAGATGCACATCACCTAATATGCTTAATTGGTAGTAGGCTTTCGAGCCTATACAGCTTGGAGTAAGACAACATGCATAAAGAGGATGATGTGGTCAAAATACTAATTTGCCTAATAATTCTGCACTCCCTGTATTTCCCTCTACCTTGACTAAGGCCCCAGTTCCAGCTGAACAAAAACAGACCCAAAGCATGATGCTGCCACCAAAATGCTTCTCTGTGGGTATGGTGTTCTTTTGGTTATATGCAGTGTTGTTTTTGCGTCGAACATATCTTTTGGAATTATGGCCAAAAAGTTTAATCTTGGTTTCATCAGACCAGAACACCTTTTGCAACATGCTTTTGGGAGACTTCAGATGTGTTTTTGCAAAATTTAGCTGGGCTTGGATGTTTTTTTTCGTAAGCAAAGGCTTCCGTCTTGCCACTCTACCCCATAGCCCAGACATATGAAGAATATGAGCGATTGTTGTCACATGCACCACACAGCCAGTACTTGCCAAAAATTCCTGCAGCTCCGTTAATGTTGCTGTAGGCCTCTTGGTAGCCTCCCAGACCAGTTTTCTTCTTGTATTTTCATCAATTTTGGAATGTCACTGTTGCGCCATATTTTCTTCACTTGATGATGACTGTCTTCACTGTGTTCCATGGTATATCTAATGCCTTGGAAATTCTTTTGTAACGTTCTCCTGACTGATAACTTTTAACAATGAGATCCCTCTGATGCTTTGGATTTGGTTGCGACTAAGAAAATGTCAGGAAATACCTACTAGAACAGCTGAACTTTATTTGGGGTTAATCAGAGGCATTTTACATAATGGCAGGTGTGTACTGACTCCTATTTAACATGATTTTGAATGCGATTGCTCAATTCTAAACACAGCTACATCCCCAGTTATAACCATATTATTTTTTTTTATTATTTTTACTTCCCTCCATCTAGAAGTTTGTTTTTCAATCAAGTTGTACAGTTTATAGGTCATATTAAAGGTGGAAAAAGTTCTGAAATTATTTATCTTTGTCTCATTTTTTTACATCACAGAAACCTGACATTTTAACAGGGGTGTGTAGACTTTTTATTTCCACACATATATATATACAGTACATATTTAGACATGTATATGTATGTATTTCAGTGTTAAAGCCGTTTTTATCTTGCACCCGAGACTCTATATTTTTGAGCCCTTATAACTTTTTGTGCAATAATTTTTTTAAATAATTTTTATTACTCTTATTCGGCTAGATTTAGAGTTTTGTCGGTAATGACCCGCGTAGCTAACGCTGGCTTTTTTTCCCCCGCACCTTTTAAATACCGCTGGTATTGAGAGTTCACAGAAGGGCTGCGTTAGGCTCCAAAAAGGGAGCGTATAGCATATTTACCGCCACTGCAACTCTCAATACCAGCGGTGCTTACGGACGCGGCCAGCTTAAAAAACGTGTTCGTGCACGATTCCCCCATAGGAAACAACACCTACAAAAAAGCAGCGTTCAGCTCCTAACACAGCCCCATTGTTTCCTATGGGGAAACACTTCCTATGTCTGCACCTAACACCCTAACATGTACCCCGAGTCTAAACACCCCTAACCTTACACTTATTAACCCCTAATCTGCTGCCCCCGCTATCGCTGACCCCTGCATATTATTTTTAACCCCTAATCTGCCGCTCCGTACACCGCCTGCCACCTACGTTATCCCTATGTACCCCTAATCTGCTGCCCCTAACACCGCCGACCCCTATATTATATTTATTAACCCCTAATCTGCCGCCCCCGACGTCGCCGCCACCTACCTACAATTATTAACCCCTAATCTGCCAACCGGACCTCGCCGCTACTCTAATAAATTTATTAACCCCTAAAGCTAAGTCTAACCCTAACCCTAACGCCCCCCTAAGTTAAATATAATTTTTATCTAACGAAATAAATTATTTCTTATTAAATAAATGATTCCTATTTAAAGCTAAATATTTACCTTTAAAATAAACCTTAATATAGCTACAATATAAATTATAATTACATTGTAGCTATTTTAGGATTAATATTTATTTTACAGGCAACTTTGTATTTATTTTAACCAGGTACAATAGCTATTAAATAGTTAATAACTATTTAATAGCTACCTAGTTAAAATAATTACCAAATTACCTGTAAAATAAATCCTAACCTAAGTTACAATTAAACCTAACACTACACTATCAATAAATTAATTAAATAAAATACCTACAATTATCTACAATTAAACCTAACACTACACTATCATTAAATTAATTAAATAAATTACCTACAAATAAATACAATTAAATAAACTAACTAAAGTACAAAAAATAAAAAAAGCTATGTTACAAAAAATAAAAAAATAAATTACAAACATAATAAAAATATTACAACAATTTTAAGCTAATTACACCTACTCTAAGCCCCCTAATAAAATAACAAAGCCCCCCAAAATAAAAAAATGCCCTACCCTATTCTAAAATTAAAATTGAAAAGCTCTTTTACCTTACCAGCCCTTAAAAGGGCTTTTTGCGGGGCATGCCCCAAAGAATTCTGCTCTTTTGCCTGTAAAAAAAACATACAATACCCCCCCCCCAACATTACAACCCACCACCCACATACCCCTAATCTAACCCAAACCCCCCTTAAATAAACCTAACACTAAGCCCCTGAAAAAAGATTCAAGTTCAATCCGATTGGCTGTTCCAATCAGCCAATCAGATTGAGCTCGCATTCTATTGGCTGATCGGAACAGCCAATAGAATGCAAGCTCAATCTGATTGGCTAATTAAATCAGCCAATCAGAATTTCCCTACTTTAATTCCGATTGGCTGATAGAATCCTATCAGCCAATCGGAATTCGAGGGACGCCATCTTGGATGACGTCCCTTAAAGGAATCTTCATTCTGTGTTAGGACGTCGGAAGAAGAGGATGGATCCACGCCGGAGGTCTTGAAGATGGAGCCACTCGTCATCAGATGGATGAAGATAGAAGATGCCGCTTGGATGAAGATGTTTGCCGGTCCGGAACTCCTCTTCTGCCCAGATAGGATGAAGACTTTGGAGCCTCTTCTGGACTTCTTCTTGCCGGATAGGATGAAGACTTCGGAGCCTCTTCTGGACTGATCGGTGATACCCGGCGTGGTGAAGACAAGGTAGGAAGATCTTCAGGGGCTTAGTGTTAGGTTTATTTAAGGGGGGTTTGGGTTAGATTAGGGGTATGTGGGTGGTGGGTTGTAATGTTGGGGGGGGTATTGTATGTTTTTTTTTACAGGCAAAAGAACAGAATTTTTTGGGGCATGCCCCGCAAAAGGCCCTTTTAAGGGCTGGTAAGGTAAAAGAGCTTTTCTATTTTTATTTTAGAATAGGTTAGGGCATTTTTTTATTTTGAGGGGCTTTGTTATTTTATTAGGGGGCTTAGAGTAGGTGTAATTAGCTTAAAATTGTTGTAATCTTTTTCTAATGTTTGTAAATTATTTTTTTATTTTTGTAACTTAGTTCTTTTTTATTTTTTGTACTTTAGTTAGTTTATTTAATTGTATTTATTTGTAGGTATTTGTATGTAATGAATTTATTGATAGTGTAGTGTTAGATTTAATTGTAGATAATTGTAGGTATTTTATTTAATTAATTTATTGATAGTGTAGTGTTAGGTGTATTTGTAACTTAGGTTAGGATTTATTTTACAGGTAATTTTGTACTTATTTTAACTAGGTAGCTATTAAATAGTTATTAACTATTTAATAGCTATTGTACCTGGTTAAAATAAATAAAAAGTTAGCTGTAAAATAAATATTAATCCTAAAATAGCTACAATATAATTATAATTTATATTGTAGCTATATTAGGGTTTATTTTACAGGTAAGTATTTAGCTTATAATTGGAATAATTTATTTAATAAGAGTTAATTTATTTCATTAGATAAAAATTATATTTAACTTAGGAGGGTGTTAGGGTTAGGGTTAGACTTAGCTTTAAGGGTTAATAAATTTATTAGTGTAGCGGCGAGGTCCGATCGGCAGATTAGGGGTTAATACTTGAAGTTAGGTGTCGGTGATGTTAGGGAGGGCAGATTAGAGGTTAATACTATTTATTATAGGGTTATTGAGGCGGGAGTGAGGCAGATTAGGGGTTAATAACTTTATTATTGTAGCGGTGAGGTCCGGTCGGCAGATTAGGGGTTAATAATTGTAGGTAGGTGGCGGCGACGTTGGGGGGGAAGATTAGGGGTTAATAAATATAATATAGGGGTTGGCGGTGTTAGGGGCAGCAGATTAGGGGTACATAGGGATAACATAGGTTGCGGCGGTGTGCGGTCGGCAGATTAGGGGTTAAAATAATTTAATAGAGTGGCGGCGATGTGGGGGGGCCTCGGGTTTAGGGGTACATAGGTAGTTTATGGGTGTTAGTGTACTTTAGAGCACAGTAGTTAAGAGCTTTATGAACTGGCGTTAGCCCAGAAAGCTCTTAACTCCTGGCTTTTCTCTGCGGCTGGAGTTTTGTCATTAGATTTCTAACACTCACTTCAGCCAAGACTCTAAATACCGGCATTAGAAAGATCCCATTGAAAAGATAGGATACGCAAATGGCGTAGGGGGATCTGCGGTATGGAAAAGTCGCGGCTGCAAAGTGAACGTTAGACCCTTTCCTGACTGACTCTAAATACCAGCGGTAGCCCAAAACCAGGCAATTATGAGTGTAACTGTACTTTTAAATGTATTTTGTATGTGCTTTGTGACACTTTTTCATTTCAGGATAGATCTCTGAGGTTGTGCTAGCCCAACGAAGTTAAATTCAATTGCTCTCAAGTGATCGCGTTTACTTTCAACTTTTTTTTTTTTTTTAAATATTTTTTATTGAGGTGATAAACAAGTTCTGAAAATATACATATCAGACAATCAGCAATATGTTACAGCTTCAAAACGGACTAACAAAGAAATGAGAGACTGATTATAGAACTTTACATAGCAGACTGATACGGATGTACAATCATAAGCACCTCATTTTGTTTTTACAGTTTCACAGTGTCCTTAATAGGTTACAGATCCAACCAAGGGACCAAGATCTGTGTGGTAGAATACAGGGCACTTTATGCATACTAATAAACAAATAGGACAACATTTGTCGTAGAGAAAGAGAATAAAATATAAAATGTTACATTTCAGTATATATGAACACACCATAACAATTCTTTATATTTAGGGCCTGAAGAGTCTTTCCTTGTACACAGGGCCGGCGCTCCCACTAGGCAAACTAGGCAGCCGCCTAGGGTGCACTGCCACCTAGGGCGCAGACAGCCACAACCTGGGTTCCCCAGACTCCACGGGTATATTGTGTGGATGTTTGCTGGCGCACCACGCACATTGGATACAGCATGAAGCTGTGTCCTGTGCTGTGCGCAATTCATCCAATCCTGACTGGGAGGAAAACTATGGCAGTGCTGCTTCCAGCCAATGGGGTGCCGATGTACAGCGCAACAACGTGAGTTACGTCTACAGGTATATGGGTGAAGCCGCAGCGCTATTGTCAGAGGAGAACTTTCATTGGGCAGTTGAGTTGACTATGAATGTGTGCAAGAGTAACTGCGGGTAAGACACTGTATATATCATATCTATCGTTTATTTGTTGTCTTTTTATTTATTATTATTATAATACTGTTTGTGATATATATATGACTGCAAAAAGTTTTGGTGTTTACTGTACTCATTCTAATCCCCAGAAGCTTGGAGGATTTAATCTATTAATTGCCTGTGAACCATCTGTGCTCTTTGTTTAATATTTAACTTCCTTTTACACGACTGTCAAGTATCTTATTACACACTTAATTTTCTCTCTACCATGAATGAGCAAATTTCATTGAACTCATCATTTATAAACTGATTGATCTATTCTAGACAGTCTTCTTTTTCACTTCTGCTAACCTCATTTTGATCACGTGATCTTTATGCGGCTAGTAAAAGGTCAAATATTTTTTATTGTAAAGGGTAGATAATTATGGCGCTGATTTATTAGTGTAGTATGTTATGGTAATGGTACTTCTAAAATAGGTGCCCATTTCCAATATCGCATTGCAAAGAGAATGTATGAGTGAAATAAAAATAAAAAAACCTCACTTCCTCTTGGCTGTTTATATATCATAATGGGAAGCAACAAAATGACTTAGGCGGGAAGTCCTTGAACAGTTAATAAATTACCACTGAAAAATGTTTTTTTGCGGGAACAGTATCAAGAAAATATTAATACTTTACAGTTAACAAATTTATACACTTTTAAAATTCTTTTTAAAGGGCCAAGTTGCAAATGCAATAATATAATGGTAATGTATTATGCTATTTTTTTGAGAGTGTTATACACATATAAAGTTAAGTAACATATATCTAGGTGACTTCTTCCTCCTGCAGAGTCTGCAGTTAGACCCTCTCTGCATCATGCTGTTGGTTTAGTGAATAGAACTGTCAGTGTCTCATCTTAGGGCACTTAATTCTTAAAAATTAAAAGAAATTTAGCAGTTTCATGTTTTGTTGCTTTAATATTTTTTTGGTGTGTGTGTGTGGGGGGGGGGGGCGCAAATAGCTGGTCTTGCCTAGGGAGCAAAATAGTCTAGCACCGGCCCTGATTAGAACATATTAGAAAAAGCTTTAATCCGGGCTCTTCAGACTGGGCAAAGATTGCAAAAACTCTGCCAGAAAGTAGTGCGAAGGAGAGATTACTCGCCCTTTACCGCATTGAAGGGGGGGCGGAGATTAGACTAGTACTATATTTCCTCTCAACTTCTGACCTGTACAGTAAACAGGTACACAGTTTAGAGATGACGGAGTATAAACATATAAGCGTAGATAACTATACACACTGGGGTCTATGACAACATCAGTACCTATTTTATTGGCTGCTGCAAAACTATATGAAAGCTATACCATAACTATTATATTCTGACTGCACTAGTAAATATGGAGTAACAATGTAGGAGCTAGAATCGGGCTAAAACTATATTCGAAGATAGATGCTAAGTTAGACTCACAGATATATGTAGCAGAGGCCGACTCAGAATAACAATGCATCATTTTAGGCATCTCCCCCTGCCCAACACTAATATAATGCTAGGTTCTGGCATTCAGAGTATCACTTCGTATCACAAATTTACACACTAGGCAACAAGAATGCATACTGACTTCAACAAGGTGAGAGAGGAGCAGCTTATATATGAAAAAGTAGATAAGTTCCTACAGTTTTAATGCTATACACAATAGACTACTGAACCACACTATAGACAGGCAGGCAATCTCGTTATGGCAGATTCTGAAAGACAATACATTCTGGTGGCCATATAAACACTGGTATCTATGTAAGTGGTTGCTTCAGGTCTACTTGAGAATTACACCGTAGCTAGTATGTTCTGACTGCACTAGAAACATAAAATAGCAGTGTAGCAACTTAACACCATTTATAACTAAACACAAAGGTAATAGTTGAGTGAGACTCAATGTTCTGTGTAATGGAGGCTGATTCAAGATAACAAGGCATCATTGTAGGCATCTCCCCCTGCTGTACATTTATGCGATGCCAGGATCTAGCTTAAAAAAGAAAAAGAATGGAGCACTCAAACATCACTTCACAACATCAATACACATACCAACTAGTTAAATTGCATTCAAACTTCAGGAAATATACGTGAGAACCAAGTTTTCTATGCTGCTGGGCAAATATTTTTACAGAGACTGTATCACAAAAAAAAAATAACATAGAAAAATAACTGCAGAGCTAACCAGCATCTTGCCATCGTAGATTGGGTCTCATAGAGGGCTTAATAAAAGGCAAAACAAATAACAAGGTACTATAAGATATGAGGGAAAATAATAAGATTAGCAAACATGTTTAGGCGGCTTAACACATAGACGTTCCCTTTAAGTTCTGCACGCTATAGAAACATGAAGAAGATTTGGTCCCAAAAATCACACATTATCAGATTTTAATCTTCATGAGTGTAGATTCCTCGGTATCAACTGCTACAAAGTTATTTATTAGGAACATTTGTGATAGGCAAAATGGGTTTGTAAACCTGGGCAACCGAAATCCATTACTGCACTAAAGTCGTCACCCAACTCTGGTTTTTGTGCTGGCAACAAAGAGCCGAGCGCCTTTATATTGCAGGGTCATCTTATAAAAGGTAGCGTCCATGATTAGTTTAAACATACCGGTATTGTTAACAGGGTCAATAACCCGCTGTCCAGCCGGGCCCGTGAGCTACAAGTTGTACCGGAACCTCCCATATTACTGTTCCGTAGTTGATGCTTCTCAGGGAGGCCGGGTGCGGCGTGGAAGTCTCCTGCATTCAGTTGTACTGCTCCGGGTCTCACGCTAGCATCAATCTCAGTCTCCCCATCGAACAGTGCAAGCAGCTCCTTTATGAATCCGGCCTCAATCCTGGTCAGCAGACCATCAAACCTGTCAAGGATCCTCTGCTCATATTCAGCAAATAGAGACAATACTGCAGCGCAGATATCTTCCTCCATGGCCAAGAGAAATGGCGGTCTGCTGCTTCCACCAGCCATGAAATTCAGATATAGTCACCTTATTTGTTCCAATCAGGCATATTACATGAGCCCCTACTATTCACAATAATAGTTTGATGACCAGATGTTATTGTTTTAGGGGAAAAATCGGATAACTTTAATATAATATAAAATAAAGTCAGGAGCCTCCTTGATATGCGTCTTGCTGTGCTTGCTGCTGGCTCCGCCCCCCCTACTTTCAATTTTTAATACGAGCGCTCATACATAACAAAAGGGAGGCATGGTTAAACCTATATTCTCCATAGGGGATAAATATTTACTTCCTCCCCAAAAAAAAAGTTATACTTTCTGCACAACCACAACTGTTGAACTGAGTAGGTTGCGTCCATTCTCCCATCAAGCGAAATGCCACACAGACTGTCATTTACCCCATCTGGCTAAGATGATGTATTTCTATAGAAGAGCCACCACTATAGTCTAAACCTATAAACCCTGTCTCTGCCTGCCTTCACTGAACATAATCCATGGCTCCTATATAGCAAAATATTCCTCTCCAGTCTAACATTAGGGGAGTAGTGCTCACTAATTTGTGGTAATACTGCACCTTACATTCTATTATTAAGAAATTGGAATAGATGACTTCCACTATTTTGCTTGTACTGCTGTGCAAATTATTTGTTGTAGCTTAATGTGGGGGTCAGAGAATCCCCCTAATCAGATGAAGTAACAGAGCCACCTGGGGGTGAGGTGTATAATTTTATCTAGCACAACACTTAAATGTCTAGATGCCTCCACCTAGCAATTTCTAAAATTAATACATGCTAACCACATATGTAAGTAGGTGCCTCTCTCACCACATCTCTCCATCTTTTATCGGGTCAAATAACACGTAAAGGCCACTTTTACAAAAATCTATAGTAAATTATCTCCCATGGAAAAAGTGACTCCTTGTTTAAGCCCTAAACCCAATGTGACATATATATACATCATGCAGTACTTTGCTTATTGTACCGCACAACATATATATACATCGGAGCTGCAGGATGGAGTAAAATTGTAAGCTCGAATTTGATCGGGTTGAATTGCGGCAATGTCTTTCCGCCTCCTCAGAGCAGGCGGACAGGTTATGGAAGAGCGGTCTTTATACCGCTGCTTCATAACTGGTGTTTCTGGCGAGCCTGAAGGCTTGCTAGAAACACGGGGCATCATGCTCCATACGAAGCTTGATAGATAGGCCCCGTAGGCTGAACATGGGCGTTCCATGGAGGTGTATGAAATTATCTCTCAAATCACAGCATCATTATATAAACATTTCCACCCTACAGATCTCACTGTTTTTTTTCCCACAAACTAAAAGGTGGTGAGGTTGTGACAAAATACACAAAATACTTAATACCCTAACCGAAAAACATGTGCATACCAAAATAGATTAGATTGTAAGATGCTATACGCAATGTGATTTGTTTTTGATGCTGGATTTAATTTTTAAGGTGTGCCCCCCCTGCTTACTGTAAACTTCGCTCTATCCAGCGAAGTTTCTCTTTCCAACGAGTTCCATTAATTTCTATAGGAGACATATTACCATTTGCAGGAACTGCCCCTTTTTAAGATAATTCCACAAGGGCAGCCCCTGTGAGTGGTGACTGAGAAGTTTAGATCATCAGTCCCTGTATTTGCTGCATCACTGTTGAATGATGCAGGAACGAAAGCATCATACTCCAATCATCAGTACTCCAATGCAGCAACTGAGCTGATTACAATGAAAGACAGCTTGTTCCAGACAGGTCTGTTATACAGTGTGCTAGAACCATGGGAAGACTTTTTACTTTGGGAGCAGCTGAGCTGTGCACTTTCCCTAAAAGAGGACGGCTCAGCTTTTGATTGGTCCTGCTAGCTCCTGCACATCTTCTGAGTGACTTAGCAGCCAGTTCAAAGTATGCATGTGCTGTAATACACAGCAGTCAAGTGTATCATTTATATTATTGTTGTAAAAATGCATTATTTCTGTGAACAGTGGAAATCATTTAAAATATAATAATTTATCACAAAAAAACTATATATATAAAAAAAACAAAAAAACACTGCAATATTTAAAAAAACATTCCTATTGGTAAACTTTAATTCATTCTAATGATTTTGGTAACTTAAAACACTAGACTATCTTTTTCTAGTCTGTTTTTCATATATCCTGATTGGCTAAATATAACCATAAAAACTGTTTTTTTTTCTCAGGCTTTTTGTATAGGTTATTTGAAGGGGCTTACTATGGCCTTTAAAGAAAAAAGGGAAAGTTAAACACATCACCCATATTTTGAATGCCAGTGTCTGCTACATATTGCAATTTTCGAGTAGTAACTGCGGTTAATTTACTGGTATTACACAATAATTTTCATGTTTTATTTAATGATGTATGTATATGCAATAATCAGTTATAATCAGATGTACAGAACAATTGATTTTATTGTGTACACTTGGTAATTTGCCATTGTGTAATGGCCTAGTCATGGAAGAGTTATATTCTGTGGAGCTCTAAATTTTGGACTGCTTTTGTTGGAATCTCTTGGAACACAGTGTCTTATACCTAGAAAAGCAAAATTATAGACGCATAAAAATTTCTGTATGAACATTATAAATAATTGTACGTATCCATGAAATTCCCTTTTGTAATTGCCTTTTTCTTTCCAATGGCATGGAGAGTCCACAAATCCATTCAATTACTAGTGGGAATTCAACTCCTGGCCACCAGGTGGAGTCAAAGAACACCCCAGGAAAGCTTCAAGTATCCTCCCATAATCCCCAATTTATTCTTTACCTGTGTAACATTGTAGGTGATGAGCGAAGAAGGTGTTTGAAGAAATCAAGTTGTTAATCCTTTAATGGGTACTTTTCCTTGCAAGCAAGATTGGGGTTATGCTGTGTCCATGCTGTGTCCATGTAATTCTCTTTAGTAAAGAGTTGATGTTTGCAGCTTTCTAGTATCTGCAGTTTGAACAGGATTTATCTGCTCATGTGGATTGGAATCCTGGTTACCAGTTGGGTGAGTCTCTCCAGCATGGCTGGGGTGTAGAGGTGCCGGTTTTAATAATTATTTATGCTTAGCATTTTACTCTATTTTTTTATATTGAAATTAGAGTATAAGGGAAATAAAGGGCTATTTTATTTACTATGGAAGCCGATCCAAAGCTTTCTCTGTCCTTTGATAAATGTCTTTACTGTGCAGATGCCCAGGTTATACCTCCTGTGCAAGTTTGTTTCCCTTGCCTTAATAAAGTTTTATTATCTAAGGTTAAGGATTCCTTATCTGAGCCTTCTTTTCTTCTGTTATGTGTGATCAGTCCACGGGTCATCATTACTTCTGGGATATAACTCCTCCCCAACAGGAAATGCAAGAGGATTCACCCAGCAGAGCTGCATATAGCTCCTCCCCTCTACGTCAGTCCCAGTCATTCTCTTGCACCCAACGACTAGATAGGATGTGTGAGAGGACTATGGTGATTATACTTAGTTTTTATGACTTCAATCAAAAGTTTGTTATTTTAAAATAGCACCGGAGCGTGTTATTACTTCTCTGGCAGAGTTTGAGGAAGAATCTGACAGAGATTTTTTTACTATGATTTTAACCGGAGTCGTTAAGATCATATTGCTGTTCTCGACCATCTGAGGGAGGTAAAGGCTTCAGATCAGGGGACAGCGGGCAGATGAATCTGCATTGAGGTATGTGGCAGTTTTTATTTTCTGAATGGAATTGATGAGAAAAGCCTGCCATACCGTTAAAATGACATGTATGTATACACTTTAGTATTCTGGGGATGGTATTTCACCGGAACTACTCTGTTAAAGGTCACTAATCCTTTTAATAACTATTCTCATGTTAAACGTTTTTGCTGGAATGTAGAATCGTTTACATTGCTGAGGTACTGTGTGAATAAATATTTGGGCATTATTTTCCACTTGGCATTTTTTTTTTTTTTTTTTTTTTTTTTTTTTGCTTTAATTGTGACAGTTTCGTTTCTCTTCACTGCTGTGTGGGAGAGGGAGGGGCCGTTTTTGGCGCTCTTTGCTACGCATCAAAAAATTCCAGTCAGTTACTTTTATATTTCCTGCATGATCCGGTTCATCTCTGACAGATCTCAGGGGTCTTCAAACTTCTTTGAAGGGAGGTAAATTCTCTCAGCAGAGCTGTGAGAATTCTTATAGTGACTGTGAATAAAAACGTTGTTTTGTTTTCTTATGTACAAATTTAATTAGTGTTGTTTTTTACTAATGGGAACAAACCTTTGCTAAAAGTTGTGTTGTTTTAAAGTTTGATGCTATAACTGTTTTTCAGTTCATTATTTCAACTGTCATTTAATCGTTAGTACCTCTTTGAGGCACAGTGCGTTTTTTTGCTAAAAAAGATTATAACCAAGTTGTAAGTTTTTTTGCTAGTGTGTTAAACATGTCTGACTCAGAGGAAGATATCTGTGTCATTTGTTCCAATGCCAAGGTGGAGCCCAATAGAAATTTATGTACTAACTGTATTGATGCTACTTTAAATAAAAGTCAATCTGTACAATGTGAACAAATTTCACCAAACAGCGAGGGGAGAGTTATGCCGACTAACTCGCCTCACGCGGCAGTACCTGCATCTCCCGCCCGGGAGGTGCGTGATATTTTGGCGCCTAGTACATCTGGGCGGCCATTACAGATAACATTACAAGATATGGCTACTGTTATGACTGAAGTTTTGTCTAAATTACCAGAACTAAGAGGCAAGCGTGATCACTCTGGGGTGAGAACAGAGTGCGCTGACAATGCTAGGGCCATGTCTGATACTGCGTCACAGCTCGCAGAGCATGAGGACGGAGAGCTTCATTCTGTGGGTGACGGTTCTGATCCAAACAGATTGGACTCAGATATTTCAAATTTTAAATTTAAATTGGAGAACCTCCGTGTACTACTAGGGGAGGTCTTAGCAGCTCTCAACGATTGTAACACCGTTGCAATACCAGAGAAACTGTGTAGGTTGGATAAATACTTTGCGGTACCGGCGAGTACTGACGTTTTTCCTATACCTAAGAGACTAACTGAAATTGTTACTAAGGAGTGGGATAGACCCGGTGTGCCGTTCTCACCCCCTCCAATATTTAGAAAGATGTTTCCAATAGACGCCACCACTCGGGACTTATGGCAAACGGTCCCCAAGGTGGAGGGAGCAGTTTCTACTTTAGCTAAGCGTACCACTATCCCGGTGGAGGATAGCTGTGCTTTCTCAGATCCAATGGATAAAAAATTAGAGGGTTACCTTAAGAAAATGTTTGTTCAACAAGGTTTTATATTACAACCCCTTGCATGTATCGCGCCGATTACGGCTGCGGCAGCATTTTGGATTGAGTCGCTTGAAGAGAACCTTAGTTCCTCTACGCTAGACGACATTATGGACAGGCTTAGAGTCCTTAAACTAGCTAATTCTTTCATTTCGGAGGCCGTAGTACATTTAACCAAACTTACGGCTAAGAACTCAGGATTCGCCATACAGGCACGCAGGGCGCTGTGGCTAAAATCCTGGTCAGCTGATGTTACTTCTAAGTCCAAATTACTTAATATACCTTTCAAGGGGCAGTCCTTATTCGGGCCCGGTTTGAAAGAAATTATCGCTGACATTACGGGAGGTAAGGGCCACGCCCTACCTCAAGACAAGGCCAAAGCTAAGGCTAGACAGTCTAATTTTCGTCCCTTTCGGAATTTCAAAACAGGAGCAGCATCAACCTCCACTGCACCAAAACAGGAAGGAGCTGTTGCTCGTTACAGGCAAGGCTGGAAGCCTAACCAGTCCTGGAACAAGAGCAAGCAGGCCAGGAAACCTGCTGCTGCCCCAAAGACAGCATGAACCGAGAGCCCCCGATCCGGGACCGGATCTAGTAGGGGGCAGACTCTCTCTCTTCGCCCAGGCCTGGGCAAGAGATGTTCAGGATCCCTGGGCACTAGAGATCATATCTCAGGGATACCTTCTAGACTTCAAATTATCTCCCCCAAGAGGGAGATTTCATCTGTCAAGGTTGTCAACAAACCAGATAAAGAAAGAAGCGTTTCTACGCTGCGTACAAGATCTGTTAACAATGGGAGTGATCCATCCGGTTCCGCGGTCGGAACAAGGACAAGGGTTCTACTCAAACCTGTTTGTGGTTCCCAAAAAAGAGGGAACTTTCAGGCCAATCTTAGATTTAAAGACTCTAAACAAATTCCTAAGAGTTCCATCGTTCAAAATGGAAACTATTCGGACGATCTTACCCATGATCCAAGAGGGTCAGTACATGACCACAGTGGATTTAAAGGATGCTTACCTTCACATACCGATCCACAAAGATCATCACCGGTATCTAAGGTTTGCCTTCTTAGACAGGCACTACCAGTTTGTAGCTCTTCCATTCGGATTGGCTACGGCTCCAAGAATCTTCACAAAGGTTCTGGGTGCCCTTCTAGCGGTACTAAGACCGCGAGGGATTTCGGTAGCTCCGTACCTAGACGACATTCTAATACAAGCTTCAAGCTTTCAAACTGCCAAGTCTCATACAGAGTTAGTTCTGGCATTTCTAAGGTCGCATGGATGGAAAGTGAACGAAAAGAAGAGTTCTCTCTTTCCTCTCACAAGGGTTCCATTCTTGGGGACTCTTATAGATTCTGTAGAAATGAAGATTTACCTGACAGAAGACAGGTTAACAAAGCTTCAAAATGCATGCCGCGTCCTTCATTCCATTCAACACCCGTCAGTAGCTCAATGCATGGAGGTGATCGGCTTAATGGTAGCGGCAATGGACATAGTACCTTTTGCACGCCTACACCTCAGACCGCTGCAATTATGCATGCTAAGTCAGTGGAATGGGGATTACTCAGATTTGTCCCCTACTCTGAATCTGAATCAAGAGACCAGAAATTCTCTTCTATGGTGGCTTTATCGGCCACACCTGTCCAGGGGGATGCCATTCAGCAGGCCAGACTGGACAATTGTAACAACAGACGCCAGCCTACTAGGTTGGGGCGCTGTCTGGAATTCTCTGAAAGCTCAGGGACTATGGAATCAGGAGGAGAGTCTCCTTCCAATAAACATTCTGGAATTGAGAGCAGTTCTCAATGCCCTTCTGGCTTGGCCCCAGTTAATAACTCGGGGGTTCATCAGGTTTCAGTCGGACAACATCACGACTGTAGCTTACATCAACCATCAGGGAGGGACAAGAAGCTCCCTAGCAATGATGGAAGTATCAAAGATAATTCGCTGGGCAGAGTCTCACTCTTGCCACCTGTCAGCAATCCACATCCCGGGAGTGGAGAACTGGGAGGCGGATTTCTTGAGTCGCCAGACTTTTCATCCGGGGGAGTGGGAACTTCATCCGGAGGTCTTTGCCCAAATACTTCGACGTTGGGGCAAACCAGAGATAGATCTCATGGCGTCTCGCCAGAACGCCAAACTTCCTCGCTACGGGTCCAGATCCAGGGATCCGGGAGCAGTTCTGATAGATGCTTTGACAGCACCTTGGAACTTCAGGATGGCTTATGTGTTTCCACCCTTCCCGCTGCTTCCTCGATTGATTGCCAAAATCAAACAGGAGAGAGCATCAGTAATTCTAATAGCACCTGCTTGGCCACGCAGGACTTGGTATGCAGATCTAGTGGACATGTCATCCTGTCCGCCTTGGTCTCTACCTCTAAGACAGGACCTTCTGATACAGGGTCCATTCAAACATCAAAATCTAACTTCTCTGAAGCTGACTGCTTGGAAATTGAACGCTTGATTTTATCAAAACGTGGTTTTTCTGAGTCGGTTATTGATACCCTGATTCAGGCTAGGAAGCCTGTTACCAGAAGGATTTACCATAAAATATGGCGGAAATACCTATACTGGTGCGAATCCAAAGGTTACTCCTGGAGTAAGGTTAGGATCGCTAGGATATTGTCTTTTCTACAAGAAGGTTTAGAAAAGGGTTTATCAGCTAGTTCATTAAAGGGACAGATTTCAGCTCTGTCCATCTTGTTACACAGACGTCTGTCAGAAAATCCAGACGTCCAGTCCTTTTGTCAGGCTTTAGCTAGGATCAAGCCTGTGTTTAAAGCTGTTGCTCCACCATGGAGTTTAAACTTAGTTCTTAACGTTTTACAGGGTGTTCCGTTTGAACCCCTTCATTCCATTGATATAAAAATGTTATCTTGGAAAGTTCTGTTTTTAATGGCTATTTCCTCGGCTCGAAGAGTCTCTGAGTTATCAGCCTTACATTGTGATTCCCCTTATCTGATTTTTCACTCAGACAAGGTAGTTCTGCGTACTAAACCTGGGTTCTTACCTAAGGTAGTCACTAACAGGAACATCAATCAAGAGATTGTTGTCCCATCCTTGTGTCCAAATCCTTCTTCAAAGAAGGAACGTCTTTTACACAATCTGGATGTAGTTCGTGCCCTCAAGTTCTACTTGCAGGCAACTAAAGATTTTCGCCAAACTTCTTCCTTGTTTGTCGTTTACTCTGGACAGAGGAGAGGTCAAAAAGCTTCTGCTACCTCTCTCTCTTTTTGGCTTCGTAGCATAATACGTTTAGCCTATGAGACTGCTGGACAGCAGCCTCCTGAAAGAATTACAGCTCACTCCACTAGAGCTGTGGCTTCCACTTGGGCCTTTAAGAATGAGGCCTCTGTTGAACAGATTTGCAAGGCTGCAACTTGGTCTTCGCTTCATACTTTTTCCAAATTTTACAAATTTGACACTTTTGCTTCTTCGGAGGCTATTTTTGGGAGAAAGGTTCTTCAGGCAGTGGTTCCTTCTGTATAATGAGCCTGCCTATCCCTCCCGTCATCCGTGTACTTTTGCTTTGGTATTGGTATCCCAGAAGTAATGATGACCCGTGGACTGATCACACATAACAGAAGAAAACATAATTTATGCTTACCTGATAAATTCCTTTCTTCTGTTGTGTGATCAGTCCACGGCCCACCCTGTTTTAAGGCAGGTAAATATCTTTTAAATTATACTCCAGTCACCACTTCACCCTTGGTTACTCCTTTCTCGTTGATTCTTGGTCGAATGACTGGGACTGACGTAGAGGGGAGGAGCTATATGCAGCTCTGCTGGGTGAATCCTCTTGCATTTCCTGTTGGGGAGGAGTTATATCCCAGAAGTAATGATGACCCGTGGACTGATCACACAACAGAAGAAAGGAATTTATCAGGTAAGCATAAATTATGTTTTTCTCAGGATAATGCTGTTCAGGGGTTGTCTCAGCCTTCTGCTAACATGTCCCAGTCTTTGCCAGATTCACGTGCATTACCCTGCGGTTCCTCTCAGTCAGTCTCTGGGAGTGTCTGTTTGCCTAAAGATTTTGCTGCACAGTTGACTTCTGCAGTTTCTGCAGCCCTAAATGCTTTACCTAATTCTGGTAAAGGGAAGAGGAAATCTAAGAACATTTCTATAGGTTCTGATTCCGCCAAGACTGATTTGGTTAGTCTTTCACAGTTATCTAGCGAGGATCATTCCTCTGCAGCTTCTGAGCGTGAGATCCCTGATTCAGAATCTGCAGTTCCTAGTACAATAGATTCTGAAGAGGTTAATTTTAGATTTAAACTGGAGCATCTCCGTTTACTTTTCAAGGAGGTTTTAGCTACTTTGGATGACCCGGAAACTGTTGCAGAGGCTCCTAAAAAGGCTAATAAACTGAACAGAGTTTTTGATGTCAAACCTAAATCTGTGGAGGTTTTTCCTGTTCCAGATCGCATGTCTGACATTAAATCTCAGGAATGGGAGAAGCCGGGTGTTCCTTTTAACCTGTCTCCTGTGTTTAAAAAGATGTTTCCTGTGGCTGATTCAGTGCGAGGTCTGTGGCGCACTGTTCCTAGAGTAAAGGGTGCTATATCTACCTTAGCCAAGAGAACTACTATTCCTCTCAAGGATAGTTCCTCTTTTAGAGACCCTATGGATAAGAAACTGGAGGGTTATTTAAGAAAGATATTTCTTCATCAGGGTTTGCAGTGCAACCAGTTGCTACTATTGCAACAGTTGCTGGTGCAGCCTTTTATTGGTGTGACTCTTTGTCTGATCTAATTTCAGAGGAGACTACTATAGAGGAGGCTTTAAAGATGGCTAATACTTTTATCTGTGATTCCATTATGCAAGTTATTAGGATAGGAGCCAAGATTTCTAGTTTTGAGATACTAGCCCACAGAGCCCTTTGGTTAAAATCTTGGTCTGCGGATGTGACTTCTAAATCCAAGCTTCTGTCTCTTCCTTTTAAGGGTAAGATTTTATTTGGTCCTGGTCTGGCAGAGTTCATTTCTACGGTTACTGGTGGAAAGGGAGTTTTTTTCTTACCACAGGATAAGAAGAATAGACCCAATGGTCGTTAGACATCTAATTTTCATTCCTTTCGTAACTTCAAGGGACAGAGATCTTCTTTGTCTTCTAAATCTGAGCAAGCCAAGACTTCTTGGAGAGCTAGCTAGCCCTGGAACAAGGGTAAACAAACCAGAAAGCCTTCCGCTGAGGATAACTCAGCATGAAGGGGCCACCCCGATCCAGTTCTGGATCAGGTAGGGGGCAGGTTTTCCTTTATTCAGCAGGCTTGGATTCCCAACGTTCCAGATCCTGGGCAGTGGATGTAGTCTCCCAGGGATACAGGATAGGATTCAAGTCTTGTCCCCCCAGGGACAGATTCCTTTTATCAAGATTATCTGTAAACCAGATAAAGAGAGAGGCCTTCTTAAACTGCGTAAGGGATTTGTCCTCTCTGGGAGTGATTATCCCAGTTCCTCTAGCAGACAGAGTCAGGGATTTTATTAAAATATTTTTGTAGTTCCCAAAAGGGAGGGAACTTTTCGACCCATTGTAGACTTACTGTCTCTCAACAAGTTACTCAAGGTCCCGTCCTTCCAAATGGAGACTATTCGTTCTATTCTCCCGCTAGTTCAGGAGGGTCAGTTTATGACCACTATAGACCTAAAGGATGCGTATCTTCATGTGCCTATCCAGAGGGAACATTTCAAGTCCCTGAGGTTCGCTTTTTTCGATTAACATTTTAAATTTGTAGCCCTGCCTTTCGGCCTCACCACTGCTCCTCTGATTTTTATGAAGGTTCTAGGGGCTCTTTTGACTGTGGCTAGATCTCTAGGGATTGTGGTGGCTCCTTACCTGGACGATATCTTTGTCCAGTTGACATCTTTTCAGTTAGCAAGATCCCATACAGATTCTCTGTTAGCTCTTCTCCGCTCTCACGGGTGGAAGGTGAATCTAGGGAAAAGTTCCTTGATGCCAAGTACCAGGGTATGTTTTCTGGGAACAACCATAGACTCAGTATCTATGAAGATTTTTTTGATGGAGGTCAGAAAATTCAAGCTTCTGGAGGCCTGTCGTTCTCTTCAGTAATTGGTCTCATGGTAGCATCCATGGACATTATTCCATTTGCTCACTTCCATCTGAGACCTCTACAGTTATGAATGCTCAATCAATGGAATGGATACCACTCGGATCTCTCTAAGAGGATAGTTTTAGACTCTCAGACAAGGATGTCTCTGTCTTGGTGAATCTCCCAGGACCATTTGTCTCAGGGCACTTGTTTCCTGAGACCTCCTTGGGAGATTGTGACCACGGATGCCAGCCTGTTATGCTGGGGAGCAGTTTGGGGGTCAATGCTCTATGCATTCTCAATGCTCTATCAGCCTGGGCTCAAATGAGTTTAGTCCAGTTTATCTGATTTCAATCAGACAACATTACTTCAGTGACGTAATATCAACCACCAAGGAGGAACTCGGAGCTTGTTAGCTTTGAAGGAGGTGACTTGCATTCTTCAGTGGGCAGAGTCTCACAATTGTCATCTCTCTGCCATTTTTGCAAAACTAACCCTAACCTACTATGGGCTAGATCATGAGTGGCACACTAGCTGTAGAGCACAAGCCATAACATATTTTTGTGTGTGACGGAAATAGCATGCGAATTACGAGTTGAAAGTAAACATGTTCGCTTGAGTACAATAACGATTTACACGGTTTCAGAGCTTGAATAAAGGGTAGGGGAAGAAAAAAAAGTTGCTCTTAACACAACGTAAAGACACGAAAAAGTACAGTTACACATATATTACACACTATATACAGAGCAAGTGGTCCCATGAAATGTCTTAGTAGTCTACTATTTTTAAGTCCAGATTTTTGCGACAGCATATATAAAATTGTAATATGCCCTTATACACTTCTATTACACATCTGCAGTAAGAATGCAAGACTATTTGTATATACTTATAAACTAAAAACAATATAAACTTAATATCTTAACTAAAAAGAGAAATTTCTTTTTCAGATGGCAGCAAGTTTAAACAGCGACATTCACACACTCACACATACATACATTCATACATACACACGCATACATACGTACATACATACAGACACATACATGCATACATACATATACACGCATACATACAAACTTACATGCATACATACAAACGTACATACATACATACAGACACATACATGCATACATACATACACACACATACATACATATACACATGTATACATACAGGGATGCAAACATACACGCACATCCATACATCCATACATACACACAAACACACGCATATATAGATACATACATACTAACACACACACACACATACATACACACACATGCATGCATACATACACACACACACACACACACATACATACATACACATGCATACATACGGTATCACGCGATCCAATATTAAAATGAAGATTGGCTGAATATTAGATTACTTTGTCATATTAAGATATACACTTTATTGGGGGTGAGATGTTTTTGTATATATCACTTTATACTTTGAGTATAACAAAGGTGATGAATGTTTATGTTAACGTACACCGGAAGTACGAGGATATTTCACTTACGGCTTGGTGCTAAAAATTGATATTGGACATTCCAGATATGATTGAATGTTAACTTTTTTTGCTATTGGGAGGAGGTAGCTTATTGTTTGAGCACAATTTAAACTTCATTTGAACACTATTTATTTGTTCTGAAAAAGGAGATTGTGTTTTCCCCGAAACGTCAATAAATATTACACATATTTGGTCAAAATCCTGTGATGTTACTGTTGTTATTTGGATAAATATATATATTCCATGGATTATTTAGAATATTTTACAGTATCTATAATAATTTTAAATATTGTTTTTTCAGTTTGCAAGCTCCATTGAAGACTATGGAAGAATAAGTTAAAGTGGTCAAGATATTTGAAGATCAACATTTTGCGTGCGTCAGGTTTTTGCTTGCTCTCTAACTTTTAATTTTTAACTTGTAATACGAGTGTAACATGACACGCACAAAAAACCCTCCATCTAGCGAGGTTAAAGCACTAGCGGGAGCACTAAATAGCGTCCCACTGGTAATCTAGTGCACAAAAAGCCTCCATCTAGCAAGGTTAAACATAGATATTGACCGCAGATAAGAGCCATAGGCCCAGCAAGTCTGCCCGATATTACCTAACAGTAAAAATTATCTAGTGGTAGGATAGCCTTATGCTTGTCCCAGGCATTTTTAAAGTCCCCCACAGTGTTTGTCATTACTACCTCCTGAGGAAGTTTATTCCATAAATCAATCACTCTTTGTGTAAAGAAGTGCTCCCTCAAATTACTCCGGAATCTACTACCCTTCATCTTTAGATCATTAAAGCGTGAGCGGGAACACTAAACAGCACCCCACTGGTAATCTAACTGTATGGGAGGTTTAATCGTAGCTCTATCTAATTTTTTATACTTTTGTATGCAAAGCACCATCAGAAAAATCAGAAAGGGTAATAGTTTTTGATTTAAATAAAGCTGAATCAGAGGATGGCGATGAATACATTTTTAGATTTTTCCTACAATTATAAATCTACTTGATTTTGTGTAAAGGGATAATATATATGTTTATTTATTTTAAACTTTTTTTGTGTTAATTTTACAATAATGTCTTCATGATGTGATTAAATTGTAAGTTTAAATTGTCATCTCCTGGAAGCTCAATATGCAAATATATATATATATATATATATATATATATATATATATATATATATATATATATATGTTTTCTCATAGGTAAATAAAACAACAGAGGCTATATTCCTATTCTAACAGAGTAATAGCAAAAATGCTAAAAAGTCTTTGGTATTTTGGACAACTTTTTCTCTGAAATTTCCGGTGAAGGGGTTAAAGGGACCTAAAACCAAATATTTTTCTTTCATGATTCAGATAAGGTATACCATTTTAACAACTTTGAAATTTACTTCTATTATCTAATTTGCTTCCTTCTGTTAGTATCCTTTGTTTAAAAGCTTCCCTTGGTAGACTAAGAAACAGCAATGCATTACTGGGAGATAGCTGCTTAGCTGCTACTTAGTGGGTGGACATAAATGGGTTCTGTAATTTGCTCACCCAATGTGTTTTGCTAGCTCCTATTAGTACATTGTTGCTCTTTTAACAAGTGATATCAAGAGTATGAAGGTAATTTGCTCATAGAATTAAATTTAAAAATGTTGTTTTCCTTATGTGAATCATGAAAGAAAAAAAATGGGTTTCATGTCCCTTTAAGTAATAGTGGTAGCAGTGTTTTAGTGACAAGGATCAGGAAACCCTATATGGATTTTTATAGCAAAGAGCCTACAGATCCCGCTGCTAATTTGTGAAAGTAGAGCACTCTCACTTAAAGGGACACTGAACCCAAATGTTTTCTTCATGATTCAGATAGAGCATGCGATTTTAAACAACCTTCTATTTTACTCCTATTATCAATTTTTCTTCATTCTCTTGATATCTTTATTTGAAAATCATGAATATAAATCTTAGCAGCCACACCATTTTAGGTTCAGCACCATGGATAGTACTTGCTTATTAGAGGCTGACATTTACCCACCAATAACCAAGCATAACCCAAGTTCTCAACCAAAAATGGGCCGTCTCCTATGCATCACATTCCAGCTTTTTTTTTTTTTTAAGAATAGTTTTTTATTGAGGAAGAAATAAGTAAATAAATGTGTACAGAGCATATAAAGATGACAATACAGTAATAATTTAGTATACATGAAAAATGCTAGTCCTCATTTTTCTGCCCCTATAAACGCTGGTATAGGCCTCTCTTGGACCTTGTCTGCTGACTTTGTGAATGTCCAGGGGTTTATAATGAGCTTAAGTAACACAAAAGAAGAAAACAGAATAAGCGAAAACAAACAAAGAAAAACAATTTGCATCTGGGATTACATAGTAAAGTGTAAAATAAAATATAACATGCTTTGATGATGCAGAAGTGTAAACCGGAGCTGGTCACCACATCTTCACTAGACCTACATTATAACATTTAATAGGCATTTGCTGTATCTTAAGATTTAGACATAAGCAGTAAAAGGACCATATCTATATCTCCCTTATCATATTACTTTACCCGTTTTAAACTCATTATACTTATACTTTACATGGAGAGAGTTATACGCTGTCTCTGATGCCAAGTTCTAAGTGGTGTTTCTTATTAGACCAAAACTGTTCAATGACTGTCCCAAAATGCACTGTCAGTGTGTGGCTCCTTTCGTTACGTACATATAATTTGATAATGAGGACCCAGGTGCAGCCCCGGCTGCGGGCCGCAAAAGGATTCCAGCAGAGCCTTATCGCGGCACTAGAGCTTTGTGTTGTATAAATGCTCCTTCTGTAACCATTAAAGTCCCAGTGGGGAACCCCACTCTCCCCCACAAAGAGTTATCAAGGGTACATAGAAATATTACTGCCATTACAGTGCCTCCTAAAAGACAACAATAGGAGTGTTGTATCAAGATAAATGTTGTCCATTTTCTATAACATTCAGTTTTAGCGACATCTGATATATAACACAAATCTAGTGTGCAACCTATTACTTACAAAACCCCTCGTGATAATTATATTGTAGCAGAGACACATAAGCATAAAATAAAAAAAAAACAAGGGGTAAATTAACACTAATTTTAACAATTTCTTTTAAACTTTGCTTACCCATCCCCAACCAATTTTCATGAGAAATCTAACCCCCTTCGTATTGCAATGGCAGGGATATATTGACACTAGTGTAAACCAAACTAATGGGCAGTGAGTCGCCAGCAAAACTATTCGCCCGAGCAGCACAAGTCATTTCTGGTTGTACTCTCGGAACCGTCTCTGTGTCAGACATAATACCGGGCAGCTTGCTGAGTGCTCCTCCACGAGGTGCAGGATCCGGAGCGCCACCTGGGTTTTTTATTGTTTTTATTGGAAGCCAGTTACCAGGTATGGATAGTCCCGCAGTTTCAGAGCGTCCTTGCTTCTGTTGTTGGGGAGAGCTGGGTCCTTGCTCAACCCTATAATCCCATAGCATGGTGGTGCCAGTGGGTGTCTGTTGGCGGTAGCGGGAAGTGATTTTCATTTTGGATAGAGACGGGGAATATTCCCGCCTCATAGGTTCCATTATCGGCCATCGAAGTTCATTTCCATCTCCAATTCCAGGTCCGATTACAGGTGCCTCATACTTGTTGTTGGTTTGTGGTTGTGCAGGCGTCAATGTAATCTTATTGTAGTAAGTAGCCTTTCCCTTCATGGTTCGCCAAGCTGCTGGACCATTTCAGCCTCCTGTACTATAGTTGGCGGGTCCGGTAGTGCCATATGGTCGTTTCTTTTTACCTTGTCTATGAGAAGCTGTAATTCTTGCTCTGAGGGAGCTTTATCGATCAAGGCCTGTAGCATTGCTTCTAATTTGGCAAAGCGATCGTCCGCCATATCACAGAGCTCTCTGACCTCCATTACAGTATTTTTATGTCTGGTTTCTCTTTAATGCTGTTATGCCGTTTGATATTAAATGCTTTCTTCTTGCAGTAAAAAAAGGGTTGTGAAGAGTCGAGAGGAAAGCTTTTTCTGTTGTAGGTGACCAACTCCAGCAAAACACCCCGGAGACCCGGGGGGGGGAACGCTGCCTGCGAGTTTTGCCGCCGCTGCAGGCCTCTTTTGTCCGGTTTCAGCCCAGGGGTCATAGACACAGCAGGCTATAGTGGATAAGTTCCTATTTCACTCTTTTGTCGTGCGGATGCTGTAAATTCTGACCTATAATCGGCGGATTATTGTCATATCACTTGGAGCTCATGAAACTTGCCTACATTCCAGCTTTTTTAAATAAAAATAGCAAGAGAACGAAGAAAAATTGATAATAGGAGTAAATTAGAATGTTGCTTAAAATTGCATTATCTATCTGAACCATTAAAGAAAAAATTTGCGTTTAGAAACAGATTGAGGGGCCTATGGATCAACGGTCTTGCGGACCTGATCCGACAGTGTGGATCAGGTCCGCAAGACCTCGCTGAATGAGAAGAGCAATACGCTCTCCGTATTCAGCATTGCACCAGCAGCTCACAAAAGCAGGAGGGAGGTGTCAATCAACCCAATCATACTCAATCTGGTTGAATTGTGGCGATTCCTGTCCGCCTGCTCAGAGCAGGCGGACAGGGTTATGAGGGTTATACCCTCATACACATTCACCATGCGCTCTCACACTCTTAGGTAATCACTGCCTTGTGCTTATTCAGCATTACCCACACATGCAGCTGTCCATTCTACACTTGTGGACACCCCACATGCTCTCCTACATTTACAAACACTTACTTGTATGTCTCCCACCATTTAGTACAAATCTCAAAGAGAATTCCTCCTCTTATACACACCCCAAGCACCTTACCACACGTACTGTCATCTTTTGTGGGTTTTGTTTTTCTTAAAGGGATATTGTATTGTAAAGATCAGGAGCCATTCTGCAGCAGCAGTGGCACTACCATGTCAGCCACCTTACTAATATATTCTCAATATTCTATATATAAGGATAGATTACAAGTGAGCGCTAACTGTGCTCAAGATAATTCAAAAGTGCTTCCATGTTTTTCCGTGTTATTACAATTTGAAAGTAAAAAGTTAGCGTGTGAGAGAGAGACTCAGGCACACTAACTTCTGGAGTCTGGATATCGCAACCGCGCTTACTCCATCCCCCTATAAATTTCTATGGGGCTTGCTTATATAATCCTTTTTATCGCTTGCAGTCTAATCTAAACTGCTCTTATGCTGAAGGTGCATTATGAATACTTGAAATACCTATGTTCTTCACTAGGAACAATATTTTTCATAACTGCTGTTTCTGGCGAGTCTGAAGATACGGAGCTTGATAAATGGGCCACTGAGTATGTTCTGCTCATTAAGATGGAACAATTATAAATAAATAGTAGTGTTGCAGCTACATAATAAATACATTTTTTTTTTTTTTAAATTTAATTATAAATATTAATTGTTGTTTTCCTTGGGAAAGTCTCTGGTGGTGTATCTGGGGTCTAGGGGTGGCAGGGAGGTAATGATATGTGAGCTGCCACCATCCAGAATTGCAGCACTGAAACAAAGCATTGGGCTTTCAACTAGAAACCTCTAGACAAGTCTTCTCAGCCTGCAATGTTGATTGGCCTGGTGGATTATCTTGGGTGAATCATTGATGACATCACTTGGAACACCTCCACACAGTTTTCATTGCAACAAGGGTGAGACTCTACACACATCTCCAAGCACTCTTTCCACCCTCATGCACATTCACCATGCGCTCTCACACTCTTAGGTAATCACTGCCTTGTGCTCAGGGCCGCCACTAGAAATTTTGGGGCCCCTGACTTAACCATTGACCAGGGTCCCCTCTCCTTTGACATGTGCAATTTTTGACCTAGTGACTAAAACGTATATGCACTTTATTCTTAAGTGTCTATTTAAACTTGGAAATGTTGTAAAGGTAGTAACATACATTGAAATACACACGCACACTCACACATAAGGATTCATATATAGACACTCTAGCAAACACGCAAAGAAACTCAGACACAGACACCCAAACAGACACTTAGCACTTGTTTACATTGACCTGACATGTAATGAGGTAAACTACAGTTTTGTAAAAAAAAAAAAAGGAGATTTAGAAAACAAAATATGGAGTTCTGATTATCTTTTTGTAAAGGAAGATGCCAACTAAATGACAACAGCATGCAGTGGCTGAAAGGAAGGGCCCTGAACTGCCTAAACAATAATTTAAAGGTTAAATGGTAGATTGGTGACTTCCGGAAAGGTCTCAGTCTCAAAGTCTGTAGAAAGATGTGAATAATCAGTAGTAAGGTCAAAATGTCCTGAAAAGGAACAGACAATGGACACACACACACAAACAAACTCAAACTTGCACATACACCCAAGGAAACACCAACAGAGAGCCTCAGAAAACACACAAGACATCCATACACACACACAGACACCCACAGAAAAAACAGAAAGACATACATACACACCGTCACTGAGACATCCACAGAAAACACACAAAGACATACACATACCCTCACAGAGACACCCACAGAAAACACAGACATATATACACACACAAACACACCCTCACAGAGACAACCACAGAACAGACACACACCCACCCTCACAGAGGCATCCAGAGAAAAAGCTCAAAGACATACGCACCCACCCTCACAGAGATACCAACAGAAAACAAATACATACACACTCATAGAGACACAAACCAAAGCACAAAGACATAAACACAGACACCCACAGAAACACTCACAGGAGGAAACATTTATGCACCTTGCATCCCCTAAATCAACAGTGTGTGACATGCATGATAAAAAAAAAATGCAGAAATTAAGAGATCACTTTTTAAAGAATCATATTTGTAAATGTGCAAACAAAAATAATTCTGTAAAATTCAAAATTGTACATTAATGATCTGGGTAGATGGCTAGATGAAGAAAAGTACTTTTAAAAGGTTGACGTATGTTTGTTTGATATTTTCCCCAACCAAGAGCACCACTTCAAATATAGTGTACAAATGTTCCCATCTGCCAGCTGTACTTGTGGAGTTTGAAAATGCTGTACGCTATATGGTCTTGGTGGAACCATAAGCTGTGGTACTCATACCATTAGATCTGGTTAAATGCAGGATTTAAGCTTGTTGGTATGCATTTCAAAATTAAGTCAGCTTTAGAGTAAACTGAACAGTTTTAAGTTAACCTGTCTCATTTCCAACATTGAGCAATCTTAGTCTGAGAGTATAACATGTTATGCAGATGTAAAAAACCTGTATCTGGAAAGTCCTTGCATAAAGGGGCAGTAAACTGGAATGTTATATATATCATTTGTGTATTGAGGAGGAAACATTTCTGCATGGTTTTAAATATAGAATTTCTACAGCATTGTCAAATAATCATAAATACACTGCTGCTAAAAAAAATTTGTTTTTATGGACCTCTGGCCCCACCATACAACTACTAGCACACTGAAGTTACAATCTTAAATTGCACAAAGAAATAAAAAACAATTTGCTAAGTAATTCCTACCTCCTCTGCAAATGAAAGTGATCTGCCGTCTGACTCAGGCACACACTCTACAAACAAAGTGCCAAGTCTGTCTCACACTGTGCATAGCGGTTTAGTGCACACTCAGAAATCCTCTCAAATGCTAATACTTTACTCCTTGTAATAACATTTCTCATGCTCAATTAGCACTTTGCTGTAGTACCCACTGGTGGCTGCCAAAATTTAAAAAAAAAAAAAAAAAAAAAAAAGATTTTTTTTTTTTTTTTAGTTCTTGCCTCATGGGGCCCCCCTAGCCCATTGGGCCCCTGACAGGAGTCACCCCTGTCACCCCCTGATGGCGGCCCTGATTGTGCTTATTCAGCATTACCCACACATGCAGCTGTCCATTCTACACTTGTGGACACCCCACATGCTCTCCTACATTTATAAACACTTACTTGTATGTCTCCCACCATTTAGTACAAATCTCAAAGAGAATTCCTCCTCTTATACACACCCCAAGCACCTTACCACACGTACTTTCATGTTTTGTGGGTTTTGTTTTTCTTAAAGGGATATTGTATTGTAAAGAGCCATTCTGCAGCAGCAGTGGCACTACCATATCAGCCACCTTACTAATATATTCTCAATATTCTATATATAAGGATAGATTACAAGTGAGCGCTAACTGTGCTCAAGATAATTCAAAAATGCTTCCATGTTTTTCCGTGTTATTACAATTTGAAAGTAAAAAGTTAGCGTGTGAGAGAGAGACTCAGGCGCACTAACTTCTGTAGTCTGGAAATCACAACCGCGCTTACTCCATCTCCCCATAAATTTCTATGGGGCTTGCTTATATAATCCTTTTTATCACTTGCAGTCTAACCTAAACTGCTATAATGCCGAATGTGCGTTATGAATACTTGAAATACCTATGTTCTTCACTTAGAACAATATTTTTTATATTTTTCAATATATATTTCTTAATATATTTGTATATTTTTCTTTGTACAATATGTATTTACAGCTATTGAATATATATATATATATATATATATATATATATATATATATATATATATATATAGTAAGAACAAACAGCTAGATTACAAGTTTTGCGTTATGGTGCAGTATCGCTGAAAAATTGGCCATTGCATGTGGAATAGCAGGTCTCCCGTATTACAAGTACCGCAAGCGTTTTAGCCTGTAATGCAACGATCCATTCCGCATTTTAAAAATGACGTTTGAGTGCAGTATTTTCCATAGCGCCGTATTACAAGTTGTTTAGGCAGGCTATAACGCTGGCATTATAGCTTATACCGCCGCGATACATTCCGTGATCTGAGACCAGTAGTTATGGATTTTGCAAAACAAAAATGTTTCACAAAACTAAAATGTTACAAAGTACACTAACACCCATAAACTACCTATTAACCCCTAAACCGCCACCCTCCCGCATCGCAAATTTTATATTAAACTTATTAACCCCTAAACCGCCGCCCACCCACATCGCCAACACTAAATAAATCTAGTAACCCCTAAACTGCTGGCCCCCCACATCGCCAACACTATAATAAAACTATTAACCCCTAAACTGCCGGTCCCCCACAACTATTAGTGGTTAATAGTTTAATTTAGTGTGTTGCGATGTGGGGGGGCGGCGGTTTAGGGGTTAATCGGTTTAGTTTATTAGTACTAATGTGGGGGGCCAAGGCTTAGGGGTTAATCATTTTATTTAGTGTTGGCGATGTCGGGGCGGCTGTTTAGGGGTTAATCATTTTTATTGTCAGGGTTTCACCCTGCTTTGTTTGCTATTTTCTGTTGGCTGCCATTTTACTTACCTCTCTCACTGAATCTGATGCAGAGTGTGTAACGCTGCTCACTCATCTGGGCACCCTCTTATGGCCAAACTGGTGAACATCATCAGTGTAAGACAGGTTGCAGTCCCAGGATTATGATGTCACACTTATTATTTAAAGGGCCTCTGTTCAGTATGCTTTTGCCCTTGTGTTGTCTCAGACTTGTTTGTTAGTTCCTGTCTTCCTGTGTATTACTTTGCTTGTCTGACGTCCCTTTGGTTCCTGATTCCTGGCTTGTTCCTGTTTTCCTAGTTCCTGATCCTGACTACTCTCTTTGGCTCGAGACTCGACTCATCTGACTACTAGCTCTGGCTTTGACGCCTGGCTTGTTATTTGACTTGTGGACTTTTTATTATTTTTTGTTATCAATAAATGTGTGATTATTTTTGCACTTCTCATCTCAGTCTGATTCCTGGCACCCTGACATTACGCAAGGGCCATGAATCCTGGCCGTGCTAATAATCCACCTTTACCCACCATCATTTCCAGGATGAATGAACAGGATCACCGCTTGGATAAATTAGCACTAGCCCTGCAAACCCTTTTGACTCACACTGAACATTTGGATCAGTGTCCCACAAGTTATGGCTGCTCCTGTTTCCGCTGCTGCAACTAGTCCTACCAGGAGCATGTCCAGTTCTGCACCTCTATCTCATCGATATGGAGGCGATCATATTCAGTGCAGAGGGTTTTTGAACTAGGTGGGCATTTATTTTGAGATATTACCTGAGGCGTTTCCCTCTGACAGAGCTAAGGTGGGATTTCTCATCTCTTTACTCTCTGACACTGCTCTTGCTTGGGCTAATCACTTGTGGGAGACTAATAAACCAGTGATTTCTAATTACCCTGAATTTGTGTCCTCCTTTTAAAGGGTATTTGATGTTCTGGCTCGCTCCTCCTCTGCTGCCAAATGACTCATGTCCATTCAGCAAGGTACAAGATCTGTTGCTTAGTATGCCATTGAGCTCTGTACGCTTGCCGCAGAGGTAGGTTCGAACAAGGAAGCCTTTGTTGCAGCCTTCTTTCATGGGCTTTTTGATGCGATTAAAGATGAAGTTACTGCCAGAGATTTACCAGAGGATCTAGAGGCATTGGTGTCTTTTTTAATCCTAATTGACATCAGACTCTGATTCCTGGTACCCTGAAGCCTCCTGTTCTGTTGTCTCCTACATTTTTGTTCCCACCCATGCCTCCCTGTCCTCCCATGCCTCCTGGTCCCGAGTCACCAGGTACTGCTGAGCCGATGCAGTTGGGATTCACACGTCTCTCCATGGTGGAGAGTGCCTTTAGGAGGGGGGAGGGGCTCTGCCTCTATTGTGGGTTACAGGGCCACCTTTTAAAGTCTTGTCCTACACGGCTGGGAAACGCTCGCACCTAAGGTCCTGTCGGGGGCAGATCTTGAGTGGTTTATCCTCATCCCCGAAACCGCTAAAGGAGAAATGTTTGGTCATGTTTGTCCTTTCCTGGGAGGATTCCTCCATAGTCACCCAGGCTCTTGTTGACTCCGGTGCTGCGGGCTATTTAATTGACAGTGCTTTTGTATCACAGCACTCCATTCCTGTATTGCCTCTGTCTGTTCTGCTTGCTATTGAGGCCATTGATGGCAGGTCCCTTAAGCTCACACTCGTTACTCATGAAACCGCTCCATTATCCATGGCTGTTGGGGCTCTCCATTTTGAAACCCTCCAGTTCCAGGTGATAAACTCTCTGCATTTTCCAGTTGTTCTGGGTTATCCCTGGCTCCAAAAGCACAATCCCAGTCTCGACTAGCGCAGGTCCAAAATTTTATCATGGTCTCCGCAATGTATTTCCACTTGTCTTCTGAAACCAGTCAAAGTCCTGTGCACTTCTTCGGTATGTCAATTGCCAGAGGAGTACAGAGAGTTCCTAGGTGTTTTCGACAAGGTGCGTGCCGGTAATTTGCCGTCTCATAGACCTGCAACCCGGAGCCATTCCTCCTCGGGGCTGGGTTTACCCTCTGTCTGTTGTGGAGAATTGTGCTATGGAGGAGTATGTTGCTGATGCTTTGTCGTGGGAATCATCTGCAAATCCTGCTCTCCTGCAGAGGCTGGCTTCTTCTTTGTGAAGAAAAAGGGTGGTGAGTTAAGACCATGCATCAATTACAGGGGTCTTAATCGTCTTACCATTAAGAATGCTTACACTATTCCACTCATTACGGAACTCTTTGACCACATCAAGGGATCTACGGTCTTTTCCAAACTTGATTTGAGAGGAGTGTACTATCTCATTAGGATCAAGGAGGACCACAAATGGAAAACAGCATTTAACACCAGGAGTTGGCATTATGAATATCTTGTAATGTCCTTTGGTCTATGTAATCCTCCTGCTGTTTTCCAGGAATTTATTAATTATGTCCTACGAGATATGTTGTAACAGTGTGTTGTGGTGTACTTAGACAACATCCTCATACACTCACCTACACTTGAGGCTCATCGTTCTAATGTCACACGGGTACTTCAGAGACTACATGAGAACGGCCTATTTTGTAAACTTGAGAAATCAGTTTCCTAGGTTATGTAATCTCCGTTGCAGGGTTCTCCATGGATTCTGACAAGTTGTCTGAAGTTCTGCAGTGGCCTCGCCCAGTTGTTCTTTTGTCTATTCAATGTTTTTTGGGCTTCGCCAATTACTATAGAAAGTTTATTAAAAACTTTTCTTCCTTGGTCAAACCTCTCCGTTGGTCACCTATTGCCATTAAGGCCTTTGAGAGTCTTAAGACTGCCTTTTCTGCTGCTCCAGTTCTAGCTCATCCTATCCTTGTCTTGCCTTTCGTTCTTGAGGTCAATGTGTCTGAAACTGGAGTAGGTGCCCTCTTGTCTCAACATCCTACACCTGACCAGTCCATGCATCCATGCGGTTTCTTCTCTAAGAAATTGTCTCCAGCGGAGTGCAATTATGAAATTGGCGAAAGGGAATTACTGGCCATAATTTTGGCACTCAAGGAATGGAGGCATCTTCTCGAGGGTACTAGATTACCAGTGCTCATTCTTACTGACCACAAGAATTTAACTTATCTATCCAAAGCAAAACGCTTGTTGCCCCGACAGGCCAGATGGGCGCTATTTTTGTCTCGGTTTAGTTATGTAGTCTCCTACCTGCCTGGTAGTAAGAATGCTAGGGCTGATGCCCTCTCTCGACAATTTTTGCTTCTGTCCAAGGAGGAGTCTGTACCTACTCCAGTTATACCTCCTGACCATATTTTGGCCACCATACGTACTAATTTGACTTCTCCCTTGTGGGAAGAGATCCTGGCTGCACAATTCAATGCACCTTCTGAGAAACCTAGTGGTAAGTGCTTTGTACCTGAGAATCTTCAAACTAAACTATTGCACACTTACCACTATCCTAAAGCCGCAGGTCACCCGGGCAAGAACCAAATTATTTGGTCCGTCACTAGACAATTCTGGTGGCCAGGTCTTCGTTCAGATGTTGCTGCGTATGTTGCCTCCTGCTCAGTCTGTGCACAGAACAATACTCCTCTGTGCCTTTCTGTGGGTCTTCTCCAACTAATTGCTAATGGTGAGCGTCCTTGGACACATCTTTCCATGGAATTTATTGTCCAATGGCAATACTGTTATCCTAATGGTGGTTGACCGTTTTTCTAAAATGTCACCACTCGGGAGCTTGCTTCAATTTTTGCCCAGGAGGTCTTTTGTTTTACATGGGTTTCCCAAGAAGATAGTCTCCAACCAGGGTAGCCAGTTTGTCTCCAGATTTCGGCGTATCACCCTCAATCCAGGGGTGCTGCAGAATGGTATAATCAAGCTCTGGAACAGTTCCTTCATTGCTATGTCTCATATCACCACAATAATTGGTCTGAACTATTACCTTGGGCAGAGTTCGCTTGTAATACGGCTACTAATCCTTCCTCCCAGTTATCCCCGTAAATGAAGAATTATGGGTTTTAACCATCATTGTTGCCTGATTCATTCATGTCTCAGGGTATTCGGGCTTTGGAGTAGCATCTCCGGCAACTCCGTTCCATGTGGGTGCAGATTCAGGATTGCATTCATATGTCTCTATGCAGCGCCAAAAATTCCAGGCTGATTGTAGGCGTCTGCCCGTGCCTTCCTACCAGGTTGGTGAGAGGGTTTGGCTGTCCTCCCGCAACTTGAACCTTCTTGTGCCTTCCAGTAAACTGGCTCCCTGTTATGTTGGTCCTTTTTGAATACTCCGACGGGTTAATCCTGTTGCCTACGCCTTTGAACTTCCTCCTGCAATGCACATCTCCAATGTTTTTCATGTCTCCCTCTTGAAACTATTGGTTTGTAATCAGTTTGCCACTGTGTTGCCTCATCCCCGTCCTATCTCAGTTGAAAACCATGAAGCATATGAGGTCAGCAGCATTATTGACTCTTGTATGTCCAGGGGTCGCTTACAGTATTTGGTTCACTGGAGGGGTTATGGCCCGGAGGAGTGTTCATGGGTTTCCTCCTCTGATGTTCATGCTCCCGCCCTCCTCCGTGCCTTTCATGTCCATTTCACCAATAAGCTTTTTGTCCTCCCACGGGGGAGGGGTCAATGAGGGGAGGGTACTGTCAGGGTTTCTCCCGGCTTTGTTTGCTATTTGCTGCTGGCTGCCATTTTACTTACCTCTCTCACTGAATCTGATGCAGAGTGTGTAATGCTGCTCACTCATCTGGGCGCCCTCTTATGGCCAAACTGGTGAACATTATCAGTGTGAGACAGGTTGCAGTCCCAGGATTATGATGTCACACTTATTATTTAAAGGGCCTCTGTTTAGTATGCTTTTGCCCTTGCGTTGTCTAAGACTTGTTTGTTAGTTCCTGTGTTCCAGTTCCTGTGTATCACCTCACTTGTCTGACATCCCTTCTGGTTCCTGATCCCTGGCTTGTTCCTGATTCTGCTGTTTTCCTAGTTCCTTATCCTGGCTCGTCTGACTACTCAATTTGGCTCCTGATTCGGCTCGCCTGACTACCAGCTCTGGCTTAGACTCCTGGCTTGTCATTTGGCTTGTGGACTTTTTATTATTTTTGTTATTAAAGGGACATTCAACACTGCCCACAACATTAATCTATGTTTCTAAACTAAGTCTAAAGAGCAAGCTTCAACGTTCCCCCTTTCTCTTACTTACTGCCTTCACTGTTCAATCCTCATCGATATCGTCAAAATTTGTCTCCTAATATGGCTGCTTAACTCCCCCCACTGTGACGTACAGCTCGTCTTCTTCAAACTAGCCGGCAGTTCTGTCCCATTTCACTAACTTCAATCCCAGCGCGTTCACGGGCGTTAGTGCATGCGCGATACAATAGGAACCTTAAAAGCGGAACCATAATAACCCAAAGTGTTTCCGTTCCGATTATCTTACTTATAGTACTTGATTACGTTTTTCTAGGTAAATACCCTATCCGCAACAACAAGTAATATCAGCGTAACGGAAACAACTTCTATTATTTTGTTTCCGCTTTTACAGTTCCTAGTATATTGCGCATGCGCTAACGGCCGTGAACGCGCTTGGATTTCAGTCCGGGGAATGGGCTCTCATTGGCTGCTAGTTCGAGAAAGAAGGCGAAGACGTCACGGTGGGGGGAGTTAGGAAGACATATTAGGACAACAATTTGGAAGATGCGAAAGACGATTCAACAGTGAAGGTGGTAAGTAAGAGAAAGGGGGCACCTTGCAGCTTTATCCTTTTATTTAGTTTTGAAACATAGATTAATGTTGTGGGCAGTGTTGAATGTCCCTTTAATAAAGGTGTGATTATTTTTGCACTTCACGTCTCAGTCTGATTCCTGGTACCCTGACATTTATTTAGTGTCAGCGATGTCGGGGGGTGGCGGTTTAGGGGTTAATTATTTTATTTAATGTCGGCGATGTCGGGGGCAGCAGATTAGGGGTGTTTAGACTAGGGGTTATGTTAGGGTGTTAGGTTTAAACATAACTTTCTTTTTCCCATAGACATCAATTGTGTTACGGCGATCTCCATTTCACAATCGCAGGTGTTAATTTTTTTCTAACACTTTCTCCACATTGATGTCTATGGGGGAAAGCATGCATGAGCACGTAAACTCAGCCTTTGGGGCCTATTTATTATGTGTCTGTCCATCATGATCCGATCAGCGGATCATGTCCGACAGACATAGCTAAATACGCTCTCTGCATTCAGCACTGCACCAGCAGCTCTTGTGAACTGCCGGTGCAACGCCGCTCCTTGCAGATTTGCGGCCGCTAGCAGGGGGGGTGTCAATCAATCCGATCATATTAAATCGGGTTGAATTGCGGCGATGTCTGTCCGCCTCCTCAGAGCAGGCGGACAGGTTATGGAGCAGCGGTCTTTAGACCGCTGCTTCATAATTGGTGTTTCTGGCGAGTCTGAAGGCTCACCATAAACACGAGCCCTCAAGCTCCATACGGAGCTTGATAAATGGGCCCCTTTGGCTTTTGTGCGGTATGGACCTTAACGCACCATACCGCACAGCACAAGGAGGTTTTTTCAGTAACCTGTAATGGCCAGCACTATGGAAAGTGCGATAACGCTCATTTGCTTGTGTTCTTTACGCACCCGGTTTAGCGCACAACTTGTAATCTAATTGTTAGGAATTATGTTTCTTTTAAAACACATAAAAACATATTAAAAATGTTTTAAACTTATATTGCAGATTTCAAGGTAATTAATTATATCTGTGTGTGTTTATATATATATATATATATATATATATATATATATATATATACTGCATATATCTAAGTAAAAATACAGTCCTGGCCAAAAGTTTTGAGAATGACACAAATATTATTTTTCATAAAGTCTGCAGCTTCAGTGTTTTTAGATCTTTTTGTCAGATGTTACTATGGTATACTGAAGTATAATTACAAACATTCCATTAGTGTCAAGCAGGCAGATTACAAGTTGTGCATTTGTGTTTAAACGCTGAAAAAATGGTAATTTCAGCGTTAAAACAGCAACACAACGACAAGATCCCTACCGCCGTCTGAGAGCAGTAGTTAATAGTTTTACGTAACAAAACTGTTACATAAAACTCATAACTAAAGTGTTACATAGTACACCAACACCTATAAACTACCTATTAACCCTTAAACTAAGGCCCTCCTGCATCGCAAACACTATAATAGTTATTAACCCCTAATCTGCCGCTCCCGACATCGCCGTCACTAATAACATTTATAAACCCCTATTCCGCCGCTCCCAGATATCGTCGCCACTATACTAAAGTTATTAACCCCTATTCCCCTGCACCCCAACATCGCCCACACTATAATAAAGATATTAACCCCTATTCCGCCCCTCCCTGACATCGCCGCCACTAAATAAAGTTATTAACCTCTAAACATCTGGCCTCCCACATAACTACCACTAAATAAACCTAATAACCCCTAAACCACCAGCCCCTCACATTACAACAACCTAAATTAAACTATTAACCCCTAAACCTAACCCTAAACCTAACACCCCTAACTTTAACATAATTAAAATAGAGCTAAATTAAAGTTACAATTATTAACTAAATAATACCTATTTAACTAAATACATACTTACTAATAGTTATATTGTAGCTAGCTTAGGTTTTATTTTTATTTCACTGGTAAGTTTATATTTATTTTAACTAGGTAGACTAGTTAGCTAATAGTTATTAACTATTTACTAACTACCTAGTTAAAATAAATACAAACTTACCTGTGAAATAAAACCTAAGCTGCCTTACACTAAAACCTAACATTACAAAATAAAAAACTACCATTACAAAAAATAAAAAACACTAAAATTACAACAACAAAAAAACTACAATTACAAAAAATAACAAACGAAATTATCCAAAATAATCAAATAATCAATCCTATTCTAATATCCTGTTTTAGAAAAAAACACCCCCCAAAATAAAAAACCCTAATCTATAATAAACTACTAAGGGCCCTTAAAAGGGCCTTTTGTATGCCTTGAAAGGGCCTTTTGTAGGCTTTTGCCCTAAAGAAATCAGCTTTTTTTCTACAAAAGAAAAATATACACCCCCTAACAATATACAAACCCCCACCCCCCAAACCCACAAAAAAATTAAGTAAAACCTAATCTACCCATTGCCCTGAAAAGGGCATTTGTATGGGCATTGCCCTTAGAAGGACATACAGTTTTTTTGCTGCCCATTAAAAATAAAAAATGGCTATTCTAAAAAAAAAAAAAAAACACCCCAAAACGAAAAAAGAACATTACACAAAATAAACAAATTTTCCAAAATAATAACAATTATTATATCAAAATAAAAGAAACCTAATCTATAATAAACTACCCATAGCCCTTAAAAGGGCCTTTTTGTAGGACATTGCCCTAAAGAAATCTGCTCTTTTTCTAAAAAAAAATACTAAGACCCACTAACATTACAAACCCCCAACCCCTCTCCAAACCCAAAAAATAAAACAAACTATCTAAAGAACCTAATCTACCCATTGCCCTGAAAAGGGAATTTGTATGGGCATTGTATGGCATCTTTTTCCTGCCCTTCAAAGGGCATTCAGCTCTATTAAGAACTGCCCAAACCCTAATCTAAAAAAACAACTCACCCAAAAAAACTTAAAAAAACACTAACCCCTCTTTAGGTACTCACAGTTGCTGAAGGGCCCTTGGTAGTTTATTATAGATTATGTTTTTTTATTTTGGGGTGTTTTTTGTTTTGTTTTTAAACAGGGTATTAGAATAGGAATAATGTTATTATTTTGGATAATTTCGTTTTTTGTAGTGGTAGAGTTTATTATTTTTTGTAATTTTGAGTTTTTTTTAATGGTAGTTTTTTTTGTAATGGTAGGTTTTTTTATTTTTGTAATTTTAGGTTTTAGTGTAAGGCAGCTTAGGTTTTATTTGACAGGTAAGTTTGTATTTATTTTAACTAATAAATAGTTTGTATTTATTTTAACTAATAAATAAATACAAACTTACCTGTGAAATAAAAATAAAACCTAAGCTCGCTGCAATATAACTCTCAGTTATATTGTAGCTAGCTTAGGTTTTATTTCACAGGTAAGTATGTGTTTAGTTTTAAATAGGTATTATTTAGTTAATAATTGTAACTTTAATTTAGCTCTATTTTAACTATGTTAAAAATAGTGGTTGTTAGGGTTAGGGTTATGGTTAGATTTAGGGTTAGGTTTAGGGTTTAATAGTTTAATTTAGGTTGTTGCGATGTGGGGGGCTGGCGGTTTAGGGGTTAATAGGTTTATTTAGAGGTAGTGATGTGGGAGGCCAGAGATTCAGGGGTTAATAACTTTATTTAGTGGCTGGGATGTCGGGGAGCAGCGGAATATGGGTTAATAGATTTATTTTGGTGGTGGCGATATTGGGAGTGGCAGCTTAGGGGTGTTTAGACTTGGGGTTTATGTTAGGGTGTTAGGTTTAAACGTAACTTTTTTTCCCCATAGACATCAATTGGGCTGCGTTACGGAGCTTTTCATTCTGCGATCGCAGGTCTTAGTTTTTTTTCTGACACTCTCTCCTCATTGATGTCTATGGGGAAAGTATGCATGAGCAGCGCTTCTATTGCAACCATATCGCACGCACAAGGTAGCTTTTCAAAAACTTGTAATGGCAGTGCTATGGAGGGTGAAATAATGCAACTCGTGTATATATACCGTATTTTTCGCTCCATAAGACGCACCTGACCATAAGACGCACCTAGTTTTTAGAGGAGGAAAACAAGAAAAAGAAATATTCTGAAGAGAGCTTGTGTGTGATTGAGAGTGTGTGATGAGTATGTGTGTGTGTGAGTGTGTGTGTGTGTTAGAGTGTGTGAGAGAGAGCTTGTGTGTGATAAAAGTATGTGTGTGTGAGTGTGTTAGTGTGTGTGTGAGAGAGCTTGTGTGTGATTGAGAGTGTGTGATATGCCCCATGTAAAAACTAACATTTATGGCACCCTCATCCTTTCCAACTTGGGGTCCAGTTGATTACATTATATATATTAAAAAAAAAACAGAAGAAAAATACCAAAGCCTGTTTTTTCTTTTTTAAAACATTTTATATGGATGGTATTTCTTGTCAAATGTATACATACAGGAAATACTAAATCAGTACCACAATACATTCAGACATTGCCAGTATATCCTACTAATGTGTACTGAATATTTTGATAAGCACTTTCAAAAAGTTTGAATAAACTAAGCTACTAACACAGCCCTAAAATAAAAGACAAACTAAGCACTCAGGTCACAGAGGTTACGGTTTACAGCTCAGCAAAGACTGATAACATAAATGACAGAGGTGGAAACTAAGAAGTATGCAGAAAATAAATAACGGAATATGCTCCTTTGGTTTTTCTTTTGTACATATATTACCCACAATTAGACAGCTTAATTAATGATGACCTGACCTGTGCATTCCTTAAGTAATCAGCCTTTGTTCTCATTGCCAGAGAATAACATTATACTCACCCTGCACAGCGTCGTTCCCGCTCTCACATTTTAAAAGCAAAGAGAAAAGGAGACATTTTCACAAGCAGCACTGTCTGCAGCACATGATGGATCACATGACCAAGATAACGTCAGAAAGATAAAGGGGTCGGGGAGACACTTTCTCTACATAGGACTTCTCATAAACAAATTCAAATACCCACTGATAAGCAAGCTGCTGCATGTGCCACTTTCTCTTGTAAATGGTCTTTTAGCTCCGGCATTGCTTTCACTCACCAAGCTGTGCGCTCTTCAGAATGAAATGTTCAGCTGCACTTCTAAAAAACCTGCTGTGCAAAAAAAAAAGATGTAACGCTGTACATATAAATAAAATGAATCACTGTGAGTGGTGCTAAGGGAACCTCCGAAGTCTCAGAGTCAGTGGGCGGACCCAAAGGTAACCGGCAGTCCACACATTCGCTCCATAAGACGCACAGACATTTCCCCTTACTTTTTAGGGGAGAAAAAGTGCGTCTTATGGAGCGAAAAATACGGTAGATGTTTCCAAATGTTTCCATTTTATATATATATATATATATATATATATATACATACACCTTTAAGCCCTTCCCCAAATATACATATATATGTATACATTTATAAATATATCTCAGTGTTCTACACAGAATAGTTTGCCAGACGGGTAGCATTATGAAGTAGCCGAGTGGGGACAGTGTAATACTTGCAATATTATAACTTTTTTTTGACAGTTATAAATGTTAGACATGTGCAATTCGTTTTGGCCAAATTTAGTTTTCGGCCGAATTTTGGCCGATTCGGTGATTCGGATGAATCTAAATTTCAGAATCGGCACCATAAAGAAAATTCCGAAAAGAATAAATCTGTTTCTGAATTTTTGGATCCATTCTTTATTCATATTCATTATTTTTTATTGTTCTAATCTAAAAAGCCGTTCCCCGACATCGCCAACACTAACTAAAACACAAAATTTAAGCTATTAACTCCTAAACTGCCGTTCTCCGACATCGCTGACACTAACTAAACCTATTAACCTCTAAACGGCAGTTCCCCAACATCGCTGACACTAACTAAACCTATTAACCCCTATACCACAGTTAAAATACATCGCCGACACCAACTAAAACACTAAATAAAGCTATTAAAGCTACATAAAACAAGTTGGGATAGAGACAAAATATAATAATATGTACTTTAATTACTTTACCTGCAAATTAATACTGCAGTGCCTCGCCATTAACCCTTTCTTTTTAGTTTCTGAATTTTAAAGCTCTAACTTCCTCCACACAATTCCTTTTATGGCTGTATCTATGTTTATTGTTTTTTTGGTAGAATGCAAAAGTGAATAGGGATTATCTGCTGGAGCATGCCTAAAAGCTGTGAACTCAGTTGAAATACAATGCTTGTGTCTGATAAGAGGGATGGAGTTAGCTGCTCCAGGCAGCTTAGCTATGTAATTAATTTTGCTTATTTTGCTTAAAATCTAAATCAGCCAATAGGAATGAGAGCTGCTTAAATCCTATTTTCACCAGGCATATTTACTATGAAAGTTTCACTTTTATTTTATGTACTTCTGTTGCCTCCCTCACACAGCCAAGCTCTGTGCTGATAACTGTGGAGCAGAAACTTTTTGTTGAAGGAATAAAGGCTTCAGGACAGGTTAGGACTGTACGAGGCTTCTAAATGCTGCCTAGAATGACAACATAACAAGCAGAGCACACTCTAACCCCTTGGCTACCAGAGAGGATTGCACTGTATTCCCTTGTTATGTGCTGTATTCCTTTTTTATAGCCAGGGGGTAAATTCTGCTTCAGGATGTATGTTTTTGTTCTATAAATGCCTTGGAGGTGAGGAGGTTATGTGGGACTAGCTGCTCTGCTCTTTATTATAAGTTGCCGATTGTGATTTACAGACTTTAGGGCACTTTGACAACAATGTTTGTAGACTGTAAGGCTGTTACTATAAATGAAGAGCTTGATTACTAAAGGTTAACTAGCAAAATAAAAGTGTATCGGCCAGATTACGAGTTTTTCGTTATGAGCTGTGCGGTGCTAACGTGCAGTTTTTTCTCACCACTCACTTACATGCAGCACTGGTGTTACGGGTTTTTACAAACCTGGCGTTAAAAGGCAATTAGTGAGCGTAGAGCAAAATTGAGCTCCATACTCCAATTAAGTCAGCGGTGAGCTGGTCGTACGTGCTCATGCACGATTTCCCCATAGACATCAATGGGGAGAGCCGGCTGATAAAAATTCTAACACCTGCAAGAAAGCAGCGTAAAACTCAGTAACACAGCCCCTTTGATTCCTATGGGGAAACTAAAGTTATGTTTACACCTAACATGAACCCCGAGTCTAAACACCCCTAATCTTACACTTATTAACCCCTAATCTGCCGCCAACAACATCGCCGACACCTGCATTATACTTATTAACCCCTAATCTGCCGCTCCGGACACCGCTGCAATCTACATTATACTTATTAACCCCTAATCTGCTGCCCCCAACATTGCCGACACCTACATTATATTTATTAACCCCTAATCTCCCTCCCCCAATGTCGCCACAACCTACCTACACTTATTAACCCCTAATCTGCCACCCAGCAACGTCACCACCACTATATTAAATGTATTAACCCCTAAATCTAGGTCTAACCCTAACACCCCCTAACTTAAATATAATTTAAATAAATCTACATAAAATTACTATCATTACCTAAATTATTTCTATTTAAAACTAAATACTTACCTGTAAAATAAACCATAAGATAGCTACAATATAACTAATAGTTACATTGTAGCTAGCTTGGGTTTATTTTTATTTTACAGGCAAGTTTGCATTTATTTTAACTAGGTAGAATAGTTATTAAATAGTTATTAACTATTTAATAACTACCTAGCTAAAATAAATACAAATTTACCTGTAAAATAAAACATAACCTAAGTTGCAATAACACCTAACCTTACACTATAATTAAATAAATTCCCTACATTAAATACAATTAAAGAAATTAAATTAAATTAGCTAAATCACAAAAAACAAACACTAAATTACAGAAAATAAAAAACAAATTACAGATTTTAAACTAATTACACCTAATCTAATAGCCCTATCAAAATAAAGAAGCCCCCCAAAATAAAAAAACCCTAGCCTAAACTAAACTACCAATAGCCCTTAAAAGGGCCATTTGCAGGGCATTGCCCCAAAGAAATCAGCTCTTTTTCCTGTAAAAAAAAACAAAACACCCTCCCAACAGTAAAACCCACCACCCACACAAACAACCCCCCAAATAAAAGCCTAACTAAAAAAATCTAAGCTCCCCATTGCCCTGAAAGGGGCATTTGGATGGACATTGCCCTTAAAAGGGCATTTAGCTCTATTGCTGCCCAAAACCCTAACCTAAAAATTAAACCCACCCAATACACCCTTAAAAAATCCTAACACTAACCCCAGAAGATTCACTTACCGGGAGAAGTCTTCATCCAAGCAGCAAGATGTCCTCAAGGAAGCCGGCAGAAGTGGTCCTCCAGACGGACAGAAGTGGTGCTCCAGAGGGGCAGAAGTCTTCATCCAGACGGCATCTTCTATCTTCATCCTTCCGACACGGAGCGGCTCCATCTTCAAGACATCCAGCAGGGAGCATCCTCTTCGAACGACGTCTTCTTCGGAATGAATATCACTTTAAGTGATGTCATCCAAGTTGGAGTCCCTTAGATTCCGATTGGCTGATAGAATTCTACAAAAAGGATTGGTGCTGGAAGCTGAGCGGGGAATGGAAACAAAGTATACTTTGGAAATGTTGAAAACCACTAAAGAAGAAATTGATACATTGTTGGCCCAATATCGTTCAGATCTTGAGGAGAGGAAAAGATCTAAGTTTGTACGTGATGAGCTTGATTACACCAATCACCGGGTGTACAACTGGTCACGTGACCACACGTCAAGACAACGCGAGATACGCGATACACCTTACTGGAGGAGAATGCAGAGATCGTCAACAGAGCAGGACAGACTAGCTGAAGGGTCATCCTCTGGGGAAAGTTTTTTAGATTCCGGCTCGGAAGGAGACACCGGAGGGGAGGGCGGAAGCACCGCCGATCCCAAAGAACAACGGATGTACACTCGGAGCTCCTGGAACCGAAACCGGCAGATGCCGAGACGTCAACAAGGAGGGAGGTTCCTACGAGGTATGCGGAAATGAAGGTAAACGAACAGCCTGACCACATTTCCCCCATACAGGACAAGGAGAGTCTAGTAATTAATATCTCGGAATACGAGCTAACCGAGACGGAACACAGCTTGCTAATGAAAGGACTTTCCTTCTGCCCTACTAAGGACTGTGACGAATTTGAAGTCGATAAAGACTTGTATAAATTTTTCAGAATGCTCAGGTTGAAAGCTATGTATAGTAGCAATAATATAAATACAAATAATGTGTGTACTGAAAGCCAAATAAATGAAGGTGTTATGCAAACAAATCCCCTTGATCTGAAATGCCTTAATTTACACAAAAAGTCTTCATTCATACCTCCTACCAGTAATTCTGGTGTGGAAACTTTTATTAGGTTTGTACAACAGGATATCAATAACTTAATGAAAAAGTTTAACTTAAATCCAGAGATGAAAAATTATAATCTTACAAAAGATGAATATGAAGCTATGTTGTCCCTAAAAAATAATAAAGATATTACAATAAAAAATGCCGATAAGGGCGGAGCTGTTGTAATACTAGACACTAAGTACTATATTCAAGAAATTTTACACCAACTCTCTGATGGAGGGGTATATGAAGTATTAGATCACAATCCTCTTGTTGAAATACAAAAAGAATTAAAAACAATTCTGGATAGGGCAGTTCAATGCAATACTATAACTAAACAGGTATTTGATTTTTTATATAAGAAACATCCTATAACACCAGTTTTTTATACCTTGCCCAAGGTTCACAAGAATATGTCATCCCCCCAGGGCGGCCCATTGTCGCATGCACAGAGTCCATTTTTTCAAATGTGTCAATTTTTCTGGATAGAATTATTTTTCCAATGGTTAAAGAACAGAAGTCTTTTATAAAAGACACCAATGATTTCCTGATAAAACTAGAAAAAGTAAAAATGGAAGAAAGTTGGTTTATCTTTTCTCTAGATGTGGGTAATTTGTATACCTCTATCCCTCATGAGGCAGGCCTTGATACTGTGAGAAGTTTTTTGAATAATTGTAAATTATATGACTTAAAACAGATCGATCTTATTGATGATTTGCTAAGACTTGTTTTATACTGCAACTATTTTTTGTTTCAGGACACCTATTATATGCAGACGAGGGGTACGGCCATGGGCTCCAATGTAGCCCCCTCATATGCCAATCTGTTCATGAGTGGCTTTGAAAATAAATTTGTTTACATCAATAAGTCATTCAATTCTTGTTGTAAGCTATGGCTAAGGTATATAGACGATATTTTTGGCATATGGGGGGGCTCATTGGAGTCTTTGACACAGTTTGTGGATGAAATTAATGCCTCAATGACAAACATCAAGTTTACACTTACATATTCATCACATGAGATTAATTTTTTGGACACCACTGTTTATATACAAGATGATAAATTGAACAGTGATCTCTTTACTAAACCTACAGACAGAAACACTCTTTTGAGGTATGAAAGTTTCCATCCGGAGACAGTGTTCAATTCTATCCCAAGAAGCCAGTTACTACGCACTAAAAGGATAGTGAGTGATCAGGACAGATTGCCCTCTAGGCTACAATCTATGGGTAAGAAGTTTATTAAAAGAGGTTATCCTCAGGAGATTATAAATAAAAGCATCATGGATCTTGATAAAAGTAAAGCCAAACCTAAAACCAGAAATGATGTAAATAGATTGGTGCTCACTATGGAATATAATCAGCAAAGCCAACATATTTTTAAAGCAGTAAGAAAACACTGGCATCTATTAACAAAATTTAATCCTGAAGTTGAGTCTTTCAAATTACCACCAATGCCATCCTATAGACGGGTAAGAAATCTAAGGGATAATCTAGTCAGAGCAGATGTGGGGACAACTAAACAATCTGAAATTAACTATTTGACTACTCCCAATAAAGGATGTTATCCTTGTCTACACTGTGCACAATGTAATTCAGTTATTAGAGGTAAATATTTGGCCCAAAATGACAAACGTAAACAGTATACCATCAATGGTCTATATACTTGTCAAACCAATTATGTAATCTATCTACTCAAATATCCATGTGGCCTCTGTTATATCGGAGAGACCACCCAAGCCGCCAGGGATAGGTTTAGTCAGCATAAGGCATCAATTAAATCTAAAGATATGTCTCTGCCAGTATCTGCACATTTCACCCAAATGGGACACACTGTTAGTCAGCTGCGCTTCCAAGTAATCGATCATATCCCCACACACAGAAGAGGGGGTAACAGAGAACTTAAACTAAAACAAAAAGAAGTTTGGTGGATCAAGAAATTAAATACATTATACCCTTATGGTCTGAATAGGGACTACGATTTGTATTTGTTTTTATAAATTTTGATAGGGTGTTATTCTATATGGTACCACTAGAGGCCACCAATAGAAAAAGTAATATGTATATTATCTTGCCTGGATAGGCATGGGTTAATTCAATTAAGAATGTGAGCTGAAATCTGATTGGTCAAACCACCCTTTTTAAATGTATGTTTTACTGTGTTTTAACTATGCATGATTAAGGACCATGTAGGTCCGAAACGTCGCTGTTTTATTGTTGTGATATCTCCAATAAAGAAATAATTCACCTTTAAGAAAATTGATGCAGTGGTGCTGTTACTTTCTACATATGGACTATATCTGTTTGGGTTTTTGCTGATAGCCCATTGTAACGAGCACACAGCCAGGTTAAAGCAATTCAATAAGTGCTGGACTCTATCTGTTTATTTTGCATATATATATATATATATATATATATATATATAAATATAAGTCTCCACACTAATAATGAGAATATGAAAATAAACATCAAAAAAGAAATGCAAAACATCCTAATTGCAATCCATAAATGAACACAGATGCAACAAACATACACACATCCATGCAAACTGGGCATCTCCAGTTATCAAGCAGCAAAAAAACATAATTTATGTAAGAACTTACCTGATAAATTCATTTCTTTCATATTAGCAAGAGTCCATGAGCTAGTGACGTATGGGATATACATTCCTACCAGGAGGGGCAAAGTTTCCCAAACCTCAAAATGCCTATAAATACACCCCTCACCACACCCACAAATCAGTTTAACGTATAGCCAAGAAGTGGGGTGATAAGAAAAAAGTGCGAAGCATAAATATAAGGAATTGGAATAATTGTGCGTTATACAAAAAAATCATAACCACCACAAAAAAAGGGTGGGCCTCATAGACTCTTGCTAATATGAAAGAAATTAATTTATCAGGTAAGTTCTTACATAAATTATGTTTTCGTTCATGTAATTAGCAAGAGTCCATGAGCTAGTGACGTATGGGATAATGACTACCCAAGATGTGGATCTTCCACGCAAGAGTCACTAGAGAGGGAGGGATAAAATAAAGACAGCCAATTCCGCTGAAAATAATCCACACCCAAAACAAAGTTTAAAACTTATAATGAAAAAAACTGAAATTATAAGCAGAAGAATCAAACTGAAACAGCTGCCTGAAGTACTTTTCTACCAAAAACTGCTTCAGAAGAAGAAAACACATCAAAATGGTAGAATTTAGTAAAAGTATGCAAAGAAGACCAAGTTGCTGCTTTGCAAATCTGATCAACCGAAGCTTCATTCCTAAACGCCCAGGAAGTAGAAACTGACCTAGTAGAATGAGCTGTAATCCTTTGAGGCGGAGTTTTACCCGACTCAACATAAGCATGATGAATTAAAGATTTCAACCAAGATGCCAAAGAAATGGCAGAAGCCTTCTGACCTTTCCTAGAACCGGAAAAGATAACAAATAGACTAGAAGTCTTTCGGAAATTCTTAGTAGCTTCAACATAATATTTCAAAGCTCTAACTACATCCAAAGAATGCAATGATTTCTCCTTAGAATTCTTAGGATTAGGACATAAGGAAGGAACCACAATTTCTCTACTAATGTTGTTAGAATTCACAACCTTAGGTAAAAATTTAAAAGAAGTTCGCAACACCGCCTTATCCTGATGAAAAATCAGAAAAGGAGACTCACAAGAAAGAGCAGATAATTCAGAAACTCTTCTGGCAGAAGAGATGGCCAAAAGGAACAAAACTTTCCAAGAAAGTAATTTAATATCCAAAGAATGCATAGGTTCAAACGGAGGAGCTTGAAGAGCCCCCAGAACCAAATTCAAACTCCAAGGAGGAGAAATTGACTTAATGACAGGTTTTATACGAACCAAAGCTTGTACAAAACAATGAATATCAGGATGATTAGCAATCTTTCTGTGAAAAAGAACAGAAAGAGCAGAGATTTGTCCTTTCAAAGAACTTGCAGACAAACCTTTATCCAAACCATCCTGAAGAAACTGTAAAATTCACAGAATTCTAAAAGAATGCCAGGAAAAATGATGAGAAAGACACCAAGAAATATAAGTCTTCCAGACTCTATAATATATCTCCCTAGATACGGATTTACGAGCCTGTAACATAGTATTAATCACAGAGTCAGAGAAACCTCTTTGACTAAGAATCAAGCGTTCAATCTCCATACCTTTAAATTTAAGGATTTGAGATCCTGATGGAAAAAAGGACCTTGTGACAGAAGGTCTGGTCTTAACGGAAGAGTCCACGGTTGGCAAGAGGCCATCCGAACAAGATCCGCATACCAAAACCTGTGAGGCCATGCTGGAGCCACCAGCAGAACAAACGAGCATTCCTTCAGAATCTTGGAGATTACTCTTGGAAGAAGAACTAGAGGCGGAAAGATATAGGCAGGATGATACTTCCAAGGAAGTGACAACGCATCCACTGCTTCCGCTTGAGGATCCCTGGATCTGGACAGATACCTGGGAAGTTTCTTGTTTAGATGAGAAGCCATCAGATCTATTTCTGGAAGACCCCACATTTGAACAATCTGAAGAAATACCTCTGGGTGAAGAGACCATTCGCCCGGATGTAACGTTTGGCGACTGAGATAATCCGCTTCCCAATTGTCTATACCTGGGATATGAACCGCAGAAACTAGACAGGAGCTGGATTCTGCCCATACCAGAATTCGAGATACTTCTTTCATAGCCAGAGGACTGTGAGTCCCTCCTTGATAATTGATGTATGCCACAGTTGTGACATTGTCTGTCTGAAAACAAATGAACGATTCTCTCTTTAGAAGAGGCCAAGACTGAAGAACTCTGAAAATTGCACGGAGTTCCAAAATATTGATCGGTAATCTCACCTCCTGAGATTCCCAAACCCCTTGTGCTGTCAGAGACCCCCACACAGCTCCCCAACCTGTAAGACTTGCATCTGTTGAAATTACAGTCCAGGTCAGAAGAACAAAAGAAGCCCCCTGAACTAAACGATGGTGATCTGTCCACCACGTCAGAGAGTGTCATACAATCGGTTTTAAAGATATTAATTGAGATATCTTTGTGTAATCCCTGCACCACTGGTTCAGCATACAGAGCTGAAGAGGCCGCATGTGAAAACGAGCAAAGGGGATCGCGTCCGATGCAGCAGTCATAAGACCTAGAATTTCCATGCATAAGGCTACCGAAGGGAATGATTGTGACTGAAGGTTTTGACAAGCTGATATCAATTTTAGACGTCTCTTGTCTGTGAAAGATAGAGTCATGGACACTGAATCTATCTGGAAACCTAAAAAGGTTACCTGTGTCTGAGGAATCAATGAACTTTTTGGTAAATTGATCCTCCAACCATGATGTTGAAGAAACAACACAAGTCGATTCGTATGAGATTCTGCTAAATGTGAAGACTGAGCAAGTACCAAGATATCATCCAAATAAGGAAATACCACAATACCCTGTTCTCTGATTACAGACAGAAGGGCACCGAGAACCTTCGTAAAAATTCTTGGAGCTGTAGCTAGGCCAAACGGCAGAGCCACAAACTGGTAATGCTTGTCTAGGAAAGAGAATCTCAGAAACTGATAGTGATCTGGATGAATCGGAATATGCAGATATGCATCCTTTAAATCTATTGTAGACAAATAATGCCCTTGCTGAACAAAAGGCAGGATAGTCCTTACAGTTACCATTTTGAATGTTGGTATCCTTACATAACGATTCAATATTTTTAGATCCAGAACTGGTCTGAAGGAATTCTCCTTCTTTGGAACAATGAAGAGATTTGAATAAAACCCCAGTCCCTGTTCCAGAACTGGAACTGGCATAATTACTCCAGCCAACTCTAAATCTGAAACACATTTCAGAAATGCTTGAGCCTTCGCTGGGTTTACTGGGACACGGGAAAGAAAAAATCTCTTTGCAGGAGGCCTTATCTTGAAGCCAATTCTGTACCCTTCTGAAATAATGTTCTGAATCCAAAGATTGTGAACGGAATTGATCCAAATTTCTTTGAAAAAACGTAGTCTGCCCCCTACCAGCTGAGCTGGAATGAGGGCTGCACCTTCATGTGGACTTAGGAGCTGGCTTTGATTTTCTAAAAGGCTTGGATTTATTCCAGACTGGAGATGGTTTCCAAACTGATACCGCTCCTGAGGATGAAGGATCAGGTTTTTGTTCCTTGTTGTGACGAAAGGAACGAAAACGATTATTAGACCTAAATTTGCCTTTAGATTTTTTATCCTGTGGTAAAAAAAGGTCCTTTCCCTCCAGTAACAGTTGAGATAATAGAATCCAACTGAGAACCAAACAATTTATTACCCTGGAAAGAAAGGGAAAGCAGAGTAGACTTAGAAGACATATCAGCATTCCAAGTTTTAAGCCATAAAGCTCTTCTAGCTAAAATAGCTAGAGACATATACCTGACATCAACTCTAATGATATCAAAGATGGCATCACAAATAAAATTATTAGCATGTTGAAGAAGAATAATAATGCTATGAGAATTATGATCTGATACTTGTTGCGCTAAAGCTTCCAACCAAAAAGTTGAAGCTGCAGCAACATCCGCTAAAGATATAGCAGGTCTAAGAAGATTACCTGAACACAAGTAAGCTTTTCTTAGAAAGGATTCAATTTTCCTATCTAAAGGATCCTTAAAAGAAGTACCATCTGCCATAGGAATAGTAGTACGTTTAGCAAGAGTAGAGACAGCCCCATCAACCTTAGGGATTTTGTCCCAAAACTCTAATCTGTCAGATGGCACAGGATATAATTGCTTAAAACGTTTAGAAGGAGTAAATGAATTACCCAAATTATTCCATTCCCTGGAAATTACTTCAGAAATAGCACTAGGGACAGGAAAAACTTCTGGAATAACTACAGGAGATTTAAAAACCTTATCTAAACGTTTAGATTTAGTATCAAGAGGACCAGAATCCTCAATTTCTAATGCAATTAGGACTTCTTTAAGTAAAGAACGAATAAATTCCATTTTAAATAAATATGAAGATTTATCAGCATCAACCTCTGAGACAGAATCCTCTGAACCAGAAGAACCATTATCAGAATCAGAATGATGATGTTCATTTAAAAATTCATCTGAAAAATGAGAAGTTTTAAAATATTTTTTACGTTTACTAGAAGAAGGAATAACAGACATAGCCTTCTTAATGGATTTAGAAACAAAATCTCTTATGTTATCAGGAACACTCTGAGTATTAGATGTTGACGGAACAGCAACAGGTAATGTAACAGTACTAAAGGAAATATTATCTGCATTAACAAGTTTGTCATGACAAACAGTACAAACAACAGCTGGAGGAACAGATACCATAAGTTTACAGCAGATACACTTAGCTTTGGTAGCTCCAGCACCAGGCAGCGATTTTCCAGAAGTATCTTCTGACTCAGTTTCAACGTGGGACATCTTGCAATATGTAATAGAAAAAACAACATATAAAGCAAAATTTATCAAATTCCTTAAATGACAGTTTCAGGAATGGGAAAAAAATGCCAGTGAACAAGCTTCTAGCAACCAGAAGCAATAAATAATGAGAATTAAATAATGTGGAGACAATAGTGACGCCCATATTTTTTTAACGCCAAAAAAGACGCCCACATTATTTGGCGCCTAAATGCTTTTGGCGCCAAAAATGACGCCACATCCGGAACGCCGACACTTTTGGCGCAAAAGAACGTAAAAAATGATGCAACTTCCGGCGACACGTATGACGCCGGAAACAGAAAAAAAAAATTTGCGCCAAAAAAAGTCAGTGCCAAGAATGACGCAATAAAATGAAGCATTTTCAGCCCCCGCGAGCCTAACAGCCCACAGGGAAAAAGTCAAATTTTAAGATAAGAAAAAAATTGATTTATTCATATGCATTATCCCAAATATGAAACTGACTGTCTGAAATAAGGAATGTTGAACATCCAGAGTCAAGGCAAATAAATGTTTGAATACATATATTTAGAACTTTATAAAAAAGTGCCCAACCATAGCTTAGAGTGTCACAGAAAATAAGACTTACTTACCCCAGGACACTCATCTACATGTTTGTAGAAAGCCAAACCAGTACTGAAACGAAAATCAGCAGAGGTAATGGTATATAAATAAGAGTATATCGTCGATCTGAAAAGGGAGGTAAGAGATGAATCTCTACGACCGATAACAGAGAACCTATGAAATAGACCCCGTAGAAGGAGATCATTGAATTCAAATAGGCAATACTCTCCTCACATCCCTCTGACATTCACTGCACGCTGAGAGGAAAACCGGGCTCCAACCTGCTGCGGAGCGCATATCAACGTAGAATCTAGCACAAACTTACTTCACCACCTCCATAGGAGGCAAAGTTTGTAAAACTGATTTGTGGGTGTGGTGAGGGGTGTATTTATAGGCATTTTGAGGTTTGGGAAACTTTGCCCCTCCTGGTAGGAATGTATATCCCATACGTCACTAGCTCATGGACTCTTGCTAATTACATGAAAGAAACTTGAGTGGTGGAGGTCAGACTCTAGAGCAAAAAGTTAAAACCCTGGCTATATATGGAAACCATGGGCATATACTGATGTTAGATGCAAGCAATGAAATGAACAAACAAGATGCACTTGTAGCGATCAAGCAAAATAAGGCAGTTCATGCACTTGTAGCAATTCATGCAAAGTGTGATAACGTGGTTAGTAAGCTGACAGTTGCAAAGTTGACAAGTTATGCCAAACAATCAAGAATATGTAGCAATATCTCTCCCAGTATCAAATGAGGCAACGTTCATGCATATAATATTGCTAAATTCATGTGGATGCTTCCAATATCCTCAATATGTGATTTGGGACAAAGTGTAAACCTGCTCCGGCACTCGAGGACCAAAGTCCGCCAGTGAGTAGCAACTGTGTAAGAGTAGCGCTCTATGAGTGATCTCACCCAATCCGTGTAGGGTCTCAGAAAACTGAATAAATACTGTCCATGGAAAGACATCCAACAGCGGTAATGATTGTGGCAATCCCCGGCGTGTATCAGGCTGCCAGTGATCCCAACCAGCATGCGAGCATCGAGCTCTATTGGCATCTGACGTCACTTCCACAACAGCAGGCAACGTGCGTTTCGGGCTCCGCCCTTCAACTTGGCCTGTCATACTTCGGAAAACCACCTCCTTTTCAAGCGTACTCATTGTGTGCAGTAGTAACGCCCACATATCGTCACCACTCTGAATATCAACCACAAAATGACAAAGGCATCCCAGACATGCGCAGACACAGGCAGTGCAAACAGCTGATATTGCGGACACAGGAAATGTACATGACAAGTAATAATACATGAAATTCCATACATGGATTAAGCAAGCACATAACGCATTAATATAGAATGTTAAACTCACATGTACAAGCTAATTGAGGGGTATCATACACACATACAGTATGAATAAGATAAAGAAACACATAAATATTAAAGCACCATAGTGCAAAGTAGAAAAACAAAGAGTGAAATGTCCACATATAAAAGACAAATTTGAAAGGACATTTATCACAATTCATTCTTCATTATAACTATTCACACTCTCAAAAAACAGAGAGAAATCTCAATGAAACCGCAGTCCCTAGACAAATGTACCCCATGTAATTTCCCTTTTTAAGCCATAGGGAGTCATAGAATCCATATTTTGGATCCAAAGTGATTCTTTTTCAAAAAGTAATTTTTGTCTATTCCCACCTCTCCTTAAAGGGCCAACCCCATCAACCACCTGAAATGTAAGTTGACTTTTGTTATGACCTAGTAATGTAAAATGATGGGCTACAGGAGCAAAAGGCTCAAGTTTACCTATGGCTGTTTTATGTTGTTTGATCCTATCTCTTGACTTTTGTTATGACCTAGCAATGTAAAATGAAGCGCTTCAGGAGCAGAAGGATGAAGTTTACCTATGGGTGTTTTATGTTGTTTGATCCTATCTCTGATAGGTTTGGTGGTCTCGCCAACATAGGCTAGATCACACGGACATTTACTTACATAGACCACGAAATTGGAGTCACAAGTAAACTGACCTCTAATGGTCAGACATTTACCAGATCTAGGATGTGTAATAGTGTCACCTAATTGTATTGAATTACATTGTGCACAATTATTACATGGAAATGTGCCATTCACGGTAGTACTCTCGGCTGCTCTAGTCTGCCCAGTTCCTACATCCGCCTTGACCAAAGTATCTCTCAAGTTGCGATTCCTCTTATATGAGAATAAAGGAAAATCCTTAAAAGTACTGGCTAGAATTTTTTTATCTTCTGATAACAAAAACCAATGTTTTCTGAATATCCTTTTTAAAGGTGGAATATGATAACCATATGGTAGCACAAATGGAATTCTATTATTTAATGTCTTCTTAGTGAATTTTTTTCGGAATAAGGCTAGCACGGGGAATTGAATCTACTTTTAATTTATGGATTTGTAATAAATCAACTGGGTATCCCCTGCTTTCAAACTGACCAAAAAAATCTTGAAATTGTTCATTCAGACGTGTCTCATTATTAATAATTTGTTTGGCCCTTAAAAGTTGGCTGAAAGGAAGGCTCCTAATAGTTTGTGGAGGATGAAAACTGGAAAAAAACAAAAGGTTATTTCTATCTGTGTCTTTCCTGAACACATCTGTCAACAAGGAACCATCTCTCAATGAGACAGTTATATCTAGAAAGTTTTGAGTGTATAAGTCATAATTGATGGTAAATTGAAGGTTTGGATCAAATGAATTCAATTCATGAAAAAAAGCCATCAGGGAAATATTATCCCCTGTCCAAACCATGAAAACATCATCAATATACCTCTTCCAAAATTTACAATGTTCCTTAAAACTTTCATTACTGTAAAGAAATGTATTCTCAAATTCATGTACATAAAGAGACGCGTATGTGGGGGCCATATTGGCCCCCATGGCCGTTCCCTTAGATTGCAAATAAAAAGAATCTCCAAAGAGAAAATAGTTCCTTGTCAACACTATTTCAAGTAAATCCATATGGAACATGCTTTCCCTATGTGAGTAGAGAGCCATTCTATTTAATTGTTCACCAATACATTTCATACCCTCTCGATGTGGTATCAATGTATAAAGGGATTTAATATCCAACGTTACAAGAATGGAGTCCCCATTAAACTGTAAATTTTCAATTTGTCGCAAGAAGTCTGAAGAGTCTTCTAAATGTGAAGGTACATTATCCAACAGTGGCCGTAATAATTTATCAAGAAATATTGAAATTGGTTGAAAAATAGAATTAGTACTGGCCACAACTGGCCTGCCTGGGGGGTTATAAAGACATTTATGTATTTTGGGTAAACAATAAATGACTGGTATGACCGGATCTTTCTGAATTAAAAAGTCTGCTTGTTTCTTAGTAATGATACACTGATCTAAAGCCATATCTACTGAATTGAATATAAGACTGGAATTTAGCAGTAGGATTAAATGTCAATTTCGAATAACTGATCTGGGCAGACTAGAGCAGACGAAAGTACTACTGTGAATGGCACATTTCCATGTAATAATTGTGCACAATGTAATTCAATACAATTAGGTGACACTATTACACATCCTAGATCTGGTAAACGTCTGACCATTAGAGGTCAGTTTACTTGTGACTCCAATTTCGTGGTCTATGTAATTAAATGTCCATGTGGTCTAGCCTATGTTGATGAGACCACCAAACCTATCAGAGATAGGATCAAACAACATAAAACACCCATAGGTAAACTTCATCCTTCTGCTCCTGAAGCGCTTCATTTTACATTGCTAGGTCATAACAAAAGTCAACTTAAATTTCAGGTGGTTGATGGGGTTGGCCCTTTAAGGAGAGGTGGGAATAGACAAAAAATACTTTTTGAAAAAGAAGCACTTTGGATCCAAAAAATGGGATTCTATGACTCCCTATGGCTTAAATAGGGAAATTACATGGGGTACATTTGTCTAGGGACTGCGGTTTCATTGAAATTTCTCTCTGTTTTTTGAGTCAAGGCGGATGTAGGAACTGGGCAGACTAGAGCAGCCGAGAGTACTACCGTTAATGGCACATTTCCATGTAATAATTGTGCACAATGTAATTCAATACAATTAGGTGACACTATTACACATCCTAGATCTGGTAAATGTCTGACCATTAGAGGTCAGTTTACTTGTGACTCCAATTTCGTGGTCTATGTAAGTAAATGTCCGTGTGATCTAGCCTATGTTGGCGAGACCACCAAACCTATCAGAGATAGGATCAAACAACATAAAACAGCCATAGGTAAACTTGAGCCTTTTGCTCCTGTAGCCCATCATTTTACATTACTAGGTCATAACAAAAGTCAACTTACATTTCAGGTGGTTGATGGGGTTGGCCCTTTAAGGAGAGGTGGGAATAGACAAAAATTACTTTTTGAAAAAGAATCACTTTGGATCCAAAATATGGATTCTATGACTCCCTATGGCTTAAAAAGGGAAATTACATGGGGTACATTTGTCTAGGGACTGCGGTTTCATTGAGATTTCTCTCTGTTTTTTGAGAGTGTGAATAGTTATAATGAAGAATGAATTGTGATAAATGTCCTTTCAAATTTGTCTTTTATATGTGGACATTTCACTCTTTGTTTTTCTACTTTGCACTATGGTGCTTTAATATTTATGTGTTTCTTTATCTTATTCATACTGTATGTGTGTATGATACCCCTCAATTAGCTTGTACATGTGAGTTTAACATTCTATATTAATGCGTTATGTGCTTGCTTAATCCATGTATGGAATTTCATGTATTATTACTTGTCATGTACATTTCCTGTGTCCGCAATATCAGCTGTTTGCACTGCCTGTGTCTGCGCATGTCTGGGATGCCTTTGTCATTTTGTGGTTGATATTCAGAGTGGTGACGCTATGTGGGCGTTACTACTGCACACAATGAGTATGCTTGAAAAGGAGGTGGTTTTTCGAAATATGACAGGCCAAGCCTGCTGTTGTGGAAGTGACGTCAGACGCCAATAGAGCTTGATGCTCGCATGCTGGTTGGGATCTCTGACAGCCTGATACACGCTGGGAATTGCCACAATCATTACCGCTGTTGGATGTCTTTCCATGGACATTGTTCATTCAGTTTTCTGAGACCCTACACGGATTGGGTGAGATCGCTCACAGAGCGCTGCTCTTACACAGTTGCTACTCACTGGCGGACTTTGGTCCTCGAGTGCCGGAGCAGGTTTACACTTTGTCCCAAATCACATATTGAGGACATTGGAAGCATCCACATGAATTTAGCAATATTATATGCATGAACGTTGCCTCATTTGATACTGGGAGAGATATTGCTACATATTCTTGATTGTTTGGCATAACTTGTCATCTTTGCAACTGTCAGCTTACTAACCACGTTATCATACTTTGCATGAATTGCTACAAGTGCATGAACTGCCTAATTTTGCTTGATCGCTACAAGTGCATCTTGTTTGTTCATTTCATTGCTTGCAACTAACATCAGTATATGCCCATGGTTTCCATATATAGCCAGGGTTTTAACTTTTTGCTCTAGAGTCTGACCTCCACCACTCAAGTTTTTTGCTGCTTGATGACGGACGCCAGTTTGCATGGATGTGTGTATGTTTGTTGCATCTGTGTTCATTTATGGATTGCAATTAGGATGTTTTGCTTTCTTTTTTGATGTTTATTTTCATAAAAATTTCTCTTTATGCTCATTAATGCATTCTTGCTATTCATTTATTGCATATTCTCATTATTAGTGCGGAGACATATTTATATTTATACTATTTTTGGGTGTATAGGTAGTAGTGCACCTTGGTCTCAAGCACTTACAATAGTTTGCTTACTTATTAAGTACATTATTATTATATTAGTGCTTATCCTCTTATTGTGTGTTGATATATATATATATATATATATATATATATATATATATATACTCCTTGCAAACAAATGCACTCACAGGTCTTTCTTAGGGTGAAAAAACAAAGCTTTCTTTAATGTAACGTTTTCAGGGATTTCTTCCCCTTCATCAGCATAACAAAGTGAGGCAAAAACATTCAAATTTATATACATGTGTGCAATCAACAAACAACTCATACCTGTGTTCACTCAGTGAAAATTTGCGGCAAACTGCTATGTGGAATGCATAGCTTGCGTTCCATCTGTGCTAAACCGGAAGTATGTGTCTATGACACTTCCGGTGAATAAAGTCAAATAATATATATATATATTTGTATCTGTGTTTTTCTAAAATAAATGTGCTAGTCTTTATGACCTGTGTGCAAGTGTACACAATACCGCTTGTGTTTAAGCCATCCATTCTTATTTACTATAAGTGCGCTATCGGTGTTCATATCCCCTGAGCTTGTGCAAACTTCCGTTCTTGTGCATATTATTGCCCGATCTTAACATTTAATGTTAACCCTCATCGGCACTCTAACCTACTTACTGTGATCCTCATTATATCACCCATGTGCTGGGTATAGGGTATATGTTACAGGATCCGTTCCGGTTTCTGTTTTTGTTTTTCCGGTTGTCATAGTGACCGTAACCAGCCGGAACTACTTGGCGTGGGGATCTGTTGCTAGTCTCATATGTATGAATAGCATTCCGTAGCATATGCTTACATGTTTTTTGAAAAAAACACTGTAGTCCCTCTGCTGATGTAATTTATTGGCACTATACTGTATAAAATCATACTATGGTATTAAATTGGCCCACATTAAATAACATTATTGCACCAATCATACGGCAATCACATCAATACATTTTATACATTTTACATATTGACATTGAAATTAATGCTAGTATATTTACTAATTACTATGCATTGCTGCATAATCTACTATTTTCCACTGCAAGTTGCCAATTAATATAAGAATTTGCCATAGGTGTTAAGAATGGTAAAGTTTGGCTATCAAATCTTTTATGGACTTGTGTCTTTCCCAGAGAGATTAGGGTTTACATATATACAGTTCCTGTATTGGTATGTTGTCCCTCTGTAGTCTTCCTTGTAGGACCCTTTTGATCATTCCTCGCTGCTTCCCTTCGTTTAGGGTGCTGTTGGTGTTTATAGGTTAGATATAGATTGCTTTCTATGGTATTACTGATCTGTTATGTCCCGTGTGTACACCATTCTATATCCCTTCATAGAGAGGGTTATTTTTCTTCCTGCATCCTTTTGTAGGGACTGTTACCGTGATTATCTAGCTCATTATTTTAGATATAGGAGAAGTATTTCTTTTAAACAAAGGACAACTCGCCTAAGTGGACCACTTGTTCCATGTGTGGTGGGTGGCACCTCCGTGTCTCCCTCCTACCCAGACTTTTGGTATATGCTAGACGGTTCACCCCCTCTAGGGACAAGCCTTCTAGAACACCAAAACACACAAGTTTATACCACTGGCTGTGCCTCATAATGTGTCTCCGATCTATATGAGCACTTTATAATCCGGTGGAGAGTTAAGTCCCCCTGGGGCTATGGTGCCCAGTCTGTACATCCACTCAGCTTCTCGCCTCAGTAAGGTCTTGTTCCGATCTCCTCCTCTGTCCAGTGGGGGGATGTGGTCGATGAGTATGTATCTGATGGTTGATACTTGATGAGACATTAATGTGCAATGTCTCGCAACTGGTTGTTCCGAGTCTCCTTCACTGAGTGCTAGTCGTATAGCTCGCCTGTGATTAGCCATCCTGTCTCGGAGTGTGCCACTTGTCTTTCCGACATAGAATTGAGAGCACGGACAGAAGAGCAGGTATACCACGTGTGTTGTGTTACAAGAAATAGAGTGTTTAATGGTGTACACTTTATTGGTTTGGGGATGATGAAATGTTTTGGTGGCTATTAGGCCATTGCATGTAGTACATCCTAGGCATCTATACGAGCCTTTAATATTCACATGGGTAGTTCCTGTGTAGCTTTTCTTAGGGTCCGTGTGAACCAGAATATCACGCAGATTGGATCCTCTTCTGTATGCTATCATTGGTGTCAAGTTATGTGCAAACTTCAACCTTGTGTCCGATTGTATCAGGGGCCAGTGCGTCCTCAATATTTTGCCAGCTTGAGTTGTGTTTGGGGCAAAGGTGGTAGCCATAATTAATTTATTCTGTGCTTTAGCCTTTGGTGCTGTGTGGATGAGAGTGTCCTGTGTTAGTGGTAGGACTTCATTCAGAATATCATCCACAATCTGTTTCTTATAACCCCTCTGGAGGAATTTATCTTTCATTTCTTGTAGCTGGGAGACCCCTGCAAAGTGGTTCGAATTATTCCTTATTACTCTAATCATCTGGGATTTAATAATACCCCTCAAAAGTGTGGGTGGATGGCAGCTATTGGCACTCAATATGGAATTTCTGTCTGTTGGCTTATGGTAAAGTGTGCTACCAAGTGTATGTCCCTGTATATAGATGTTTAAATCAAGGAACTGTATTTCTTTTTCATTGTGAGTAATCTTAAATCTCACAGTTTCTGTGTTATTTAAATGGTTAAACCATTCAAATAATGTTTTTGCCCCCCTCGCCAGACCATAAAGACATCATCGATGTATCTCACGTAAAATACTATTGAGGATGTGTCAGTATTCCATAGGTAATTGTTTTCGAAATGGGACATGATTATATTGGCGTAAGATGGGGCCATATTAGACCCCATCGCCGTTCCCGCTACTTGCAGGTAAAATTTTGTCTCAAATTGAAAGTAATTACGGGTGAGGCAGAACTCCAAAAGGGTCAGCAAATATTCCACTGGTGGTCCCTCATATAGCAAACCTTCTGTGAGATGTGTTCTAACTGCATCCATGCCAGTGTCATGAGGGATATCAGTGTAGAGACTGTTGACATCCAGGGTTACCAGGATGTCACCAGTCTCCACACTCACATCCCTCATTTTCCTTATCAGATCATTGGTGTCAGCAATATATGATCTAACCCCTCTGACAGTAGGTTGTAAGAGAATGTCAATCAATTGAGCAACTGGTTGTGTAAGTGACTGCACCGCTGACACTGTGGGGCGACCTGGGGGCTGATGTAAGGTTTTATGTATTTTTGGAGTTGTGTACAGGATAGATATCTTTGGATATTGAGTGACACAGAAATCGTATATTGTGTCAGACAAGTAACCTTGCTGGAGACCCATTTGTAGAATGCCATCAATTTGTTTTTTAAACACGATGGTGGGGTCTTTAGGTAGCACTGTATACGTGTTTGAATCAGCCAATTGTGTCAGGATGTCTCTCCTGTAGTCATCATAGTTCATTAATACTATTGCCCCGCCCTTGTCTGCGGGGCGGGTTACTAAACTATGATCATCCTGTAGTGTCTTAATGGCTGCTTTTTCTGTGTTGGTTAGATTGTGTTTCCATGTTTTACTTGTCCTCTCTTGTTCCATATCCTGTGTAACTAACCTCATATATGTCTTAGTGCTTGCACTACTGTTTTGAGGCTCAAATTTACTGGGTTTCCTACATTTGTGTAAGGGGTCATGTATATCCTCTCTCTGTGGTATATGTTGGAAATATTCTTTGATTTTCATGTTTCTGTTGAGCTTATATATATATATCCATCTTAAGGTCAATTTCAGATATAGTGTGGGTAGGTACAAAAGATAGGCCTTTGTTTAAAACAAGTTTTTCAGCTGGAGTAAGCTTATGTCTACTACCCATGTGAATATTAAAGGCTCGTATAGATGCCTAGGATGTACTACATGCAATGGCCTAATAGCCACCAAAACATTTCATCATCCCCAAACCAATAAAGTGTACACCATTAAACACTCTATTTCTTGTAACACGACACACGTGGTATACCTGCTCTTCTGTCCGTGCTCTCAATTCTATGTCGGAAAGACAAGTGGCACACTCCGAGACAGGATGGCTAATCACAGGCGAGCTATACGACTAGCACTCAGTGAAGGAGACTCGGAACAACCAGTTGCGAGACATTGCACATTAATGTCTCATCAAGTATCAACCATCAGATACATACTCATCGACCACATCCCCCCACTGGACAGAGGAGGAGATCGGAACAAGACCTTACTGAGGCGAGAAGCTGAGTGGATGTACAGACTGGGCACCATAGCCCCAGGGGGACTTAACTCTCCACCGGATTATAAAGTGCTCATATAGATCGGAGACACATTACGAGGCACAGCCAGTGGTATAAACTTGTGTGTTTTGGTGTTCTAAAAGGCTTGACCCTAGAGGGGGTGAACCGTCTAGCATATACCAAAAGTCTAGGTAGGAGGGAGATACGGAGGTGCCACCCACCACACATGGAACAAGTGGTCCACTTAGGCGAGTCGTCCTTTGTTTAAAAGAAATACTTCTCCTATATCTAAAATAATGAGCTAGATAATTGCGGTAACAGTCCCTACAAAAGGATGCAGGAAGAAAAATAACCCTCTCTATGAAGGGATATAGAATGGTGTACACACGGGACATAACAGATCAGTAATACCATAGATAGCAATATATATCTAACCTATAAACACCAACAGCACCCTAAACAAAGGGAAGCAGCGAGGAATGACCAAAAGGGTCCTACAAGGAAGACTACAGAGGGACAACATACCAATACAGGAACTGTATATATGTAAACCCTAATCTCTCTGGGAAACACACAAGTCCATAAAAGATTTGATAGCCAAACTTTACCATTCTTAACACCTATGGCAAATTCTTATATTAATTGGCAACTTGCAGTGGAAAATAGTAGATTATGCAGCAATGCATAGTAATTAGTAAATATACTAGCATTAATTTCAATGTCAGTATGTAAAATGTATAAAATGTATTGATGTGATTGCCGTATGATTGGTGCAATAATGTTATTTAATGTGGGCCAATTTAATACCATAGTATGATTGTATACAGTGTAGTGCCAATACATTACATCAGCAGGGGGACTACAGTGTTTTTTTAAAAAAAACATGTAAGCATATGCTACGGAATGCCATTCATACAGGGAGTGCAGAATTATTAGGCAAATGAGTATTTTGACCACATCATCCTCTTTATGCATGTTGTCTTACTCCAAGCTGTATAGGCTCGAAAGCCTACTACCAATTAAGCATATTAGGTGATGTCCATCTTTGTAATGAGAAGGGGTGTGGTCTAATGACATCAACACCCTATATCAGGTGTGCATAATTATTAGGCAACTTCCTTTCCTTTGGCAAAATCGGTCAAAAGAAGGACTTGACAGGCTCAGAAAAGTAAAAAATAGTGAGATATCTTGCAGAGGGATGCAGCACTCTTAAAATTGCAAAGCTTCTGAAGTGTGATCATTGAACAATCTAGCGTTTCATTCAAAATAGTCAACAGGGTCGCAAGAAGCGTGTGGAAAAACCAAGGCGCAAAATAACTGCCCATGAACTGAGAAAAGTCAAGCGTGCAGCTGCCAAGATGCCACTTGCCACCAGTTTGGCCATATTTCAGAGCTGCAACATCACTGGAGTGCCCAAAAGCACAAGGTGTGCAATACTCAGAGTCATGGCCAAGGTAAGAAAGGCTGAAAGACGACCACCACTGAACAAGACACACAAGCTGAAACGTCAAGACTGGGCCAAGAAATATCTCAAGACTGATTTTTCTAAGGTTTTATGGACTGATGAAATGAGAGTGAGTCTTGATGGGCCAGATGGATGGGCCCGTGGCTGGATTGGTAAAGGGCAGAGAGCTCCAGTCCGACTCAGACACCAGCAAGGTGGAGGTGGAGTACTGGTTTGGGCTGGTATCATCAAAGATGAGCTTGTGGGGCCTTTTCGGGTTGAGGATGGAGTCAAGCTCAACTCCCAGTCCTACTGCCAGTTTCTGGAAGACACCTTCTTCAAGCAGTGGTACAGGAAGAAGTCTGCATCCTTCAAGAAAAACAAGATTTTCATGCAGGACAATGCTCCATCACACGCGTCCAAGTACTCCACAGCGTGGCTGGCAAGAAAGGGTATAAAAGAAGAAAATCTAATGACATGGCCTCCTTGTTCACCTGATCTGAACCCCATTGAGAACCTGTGGTCCATCATCAAATGTGAGATTTACAAGGAGGGAAAACAGTACACCTCTCTGAACAGTGTCTGGGAGGCTGTGGTTGCTGCTGCACGCAATGTTGATGGTGAACAGATCAAAACACTGACAGAATCCATGGATGGCAGGCTTTTGAGTGTCCTTGCAAAGAAAGGTGGCTATATTGGTCACTGATTTGTTTTTGTTTTGTTTTTGAATGTCAGAAATGTATATTTGTGAATGTTGAGATGTTATATTGGTTTCACTGGTAAAAATAAGTAATTGAAATGGGTATATATTTGTTTTTTGTTAAGTTGCCTAATAATTATGCACAGTAATAGTCACCTGCACACACAGATATCCCACTAAAAACTACTTCCAAAACTATTCAGCTTTGATATTAATGAGTTTTTTGGGTTCATTGAGAACATGGTTGTTGTTCAATAATAAAATTAATCCTCAAAAATACAACTTGCCTAATAATTCTGCACTCCCTGTACATATGAGACTAGCAACAGATCCCCACGCCAAGTAGTTCCGTCCGGTTACGGTCACTATGACAACCGGAATAACAAAAACAGAAACCGGAACGGATCCTGTAACATATACCCTATACCCAGCACACGGGTGATATAATGAGGATCACAGTAAGCAGGTTAGAGTGCCAATGAGGGTTAACATTAAATGTTAAGATCGGGCAATTATATGCACAAGAAAGGAAGTTTGACCAGCACAAGCTCAGGGGAAATTAACACCGATAGCGCACTTATAGTAAATAAGAATGGATGGCTTAAACACAAGCGGTATTGTGTACACTTGCACACAGGTCATAAAGACTAGCACATTTATTTTAGAAAAACACAGATACAAATATATATATATTATTTGACTTTATTCACCAGAAGTGTCATAGATAGATACTTCCGGTTTAGCACAGATGGAACGCAAGCTATGCGTTCCACATAGCAGTTTGCCGCAAATTTTCACTGAGTGAACACAGTTATGAGTTGTTTGTTGATTGCACACATGTATATAAATTTGAATGTTTTTGCCTCACTTTGTTATGCTGATGAAGGGGAAGAAATTGAAAGAAAGTGGACGGTATTTATATATATATATATATATATATATATATATATATATATATATATATATATATATACATACAGTATATACATAAACATCACATTAAAAATTGTTCATCTGTTCTTTTATCAGTGTGGTATGTTTGTATTTTGTGTTAAATTGAATTTTACCCCTGAATTTTCTGGATTATTTACTATAGATCTATATACAAACACTGCTTTCTGGGTCCTAAAAGTAGAGCTTCTAAATATTCTTACTGCCTTCTAATTTTAAACACATTTGTTGACCCCTGGATTACATAATCTACATTCCATTTTTTCCTTTGAGAGCAACATCATATTATATTTATATTTCAGAACAAAATAAATGTAACATCTGTGTGTATTTGTACTAAAAATATCAGAGTTCACAAGATTTTTTTCATGTAGTAGAAAAAAGACCTACATTTTATATTTTCTTCCACTGGCTGCAAAGGTTGTTGATGAGCTTGCATGCTGCTAGTTTTAATATTGCTCTTGTTTACCCAAAACTGTGTTTAGCTCCAACAAAATGTTAAGCACATAGTCAAAGTCATCTCCAGAAAAGCAATACACTAATGGCTTGTCAGTAAACATGTCCTATGAACCAATCTGGGTCTGCACAGATGCGCATTGCTGTCTCAGAACTGACATTGACTATGTGTTTAACTCTTTTGCAAGAGGCTAACACAGTTCTGTGCAAACACTAGTGCAATAATAAAATGCCCTAGCAAACTGTCACATTTTATGTCCCTTTAAATAGGGTTTTCATTAGAATATTTTGCATTAAAAGTTTAACATGATTTGTTTTTGTTATACATAATAGAAATTGTATGGCCATTTGAGTTAAGTGAATATTGATTTTTGGTGTAGCTTCCATTACAACAAATATTGCAATTGGTGTGTGTATTTGTGTATCTCCATAAAAGGGAAATGTAATTACCTAAAGCTTTAATGTTTTACATCTAATATGTATTTTTAGTTTTCCTAAATAATAATAAAAAAAATGTCCTCATTTTTTTTCACTTTTTTTTTGGGGGGGGGGGGGGGGGGGCGCTTCAGGTTTTTGTGCCTACAGGCACCTGAGATGTAAATCCGGCCCAGCAAACAGTTCTTTGCCCAGTATACTGTGTTGACATAGTAACTACATCCAGCATAGAGGTGCATTTTGCAGCCTCTGCCATTGCTGCAATGCGGGGGCATCTGCCATCATATGGTAAGGAAACACTTATTTTGTTCCATTACCATATGAAGCCAGATTGCTGATTGTTACAGACAGTGATAATGTCTTTGTCACTGTCTGTAACATTCTTTGCAGTGGTGCCAATGGGAGGATTGGGAGGGAAGGAGAGAGGCGGGTACACAGGAAATTGTGGGAGGAGAGCGGGGGTATTCCTACACTTTGGAATAATGTTAGGCAGGGGAGAGGGAGTAATGGGACCCTACACTACAGAAAAATGTGCTGCCAGTAACAAATATGGCGGGTAACAGTGTGGAGGGTATTATGGAGTTGAGATGGGAAGGAGAGATCTCTACACTACAGAAATTAATAAATAAGTATGAAAAAATGCCCTAAACTACATACTGGCAGAGATAAGAGACCTGGTTTGGGGGGATCATGTAGGGATGAGGGGGAGAGGTGTCAAGTGGGAGGGTAATCCATACACTACAGCAAATAACAACCTTACAAGCTAACTGATTAACCCCTTCAGTGCTAGGAATTTCAGACGCTGCAATAAGCGGCCTTCTAATTGACAAAAAACTATAGCAAATACATGCATGTCTGCTGTTTCTGAACAGAGAAGCTTTTACAACCATTTGTCTTATGACTGTAGTACTTGTGTGCAAATAATCGGCTATATTACAAGTGTTGCACTAGCTGCAGCACAAGTACGGTATGATTGTTGTTATGCTCATCTTTGCTAGCCTCACCAATCCTTATGTTATTAAATATTATTTTAATAACATAAGGATTGATGAGGCTAGCGAGCCTGAAAACGCTTGGGGGAGCAAAACAACAATCATACTACACTTGCGCTGCAGCTAGTGCAACACTTGTAATATAGCTGAATGTTAGTGAGAAACCTAAAAGTTTTACTAAAAAGTTAACAATATTTTTTATATGATCATATTTGGCAGCCAAATAATATACCAAAATGGCCTTCATCAATATTTTTGGGTCTCTGATTTAAAAATATTTATAGTTTTGGGTGTCAATTTTGAGAATTTGGGCATCATTTTAGACAAAATAAATTAAAATAAATAATAACATAGTAGTACAACACTGTTTATCCAAAGTGCTTGGGACTGGAAATGGTCTGGATTTACAAGTGTAAAATAGAACAGCTTGGAGATAGAATGGCACCAAGTGTAAACAGTATCTTATGTCATTTAGACAATATTTACATATCATAATACAGCTTATACATGCAACTTAACCCCATGATGACCAGCGATGTACCCTGTACATCACTGATATATCTATGGGTGTGTGTTTCTCAATATCGTGTTCTCGCAAGCCTGGAAGAGGGAGGGAGGGTCAAAAAGGGCAGGTCTTACACCCAGACAAACCCTTAAAGAGACAGTCAACACCAAAAATTTTGTTGTTTTAAAAGATACATAATCCCTTAATTACCAATTCCCCAGTTTTGCATAATCAACACAGTTATAATTATACATGTTTTACCTCTGTAATTACCTTGTATCTAAGGCCCAGCAGACTGCCCCCTTATTTCAGTTCTTTTGACAAACTTGCATTTTAGCCAATCAGAGCTGACTCTATGGTAAATTCACGTGCATGAACTCAATGTTATCTATATGAAACACGTGAACTAATGCCCTCTAGTGGTGAAAAACTATCAAAATGCACTTAGATTAGAGGCGGCCTTCAAGGTCTTAGAAATTAGCATATGGACCTCCTAGGTTTAGGTTTCAACTAAGAATACCAAGAGAACAAAGCAAAATTGGTGATAAAAGTAAATTGGAAAGTTATTTAAAATGACACGCCCTATTTGAAGCATGAAAGTTTTATTTGGAACTTGACTGTCCCTTTAATGGCCAGCAACGTACAGGGCACATTGTGGTCGTTAAGGGATTAACACATAGGTAAAGTCCAGCAGCTTTAAGCATTATGGTTTTGAAGCAGGATATAGCCTGTCATTGTCGCCTACATAGAAAATCTCCTCATGGTTGGCTCTGAGTCAATGGGAGTGTTTTACTTGCGAGCTTTAGCAATAGTTTCATTATAACCTCTGGAAAAAGAGCATCTAATTATCCACAGAGCAGCAGAACCTTTGACAAATATATCCAACATGTAATTGGGTAAATCAGTTAAAATCTCAGACTTTGGAATGTATTGCTTTTATTTTTAGACAAAATGCTAAACACAAAATGCTAAACACAAAATACTAAACTATTCTTTTTAAAAAACAGATATAAATAAGCTAAATGTATGGCATACTAGAAAAGAGCAATAAATATCAAATACCTTTACTATTATGAAATGTTTTGGAAAGGGCAGTTCAAATGATCTTCCAGCTAAAGGCAGACGTTTATCACTATTGGCAACAAATATTTTTAAGTCAGCTATACAGACTTTGTAATGAAATTCAGGATTTCACAGAAATAATAAATAGATACCATATTATTTAACAAGCACTCCAACACTATCCAATTTTTTTTTTGCTGTGTTTGGACAGTGTTCAGTTTGTGTATTTAATATATATTTCATCAATTGCTGCATTCAATACAATCAGAAAACATAAGAACAACTGTTAAGACAAGTCATAAATAATTGAGAATATGGTGCTAAAAAAGCTTGCATGAGCAATATTACTTTTAAAAGGTAAATGATTATTTGAAAACGCAGGATGTTTGTAGAGATGATATAAATGACCTACTTCAATTAGTTCTTACTGACGCTTGGTGAGAAGAGGGAAAGAATTAACCCGACATATGAGGCATATTGTAATGCATTTCTATAATCTGCAGGTCGTTATAGGATATTTCTCAATATTTTTGCTTAGAATACTGCATTTTAATGATCTACAAGTATTGCATTTATAGAAAGGAAAATCCAACAGACAGCCATAGGTAAATCAAACGATGTATAGCTTTATTCCAGGTTAAAAAAAACAGGACATGCTGTTAAAATTTCAAATCATAGTCTGACCGGTTTCAGTCTCTCTGACCGTAATCATAGACTAATACCTAACGTGTATAACATTCCTTTAAATAACATGTAGCATCTCCTGATTGGCTAAAATCAAAGCAATATGAAAATTAACTCCATGCATTCCAAAACTTGATAAGTTCATTAAAACAAATGTAATAGAACTAGTAGTAAATAGAAGAGACATAATCATGTTTATAGACCTATAAATTTATAGATTAGGGCCGTACATGTTGATTTAGCAAAAGCTAAGGATATTTAAATACACTCAGTATATGTCCGTTTGCCAATGTAAATTTAACAAATTAACAAACAGAAACCACTTATAGAGTAAAAAAGATAATATCTTAATATCAATCAAAAGAGAGGGATATAAATGTCTCAAAATGTCATAAATCCTAATTTACTCAATATCTGGTATACAACAATGTTATAAGGCTAGTTTTACACTTTATTTAACATGCTTAAATTTTGCTCTCGAAACGAACATTAGGATAAAGCAAAATATTAGCTATCATGATAAAGGAGGTTGAGTAGTAATCCTAACATATATGTATCCTAAATGTAGAAAGAGATTAAAGACATGTTGTGACTAGATGACATAATAATGTTTATAAATAAGATAAATATATCTCAATTCATAACCTCATTTCCTCTGCCAAAAATTTATAACATCAAACTCGGAGTTGAAGCCAAGGGGTAAGAGGCTCTCTAATTTAAATATCCAATATGTCTCCTGTTTGCAGAGGATAGGATATTTGTCACCACCTCTAGGTGGTTTTTTAATTTGTTCTATAGCCTGCCATCTCAATGTCTTTGTATTTTGGTTATGTACCTCAATGAAGTGTTTAGAGAGGGCCGAGCAAGGTAATCTGCTAGATATATATGACAAATGCTCCCTAATGCGCTTGCCCACCTCTCTTGTGGTTCTTCCTAAATATTGTTTTTGACAAAGGTGACATTCTACCAAATAGATGATAAAGGTGCTTTTACAATTAATGCATCCCTTAGTGGAAAACTCTTGTCCAGTGACTGTAGATTTAAAAGTTTCAGAACTGAAAATATAATCACATGAACTACAATTCTTCCTTCCACATTTATAGGTCCCATAATGAAGTACCCAAGAACTGGTCACATTTCTGTCACTTTTCAACATACTTGGTGCTAGTATATTACCTAAAGTAACATTCCTCCTGGGAACAAACATACAGCCCTTGTCTACAGTGTTCCTCAGGACCTTGTCTCCCATTAAAATGGGTAAATTTTTCTTCACAATATTGCAAACAGCATCATATTGGTTTGAGAAGGAGGTGATACATTTTGGCTTGTATACATTTAACAGACAATCCTGTTTTCTACGGGTATCTTCTGTATTCAACAATTTATCCCTATTTAATCCCTTTGTCTCATAAAAAGCTTTATTAATAATTTGTTTTGGATAACCTCTATCCATCATTCTATCTCTTAGTTTTCTGCTCTCTATAAAAAAATCAGTCTCAAATGAGCAGTTCCTTTTAACAAGTAAAAATTGGCTCTTAGCCATACCCTTAAACACATGTTTAGGGTGGCTAGAGCGTGCGTGTAACAGGCTATTCCCTGAGATTGGCTTTCTGTAGAGAGTAGAAATGATATGTCCATTCTCCACATCCCCAGTTAGCGTGATGTCTAGGAAATTAATTTTTTCCTTTTTCCATTCAAAAGTAAAACTTGATCCAACATCATTTGAATTGATAAGGGAAATAAATTCTTTAGCCTCAGATTCACCCGACGACCACACAATAAGCAGATCGTCTATGAATCTTAAGTATTGTACAATTGAGTTGGTACTACCTCCATAGAAGCGGGAGAGCGGGACCTCTCCCACCAACCCATAAACAGGTTGGCATAGGAGGGGGCAAATGTTGCCCCCATCGCGGTCCCGCATCTCTGGAAGTAGTAAGTTCCCTGGAAAACGAAAAAATTGTGCTCTAATTGGAACTTGATTACCTTAGTAACCATAGTTCTGGCCTCATCCGTAATAGATCTAAATTGTCCAAATTTAAAAGCAGCTCTGATTTTTATCCAATTCAGGCTAGGTGTAAGCTTTTGGAGACATTCCATCAAAGGGTATTGGAAGATCTTTCTACCTTAACCGAGTTGCCTGACACACATAGTCAAAATTTAAACTATGTAGAACGTGAAGCTCTGATAAATCTTCAGAAGAACAACAAGATAGTCATTAGACAATCCGATAAGGGGGCAGTGTAGTGGTAATGGATAGGATAGAATACCTTGCTGAAGCTACCCATCAGCTAAATGATATTGATACATATATAGTCCTTACAGGGGACCCTACAGCCAGATTTAAAAATGAGTTGTCACATTTACTTGATGAGGTGGTGGAGGAGGGTCTTATGGATTCTGTTACAGTTGAACATCTTTTTGTCGACAAACCAGTGACTCCCATTTTCCATCACCTCCCTAAGGTACATAAAAGTATAATAAATGTTAAGGGAAGACCAATAGTTGCAGGCATTGGTTCCTTACTAGAACCATTATCAAAATGGGTAGATCAATATTTACAACCTATGGTTAAGAGACTACCTAGCTATGTGAGGGTTACTACCCATGCTCTGCAATTGTTGGAAACCCTGCCCTGGACAAAGGAATACAGTTGGCTAACTATTGATGTTACCTCCCTGTACTCCTCTATTCCCCACCACTATGGGCTTATAGCCATTGATTACTATCTGGGGCTATATACTGACCTTACGGATGAGGCCAGAACTATGGTTACTAAGGTAATCAAGTTCCTATTAGAGCACAATTTTTTCGTTTTCCAGGGAACTTACTACCTCCAGAGACGCGGGACCGTGATGGGGGCAAAATTTGCCCCCTCCTATGCCAACCTGTTTATGGGTTGGTGGGAGAGGTCCCACGTCTATGGAGGTAGTACCAACTCGATTGTACATAGACAATCAGGGGCCCGATCCGATAAAAATCGTCGCCCGCAAAAGTTGGCAACGCCAATATTTGCGCTGGTTTGGTATCCTATATACGGCGTAACTTAGAAGTTACGCGCGTAAATTTCTGGCGTCGCCCGTAGTTTTTTGGCCCATAGACTGACATACAAAACACGCGCAGTTTGGTATCCAATATACGGCGTAAGTACTTACGCGCGCAGATTTCAGAAAATCTACTCCAATCTCATCTCGCCACAAATTTCAGCCGCAGGAACGCTTGCACTGACTTAGAAACCAACGTAACTCTCGGAAGGCCTAACAAGTGCATGCTTAACAACATACATATCAGCAGCTTGATCACAATAGTTAACCTCTTAAAAGCATTTAAGATTCCTGCCCCTGCAAGTTTGTCAAACCAATCACAAAGGGGTGCATCATGGGGCCCAGGGGGACATCATGGGGCCCAGGGGGACATCATGGGGCTCAGGGGTGCATCATGGGGCCCAGGGGTGCATCATGGGGCCCAGGGGGACATCATGGGGCCCAGGGGGACATCATGGGGCCCAGGGGTGCATCATGGGGCCCAGGGGGACATCATGGGGCCCAGGGGGACATCATGGGGCCCAGGGGTGCATCATGGGGCCCAGGGGTGCATTATGGGGCCCAGGGGGACATCATGGGGCCCAGGGGGACATCATGGGGCCCAAGGGGTGCTGGAAGCCCTACAATCCCCTGTTGTTCTGTCTACACATGCTGAATCTATAGTTGTTGCTGAGGTCCATGGTGATGGTGCTGCCCCTACTGCAGCTGGTCATCGAATTACATACAGCAGAGTTACACTGCATGTAAGGGAAACTACTACATCCCAGCCCCATTCCCTTAACCACCCTAATTACTGAAAATATATAATTAGTTCAATTCATGTTTTGGTCACTATGATTTATTGACTATCATTTCGAGGAATGAAAATGGATGTTTATACCTTATGTTCACACCTTCTGTAAAAACATTATTATTTAGATATATATACCCATGTGCAGGGATAGGCAAGGTGTCCTTCACTAAAACTCTTTACCTTAGAAAATGTCAGCAATAGCCTTGGCTCATGCCTATCCCTGCACATGGGTCAATTTCTATTGGATGTTAGAAACGTTGATTTGCATCTTAAAAGTGAATATCACTATATGTACCCTTCATACATAACTATGTGATGTGGTTTAGAGAACATGAATATGTCATAAACATGATGATATTACCTTTTCTGGGCCATTTCCACACAGGCCTTATTATATTTTTCAAAGATATTAGTGTACTAAAACACACCTCACATGGATGTGGATGACAATTATATGGTAAATAACAGAGGACAAGATTTAGGATTAAATAAAACAAGATTTATTTTCTTTTAGGCTTCTTAGATGAGGGGGCTGAGGGGCCTAGAGTGGGTCTCCTGCCTCTCCTGGGTTGTGTTGATTCCGAGGATCCTGCAGGAGTGCTGGCCACAGATGAGATGCTGGAGGCAATGTCCTGCTGGTGGGTGAAATGCTCCACCAACACACCCAACAGTTGGTTCTGTTCCCTCCATCGGTTGTCACTCTGAATCTGCATGTCAGACATTACTCTCAGCATCTGGGATTGATTCTGGACCATAGCAGTTAAAGATGCTGCCATGTCCCGTTGCAGCTCAATGGAACGCTGTTGTAAAGTCTGTTGACTCCTATAAAACCTGCGTTGGTCCCTCTGAATTCTCTTGCAGGTTGTTGTGAGACTCTCGCAGGTTACTGTTTGCCTCCTCTGTAGGGCAATGTATTCATCGCCCATGGCGGAAGTCAGCGGATCCATGGGCTCTTCCCCAGCAGGGACTCTAGGCACCGGTTCCATTTCTATATCCTCAGCTGGTGGTGCGGGCTGGGGAATCTCTGCTGGTGGTGCAGGCTGGGGAATCTCTGCTGGTGATGCAGGCTGGGGAATCTCTGCTGGTGGTGCAGGCTGGCGAATCTCTGCTGGTGGTGCAGGCTGGCGAATCTCTGCTGGTGGAGCTCTTCCAAGTGCAGCAGATGGTGCAGATGTCCGGATGGACTGATAGTCCCATTGCCTGCTGGTGTGCACCCACTCAGCCTGCTGGTAGAATCCCGGAGTGGCCTGATATTGTTGGGGGGGGGGTAAAGGCATCTACCCTTCGGGTCTGGCTTGGCTCCCCCTCCAAGCCAAAGGAATAGTCCTCCGGCCAGGGCTCCTGCCAGGTATCCTCCTGTAATGCTGGCGGCATGACACTTGGATTTTCAATTGAGGCAGTCCAACCCAGGTCATGCCTGGCATACTCCTGCTGGACTCTCCGGACCGGTGGTCGAGGTGGAGAAATACTTTCTTCCGGTGGTGGAGGGGGATGCATGGGTGTTGGCACCCTGTTGACTGGAGCTTCTGTGGAGGAGTCAAATGATGAGAGGGATTAGTACAGTCAGATATATATCCATGTGGGCATACAATGTACATGCTAGGGCCTATACACATTCTCATGTCAAACTCTATAACATGCATGTGCACATTGAGATTTGTGATATGAGGGTTTTTAATATGCAAAGTATACATGTATGTGTTTCATACAATAGTTCTGTGTACATGTCAGTGATGGAGAAAATGTGTTCTTTAAGTGACACTATGGTTGTGATGACTATAGTGTCCATTTACTGAAAACTCTACATGTGGCTTGTGGCCTGTGTTACTCTGAGATATGTTAGTATTTCACTATTCCACCTCATATCATGAATTTCAATGTGTTAAGTAGCATTAAATGGACATTAAACCCATTTTGATTCTTTCCTGATTCAGCTAGAGCATGCAATTGTAAACAACTTTGTAATTTACTTCCATTACCTAATTTGCTTCATTCTCTTGATATTCTTAGCTGAAAAGCATATCTAGATAGGCTCAGAAGCTGCTGATTGGTGGCTGCACATCAATGCCTCGTGTGATTGCCTCACCCATGTGCATTGATATTTAATAAACAAAGATTAAGAAAATAATGAAGCTAAATAGATAATAGAAGTAAATTGGGATGTTGTTGAAAACTGTATTCTCTATCTGAATAATGAAATAAAAAGATTTGGTTTCATGTCCCTTTAATGTTAAATCTCATTGTAGATGTTTTTGTAAGTAGGCCAAATACCATGCTCCTCATTGTGTACATGAATGTGTGACAATATAGGATGTTATAACTCAAATACATATAATACTGGTGTGTGGGATGTTACTCACCAGCATGCTGTGCTCATGTTGCAATCCCTGAGTCACGAGACCCTGGAAGTCCACGGACTGCTGTGATGCTCAGGGACCTACAAATCAGCTCCTGCCACTCGTATTCTGCCTCATAGTGATGCCCACCTCCTGTTGCCCTCTGGGACATTGCTTCTTGGCCCATCTTCTCCTTAACTCTCCTCTTACAGTCGTTCCACCTCTTCTTTAGGCCATCCACATTCCTCCTCTGCTGGGACACACCATTAACGGCCTCCACCACCTTCTGCCAGGCATTTTTACGCCTACGGGCAACTCCTTTGCCCTTCTCTTGGCCAAAGAGGGCGGTATGGTTCTCCAGGACAGCCTGGACTAGAGCGAGGTTTTCAGCGAATGTGAAGTTGGGCACCTCATACGCTCCTCGTCCTGGTCTGCCTGGCTCCCTCCCTGGGATGTCCCTGGTGTGGGTTCCTCCCTATCCTCTCCCTCCTCCCCCCTTCTATCCCCATGTGCACCCTCTATCCCTCTTCTGAGTGTGCCTGGCCTTGGGGCAACCCCACTCCCATCCTCCCTTCTAGCTCTCCCTCTCCCCACTCCGCTCACTCCCTGACGGGGACCCTGCTGCTCCTCCTGTCCATAATCCTCTCCCTGCAACTCCCCTTCCCTCCTCCTCCCCGCCCTAGCTCTCCCTGACATCCTCACACTACACACACTCACACACTCACACTCACTCCCACTTAAATCACACACAATCACAACCAAACACTCAGCCTTTCACACTGTAAAAGATAAATAAAATGTGTAAGGTGTTATAAAAAAAAAAAGTGTGGTGTATTTTGTATATGTGTGTATGCAAAATGTGTGCAATATGTAAAAAAGTGACAGTAATGTACAAGTTTAACAAATCCACCAAATCCGACCTAACTAAATATTATGCAATGCGCCTCTCTCTCTACTCTTACGACTTTCTCCTACTCACTGTAGTGTGCTGTAGCTCCAAGAACCGACCAAACACACTAAAGAAAATGGCGGCTGCGCAGGGGTTTAAGTATGAATTTTGAATCTCGTCATTACGTGGCGCATCTCTTAGAACTGGCGTAAGTTTTTATGAGTCGTAGGCTGATTTGCATAAAACTACACTTTATTGAGACTTTACGGGAACAAAATACTGGCGTAAGTTCTTGCGACGACTAAAATGTGTATTTGCGCACATTTTAGTTGCTCGCCGGTTTTTACTACTTACGCCAGTTTAGCATCTGACGGCGCTGAATATTGGATAGCTCGAGTTGCGAGCTGAAACTGCGGGTGAAGCTGGTTCCCTCGCTTGCACCAAAAACTACGCCGTATATCGGATCGCGCCCCTGCTTTTTGTGTGGTCGTCGGGTGAATCTGAGGCTAAAGAATTTGTTTCCCTTATAAATTCAAATGATGTTAGATTAAGTTTTACTTTTGAATGGAAAAAGGAAAAAATTAATTTCCTAGACATCACGCTAACTGGGGATGTGGAGAATGGACATATCATTTCTACTCTCTACAGAAAGCCAATCTCAGGGAATAGCCTGTTACACACACACTCTAGCCACCCTAAATATGTGTTTAAGGGTATAGCTAAGAGACAATTTTTACTTGTTAAAAGGAACTTCTCCCTTGAGAGTGATTTTTTGATAGAGAGCAGAAAACTGAGAGATAGAATGATGGATAGAGGTTATCCAAAACAAATGATTAATAAAGCTTTTTATGAGACAAAGGGATTAAATAGGGATACATTGTTGAATACAAAAGATACCCGTAGAAAACAGGATTGTCTGTTAAATGTATACAAGCCAAAATGTATCACCTCCTTCTCAAACCAGGACAAGGTCCTGAGGAACACTGTAGACAAGGGCTGTATGTTTGTTCCCAGGAGGAATGTTACTTTAGGTAATATACTAGCACCAAGTATGTTGAAAAGTGACAGAAATGTGACCAGTTCTTGGGTACTTCATTATGGGACCTATAAATGTGGAAGGAAGAATTGTAGTTCATGTGATTATATTTTCAGTTCTGAAACTTTTAAATCTACAGTCACTGGACAAGAGTTTTCCACTAAGGGATACATTAATTGTAAAAGCACCTTTATCATCTATTTGGTAGAATGTCACCTTTGTCAAAAACAATATTTAGGAAGAACCACAAGAGAGGTGGGCAAGCGCATTAGGGAGCATTTATCATATATATCTAGCAGATTACCTTGCTCGGCCCTCTCTAAACACTTCATTGAGGTACATAACCAAAATACAAAGACATTGAGATGGCAGGCTATAGAACAAATTAAAAAACCACCTAGAGGTGGTGACAAATATCCTATCCTCTGCAAACAGGAGACATATTGGATATTTAAATTAGAGAGCCTCTTACCCCTTGGCTTCAACTCCGAGTTTGATGTTATAATTTTTTGGCAGAGGAGATGAGGTTTTATGAATTGAGATATATTTATCTTATTTATAAACATTATTATGTCATCTAGTCACAACATGTCTTTAATCTCTTTCTACATTTAGGATACATATATGTTAGGATTACTACTCAACCTCCTTTATCATGATAGCTAATATTTTGCTTTGTCCTAATGTTCGTTTTGAGAGCAAATTTTAAGCATTTTAGATAAAGTGTAAAACTATCCTTATAACATTGTTGTATACCAAATATTGAATAAATTAGAATTTATGACATTTTGAGACATTTATATCCCTCTCTTTTGATTGATATTAAGATATTATCTTTTTTACTCTATAAGTGGTTTCTGTTTGTTAATTTGTTAAATTTACATTGGCAAACGGACATATACTGAGTGTATTTAAATATCCTTAGCTTTTGCTAAATCAACATGTACGGCCCTTATCTATAAATGTATAGGTCTATAAACATGATTATGTCTCTTCTATTTACTACTAATTCTATTACATTTGTTTTAATAAACTTATCAAGTTTTGGAATACATGGAGTTAATTTTCATATTGCTTTGATTTTAGCCAATCAGGAGATGCTACGTGTTATTTAAAGGAATGTTACACATGTTAGGTATTAGTCTATGATTACGGTCAGAGAGACCGAAACCGGTCAGACTATGATTTGAAATTTTAACAGCATGTCCTGTTTGTTTTAACCTGGAATAAAGCTATACATCCTTTGATTTACCTATGGCTGTCTGTTGGATTTTCCTTTCTATATTAAGCCATTAATCGTGGACATTGGGGTGTCTACCTTTGACTACAGCCTCATACCCTTGGACTCTTTTTTACTTTTACTTCTTATTCTAAGACATTAAAGCACAGTGTTTGCAGCTGATCTTTCACTATGACTGGATATGGATGCTGAATTTTATTGAAAGTACACAGCACTATTCACGGATCCAGTTTACGTCATCAGACTCCCTACTGCACTATACAGCTTGTATCTGTTCGGTGGGAGGATTTCCCTGACGTGTTCCAGCGAGAAGTGGATTGGTCATAGGGCGGCAGCATGACGCCGAAGCACACAGAATTCTCTATCAGCTCCTGATTGGTTAGAGGACGATCACAGGACTCCGGAAACAGAAAGTTCAGACGAACGCTGGGTTAGATGGAAGCTGTCCTGCTCGTGAATTCGGTTAAGCATCCGTGGTGAGTTACCCGTGATCTATCTCCACGCTGTGTCTATATGACCTAGTGGAGAACTTCTTTATCCTTATCTGTACTGTCCTCGGATTTTCACCACGTTGTTCTCCTTGATATATCGTTTGGAGCTAGAGGTGAACTAATCTGGGTCGAGTGAACCTGACATTTGCCTTTACGTTGAGCCCTATTGATTTATAGGATAACTGTATTTTTACCCCTTCGTGAACCACCACGTTGTTCTCCTTGGTACATCTTTTTGGAGCTAGTGGCTTACTAATCTACTGAGACTTTCTTTAACATATGTTAACGATCGGACTACCATTACTATACCATGAGCCTTTATTCTATGTGTATTTTGTTTAAAGGTTGTTGCTGCAGCTGTTGCTTCCTATGTCTATAATATCTCTTGTTTGCTCTCTTGTTTTTCTAAGTATTGCATTTCTTTAACTACAAATTATAAATGGGATTGATTGATGGCATGGCACCATGTAGCAGTATGTTAAAGGAACGTTCTGGTCAAAACCTGTTTTGGCGCCATTAAAATATAAATAAATAAAAATAAAGAAAGTGTTGGTAGGATTTTCCTTCCCTTCCTCCTTTAGTTTAGGGATGTTTTTCATTGTCACAGCTGGGGCTGGGGTGCTAGTCCTTATTAATTTCAACAGGGGACTAAGGCTACAGGTGTTAGGTACCCTCCCCAAGGGGTGGGAGAGCTTGATAAGTAGCTCCTTGGGCATGGGGTCCCTTGGAGATTTTGTTATAGGGTTAAAATGAATGGACATAGCTTTTAGGTGATGTCTAGCTGAAGATGATGCACGGACTGGTCAAATAGTATTAAAAGTGTAAGCATTTTGAACTAGCACCGCTGGGTTTTTCCACTTTAATATGTTTATATATTGTGGCTTCAAAGATGTTAATTTATAGTTCAAGTTTTATAACAATTGGTATGTAATAAACAGGCTGTGGCCAGATTTTATACCAAAACAGAAGTTGTCCGTGTGTTATTTATATCAGTATTTATTTTAAGATAACTGTTGGTAAATTGTTGCCTCTCAAGGGCATATCTATCAAGCTCCGTATGGAGCTTGAAGGCCCGTGTTTCTGGCAAGCCTTCACGCTCGCCAGAAACACCAGTTATGAAGCAGCGGTCTAAAGACCGCTGCTCCATAACCTGTCCGCCTGCTCTGAGGAGGCGGACAGACATTGCCGCAATTCAACCCGATCGAATATGATTGGGTTAATTGACACCCCCCTTCTAGCGGCCGATTGGCCACGAATCTGTAGGGGGCGGCGTTGCACCAGCAGTTCACAAGAGCTGCTGGTGCAATGCTGAATGCAGAGAGCGTATTCAGCGAGGTCTGTCGGACATGATCCGCAATGTCGGATCATGTCCAACAGGCTTTTCATAAAAAGGCCCCATAGGGTCAATGACAATTAAGTCATCACCAGATGGTACAAGCATCTTAGACTCTCTGAGCAAGTGCTGTGTTTAAAATGCTGGTGCATGGAGCATACTTAAGTACACTCTTGAAACAGCTATAACTTTAACTAGAAGCATTTTTGCTGATAAATGTATATTGCAAATATACTTCTAAAGAACATGAAAATTAAAATTAAAAAGGCCTGGATCAGATAAAGCATGTAATTTTAAGATACTTTTACACTGATTTCTATTATCAAATTCAGGGGTTAATCACAATCCTTTAGATTTTAGAAGCTTATCTAATGATTTTTCTACAACATTAATGGACCATGAAATACAGTAGAATAGTGTAACAAGTGCTTCATAAAAAGACAATGCAATGGCATTTAGTTTGAGTTTCAAATAAGCAGATTTTTTCTTACAATTTTATTTTGTTTCCCCATTTGCCAGCCCCCTGTATCATGTGACAGCCATCAGCCAATTACAGACTAGTATACGTATACACTGAGAGCTTGTGCACATGCTCAGTAGAAGCTAGTGCCTCTGAAAATGTGCATATAAAAAGACTGTGCAAAATGTGATAATATAAATAAATGTATTCAAAGAAGAAGGGGATGCAGGTTGCTTAATAAAATTCACTTTATTAGAACTTAAATAATCTCATTGTGATGATGACAGTGTGATCTTACTCTTACGCATTTCGGCTGATCAATACGCCGTAATCATAGACCTTACTTGACTAACTACCACCTGTGGCTTTTAAACCACAGTGAGCTAAAACATCACTCCCACTTAACTCTATCCACACCAAACTACATTTAACAATGGGTACCTTATAGGTGCAAAGTTATATACAGCTTAAGAGAATAATCAGCTTATATCAAATGTTCCCCTTTTGTGGGTATACATAATTACATTATTATCCTACTTAAAGGGGCATAATACTCATATGCTAAATCACTTGAAACTGATGCAGTATAACTGTAAAAAGCTCACAGGAAAATATCACCTGAGCATCTCTATTTAAAAAATGACAATATTTTACCTCACAATTTCTTCAGCTCAGCAGAGTAAGTTCTGTGTAAAAAGTTATACTCAGCTGCAGCCCAGCTGCAGGTAAAAAAAAAATAAAAAAAATAAAGAAATGAACAGCAGCGAATCAGCATCAGCAGTGCTGAGGTCATGAACTCTTTTACTGTGATCTCAGGAGATTTGACTTAACTCTCATAAGATTTCATTGTAAACTTCCTTACACTGAATAGGGAAATAAGATGAGAGTGCACGAGGCTCATCCCTTCGACTGTCCCGGGACAGACATACTGATTTGATGCTTAGAAATCCTTTACAATGGGATGTGGCTGCTCAGGAACTTTTGAGGTAAAATATCTTTCTTTTTTACATAGAGATGTTCAGGTGATATTTTCTAGTCAGCTTTTTACAGCTATACTGCATCACTTTCAAGTGTTTAAACATTTGGGTATTATGACCCTTTAATATTGATACATTGGGCATTTCAATATAAAGGGATATTAACCCCTTGATAGAAGAAAATGTTTAGAACACATCATTTCTCATTCACAGTATTTTAATATATATAATTCATATTATTCCAATAGACAGGCTCGCAACTCCTATAAATATATAAGGGGTCTGAAATGATAAATACATTCAAATCACAAGTATATATATATATACATACATTTTTAAAAATAGAAATAAAGAAATAATCAAAGAAATAACAGCACAGTTTATAGTCAGATGGCAAGCTATCATTAGTTGATGAATACAAGTTTATAAGCATCTAAACAAAGATTATAATAGTAGATAGAGAGTACCAAGGCTACCTAGAACCCAACAGTTAAAGGACCAGTAAACACAGTAGATTTGCATAATCAATAAATGCAAGATAACAAGACAATGCAATCAGTGACGTGCGGTGAGTTCAGAGGCTGGTGAGGCTATTAATAATGTTGCTTCATTCTTTTGTTATCCTTTGTTGAAGGACATGCAGCAATGCACAACTGGATGCTAACTGAACATATTAAATGAGCCAATGACAAGAGGCGTATGCACAACCACCAATCACCAGCTGCTCCGAGTAGTGCATTGCTGCTCCTTAGCCTACCTTGGTATGCTTTTCAAAGGATACTAAAAGAAAAAAAGCAAATTGGATAACATAAATAAAATGTAAAAGTCTTTAATATTGTATGTTCTATCTGAAACATGAAAGAAAAATGTTGTGTAGAAAATGAACATTAATATATTCTTCAATAAAAAGCCTAAACACTTTCCATGTTTGTTGTTTTTGTGACAAGAGTGTTAAAATGACTCTTATGACAGTAGTTAGCAGAAATACCCATCAAGCACACAGACATAAATCACGAGGCTAACGTGTGAAATCTGTATTTAAGATACATGAAGAGAATTGACATGCATTTTCAGACAACTATAACTTTCTGTGATTAAAAGCCTGCAAAGTTTAATCAACAGCTCTTGGAGTATCAGCAGCAGAGCAGCCTATATCAGATTCCAGTTTTTACTTTGTAACCCATAGAGTGCCAGTCCAGTAATTCCTAGAAGACATTGCAAGCTTCAGTTACAGTAGCAGTCACTATCTGCCAGTGCCTTGTCCCTGATGTGCTATAGATTGTTGCCATAATGTTCAGCCCCTTACTACTAAAAAAATGTAAAGAGCAGAATTCTAATCAGTGAGCTGAATTTAATATGGGTGGTGCAACTGCTTTCCATAAACCCTTAAAAAAACAAAACCTTTTGTAGAAAGGCAACAGTCACAGTGACACTTCTGTTTTGCTTAGAACTAGCACAGCATTAGCAATGTGTTTCAATCAAAAGAAGACTAATTTTTGGATGGAATCTACTACTTGAAAATGTATATTAATTTCATAAGGAAGACTAGTTTTTGGATGGAATATACTACTTGATAAGTTGATATTAATTTCATAAGGTCAGTGACTGACCTTATGAAATTAATGTAAATTTATCAAGTAGTAGATTCCATCCAAAAACTAGTCTTCCTTATGAAATTAATATACATTTTCAAGTAGTAGATTCCATCCAAAAATTAGTCTTCTTTTGATTGAAACACATTGCTAATGCTGTGCTAGTTCTAAGCAAAACTGAAGTGTCACTGTGACTGCTGCCTTTCTACAAAAAGTTTTTTTTTTAAGGGTTTCTGGAACATTGCACCACCCCATATTAAACTCAGCTCAATGATTAGAATTCTGTTCTTTACATTTTTTTGTGACTGCTGCCTTAGCCTAGCCTAATAGCCTTAAAATTTAAAAGCCTTTTAAAATTTAAGGCTATTAGGCTAGACTAAGGCCCCAGGGTAGTACTGTTACATACAAAGGGGTAATACTTATTACTGCACAGGGTAGTAATGTGACACCCAAAGGGTGAATAATTATTACTGCCCAGGGTAGTACTGTCACACACAGAGGGGGAATGCTTATTACTGCCCAGGGTAGTACTGTCACACACAGAGGGGGAATGCTTATTACTGCCCAGGGTAGTACTGTCACACACAGAGGGGGAATGCTTATTACTGCCCAGGGTAGTACTGTCACACACAGAGGGGGAATGCTTATTACTGCCCAGGGTAGTACTGTCACACACAAAGGGGGAATACTTATGACTATAATTATTACTGCACAGCAGTTGCGGCTCGTGGGTTATTCAAATGGGGGTTCACGGAATAGAGATTTAGAGGATATATAACACAAAATGTACCCCTCCCTTTTGTTTCACATATTAAAATGGTAGGCCAGTGAGCAACCTCTGCATTGGTCCTGTTGTGGCTGATACCCGTGCACCTTGTTTGTCTGCTGTCAGTACTCCATTAAGTCGCTAGCCCTGTACATTGCAGTTATACTGATCTGTTGAAAGTCCTCGGTGGTACATATTATTATGCAGAAAGAGAGCTAACTCAGGCTGTTTTTTGTGCTTATGGAAATAAATGTATTCTCTTTCTGAATCATGAAGGGTAATTTTGACTTTATTGTCCCTTTAACCTTTAAAATGTGTGTATTTTTATAGATACATTATGTAATACACTTTTCAAAAAGATTGTGATGTTCTCTTGGTATCCTTTGTTGAAAAGTATGCCTAGGTAAACTCAAGAACATGCACAAGTGGGTGTTAGCTGGGTGTTGGAGGCTTCTCACGTATGCATGTTGTCATTGGCTCACTAGTTTTGTTCAGCTAGGTCCCAAAAGTGCTTTACTGCTCTAGAACTGACTTTAATTTTTCCCCACTTTGTAGGGATTAAACACATTTATATGCAAGCCAACGTGAAATAATAAAATGTTCTAATACAGTGGGTACACAAACTATGGCCAGGTGCCAAATCCAGCCCAGTGCCTGTTTTTTCTCGGCCTACAAGCTAAAAATGTTTTTTTATTACATTTTCAAATAATTGAAAAAAATAAAGAAAAGGAATAACATTTTGTGACACATGAAAATTATATAAAATTCAAATTTCAGTGTCTATAAATAAAGTGTTATTTTAATACTTTCACTCTCACTTACAGTGGGGCAAAAAAGTATTTAGTCAGCCACCAATTGTGCAAGTTCTCCCACTTAAGAAGATGAGAGAGGCCTGTAATTTTCATCATAGTTATACCTCAACTATGAGAGACAAAATGTGGAAACAAATCCAGACAATCACATGGTCTGATTTGGAAAGAATTTATTTGCATATTATGGTAGAAAATAAGTATTTGGTCAATATCAAAAGTTCATCTCAATACTTTGTTATATATTCTTTGTTGGCAAAGACAGAGGTCAAACGTTTTCTGTAAGTCTTCACAAGGTTGTCACACACTGTTGCTGGTATGTTGGCCCCTTCCTGCATGCAGATCTCCTCTAGAGCAGTGATGTTTTGGGGCTGTCGCTGGGCAACACAGACTTTTAACTCCCTCCAAAGGTTTTCTATGAGGTTGAGATCTGGAGACTGGCTAGGCCACTTCAGGACCTTGAAATGCTTCTTACAAAGCCACTCCTTCGTTGCCCAGGTGGTGTGTTTGGGATCATTGTCATGCTGAAAGACCCAGCCATGTTTCATCTTCAATGCCCTTGCTGATGGAAGGAGGTTTGCACTCAAAATCTCACGATACATGGCCCCATTCATTGTTTCATGTACACAGATCAGTCGTCCTGTTCCCTTTGCAGAGAAACAGCCCCAAAGCATCATGTTGCCACCCCCATGCTTCACAGTAGGTATGGTGTTTTTTGGTTGCAACTCAGCATGCTCTCTCCTCCAAACACGACAAGTTGTGTTTCTACCAAACAGTTCTACTTTGGTTTCATCTGACCATATGACATTCTCCCAATCCACTTCTGGATCATCCAAATGCTCTCTAGCATACTTCAGACGGGCCCAGACATGTACTGGCTTAAGCAGGGGGACACGTCTGGCACTGCAGGATCTGAGTCCCTGGCGGCGTAGTGTGTTACTGATGGTAGCCTTTGTTGCGTTGGTCCCAGCTCTCTGCAGGTCATTCACTAGGTCCCCCCGTGTGGTTCTGGGATGTTTGCTCACCGTTCTTGTGATCATTTTGACCCCACGGGGTGAGATCTTGCGTGGAGCCCCAGATCGAGGGAGATTATCAGTGGTCTTGTATGTCTTCCATTTTCTAATTATTGCTCCCACAGTTGATTTCTTCACACCAAGCTGCTTGCCTATTGCAGATTCAGTCTTCCCAGCCTGGTGCAGGTCTACAATTTTGTTTCTGGTGTCCTTCAACAGCTCTTTGGTCTTCACCATAGTGGAGTTTGGAGTGTGACTGTTTGAGGTTGTGGACAGGTGTCTTTTATACTGATAGCAAGTTCAAACAGGTGCCATTAATACAGGTAATGAGTGGAGGACAGAGGAGCCTCTTAAAGAAGAAGATACAGGTCTGTGAGAGCCAGAAATCTTGCTTGTTTGTAGGTGACCAAATACTTATTTTCCACCATAATATGCAAATAAATTATTTCCAAATCAGACAATGTCATTGTCTGGATTTGTTTCCACATTTTGTCTCTCATAGTTGAGGTATACCTATGATGAAAATTACAGGCCTCTCTCATCTTCTTAAGTGGGAGAACTTGCACAATTGGTGGCTGACTAAATACTTTTTTGCCCCACTGTATTTATATATTTTCTATGGCTGCTTTCATCAAAGAGTTATGTAGCTGCAACAGAGACCATATGTGACGCTCTCCTCGGTTTGCCCTGCTTTGTGCACTACAATATAATCAACATTCCCAACTCAAAGGAAAGCAACAGTCAGAAATGGGATATTTCTTCAGCTATATGTTGGTTAATGTAAACACACAAATCACACACAGCTGTATTTGTGGAACAGAGCTTTAATTTATTTTCATAAAATGATAGTAAACTTCCATCTAAGAGGAGATGTCATTTTGTTAATACGCTGCAGCCTGGAGCAAAATAGTTGTCTAAGTGCTGAACCTGCTAACTTTCTTGCAAATGATGCGTATCCTATATTTTCAATGGGACTTGCATAGCGCCGGTATTACGAGTCTGACAAAAAGTGAGCGGTAGACCCTCTCCTGTCAACACTGGTACCACATTTTAAAGTCAGTAGTTAAGAGTTTTACACTACAACGCCGTAGCATAAAACTCTTAACTAAAGTGCTAAAAAGTACACTAACACCCATAAACTACCTATTAACCCCTAAACCAAGGCCCTCCCACATCGCAAACACTAAAATAAATATTTTAGCCCCTCAACTGCCAAACCGGACATCACCGCCATTGTAATAAATATATTAACCCCTAAACCGCCACACTCCCGCATCGCAAACACTATTTAAATATTATTAACCCCTAATCTGCCGGCCCTAACATGGCCGCCACCTACCTTCATTTATTAACCCCTAATCTGCCGCCCCCAACGTCGCCGCCACTTTAATAAAGTTATTAACCCCTAAACCTAAGTCTAACCCTAACCCTAACCCCACCTAACTTAAAGGGTCAGTAAACCTTAAAAATAATGTTATATAATTCTGCACATAGTGCAGAATTATATAACATTATATTAGCTGTCAGACAGAGCAGGAGCGAGCTGCACTGTGTCTAATGGCGCGGTCGGGCCGGGCTGTGACTATACAGCTGGCCCGATGCGCTCAGTAAAAACAACAGACCCGCTCAGCAGAGTACAGAGAGCGGGTCTGTAAAACAGCGGTATTTTTACAAAATAAAAAGGGAATATTATGATTTACAAAGTTTGGCTAATATAATGTTATATAATTGTGCACTATGTGCAGAATTATATAACATTATTTTTAAGGTTTACTGTCTCTTTAAATATAATTTAAATAAATCTAAATAAAATTACTACAATTAACTAAATAATTCCTATTTAAAACTAAATACTTACCTATAAAATAAACCCTAAGCTAGCTACAATATAACTAATAGTTACATTGTAGCTAGCTTAGGGTTTATTTTTATTTTACAGGCAACTTTATTTTTTTTAACTAGGTACAATAGTTATTAAATAGTTATTAACTACCTAGTTAAAATAAAGACAAATTTACCTGTAAAATAAAACCTAACCTAAGTTATAATTACACCTAACACTATACTACAATTCAATTAATTACCTAAATTAAATACAATTAATTACAATTAAATAAAATTATCTAAAGTACAAAAAAACAAACACTAAATTACAGAAAATAATAAAGAAATTACAAGATTTTTAAACTAATTACACCTAATCTAATCCCCCTAACAAAATAAAAAAAGCCCCCCAAAATAAAAAAAAAGCCCTACCCTACACTAAATTACAAATAGCCCTTAAAAGGGCCTTTTGCGGAGCATTGCTCCAAAATAATCAGCTCTTTTACCTGAAAAAAAATTACAACCCCCCCCCCAACATTAAAACCCACCACCCACACAACCAACCCTTCTCTAAAACTCACCCAATCCCCCCTTAAAAAGACCTAACACTAACCCCCTGAAGATCACCTTACCAGGAGACATCTTCACCCAACTGGGCTGAAGTCCTCAACAAAGCCGGGAGAAGTCTTCATCCAAGCCAGGCGAAGTGGTCCTCCAGACGGGCAGAAGTCTTCATCCAGACGGCATCTTCTATCTTCATCCATCCGGCGTGGAGCGGGTCCATCTTCAAGACATCCAACGCGGAGCATCCTCTTCTTTCCACGGCTAAACACCGAATGAAGGTTCCTTTAAATGACGTCATCCAAGATGGCGTCGCTTCAATTCCGATTGGCTGATAGAATTCTATCAGCCAATCGGAATTAAGGTAGAAAAAATCCTATTGGCTGATGCAATCAGCCAATAGGATTGAAGTTCAATCCTATTGGCTGATCCAATCAGCCAATAGGATTGAGCTGGCATTCTATTGGTTGTTCCAATCAGCCAATAGAATGCCAGTTCAACCCTATTGGCTGATTGCATCAGCCAATAGAATTTTTCTACCTTAATTCCGATTGGCTGATAGAATTCTATCAGCCAATCGGAATTGAAGGGATGCCATCTTGGATGACGTCATTTAAAGGAACCTTCATTCTGTGTTTAGCCGTGGAAAGAAGAGGATGCTCCACGTCATATGTCTTGAAGATGGACCCGCTCCGTGCCAGATGGATGAAGATAGAAGATGCCATCTGGATGAAGACTTCTGCCCGTCTGGAGGACCACTTTGCCCTGCTTGGATGAAGACCTCTCCCGGCTTCGTTGAGGACTTCGGCCCGGTAAGGTGATCTTCAAGGGGTTAGTGTTAGGTTTTTTTAAGGGGGGATTGGGTGGGATTTAGAGTAGGGTTGGTTGTGTGGGTGGGGGGTTTAAATGTTGGGGGGGATTGTAATTTTTTTTACAGGTAAAATAGCTGATTACTTTGGGGCAATGCCCCGCAGAAGGCCCTTTTAAGGGCTATTTGTAATTTAGTGTAGGGTAGCGCTTTTTTATTTTGGGTAGGCTTTTTTATTTTGTTTTGGATTAGATTAGGTGTAATTAGTTTAAAAATCTTGTAATTTCTTTATTATTTTCTGTAATTTTGTGGGGTTTTTTGTATTTTAGATAATTTTATTTAATTGTAATTAATTGTATTTAATTTAAGTAATTAATTTAATTATAGTGTAGTGTTAGGTGTAATTGTAACTTAGGTTAGGTTTTATTTTACAGGTAAATTTGTCTTTATTTTAACTAGGTAGTTATTAAATAGTTGATAACTATTTAATAACTATTGTACCTAGTTAAAAAAAAATACAAACTTGCCTGTAAAATAAAAATAAACCCTATGCTAATTATAGTGTAGTGTTAGGTGTAATTGTAACTTAGGTTAGTTTTTATTTTACAGGTAAATTTGTATTTATTTTAACTAGGTAGCTATTAAATAGTTAATAACTATTTAATAGCTATTGTACCTAGTTAAAATAAATACAAACTTGCCTGTAAAATAAAAATAAATCCTAAAATAGCTACAGTGTAATTATTAATTACATTGTAGCTATCTTATGGTTTATTTTACAGGTAAGTATTTAGTTTTAAATAGGATTAATTTATTTAATAAGAGTACTATTATTTAGATTTATTTAATTTATATTTAAGTTAGGGGGATGTTAGGTTTAGTGTTAGACTTAGGGGTTAATAATTTTATTATAGTGGCGGTGGTGTAGGGGGGCAGGATAGGGGTTAATAAATTTATTATAGGTGGCGGCAGTATAGGGGGGCAGGATAGGGGTTAATAGGTATTATGTAGGTGGCGGCGGGGTCCGGGAGCGGCGGTTTAGGGGTTAACATCTAGGAGCGGTTAATAACTTTATTTAGTTGCGGGGGGCTCCGGGGGCGCTGGTATAGGGGGTAGAACAGTATAATATAGTGTGAGTGCTTAGTGACAGGGGTATCAATAAAGCTGTAAAAAGCCAAAGAGCAGTGAGATTGATGATTGATAACTATCACAGTCCTCTGCTCATCGCCCCGTACTTGGTGCGCGGCTTTTTGACAGCTTTATTGATAACTTTGGCGAGCATATTCAGGTCCGCGGTGCCGATGGTAGGGGAGCTTAGGCAAGCGTATTGGGCCGGCGAATGCAGGTAAGTAGATGGCTTCATAACTAGAGGCCATAGTCTCAAACACACACACACAATCTCATAAACACACACACACAATATCATACAGACACACAATCTCATACACACACACACACACAATCTTATTCAATCGAGTTGATTTCTGTCCATTTCTGTCCGCCACCTCAGAGCAGGCGGGCAGGTTATGGAGCAGCGGTCTTTAGACCGCTGCTTCAAAACTTGTGTTTCCGGCGAGCCTGAAGGCTCATCAGAAACACGGGGCATCAAGCTTCGTACATCTCATATACACACACACAATCTCATACACACCCACAATATCTCATACAAACACACACACAATGGGGGATATTTATCAAGCTGTAAACCGCAAATACGCCAGAATTCCGCAGCGTAATTGTTGCGAGCTTGATCCGACCTAGTTATCAAAGCCTACAGACCGGCAAAAGTTGACATTTGTGACGTAACATAGATCCGCCGGTCTCAATCCGATGCAGATCGATGCTTATGTCATTACAGATGTTCCAAATACACATTCGGCTCTATTTCACACTTTTTCCCATTTATCAAATTTCTAACAGGTACGCTCGCAGCTATTCTGGCCCAGTGTAACTGGTTTTCAATCCACCACCCTGGAGGCCGCGGATGCAATAGAAATCAATAGTCTGAAAGCACCAAAAGCTTATGTTCGATGCTGCCAGATATCCCATTGATTTCTATGGTTGAAAACAAGTAACGTTTACACCTAACACCCTAACATAAGAGTCTAAACACCCCTAATATGCCGCCCCCCGACATCACTGCCACCTACATAATGTTATTAACCCCTATCCCGCCGCTCCCGGACCCGCCGCCAAAAAATAAATGTATTAACCCCTAAACCTCTGGCCTCCCACATCACCACCTCTAACTAAACCTATTAACCCCTAAACTGCCAGCTCCCCACATTGCAATAAACTAAATTAAGCTATTAACCCCTAAACCTAACAAGCCGATAACTTTAAATTAAAATTACAACATCCCTATCTTAAAATAAATTTAAACTTACCTGTAGAATTAAAATAAACTATTTTTAAACTATTAATTTACCTACCCTAACTATTATACTACAATTAAATTAAAAGACCAATTAAATTAACTAAATTACATATTAAAAAAACCCTAACCTACTCAAATTATTTAAATCTACTATTAAACATTATTAAAAATTACTAAATTCCCCCCAAAAATAAACGCTAAATTACAAAAAATAAAAAACACTAAATTACGAGAAAAAAAACACATTATCAAAAATAAAAAAGAATTACACCTAATCTAATAGCCCTATAAAAATAACCCCCCCCCCCCCCGCCGAAATAAAACCCCCCTAGCCTACAATAAACTACCAATGGCCCTTTAAAGGGCCTTTTGTTAGGCATTGCCCCAAAGAAATCAGCTCTTTTACCTGTAAAAAAAAAATACAAACACCCCGCAACAGTAAAACCCACCACCCAACCAACCAACCCCCCAAATAAAAAAACCTATCTAAAATAACCTAAGCTCCCCATTGCCCTGAAAAGGGAATTTGGATGGGCATTGCCCTTAAAATGGCATTTAGCTCTTTTACCTGCCCAGACCCTAATCTAAAAATAAAACCCACCCAAAAAACCCTTTAGAGCTGCTAACACCCTATTGGCTGTTCTAATCAGCTTGGAACAGCCAATAGGATGAGAGCTGCTCAAATCCTATTGGCATATATTAGGCTCACCAGAAACACAAGTTATAAGGCAGCGGTCCACAACCTGTCCGCCTGCTCTGAGGAGGCAGACAGAACTCGCAAGAAATCAACCCGATCAAATACAATCAGGTTGATTGACACCCCCTGCTAGCGGCTGATTGGGGCGGCATTGCACCAGCAGTTCACAAGAACTGCTGGTGCAATAATTAATGCCGACAGCGTACGCTGTCTGCATTTATCGATGTGCGGCGGGCATGATCCATAATATCGGCTCATGTCCGTCCGCACCTTGTTAAATATGCCCCTGGATCTCATACACACACACACAATATCTCATACACACACAATCTCATACACACACACACACAATATCTCATACACACACAATCTCATACACACACACACAAAAACGTGATCGTGTTTATGCTCCTCATGCTAATGATAGCCTCCACTCATAATCTAGCCCTAAATGTCTAAACATCCCTACAGAAAAGCCTGAGAAATGCCTGTTTCTTATTTTTTTGTGCTTAGCTAAATCAGATGTTCTGTTGTTATAGCGTATGCAATTTCAACAGTTTAACTTATTCACACTAAAGTATTTCTAATGGAATGGTTTGCCATAGAAAAGGAAGCAGAAATAATAGAACTTAATATGAAGTTTTTATCCAGCAAACTGTATTTTTTTTTCTGGCCAGCAGCAACAGGTTTCTTGTAGCTTGTTTCATGGTCTGAGTCTTCTTTGGGTTGGTCAATCAGATTAAACTATATATATCCCTTTATACACATAGTTAAAGGTACATAATTGTGCATTACTAAAATACTAAAGCTTCTAATAACATAATAAAACACTATTATGTCCCTTTAATACATATTTAACAACATAATAACTCTGCAGCTTCAGAAAACTGAAAGGAAAACCTAACACTTGACTATGCATGTAGTGGTATCTTCAATAAAATCTCTTTCTTTCTTTTTTCTCATGGATTGAGCATCATTCCCTGTTGGGCAGAGGGAATGGTTTAATGCAGGCATATGCTCTTATTGTATAAAGGAGCTAACATGCGGCTAGATTACGAGTCTTGCGTTATGAGTAAAAAAGCAGCGTTAAGGCTCATAATGCTTCTTTTTCACTACCACTGGTATTAGGAGCCTTGCAGGTTTAGGGGCACCGCACACTTTTTTGGCCGTACCGCAAATTAACTTACGCAATTTGCGTAAAGTCTTTTTTCAATGGGACTAGCGCCGATATTACAAGCTTTTTCTGGGAGGCCAAAAAATGAGCGGTACAGCCTATCCCGCAAGATTCTTAACACATTCTAAAGTCAGTAGTTATGAGTTTTACACTACAAAGCTGTAGCATAAAACTCATAACCAAAGTGTTAAAAAGTACACTAACACCCCTAAACTACCTATTAACCCCTAAACCGAGGCCCTCCTGCATCGCAACCACTAAAATAAAATTATTAACCCCTAATCTGCCAAACCGGACATCGCCGCCACTAGAATAAACATATTAACCCCTAAACCGCCGCACTCCCGCATCGGAAACACTAGTTAAATATTATTAACCCCTAATCTGCCACCCCTAACATCACTGCCACCTACCTACAGTTATTAACCCCTAATCTGCCGCCCCCAACGTCGCCACCACTATACTAAATGTATTAATCCCTAAACCTAAGTCTAACCCTAACCCTAACACCCACTAGCTTAAATATAATTAAAATAAATCTAAATAAAAATTACTATCATTACCTAAATTATTCCTATTTTAAACTAAATATTTAGCTATAAAATAAACCCTAAGCTAGCTACAATATAACTAATAGTTACATTGTATCTAGCTTAGGGTTTATTTTTATTTTACAGGCAAGTTTGTATTTATTTTAACTAGGTAGAATAGTTGCTAAATAGTTATTAACTATTTGCTAACTACCTAGCTAAAATAAATTCAAATTTACCTGTATTATAAAACCTAACCCGAGTTACACCTAACCTTACACTACAATTAAATAAATTACCTAAATAAAATAAAATTACCTAAATTACAACCCCCCCACTAAATTACACAAATTAAAAAAGATATTATCAGATATTTATAGATAGATAACTAATTACACCTAATCTAATAGCCCTATCAAAATTAAAAAAGCCCCCCAAAAATAAAAAGAAACCCCTAGCCTAAACTAAACTTCCAATAGCCCTTAAAAGGGCATTTTGCTGTGCATTGCCCCAAAGAAATCAGCTCTTTTACCTGTAAACAAAAATACAAACACCCCCCAGCAGTAAAACCCACCACCCACACAACCAACCCCCCGAATAAAATCCTAACTAAAAAAACCTAAGCTCCCCATTGCCCTGAAAAGGGCATTTGGATGGGCATTGTCCTTAAAAGGGCATTTAGCTCTTTTTCAGTGCCCAAACCCTAAACTAAAAATAAAACCCACCCAATAAACCCTTAAAAAAAATTAATAGTAGGTTGGATGATGATAGTAGATGCTGTCTGGATGAAGACTTCTGCCCATCTGGAGGACTATTTCTGCCGGCTTGGATAAAGACTTCTCCTGGCTTCGTTGAGGACTTCTTGCCGCTTCGCTGAGGACTTATCCCGGCTTCGTTGAGGATGGATGTCCGGTCTTCAAAACTGTAAGTGGATCTCCGGGGGTTAGTGTTAGGTTTTTTTAATGGTTTATTGGGTGGGTTTTATTTTTAGGTTAGGGTTTGGGCAGCAATAGAGCTAAATGCCCTTTTCATGGCAATGGGGAGCTTAGTTTTTTTTTAGTTAGGATTTTATTTGGGGGGTTGGTTGTGTGGGTGGTGGGTTTTACTGTTGGGGGGGGGTTGTTTTTTTTTTTTTACAGGTAAAAGAGCTGATTTCTTTGGGGCAATGCCCCTCAAAGGGGCCTTTTAAGGGCTATTGCTAGTTTAGTTTAGGCTAGGGTTTTTTTTTATTTGTTTTTTTAGATTATGTGTAATTAGTTTAAATATTTTATAATTTGTTTTTTATTTTGTGTAATTTAGTGTTTTTTTTTTTTTCTTTTGTAATTTTTTTTTAAATATATCTTTATTTACCAGTTCGGTATACAGATCAAGTAAGAAAAAACACAAGGGGAACAAAATAAGAGGGACCAGGGGGATACAAAGATCTTGGAAATACAGTACAGTTAAAGCAAGTACAGGAAACTTCACAGTCTCTATATATAAACAAACTTTTTCTTCAAATCTTAAAACAGACTATATTCAGGCCAGCGTCTGTGGAAATGCATCTCCTGGCATTGCCCCTTTCAAAGAAAGTTTTTCTAAATAAATATTCGCAGACTTCCTGCATAATATCAATAAATACATTTTATACCGAATTGGGGTTTTTCTAATAAAAATAAAAAACACATTTTATAATCAAGCAGGTCAACAACTAAAAACATAAAAGACAAAAACAACAACAACAACAAAAAAAACAATAAAAAAAAAAAACCCCAATGCAGGCACCCCACCCCTCTCGCCCTAACATCCTCTCTCCATCCACATTAGATTTTTGATTTTATTTCTAGTCAATATCAACCTGATCAGTACCATTCAGATGGGAAAACATTTGAAAGAATCAATGTCTCAAAAAATTCCGATCTGCGAAAATTACGGACAATCGTAAACTGAATAGCCAGCGGGTAGGACAAAATAACTTTTAACCATTTAAAAAAAAAAATTTTGATCCTTTTCTCTTCTAGGGGGGCTATATTCATTTGTTCAAAAACTATCTGGGCATGTATGGTATTTATGAAACAGCCCATTGTGGGGGCTTTTCTATTCTTCCAATCTTTTAGTATAAGATTACGACCAAGCATAATTACCGTATTTATAAGGTTAGTATTCGCTCCATTATGATCTATGTTGTAAAGAAAGAAGATATGTTTAGCTTCGATTTTTTGCCTAAAATCTAGTACCTTATTAAGCCAAAATTCCACTTTTCTCCAGAACTGGGCCATTTTGGGGCAATTCCAAAAACAATGTATTATTATTATTGCATCTTGGGCATTTTGTTACCGAGTTCAGATACCATTTAGATATTTTCCAGGGTGTCAGGTAAGCGTTATTCAATAATTTTATATGTGATTCTTTCCATGCTGACGGAATGTTCGCACCTTGTGTCCACTTGTAACTTGCAGTCAGCAATTCTGCAGAAATGTCCGTAAAGGAAAGATTCCACTTTAGGACTAAATTATCCCTAAACAATTGGGCCTGCTTTGCCAGCATAATTTTGTATAATAACGCTATACTATGTTTGCCTGACTTATAGCTAACTATATATTTTTCGACCTCCCGCCAACCATGCATGTCTGAATTTGGTTTATTAATTCCTGTTATATAATGTCTAATCTGAAGATAGGCAAAAAAGTTCTTGTTAGATAGACAAAATTCTCTCGCAATATCTTCAAAGGTTTTTATCTGGGACATGTTATTTAAACATTGATATATGTAAAGCATTCTTTTGTAATTTAGATAATTGTATTTAATTTATGTAATTTATTTAATTGTTGTGTAATGCTACGTGTTAGTGTAACTCAGGTTAGGTTTTATTTTACAGGTAAATTTGTATTTATTTTAGCTAGGTAGTTAGTAAATAGTTAATAACTATTTAGTAACTATTCTACCTAGTTAAAATAAATACAAAGTTGCCTGTAAAATAAAAATAAACCCTAAGATAGCTATAATGTAACTATTAGTTATATTGTAGCTATCTTAGGGTTTATTTTATAGGTAAGTATTTAGTTTTAAATAAGAATTATTTAGGTAATGATAGTAATTTTATTTAGATTTATTTGAATTATATTTAAGTTAGGGGGTGTTAGGGTTAGGGTTAGACTTAGGTTTAGGGGTTAATAAATTTAGTATAGTGGCGGCGACGTTGGGGGCGGCAGATTAAGGGTTAATAATATTTAACTAGTGTTTGCGATGCGGGAGTGTGGCGGTTTAGGGGTTAATATGTTTATTATAGTGGCGGTCACGTTGGGGCGGCAGATTAGGGGTTAATAAGTGTAGGTAGGTTGCGGCGACATTGGGGATGGAAGATTAGTGGTTAACAAATATAATGTAGGTGTTGGCAATGTTGGGGGCAGCAGATTAGGGGTTAATAAGTATAATGTAGGTGTCGATGATGTCCGGAGCTTCAGATTAGGGGTTAATACGTGTAAGATTAGTGGTGTTTAGACTCGGGGTTCATGTTAGGGTGTTAGATGTAAACATAAATTTAGTTTCCTCATAGGAATCAATGGGGCTGCGTTACGGAGCTTTACGCTGCTTTATTGCAGGTGTTAGGCTTTTTTTCAGCCGACTCTCCCCATTGATGTCTATGGGGAAATCGTGCACGAGCACGTAAAACCAGCTCACCGCTGCCTTAAGCAGCGCTGGTATTGGAGTGCGGTATGGAGCACAATTTTGCTCTACGCTCACTTCTTGCCTAATAACGCTGGGTTTAGGAAAACCTGTAATACCAACGCTGTAGGCAAGTGAGCGCTGACAATAACGTGCAAGTTAGCACCGCACCACTCTTAACGCAAAACTCGTAATCTAGCCGATGAGCACTTATTGGCCAACATTTACCACATTGGTACAAATAGTTTTACCTTGTTTTTTTTCCTTTCACTGTGGAACTAGAATGATCTTACTGTAAAAGAGTAAGCTAGAAAACAGCAGAGGAATACTAGATGTCTTTTTAAAGAGTAATTTCAAGATTGCATGATTAGCAACATTTGAGAAGGTGGGGGCTTTGGAGTGTGACCCAAGAGACAAGCTACCACCAAAACCAAAGTAGTTAATGTTATTTAAAGGGACATGATACCCAAATGTTGAAGCATATGAAAATAATGCAGCATAGCTGTAAAAAACTGACTAGTAAATATCATCTGAACATCTGTATGTGGAAAAGGAAGATATTTTACCTCAAAAGGTCCTAAGTCCCACTGTAAAGAAACTTTAAACAGCCAGTCAGGATGCTTGTCCCATGACTTGCTAGGGAGCGTGCATCTGTTATTTTCCTATTCAGTTTTAGTAAGTTCTATTAAATCTTATGAGATTTCAGTGAAATCCCATGAGGTCAGAGCAAAGGCAAAGCATTACCTCAGCACTGCTGATGCTGATTGGCTATTGTTTTTTTTATTGTTTTTTTTTCAACTTGCAGCTGGACAGCAGCCAAAGTAAAATTGTTTACACAGCACTTACACTGGTGAGCTGAAGAAATGTTGAAGTAAAAAATGTTCCTTTTTACATAGAGATGCTTAGGTGATATTTTCTTGACCGCTTTTTACAGTTATACTGCATCATTTTCAAGTGATTTAGTAAATGAGTATTATGTCCCTTTAAATTAGGAATTATGTACTAACAAAACTATGTGATATCAAAATATCTTCTGAGTCTCATGTTGTTGTGAAAGTGATAAAACCACAGGATGTTCGGAAAGAAGATGTACTGACTAAGCTTGAAAGAATATTTAATAAGAGCTCTATAGTTTAACAGTATGAAAATGGTCCACAATTTGTTCTGTGAAACACAGTGTGGTAGACAGATAATAGTTTAAATAAACATCCAAATGCACATGTAATTTGTATTCAATTAACAGCCTCGAATACAAGTACACATAATGACAAATCAGCTATGTGGCCAACAAGAGAAATTAAAGAAACAAAGGATGCAGAATTACACATCAGTCATATACTAGTACAGTATCTGTATTTTACAGAGATAAATTGGTAATGCAGATTCCAAGTGGGCACTCATAATTGTTAATCTGCATATTTTAGTCAATAATAGTTACATTTACACAAACAATAATATATTGTTAATATGTCTAAAGTTGTAAACTATATTCACTTAAATGCAATTCTCTTTATTTAAAAAAAAAAAGGTTCTTCATATAGCGACACCAACTACTGCAAGAATAGTATTAAAAAAAAAGACATGAGCATGGTGGATATGTGACTGCATTATTTGGGTTATCTTATATATCAGCTTTGCGCTATGCTTAATTTTGTGATAGGCTAGAAATGGGCTAGATTACGAGAGGTGCGTTAATATCTATATCATTTTTTTTCAGATTTTTACACAAGATGGAAACGTGCATATTACGAGTTGAAAGTAAATGTGTTTGCTCGAGCATAATCGCGATTTACGCCAGTCGGGTTAGCATGACTTGAGAGCTTGCGTAAAGGGTAGGGGAAGTAAAAAAAAGTTGCATTAAGCACCACATAAATACATCTGAAAGTACAGTTACACTAATATAAGCACTATCTAATACCAAATATTTTTTTAAAAAATATTAAAAAAGTAATAAGGGCTCAAAGATATATAGTATAAAGTGTTTGACAAAAAAGGGCTGCAAAGGGCTTTAACATATATATTTACATACATAGACATGTCTATATATATATATATATATATATATAGACTGCAAAAACATATTTATAATATATATATACAGTCGTATGCAAAGGTTTAGGCACCCCTGACAATTTCCATGATTTTCATTGATAAATAATTAGGTGTTTGGATCAGCAATTTCACTTTGATCTATCAAATAACTGAAGGACACAGTAATATTTCAGTAGTGAAATGAGGTTTATTGGACTAACAGAAAATGTGCAATATGCATCAAAACAAAATTAGACAGGTGCATAAATTTGGGCACCCTTGTCATTTTGTTGATTTGAATACCTGTAACTACCTAGCACTGATTAATTGGAACACACTATTGGTTTGGTGAGCCCATTAAGCCTTAAACTTCATAGACAGGTGCATCCAATCATGAGAAAAGGTATTTAAGGTGGCCAATTGCAAGTTGTTCTCTTTGAGTCTCCTCTGAAGAGTGGCAACATGGGGGCCTCAAAACAACTCTCAAATTACCTGAAAACAAAGATTGCTCAACATTATGGTTTAGGGTAGACATGTGCATTTCGATTCGTTCCGAATCCAAATTCAGACAAATTTGTTAAATTCGGAGATTTGGACCGATTCGAATTACCAAATTACGTTAGTACCGAATCTACAGAATAAATCCGAATTAGTTCGGATTTATTCGGTAGATTCGGATGTCCATGGATTACACTAGTATTTTAGAGTATATTAGGTTATATCACTCTGCTATGGGTTACATCTAATATACAGTACATAATACTAGTCTAATATACAGCACATCCCACCTAACACATACCGAAATTCCGAATTTCCCAATCGAACCGAATCCAGCCAAATTTATTTGAATCCAAACGAATCCGAAACAAATTCATTCAAATTTTTCCGAATTCGAATCGATCCGAACCAAAATTATAAAAAATTCCCAATCGTTCCTAACCGAACCGAAACAAATTTTTCGATCATGCACAAGTCTAGTTTAGGGGAAGGCTACAAAAATCTATCGCAGAGATTTAAGCTGTCAGTGTCCACTGTGAGGAACATAGGGAGGAAATGGAAGACCACAGGCACAGTTCTTGTTAAGGCCAGAAGTGGCAGACCAAGTAAAATATCGGAGAGGCAAAGGATGGTGAGAACGGTAAAAAACAGCCCACAGACCACCTCTAAAGACCTACAACATCATCTTGCTGCAGATGGTGTCACTGTGCATCGTTCAACAATTCAGCACACTTTGCACAAAGAGAAGCTGTATGGGAGAGTGATGTGGAAGAAGCCTTTTCTGCACACAGGCCACAAACAGATTCGCTTGAGGTATGCAAAATCACATTTGGACAAGCCAACTTCATTTTGGAAGAAGGTGCTGTGGACTGATAAATCAAAGATTCAGTTATTTGGTCATAACAAGGGGTGTTATGCATGGCGGCAAAAGAACACAGCGTTCCAAGACAAACACTTTCTAGCCACAGTAAAATTTGGTGGATGTTCCATCATGATGGGGCTCTGTGGCCAGTGCCGGTACTGGGAATCTTGTTAAAGTTGAGGGTCGCATGGATTCCACTCAATATCAGCAGATACTTGAGAATAATGTTGAAGAATCAGAAACAAAGTTGAAGTTACACCGGAGCTGGATATTTCAACAAGACAACGACCGAAAACACTGCTCAAAATCTACTCTATGCAGAGGAACAAGTATAATGTTCTGGAATGGCCATCTTAGTCCCCAGACCTGAATATCATTAAAAATCTGTGGGGTGATTTGAAGCGGGCTGTCCATGCTCGGCAACCATCAAACCTAACTGAACTGGATTTATTTTGCAAGGAGGAATGGTTTAAAATACCTTCATCCAGAATCCAGACACTTATTACAGGCTATAGGAAGCGCCTAGAGGCTGTTATTTCTGCTAAAGGAGGCTCTACTAAATATTGATGCAATATTTCTGTTGGGTGCACAAATTTATGCACCGTCTAATTTTGTTTTGATGCATATTGCACATTTTCTGTTAATCCAATAAACCTCATTTCACTACTGAAATATTACTGTATCCTTCAGTTATTTGATAAATCAAAATGAAATTGCAGATCCAAACACCCAATTATTTATAAATGAAAATCATGGAAATTGTCAGGGGTGCCTAAACTTTTGCATACGACTGTGTATATATATATATAAATGTAACAACCAAAACTTGCACTCTCTTGTCTTTTCAAAATCTTTTACTGTGAAAAGTGATGTTTCTGGGACAATATATAGCTACAAACAAGCAAACCACACCCCCAATTAGGACCAAAAAAAACGCCAAAAGGTAGTCATAAGTCAAAGGTAGTTATAGAAACAACCTAATCACATAGTAAACATCAGTGCATACAATTTACATATGATCAATTCCAACTAGAATCGTCTGAGTATAAATATTTGACAATCTGTGATGATATAATAGTGCAGTGTTGATATGTGACAATATAAGTGCAACCAGCAACACAGATAATTAGTAATATCCGCAAAAATGCAGATTATGTCATAACTTTGACTCTTATATGATACCATCATACCTTATATAGTTTAAGGACAAAATCACAGAGCGAAGTGCAACTGGGCTAAAAATGGATCATAATTCCCTTGAGGCTTCACGATCACGGCATCTGCCAAGAAACCACATAACTCACTTCCTGGTTGGTGGCTCGGTCATGTGTCTGTGAAGGCCAATGGGTAGTGAGCATCCTGAGTACTATGACAACACATCGTGTACAGTCACCATCATCCATGGAGTATTGCACAGACCAATCAGGATGGGGAAACAAATAAACACTTACACTGTAAGTGGTGCGTTGTTCACAGCAGGCAACTACATGCATACACATTACATAAATAGAATGTGTGACTCCAAACTGCTCATGTAGTATACCCGTGGAACTGCAGTTCTGGGAGTTTTTATGTTGGCAAGACCTCAGACGATGCTAGAGTGTGGTTTGCCAACCACAGATCATCAAAAATGCTATAAAAAATAAAAAGAGTAACCAGCCAGTGGTGAGACACTTGTTGGAGGCTGGCCACACAGTGAATGATCTTCGTTTTGTCCTGATCGATCATGTCCCCTCTTTGAAACGTGAAGGTGACTGAAATAAAGTACTTCTGCAAGTAGAAGCAAGTTGGATTTACCGTTTGAACACCCTACAGCCTAATGGACTGAATACCGTTATTGACTGGCACTGCTTCTTATAGATGTTGTGCCTTTACTGTTTATGTCAATGGACGTCTATGATCCATGTATGGTTCCCATTGTATAATTAATCCTAGTTCAGGGACTTGGGATAATTGGGGCTGGTAGTTGGTTCCCTGTTTTGACCTAGGAGCCTGTATACAGTTCGCCTATAGGTAGTTTAGCATAAACACTTTTGGCTAGATTTAGAGTTTGGCGTTAGCCGTCAAAAGCAGCGTTAAGGGGTCCTAACGCTGCTTTTTACCACCCGCTGGTATTTAGAGTCAGCCAGGAAAGGGTCTAACACTCACTTCCATATCGCGACTCCAGGCTACCGCAGATCCCCTTACGCCAATTGCGTATCCTATCTTTTCTATGGGATCTGCCTAACGCCGGTATTTGGAGTCTTGGAAGAAGTGAGTGGTAGACCCTCTACCGACAAGACTCCTACCGACAAAAAAAATCAGTAGTTAAGAGCTTTATGTGCTAACGCGGGAATATAAAGCTCTTAACTACTGTGCTATAAAGTACGCTAACACCCATAAACTACCTATGTACCCCTATTATATTATTAACCCCTAATCTGCCCCCCCCCCAACGTCGCCGCTACCTAACTACACTTATTAACCCCTAATCTGCCGACCGAAATCGCCGCCACTATAAACGGAACAGCCAATAGAATGCGCAAAAAGCCCTTTTAAGGGCTGGTAAAATAGCTGATTACTTTTGTAGTTTAGAATAGGGTAGGGCATTTTTTTATTTTGGGGGGATTTTTTATTTTATTAGGGGGCTTAGCTTAGGTGTAATTAGTTTAAACTTCTTGTAATTTTTTTATTTTCTGTAATTTAGTGTTTTTTTTTTTGTATTATAGAATAGTTTATTTTAGTTTATTTTAGTTTAGCTAATTGTAGGTAATTTATTTAATTAATTTAATGATAGTGTAGTGTTAGGTGTATTTGTAACTTAGGTTAGGATTTATTTTACAGGTAATTTTGTAGTTATTTTAACTAGGTAGCTATTAAATAGTTATTAACTATTTAATAGCTATTGTACCTAGTTAAAATAAATACAAAGTTGCCTGTAAAATAAATATAAACCCTAAAATAGCTACAATGTAATTATTAGTTATATTGTAGCTATATTAGGGTTTATTTTATAGGTAAGTATTTAGTTTTAAATAGGAATAATTTATTTAATTTTAGGAATGTTATTTAGTTTAATTTAAATTATATTTAACTTAGGGGGGTGTTAGGGTTAGGGTTAGAGTTAGGTTTAGGGGTTAATTACTTTATTATAGTAGCATCGATGTTGCGGGCGGGAGATTAGGGGTTAATAATTGTAGGTAGGTGGCAGCGATGTTAGGGAGGGCAGATTAGGGGTTAATACTATTTATTATAGTGTTTGCGAGGCGGGAGTGCGGCGGTTTAGGGGTTAATACATTTATTATAGTGGCGGTGAGGTCCGGTCGGCAGATTAGGGGTTAATAAGTGTAGTTAGGTAGCGGCGACGTTGGGGGGGGACAGATTAGGGGTTAATAAATATAATATAGGTGTCGGCAGTGTTAGGGGCAGCAGATTAGGGGTTCATAGCTATAATGTAGGTGGCTGTGGGGTCCGGAGCGGCAGATTAGGGGTTAATAGTATAATGCAGGTGTCAGCGATAGCGGGGCGGCAGATTAGGGGTTAATAAGTGTAAGGTTAGGGGTGTTTAGACTCAGGGTTCATGTTAGGGTGTTAGGTGCAGACTTAGAAAGTGTTTCCCCATTGTTTCCTATGGGGATATCGTGCACGAGCATGTTTTGCCAGCTTACCGCTACTGTAAGCAATGCTGGTATTGAGGGTTGAAGTGGAGCTAAATTATGCTCAACGCTCCCTTTTCTGAGCCTAACGCAGCCACTCAGACAACTCTCAATACCAGCGTTGTTTAAAGGGTGCGCTGGGAAAAAAAGCAGCGTTAGCTACGCTGGTCTTTACCGACAAAACTCTAAATCTAGGCGTTTGTTCACTGATTTTGAGGGTAATTGAGTTCACCATCTAACCAGTACTGGTTGCTATATTGGAGCCCTGACTAATAATTGTTTATTCTCTTTTAAGTTAGGTACTTTGGTACTATTGGTAACCCTCTTGTTGTATGGGTGATTTATCTTTTTTTACATGAGGGATTTATCTTGTATTGTAGTATATGGGCTTGGTGCTATCGGTACTCCCAGTTGGCACATCTCTGTCTTGCCATAGGTGCGTACGCACAGTTTGCCTAGAGGCAGTTTGATTAACCCATTTTTTAACATAGTTGCGGGTTCATATCCCTAGGGTAGAGTCCTGACTTCTAATTGCTTGTAATTGCTTATCCTCCCCTATGATAGGGCCCTTTGAACTGTCACTAATTTTGTACATTTCATATCCAGCTGTTATCTCCGTTTTTCTAACTCTAGACTTATCTTTTTCCCTAACTCTATACTTGTCATTACTTGTGTTGTACAGCAGTTTGGAGTCACAAATTCTATTTATGTAATGTGTATGCATGTGAACAACGGATCGCTTACAGTGTGTTTATTTGTTTCCCCATCCTAATTGGTCTGTGCAATACTCCATGGATGACGGTGACTGTACACGATGCGTTGCCATAGTACTCAGGATGCTCGCTACCCATTGGCCTTCACTGACACGTGACCGCGACACCAACCTGGAAATGAGTTGTGTGGTTTCTTGCCGCGGCTGTGATCATGAAGCCTCAGGGGAACTACGATCCATTTTTGGCCCAGTTGCACTTCGCTCTGTGATTTTGTCCTTAAACTATATAAGGCATATCATGGTAACATATAAGAGTCAAAGTTATGACATAATCTGCATTTTTGCAGATATTACTCTGTGTGTCCACACTAATTATCTATTTTGCTGGTTGCACTTATATTGTCACATATCAACTCTGCACTATTATATCATCATAGATTGTCGAATATTTATACTCAGACGATTGTAGTTGGAATTGATCATATGTAAATTGTATGCACTGATATTTACTATGTGATTAGTTTGTCTCCATAACTACCTTTTGGCGTTTTTTGGTCCTTATTGGGGGTGGGGTTTGCTTGTTTGTAGCTATATATTGGTTAAGATTTGTACACACTGTGTCTAAGGAAGGGGATACTTTTTCCCAGAAACATAACTTTTCACAGTAAAAGATTTTGAAAAGACCAGAGAGTGCAAGTTTTGTTTGTTACATTTGTATCTTCACTAGCACCCTGGCAGCTGCTGGACTGAGTGAGAGTGCTCTTCTTTGCTCAGTATATATATATATATATATATATATATATATATATATACCTATACCTGTATAACTATTCCTATAGATATATAGGTACAGATATCTATTTTACATTAACATTATCACATATATATATATATATATATACATATATATATATATATATATATATATACATATATATATATGTAATTACATACTTGTCTATGTAAAGAACATTGGAATGTGAAACATGTGTAACATGCATTGAGGTTCATGATCTAGGCCTAACACAGTGATGGGTTAGAGCACATGAGGAATTGCTAACTTCAATGAGCATTATTGAAATACAACCCCAATTTCGAAAATTTGGGACCATATGGAAAATGCAAAAAAAAACAAACAAAAAGAATCATTTGAAAATTCATTTCACCATGTACTTTATTGAAAACACATGAACACATTATTTGATGTTTTACTTTGTGAATTTAATGTATTTCTGAAAATATACACTAATTTCAAAACTGATGACTGGAACACGTTCCAAAAAAGTTGAAATAAGAAGGTGAGGCAATCATGTAATTATAATATATAAGGAGTCTCCAAAAAAGGCCTATTTCTTCAAGAGTAAGGATGGGTCAAGGCTCGCCATTCTGCCAACAAATGCCTCAGCGAATAATCCAACACTTTGAGAACAACATTCCCCAACGACAAAGTGGTAGGATTTGGGGCAGTTCACCTAGAGTGCACAATATAATTAAAAGATTCAAGGAATTTGGTCAAATCTCGGTGCATAAAGGGCAAGGCTGAAACCACTTCTGAATGTGCATGATCTCCCTCAGACTTCACTATCACAAAAACCATCATGAGTCTGTAATGGATATCCTGACATAGGCTTGGGAATACTTTGATAAACCTTTGTCAGTCAACACCAATCGTTGCTGCACCCACAGATGCAAGTTAAGGCTTTACTATGCAAAGCAGAAGCCAAAAATCAGCACTGTCCAAAAGGGCTGCCGACTTTTCTGGGCTCGTTCTCATCTGAGATGGACAGTAGCACAGTGAAATTGTGTTTTATGTTCCGACGAGTCAACATTTCAAATAGTTTTTGGAAAAAACAGCTGTTGTGTTCTCCGGGCCAAAGAGGAAAAGGACCATCCAAGCTGTTATTGGTGTCAGGTCCAAAAGCCAGCGTCTGTCATGATATGGGGGTGTGTCAGTGCCCATGGCATGGGTAACTTGCACATCTGTGAGGGCACCATTAATGCAGAAAAATATATAAACATTTTGGAGCAACATATGCTGCCATCCAGACAACGTCTTTTCCAGGGACATCCCTACATTTTCCAGCATGACAACGCCAAATCACATTATGCCCTGATTAAAAGTGCATGGTTGGGGGCGGAGTGGTCATGAAATGAGAGAGCTCTGCAGACCTAACTTCGTTTTTTTATTTACACCCAATCTATACATTTTTATTTTTTATCCCCTCTCTCCCTAACTCTACAGAGACCTTTTTATTCTACTAATAAGGAGTGAATTTTACTTTTGAAGAGCCGTTCTGCTGGTTTGTAGATCACAATTTCTACTGCGCCACAACCCACAGCAGCACTAATAGGGACTTCCGGCTCAGCGTTACCTGGCAGACACCGCAAGCTGAACTAGACAGAGCTTAGACAGCAAACTCCTTCGGCTGTCTCCTCTGCTAGCGGACACCAACCCGGTCACTTATGCAATACCAGCCTACCTACTCAATACTTGGTTTTACTTACCTGTTTTACTTGTTTTAATGTATGCTCTTGATAAAGACGTGTAATACGTTGAAACGCGTTGAGCAAATAAAACCTTTTATCCTTTGTTGAAAGATTGTCAAGATCTTGTTTTGCTGTGCTGAGCTGGAATCTCCTTATTTATGGAGTAAGTTACTACATTTTTTTCAATTACACACTGGATACTTTTGTCATTTGGGTCTCTATTAATTTATAGTCCACTTTTGGATAAACCTGAAAATTCAGTATTTGACTCCAGGAACCTGTGGACTCTTGCCATCTGACGCTACTTTCCCTTTCAGCTGTAAAGATTCATCTTATGGAGTGAGTATACTGCACCCATATTAATTGGCTTCAATATATGCATCAAGCCTTTTTTCTCTTTAGTTACTAGAGAAAATCACTCAATAGACCAGCGCCATCTACTACCACTATCTACCTCTGAAACCCCATAGGAAACTTCAAGAGAGAGCAGGGTTTCCTGATCTTACCGGAAAGCGACCTACTCACTGCCACTAACTGGACAGTGCTGATACACTCACCGGTAGTCTGCATGACTACAGCCCGCTCATATCAACCGGTCTTCACTCCAGAGCTCCTCCACAGTGACAGGCTCTCAACTCTCTGCTTACCGGAACCCTCATTTCACCGCTACTGATTGGGAAAGCACCGGAGACAGACGGCACACAGATCCACAGGGTAAGCAGGCTCTATACAGTACTGCAAGGTGGTAGGAATAATTTAAGCTGCCCAAATCACGTGGACTAAACTAAGAATATCTGAGGCACTTCTCCTACATGCCATTCTCTATAAGCATGAGGAGATCGTCAGTGAAACATAAGCCTTATCTGAGCCAGCTGCAGTAAGACCTCACTCTCTATATATTCAGCTGACATTCTGCACTTGTTTGTCCCATGCCCCTATTGTCTGCCACATAAACGGAGCATACTTCCAGCAAACCCTTCACATGAGTATCTACCCCACATACTATTGTGGTACTCATTTCTACTGTATATCTCCCCATCTCACTGCAACCTTCACTGAGGCTGCAAATAATTGATGTGTCTACTTCAATATATGCCTAAGATTAAGAACTCTAAATCCCATCTGCTGTAGCCTTGGTTTGTGATATTGCTTTTCAAAGACTTACTCCCTCTACCTCCACTTAGCGCAGTCCATTCCAATAACCCGGATATACCGATTCACAGACAACCTGCATTGCAACCCTCCCTGGTTTGATTCCTTTTTAGTTACTCGAGATTTTTCCTTCCTGTTCTATACAACACCTCATCAATACTTCTTTTTACCTCTTGAGTCTCTACTGTGCAACTAACTACTGCAGCACCCATTCGCCCTCTCTCCCCTCCCTTTCCCGTCGGCCCACTGTGCCCAAAGGTCATACCCCATTTCCCTACTCGTTTGGAAGAGAGCAATCCCTGGGGGAGAGAGACGCTATATCTGGAAACATCAGTCAGAATAATATTGGTTAAAACTGAGCGTCTGAGAAGTGAGCACAACTTAGAAGCTGAGAGAGACTTCCCTCTGGTCACACAATAAATTCCTAACTAGTGGGCTGTTACCCCATGCTGGGCTAGGTGCCATTATCTGGGGGGTGCCTGACAAATTTTCCTTGCTCCACACCTCAACACCACAGTCAATTCTGAAACATCTTCGAGAAAGTTCCCGATTTCTCTAATCCATCATGAGTAAGATGGCCCACTCGCAGAGAAAGAAACAGAAACACAGAGACATACCGAAACGGACACTTTCGGATCATTTCCCAAATAAGAACTCATTTGAACAGGATCTTTCTGATGAGATTCAATCGCCTCAACCAAAGGGCCTTCTCGGTCTCTCTCCCATTCTACAGAAAGAGTTTCTCATACCTCCTCGTCTATCCTTGAATCCATCAAGGATCTTTCAAACAAAATGGACTCACATTACACATCCCTGAAGCAAGAACTTAAATCATCTGTCTCTGAGCTGAAGAGAGATATCTCCCTACTAGGGGAAAGAACGGAATCCCTAGAGAAAAATCAAGAAGATTTACATGTCGATCACTCCAACCTTTTAAGCTATACCCAATCATTAGCAGAAATGATATCTAGGTTAGAAACCAAATTGGCAGACCAGGAGGATAGATCACGTCGGAACAACCTCAGGATCAGAGGTATCCCTGAAGAAATTACCCCTACGGATCTACCTAACTACCTCCAGTCCCTCTTCACAGAGCATCTTGGTTCTGTCTCCACCCAGGAGAGCCTTATCGACAGAGCTCATAGAGCCCTTAGACCAAGAAATGCCCCCATGGGGGCAGCAAGAGATGTAATTGTTCGGCTACATTACTTTACATTTAAAGAGAAAGTACTCAGGGCTTCGTTTCAGAACAAGAGCCTGAAGGATCCACATCAAGACGTACAGATTTTTCCAGACCTCTCGGCTCACACTCTATCTCGGAGAAGACTCTTTCACCAAGTTACCCAATGCCTTCGTAATAATAACATCAAATATAGATGGGGTTTCCCTTTTCGTTTGTTCTTTCAATTCAATGACTCCTCATATACCATCACGACTCTTGAACAAGTTTTCCAGACCCTACAGTCCCTGAAACTTCTCCCGCCCGACAATCAACCATCTACTCCTCAGGAACATCCAAAGAAACTCAATGCCACGGCCGCCGCCTGGCGGCCCTCACACCAAGCCCTTAGCTTTCAGTCTTCAAGAGAAGCCCCCTCACTAACACCATCCTCCAAAAGATCTCAGTTGTAAGAAGAATGGCCTAACGGCCAACACACTGCACTTTTCGACTGCTAAATAACACAAGACTCACAACCTTTGGACTACCCTCTCTTCCACTATTGTATTCACGTTTTGTTTTTTTGTCCTTTTTTGCTTGCGACACCTCATGGGTGTCAGTGTTGTTTAACTTCTCAGGACTCTCCACTATCGGTGTCTGAAGAAAGATGGATGGGTAATGTAAAGTTTTCTTACTGTCTCAAGGGACTAACTGCTTAACTTTGGAATTTAATTGTTTTTTTTTGTTTTTTTCTATATTATTATTGTTTACACTGTATACCTTTAGACATTCAATTTTTCTAGTCTGCAATAATCCTAATTGAAACATGTTTACATGCCTTGAATTGTTACCTAGCCTTTGAAATGTGATAACACATAGCCCAGATGTCTGCTTAGTCCCGACCAGCTCAAACCCCTAGAACATACTTTAGGTATCTCCTATATGATAATTTATCTATGCTTGGCAACCTATTTATCTCATATGCCTTATTTTATACCTAAACAGAGTACTCTCCCTCTCCATATTGAGAGGTAAGTGTATATATATGTTTAATAGAAATTGCCTTAACCCATAATTGTTCAGCTGGCCCTGGTCACTATTTCACATGGAAGACACTTATAGTGGTACCATGGGGTCACCTTTGGGTGATGGAGTTCACTTATATATTACCCTCAGAACCCTTACTCCCTTCTCCCCTAACCTCATTTTTTTTTTAAGCTCCCTATCATGCCATTTAGGTTGAATCTCACAAGTCAATATCTGCCTATCCTACTGGAGCTAATTATTAGAGTCACCTTACACATGGGACCAACCCATATAAGTCAGAGTTATTCATGTAATTTATCCTCAACCTAGGTACCACTCTATACGTTTTTTCACTCACAGACTAGAAATACTTAGACCTATGTAAATCGGTTTCCTCCACATGTCTTTGTGTATACAGGTTATTGTTATGCTCTGAAAGTTATATTTGCAATGTTTGAAAAGTTACTTATGTTTCTGTTAATACATTTATTCAGTGTATGATGAACCAATCTATTATCCTGTCCCTGATAACCTTAGAGTTCTATCTCTTCTTCTTTACTCTCTTTTTTGACCTTAATTTAATAGGTGAGACGAGGCCCACGTCCAGGCACCCCCCCCCCTGTTGGTTATACACTCCATTCTAACTTTACCCTCCCTCAACTCAGATCAACTAATAATAGTCTCCTACGAGACTCTGCCCTCCAGATTTACTGTGATAGTCACAATAGCCCTTACTTTACAGATTTTACTCCTAACTTTACTCCTTTCCTTTCATTCTTTCTCTCTATCTATTTTCCTTTTTGGTTTTGATTGCTTTTTCCATACCTCCTTTTTCTCCTTTACCTTCCCTCCCCTTTTTTTTTCTTTTTTCTCTCAGGTCTGCACCTATATATATATATGTATACCACGATATCCTCTAACTAACAGTCCACATTCTAAGCAACTCTAACCCCCCATTACCCCCCTTATAACTCCCCATTCCCCCCAAATTTGAGCGGCTTTTGCCCACTGCATCCCCCTCCCATAACTCATTCAGTGGGCTTTACAGGTCTAAGAATAGTAATCTTCTATCCTAATTCTCTCATAGTTTTCTTTAATAGGACTTGGGGGAATACTGACTAATACCCACAATGTCAGAATTAAAGTTTTTGACCCTTAATACCCAAGGACTCAACTCTCCGACCAAACATAGTTTACTGCTTACCATGTTATCACGCAATAAAATTGACGTAGCTTTTATTCAAGAGACACATTGGCTCGTTAACACAAGTTTCATACACTCATATAGAAAATTCCCCACTGTAATTACAGCTTCATTTAACTCCAAATCTAGGGGAGTAGCTACACTGATCAGTTCCTCAACCCAATACGAGCCCATTTACATTGAAAAAGACCCGCAAGCACGCTTTATAATTTTAATCTGCAAACTCAACTCCAAAATATTTACATTGGTAAATATCTATGCACCCAATTCAGGCCAAATTAGATTTCTTAGGTGTCTGTTGGAGTCAGTGTCGGCCGTGACCCAGGGAGAACTGGTTTGGGGAGGAGACTTTAATCTCATCTGGAACCCCCTGATAGACAGAACAGGTCCTCCGATCTCCACATCCGAGAGGACATTGCACCCTCTGTCTGCTTCATTTCAAGCCCTAATTAAACAGTATAATCTTTACGACGTGTGGAGAGCGGTTCACCCGAATAGTCGAGAACATACTTTCTATTCAGCTCCCCATAAATCCCACACCCGGATTGATCTCTTCTTTCTGAGCGCTCACCTCTTAGACTCAGTCTCAAACGCAACAATTTCGGTAGTCTCGTGGTCAGACCACGATTCCCTGATAATTGTTTTAGGTAACCCTCCCTCGCGCACAATGGGCATCACATGGTGTCTCAAAAACTTTCTGGTCACAACCCCGCAGATTAAGGTGGAGACTTTAACTGTCATTACTAATTTCTTAAACGAAAACCGTTCTCCTCTTGTGTCGGAAGAAGTACTATGGGCTACCCTTAAAGCATATCTCAGAGGCTTCTTTATAGACAAGGCCTCACAAATTCAGAAGGCACAAGGAGCTTCGCTAGCTTCCCTCAACTGCCAACTTAGAACTTTAAAACTCGAACTATCTAACCTCTACTCGACTATTACTAATGCACGAATCTCAGAAATCACAAAACAGATAAATATGTTGGAAGTCAATAAAACTCAGTATATGCTAGAAAGACTTAAACAAGTCTACTATCATAATAGTAATAAATCCTCTACATTGCTTGCCAGGAAACTTAGGAATCGAATGGCACAAGCTAAAACCGCGACTATAAATACCAGCAGCGGATGTGTTACATCCCCGTCTGCTATAGGTGAGACCTTCCAACGTTTTTACTGTCAATTATATAACCTTAACTCTTCTGACCCCTCGAAAAACCTCGACCCAGAAGATATTTGTAGATATCTCAGCTCCCTAAATCTCCCCCAACTAGACCGAAAGGAGACTACTGCCTTGACCTCCCCCATCTCCCTTGATGAAGTTACCTTGGCCATTAGGGATCTTCAAACTGCGAAATCTCCGGGACCAGATGGCTTTACAAGCCAATTCTATAAATAGCCAAGAAAGAGAAAGTATACACTTCTAGCACTCCTAGGTCTTATAAATAAATTGAATCTAACTGGATGATACAAATTATTCCCTAAGGAATAAGTGGAAGGGGAGAAAACAGATTTCAAATTAAAATATAACTTTTATTGGGTTACGTTAAAAATAGGAATACACTTAAAATCACACTTAAGCACCGATTTTCCTGATGTCAGCAAACAAGTACAAGTAAAGGTTATTGCTCCTAGTACTTTAGTGTTAAATGTGGGCTGGAGTAAGGGCTGCTATATACTTGTATCTGGGGATCTGATACACCAAATTATTTGTGTCCAAAGTTACTAATTCTTATGTGAGAATTAAGTATATAATGTATTCTTATGTCTCCATAGTAATATATCTTAGCGAAGCTTGGTTTGAATTAAATAATGGGTATATAATTTTTAATATTTCTGCTTGTTACCAGATGATATTAAATATACCCAATTTATTATTTTGATTCTGAATAAAATCTCTTAACTCCGCTTTTTAGTATTAGCAGTTGCCTACCTAAGGATTCAAGAGTAGGCTGTTCCCTCCACAGTATCAAAAGCTAACCTTCATAAATGCTTTTAAATTGTATCTGAATAATTGAGCTGCATTATAATACAATTTTATCTTTATTGAGACAATGTATAATGTTGTTGTACTGAATAGACTTATGTGTATTTGGTTTCTCTGCGGTTGTAAATGACGACCGTTGCTGTTTGCTGTGCTTAAACTTTAATTTCAAACATTATGTTATTTAGTCTCTGCACTTGAGCTGTATGTGCTTAATTATTCCGCAGATACCTTAGTTAAGTGGTGGACAGTATCACTGTTTTTGCTTACCAGAAACTACAGTTATTAAAAAAGTGCCCTAAATTGTTATATGTTGTTTTTGAGCGTAGTTGGATTCAGTTTGCTATTGCTCATAATATATATATTTTTGAAACTGGTTGTTTGGTCCAGTAAGTGGCGTGTGCTAAAGCTGTAGTTCAGGATATGCCTGAGTGGTATGTTACACGACTTGTGAATCATACATAGTTTGTATATTATGAACGAACTTTGGTAAAATTTGTCTGCTCACAGTTTCTTTAATACCAAAAATAGCTCTCTGTGATGCGACAGTTAAATAATCTTATATGTCGCAACAATGGAGCTTATCTGATCCTATCATCACAGAATTAATTGAGTACCTATTTGGATAACTCACAATGTACTGGTGATTAAATAGTGTAGTTTCTTAGTATAATGAAACGTATCTGTTCTCAGTGGCAACAGAGTTTAAGCAGATAGACGTACAAAAATTCCGCTTGTGTTGTGAGTCTATAGAGTTATAACCTAATGTTCGTATCAGTTTCCACAATTACAGCAAATTATACTGGTCTGTGTACATTCCACCTTGCATACAAACAGGATTGCCCCAGAATGGCTTTATGCACTGCTCTGTTGTATAAGCCGTATTAACGGCGGAAATTATGCATACGTGATCAAGCTGCACTTAGTCATTTAACCCAAAGCTAATATGATAGCGCTCTGAATATATTTTGTGCACCTTGGTTTTGTAAAATAGAGCTATCTTACAACAAACGGTATCGTGGATGTATACCCAATGCAACTCGAAGTGAGTTTTAATTATTAGGAAGTAGCGCCAAACAAAGTTCTATTATTCAGTCTTTGTGTATTTTGCATATTAAAGTTAGCTAATACAGGAGGGATAGTACTTGCAATAATATTCGGTACCAGCACCATATATTTAACACATGGTTAAATCTGAGCGTTCATTATTAAGTGAAACCGTGGCTGACTACAGTAATTTGCGGTAGCTTAAGGCTGTCTAAAAACACAGGAGCTCCTAGGACTCCTCACCATTGCCCTATCGTCCCTAACATGTTTCGCAACTAAACGTTGCTTTTTCAAAGGTGAACGCGCCGCAATATTCGCGGCTTTTTAAGGCCGTTGGAAACACGCCCCCAATAGGCGTGTATTGTAATTCAGACCAATGATATGAGATAAGCTAATGATTGACATGTAGAGACGCATCTGAATACTACTGTTAGAGCGGTTTATTTGATTCTAATTGCGAGCTTATTCTTGAATTCTTTCCCAAACCTGATAATAGATAATGATGCAACTATGGTATAGAAAAAGTAATTAATCTGTTCGAAATAGTTTTTATTTTCCAAATGTGTTAACAGAGGTGGCTGATATTATATTAACCACAGTTACTCTGTGCAAAAGTTTGTATCATTATGACATACTATTTTCTTATTCTGAGGTGTTATTGTTTTATCATATTGATAGGTCTGATAACAGTAAAATCAGAACTATGCCTGGGATTGTGATCTGTGTGAAACCAAATATATAATATGGGGATGAATATAATGTGAACTAACGTGTTAAATCGTGATTACAAACATTGGAAGGACAAATAATAAATGAAAAGGATTCATCAATAAAATACAGGAATAGATCAAGGAAGGGGAGGGGAAGTGTTTAAATTATAACATCAGCCTAACTGGAATTGCTGTGTACTTATATTGTGAACAGGGGGGATTTTTAGACCCCTGAGGAGTGCAATCTCGTGTGTAGTTTTAGTCTTATAGAAGAAATATGAAAAAGGAATTTATTAACATAATATAGGTGCGTGAATAAACCATTAATAAAAAATCACGTTCAGTGGTGTTGAAGTGAGTGCACTATCACTTATCTAGTGACTTAGTGTATAAGTGTGTTTAAGTGTAACGTTGACGAATTAAGGTTTCTATGATTTGCTGTCTACCTTACATAGACAATCTGATTTTACAAGAAAGGAGTAAAATTATTTACTTCATTTAATCCATACGGTTGGACTGAATTCAAAAGAAAGATCCATTTGCTCTCCGCTCTGAGTAGGACGTTCTCTACATTACCACCTCTTATGCCCAAATGTATTTTCTGGATCCCAAAGCATTTTAGATCCGACTGTTTGGAATTGTGTCTTTTCAAGAAATGTCTAGCTACAGATGTCAAATTTTTCCCTTCTTGCAGATCTTTAGTTGCATTTTTTATATTCCTCAGATGTTCTTGGAGTCTTTGTCTTATTTTTCTTGTCGTCATACCAACGTATACCAGATTACATTTGCATTGTAAAACGTATATGACTCCTTCTGTATGGCAATTGATGTAGGATTCAATTTTATGGATTTTCCCAAAGTGGTCAGTGATTTCTTGTTTATTGACCATGAAGCTGCAAGTGCTGCATGTTCCGCATTTAAATGATCCTTTCTTAAAGGCTCCCAAAGTTCTTGGTCCCTGTAAGTGGCTGGCGCTGATAAGATCCTTTAGATTGCAAGTTCTTCTGAAACCAGTTTGTACTTTATCTCCTACGATTTTGGAGATTACAGGATCAGAGGTTAGGATGTGCCAATTATTTTGCATAATATTAAGAACTTGAGAGCTTTTGGGGTTGTAGGTGGAGATAAATCTCACTTGTTCCTGTTTTGATTTAATTTTCGTTTTCACCAGTTCATGTCTCATGGTATTTTTAGCTCTAAATTCTGCTTTTTTTATTGTTCTTTTGCTATAACCTCTTGAAATTAGTCTCTCCGTTAGTTCTTTTGCTCTTATTTTGTAATTCTCTTCTGTGGAGCAATTGCGTCTCATCCTGAGGAATTCTCCTGTGGGGAGCGCTTTTACTGTGTTGGGGGCATGAGCACTTGTACTAAAAAGTAGACTGTTAGTAGCAGTTTTCTTACGATGGACATCTGTTTCCAATGTGCCTGTTATTGTTTTTGTAATTTTTAAATCCAGAAAGTCTATGCTTTCTTGACTTGCTTCATAGGTCAATTTGATGTTTAGTGTGTTGGTGTTCAGTTTGGCCATGAATTGGTCCAATTCTGCACGAGTGCCTTCCCATAGGAAGAGCACATCGTCTATGTATCTCATCCATAACGGTATTTTATTTAAATCCTCAGTATTGTCATCTGAGAACACATGTTTTTGCTCCCACCAGCCAAGAAAGAGATTAGCATAGGTGGGGGCACAGGCGGTGCCCATTGCCGTGCCTCTGGTTTGAAGGTAAAAGCCATTATCAAAAGTAAAGAAATTGTGTGTCAAAATGAATTTTAGCAGTTGTAGAATAAAACTGTCATGAGCTGGGTCTTCCTCAGATCCCATAGAGAGAAACCACTGTACAGCTTCTATACCAAGATTGTGATTTATACAGGTATATAGTGATTCAACATCAGCTGTAACTAACCAAGTAGATGGTAAAAGGTGTACATTTTCTAGCTGAACCAAGACATCAGTGGTGTCTTGTACATAAGATGACAATTGACGAAGATAATTCCTGAGTCTGAAGTCAATGTATCTGCTCGCTTTTTCCGTAAGGCTGTTAATGCCAGATACAATTGGCCGTCCAGGGGGTTGTTGTTGGTTTTTGTGAATTTTAGGAATTAGGTAGAAAGTTGCTACTGTTGGTTCCTTCACTTTGAGATATTGGTATTCTTTGTTTGTGAGTAGATTATCAAATTTAGCCATTTCTATGATATTCATATATTCAAGGAGAAATGTTTTGTTTGGATTAAAGCTTAACTTTTTATAGCACGATGTGTCCCTGAGTTGTTTGTCTGTTTCTTTTTTGTACATGTCAATGGGCCACAGAACTATATTTCCCCCCTTGTCTGAATTTCGGATGATGACATCATCCCAGTTTCTCATGTCATTTAATGCCTTTTGTTCCTGAGTTGTCAAGTTTTTTTCAGTTAGTTTGTCTGATAGCTGCAGTATTTCATTACAAACTACATCAGTGAACACCTGTAGTTGAGGGCATTGATTTATCTTCGGCATAAAGGATGACTTGTTAATTATCTTATCTCGCCATTTTCTTTCTGTCAAGGAATCAGCTGATTGATCTTGTCCAGGAGTGTTCTCTGTCAATAGATTTTCTAGTATTTCTAAAGTTTCTCTCTCATCTTCTGTCCAGCATTGTGTTGAAATTGGTTCTGTAGGTTCTGACTGAGTATTATTTCTACTGTAGATTCTTTTTAATGCTATTTTTCGAACAAATAGGTGTATATCTTTAATTAATTCGAATTTATCAAGTTTTGGTGTAGGGCAGAATGACATGCCTTTGGATAAAACTTGGGTATGCGCTTCCGATAGAAGTTTTTGTGATAAGTTTATAATTCTCAGTGAGTCAGTTTGATTTGGGAGAAGGGGCTGGGAGCCCTTTGATAGGGTTTCCAGTTTTTCTTGTTGGTTCTGTTCAATGTTTGACTTTTGTTTTGTCTTTTTGGTTTTCCCCCTGCCTCTTCTGGTGTGTCTCCGCTCGAAGAGGCTCCTGCCCCTAAAAAATCTTTCCTTTTTCCTCTTGTTATTCTTATATTTCTCTCCAAATTGGGTGTTTGAGGTTCCACATCTGATTCTAAGGTTTCAGATTCTTCTCCCTCTGTGTCTGAGACGTCACTTTGAACCAAGTTTACCCTAGATTGTCGCCCTTTGTTGGTATTGGTTCTAATTTTCCATTTATACACCTTTTGATTTGCATAGTCTGTTTTATCCCTGCTTAGTTTACCTTGTTTTGTACAGTGGTTTCTCTCTATGGGATCTGAGGAAGACCCAGCTCATGACAGTTTTATTCTACAACTGCTAAAATTCATTTTGACACACAATTTCTTTACTTTTGATAATGGCTTTTACCTTCAAACCAGAGGCACGGCAATGGGCACCGCCTGTGCCCCCACCTATGCTAATCTCTTTCTTGGCTGGTGGGAGCAAAAACATGTGTTCTCAGATGACAATACTGAGGATTTAAATAAAATACCGTTATGGATGAGATACATAGACAATGTGCTCTTCCTATGGGAAGGCACTCGTGCAGAATTGGACCAATTCATGGCCAAACTGAACACCAACACACTAAACATCAAATTGACCTATGAAGCAAGTCAAGAAAGCATAGACTTTCTGGATTTAAAAATTACAAAAACAATAACAGGCACATTGGAAACAAATGTCCATCGTAAGAAAACTGCTACTAACAGTCTACTTTTTAGTACAAGTGCTCATGCCCCCAACACAGTAAAAGCGCTCCCCACAGGAGAATTCCTCAGGATGAGACGCAATTGCTCCACAGAAGAGAATTACAAAATAAGAGCAAAAGAACTAACGGAGAGACTAATTTCAAGAGGTTATAGCAAAAGAACAATAAAAAAAGCAGAATTTAGAGCTAAAAATACCATGAGACATAAACTGCTGAAAACGAAAATTAAATCAAAACAGGAACAAGTGAGATTTATCTCCACCTACAACCCCAAAAGCTCTCAAGTTCTTAATATTATGCAAAATAATTGGCACATCCTAACCTCTGATCCTGTAATCTCCAAAATCGTAGGAGAAAAAGTACAAACTGGTTTCAGAAGAACTCGCAATCTAAAGGATCTTATCAGCGCCAGCCACTTACAGGGACCAAGAACTTTGGGAGCCTTTAAGAAAGGATCATTTAAATGCGGAACATGCAGCACTTGCAGCTTCATGGTCAATAAACAAGAAATCACTGACCACTTTGGGAAAATCCATAAAATTGAATCCTACATCAATTGCCATACAGAAGGAGTCATATACGTTTTACAATGCAAATGTAATCTGGTATACGTTGGTATGACGACAAGAAAAATAAGACAAAGACTCCAAGAACATCTGAGGAATATAAAAAATGCAACTAAAGATCTGCAAGAAGGGAAAAATTTGACATCTGTAGCTAGACATTTCTTGAAAAGACACAATTCCAAACAGTCGGATCTAAAATGCTTTGGGATCCAGAAAATACATTTGGGCATAAGAGGTGGTAATGTAGAGAACGTCCTACTCAGAGCGGAGAGCAAATGGATCTTTCTTTTGAATTCAGTCCAACCGTATGGATTAAATGAAGTAAATAATTTTACTCCTTTCTTGTAAAATCAGATTGTCTATGTAAGGTAGACAGCAAATCATAGAAACCTTAATTCGTCAACGTTACACTTAAACACACTTATACACTAAGTCACTAGATAAGTGATAGTGCACTCACTTCAACACCACTGAACGTGATTTTTTATTAATGGTTTATTCACGCACCTATATTATGTTAATAAATTCCTTTTTCATATTTCTTCTATAAGACTAAAACTACACACGAGATTGCACTCCTCAGGGGTCTAAAAATCCCCCCTGTTCACAATATAAGTACACAGCAATTCCAGTTAGGCTGATGTTATAATTTAAACACTTCCCCTCCCCTTCCTTGATCTATTCCTGTATTTTATTGATGAATCCTTTTCATTTATTATTTGTCCTTCCAATGTTTGTAATCACGATTTAACACGTTAGTTCACATTATATTCATCCCCATATTATATATTTGGTTTCACACAGATCACAATCCCAGGCATAGTTCTGATTTTACTGTTATCAGACCTATCAATATGATAAAACAATAACACCTCAGAATAAGAAAATAGTATGTCATAATGATACAAACTTTTGCACAGAGTAACTGTGGTTAATATAATATCAGCCACCTCTGTTAACACATTTGGAAAATAAAAACTATTTCGAACAGATTAATTACTTTTTCTATACCACAGTTGCATCATTATCTATTATCAGGTTTGGGAAAGAATTCAAGAATAAGCTCGCAATTAGAATCAAATAAACCGCTCTAACAGTAGTATTCAGATGCGTCTCTACATGTCAATCATTAGCTTATCTCATATCATTGGTCTGAATTACAATACACGCCTATTGGGGGCGTGTTTCCAACGGCCTTAAAAAGCCGCGAATATTGCGGCGCGTTCACCTTTGAAAAAGCAACGTTTAGTTGCGAAACATGTTAGGGACGATAGGGCAATGGTGAGGAGTCCTAGGAGCTCCTGTGTTTTTAGACAGCCTTAAGCTACCGCAAATTACTGTAGTCAGCCACGGTTTCACTTAATAATGAACGCTCAGATTTAACCATGTGTTAAATATATGGTGCTGGTACCGAATATTATTGCAAGTACTATCCCTCCTGTATTAGCTAACTTTAATATGCAAAATACACAAAGACTGAATAATAGAACTTTGTTTGGCGCTACTTCCTAATAATTAAAACTCACTTCGAGTTGCATTGGGTATACATCCACGATACCGTTTGTTGTAAGATAGCTCTATTTTACAAAACCAAGGTGCACAAAATATATTCAGAGCGCTATCATATTAGCTTTGGGTTAAATGACTAAGTGCAGCTTGATCACGTATGCATAATTTCCGCCGTTAATACGGCTTATACAACAGAGCAGTGCATAAAGCTATTCTGGGGCAATCCTGTTTGTATGCAAGGTGGAATGTACACAGACCAGTATATTTTGCTGTAATTGTGGAAACTGATACGAACATTAGGTTATAACTCTATAGACTCACAACACAAGCGGAATTTTTGTACGTCTATCTGCTTAAACTCTGTTGCCACTGAGAACAGATACGTTTCATTATACTAAGAAACTACACTATTTAATCACCAGTACATTGTGAGTTATCCAAATAGGTACTCAATTAATTCTGTGATGATAGGATCAGATAAGCTCCATTGTTGCGACATATAAGATTATTTAACTGTCGCATCACAGAGAGCTATTTTTGGTATTAAAGAAACTGTGAGCAGACAAATTTTACCAAAGTTCGTTCATAATATACAAACTATGTATGATTCACAAGTCGTGTAACATACCACTCAGGCATATCCTGAACTACAGCTTTAGCACACGCCACTTACTGGACCAAACAACCAGTTTCAAAAATATATATATTATGAGCAATAGCAAACTGAATCCAACTACGCTCAAAAACAACATATAACAATTTAGGGCACTTTTTTAATAACTGTAGTTTCTGGTAAGCAAAAACAGTGATACTGTCCACCACTTAACTAAGGTATCTGCGGAATAATTAAGCACATACAGCTCAAGTGCAGAGACTAAATAACATAATGTTTGAAATTAAAGTTTAAGCACAGCAAACAGCAACGGTCGTCATTTACAACCGCAGAGAAACCAAATACACATAAGTCTATTCAGTACAACAACATTATACATTGTCTCAATAAAGATAAAATTGTATTATAATGCAGCTCAATTATTCAGATACAATTTAAAAGCATTTATGAAGGTTAGCTTTTGATACTGTGGAGGGAACAGCCTACTCTTCAATCCTTAGGTAGGCAACTGCTAATACTAAAAAGCGGAGTTAAGAGATTTTATTCAGAATCAAAATAATAAATTGGGTATATTTAATATCATCTGGTAACAAGCAGAAATATTAAAAATTATATACCCATTATTTAATTCAAACCAAGCTTCGCTAAGATATATTACTATGGAGACATAAGAATACATTATATACTTAATTCTCACATAAGAATTAGTAACTTTGGACACAAATAATTTGGTGTATCAGATCCCCAGATACAAGTATATAGCAGCCCTTACTCCAGCCCACATTTAACACTAAAGTACTAGGAGCAATAACCTTTACTTGTACTTGTTTGCTGACATTAGGAAAATCGGTGCTTAAGTGTGATTTTAAGTGTATTCCTATTTTTAACGTAACCCAATAAAAGTTATATTTTAATTTGAAATCTGTTTTCTCCCCTTCCACTTATTCCTTAGGGAATAATTTGTATCATCCAGTTAGATTCAATTTATTTATAAGACCTAGGAGTGCTAGAAGTGTATACTTTCTCTTTCTTGGCTAAATACGGTTTTATACACAGCACCCACATCCTGACAAATTATTGAATAAGTGTAGGAATTAAGGTCTCATACGTTAGTAGTGCCATTGGTTTCTTTTCAAATTTCTACAATTCTATAAATCCTACTCCTTACAGATTTCTCCAATTCTTTGTAGAGTGTTTAATGAAGTTGCCCATAGTGGCAGCTTTAGGAAAGAGTTTCTTGAAGCTTCAATCACTACTATTTTGAAACCAGGCAAGGATCCTCAGGAATGCGGGAGTTACCGACCGATATCTTTGCTCAATATCGACACTAAACTCTATGCAAAGATTCTAGCAAATCGCCTCTCCCGGATCATCCCATCCCTGGTGCACCCAGACCAGGTGGGCTTTATACCCCGAAGGGAAGGTCCGGACGCCACACAACATGTTTTAGATGTATTATTAGAAAGTGCAAGAGGAGATACCCCCACGTTAGCCCTATCGCTAGAAGCTGAGAAAGCCTTCGATAGGGTGAGGTGGGAGTACCTGTGGGAATCCCTACATGCCTTTGGGATCCCAGAGCAATTTATTATGGCAATCCAAGCCCTTTACTGTAATCCGACTGCTAGTGTCAGGGGAATAGGATTTCAATCCAATAACTTTGACATAACAAATGGGACGAGGCAGGGATGCCCTCTCTCCCCACTCCTATTCGCTCTCTCTATCGAACCACTTGCGCAGGCTCTCAGATCAAACTCGGACATTTCTGGTTTTCCGATTGGTACCCGGCAACATACTATCTCTTTATATGCGGATGATGTAACGCTATTGCTTACAGACCTGCATAGGTCACTCCCCGCTGTGTTTAAAATCATATCTAAGTTCAAAGCCCTAAGTTATTATAAACTAAATTTCTCTAAAACCGAGGCGCTACATGTTAACATCACCCCACAGGATCTACTTATTCTACGAGAAAGGTATAAATTTCAATGGTCCCCCCTCTCCCTCAAATTGTTAGGTACCCACCTTGCCCCAAATGTCTCTACGGTCATCTCCAAGAACTTCACGGAATGAATCCCAGACTGGAAAAAACTACTAGATTCCTGGGAATTTCATGAAATCTCATGGACTGGTAGGATCGCAGCCATTAAAATGTCCTTTATTCCAAAGATAACTTATCTCTTTCGCTCTATTCCAATTAATATTCCACGGCCTATTCTTAACAAACTTCAGAGCCTTATTACCAGTTACGTCTGGAAGGGTAAGAAGCCCCGAACATCGAGACAAAGCCTTCAAAGACCTAGTGACAGAGGCGGACTTAGCATGCCGAACATTATTCTCTATTATTAAGCAGCGCGCCTAGTACATGTAATGGAATGGGGCCACAATGACAACCCTGCCTCATGGAGAGAGGTGGAACAGTCCCTTCTCCCCTCAGATTTGGGATTAACAGATCTCCCTTGGGTACCCTCCCATTACTGGAAAAACCTCCTTACCACCCATCTGGTGATTCTAGATACCCTTTGATTCTGGGATCAGGTGAGACACTCGAATCTGATTGCTCCCCATCCCTCCCCAAGCCAAACTGTTGTTAGTATTCTCTTCTGCCTACCTGATACTCATATCGCTAGTTGGACCTCTCTCGGAGTGAGCCGTATAGCTGATCTCTATGAACGCGCAGGAGATATATCCCACTTAGCAATTTGTAATAAATTACAGATCCCGGCCCCATTGAAATTTGAGGCCTTCCGTTTTTGTTCCATAACTAGATCATGGGGGTTCCCCAGAAAGAATATCAGACCTATTACAGCTTGGGAGTAGAGATGGTCACAGCCCCACAAAATCAAGGGAACCTTATCTTTCCACTACGAGATCCTACTAACCCCCTTCTCTCAACAAAAAGTCTCACAGTTTATAGCTTGGGAGACAGAGTTGAACTTCACGGCCGACGCTGACTCCTGGTACAGAGAACTTCAGTTTACAAAAAAATTACTGCATTGCACATCCATTTGGGAACTTCACTACAAAATCGCAGTGCGTTGGCACTTAGTTCCGGTCACCCTCCACAAAGTTTATAACTCCCACTCACCTGCCTGTTGGAGGGGTTGTGGTCAACTTGGAACCCAGGCCCATATCTGGTGGTTCTGTCCGAGAGTTTCTCCTGTTTGGCTACAAGTTACTAGCCTTCTCCACTCCCTAGGTATCATTTTTGAGCTTAGCCCCCAGACTGGCCTGCTCCATTTGGACTTCCCAGCCCTTACCCCCACACATAAAGCATTATCTATCTACGTTCTCATGGCCACCAAATTGGAAATAGCAAAAGCATGGAAACAGCTCACCCCTCCGACCACTTCACAAATATTAGCCACAGTCAGCTTTATATCAAAAATGGAAGCTTACTCTTATTCAGTCCTAGATAAATCGGACTTTTATTATGCAACCTGGGCACCCTGGTGGGAAAAATTCCCCAATTAACCAAGCTTAATGTCATCCGGTTATTGGTTACCTCCTCCTAATGTCCTGTTTTTTATTTTGACTGTTATTACCCTTTTCTTTTTACTCCCCTTCATGACCCTCTCTCTGCGTTTTCTCTATTTTCCACTACACATACTTAATTTTTCTTACACTAATCTATGAGAGTATACATGTACCCACTTATTTATGTCGATGTTCATGTTCGCCTTATAAACATAAAACGAGAAAAGTACATATTGAAAAACTGTATAGCATTTTGGTACCCTGTACTCTGAAATCTCTGAAACTGTTCCAGCGTTTGCTACCATCTTTGTTTTTGTTTTTTCTTATTCTATATTATTGAAAATGTTATACATGTTTGATTTTCCTGTATCATGTGATTTTCTCAAATAAAAATTTATTCAAAAAAAAAAAAAAGTGCATGGTTGCGTAAGCAGAGAGTGCAGGTGCTAGCATGGCCTGCCTGCAGTCATAACCTGTCTCTGATTGAGAATGTGTGGCGCATTATGAAGCGCAAAATAAGGCAACTGTACAGTTGGGCAGCTGAAGACATGCATTATGGATGAATGGGGGAAAATTCTGCTTACTAAACTTAACCATCTGGTGTCTTCAGTGCCTAAACGCTTAAAGGGACAGTCTATACAAAAATTGTTATTGTTTAAAAAGATAGATAAATGCCTTTACTGTGCAAAGCTGGGGAATGGGTAATAAAGGGATTATCTATCTTTTAAAACAGTAAAAATTATATTGTAGACTGTACTTTTAATAAGTGTTATTAAAAGAAAAGGTGATGTTACACAGTGGTAAACAGTCGACTGTCCCAACTTTTTTGGAGTGTGTTGCAGTCATCAGATTTGAAATGAGTGTATATTTTCAAAAATACATTAAATTCACTAAGTGATACATCAAATAATGTGTTAATAATGTCTTTACAATATAGTACAGGGTGAACTGAATTTTCAAATGACTCAGTTTGTTTGTTTTTTGCATTTTCCATACTGTCCCAACTTTTTCAGAATTGGGGTTGTATTAAAATGTATATATATATATATATATATATATATATATATATATATATATATATAAAATGATACTTTTAATTTAAAATAGATAGCTATACCTATATATCTATAGGAATAGATATACAGGTGTAGGTATATCTAGATATAAATAGAAATTTGTATTTACAATAAAAATTACATTATTCTGTATGTGAAGAACATTGGAATGTGAACTAATCCTAAATCCTGTCAGGTAAGTGCTCGAGCAATAGGTGTTTTTTTTCTTCTGCAATGTCCATTGACTTCTATGGGAAGAATACATTAACGTGGCTGAGATATTTGGTTAGCGCACGTCGGGTTTCTTTCGAGAGCACACTTTTTACTTTCAACTTGTAATGCACACGCTACCTGACACACACAAAAAGCCTTCGTCTAGCGAAGTTTACGATCCATTCATGTCTAGCTCTATATGGGTATAAATTAAAAAACTCCTAGGTAAAAAGGAAAAAATGCATAATCATAACACATTTTTACGTGACATAAAACCCAAAATGTTCATTTCATGATTCAGAGCATGCATTTAAAAAAAGTTTCAATTTATTTCTATTATTAAATGTAAAATGTTCTTATTTTTAAAAAATATACTTACAGTAGTTGGCGTACAAATGTCTGGAGCACTAGATGGCTTTTAACAATAATATACACTTTTGGGCACTAGATGGCAGCAATATTTGCACAATGTATAACATTGCTGCTACATATTTGCATGCGGCTCAGCCTACATACCTGCTTTTAAACTTAGGATTCTAAGAGGAGCTAGTAGTTGTAATAATATAAGTAACTAAGATTTTTTTTTAAACTGTATATTCTATCTGAACCATGCAAGAACAATTTTGGATGTCAGGTCTCACGCAAATAGTAAAAGAGTAAAGAAAGCCTTTGTATTTGCTTAATGGGAATTTGGAGCTCTGTACCCACCTCAATACAAGAAATTATGGTAACATCTCTAACAGAGAAACCCTTTATTTAACAACAAATAGTACAACATTATTGTCAAGTGGAATGTAAAAATGGTAACTCTATGGTGCACTAACATCACTAGAGCGCAATCCATATCACTTCCATTTTTACTTCCATATTCTCACAAGTGGAAGTTGGAAATCGTGGCCGGGCTAAATCACTCACATAATAGACTAAAAGGTGCGCTAAGCCGAAGGTGCAATAAAAAAGAACTATTTTGCAAACTTTGTGTTTAGAGGGTCTTCCACATGTGAACCATAACATAATAATTCCAAATTGTCTTGAAATACGGTACAGTACTTGCAAAGATATACAAAAGGCTTTTTTGGGACTTTATCAAGTGTCTTTAGGTTTTAAATTTGATAAGTGTGAAACGGTCTTAAAAACCTGTCAAAAAGTATCTTGAAAATGGATTGTTGAAAATAGGGCTTTTAATCAGGGAGCTGAAAACCTGATCGCGCTGCAGGACATAGCTAAAAATGCTTAACTGTGATCACGTTATTTTTAAGAGAGACGTATTTGAAAAATGTCAATCATCAAAATGACAGCACTTTTTCCCAGAAACAAATTCATAGGCTGATAATTCCTGCTAATACTCACTGGCTCAAAGCATCAATCAACATTTTTATCTATCAGCCAATGAGCAACAGTAGGAAGTATTTTTTTTCATAACATCCGGATAATACTTCATTGTTTTAGGTATGTTTTTATAAAACAGAATGAATCTTACAGCAGCCGGTTTTGTCCTTTTGGGACACATCACTATGTTGCTAGTTGATTGACTGAAGCTTTGTATTTGGTTGTATGGCTAAGTGCCAGAGCATTCATTATGCTTTTATCTAAGATGTATCTTTTTATTAAGAAGTCTATTAAACATGTCAAACCTTATCATAGTTACTCAATGTATATCATCTTCTATTGCTTGTAGCAGTTCTCAAGGGTAAGATTAGTCAGTACAAGTGCCAGAGGGATATTATTTGACAGATACGTCCTGCTAAAGTATTTTAACTTTGTGTTACATTTTCCAGTGAATACTGACGAGTGCCATTAACCTTTATAAGAACCACATTGAGTATCTTAAAGGGACATTAAACACTAAATAAATCCTAGATAGAATGATGCATTCAAAGAAAAGATTATTCTGAGAATAACATTTATATGTAATTTTTAAAGCTTCATTAGATGTTATATGACAAAATAAGTGTAATGGGGGTCAATGTATTATTGGCCGAATTGGGCCAATTCACCCTGTTTCCGCCAGAGCCTTTAGACTTGCCGGAAACAGGAGTTAAGAAGCAGCGGTCTATAGGCTTCTGCTCCTTAAGTCATGCGCCACCTCTGAGGCTGCGTACAGCAATCTGCCCAATCCTATATGATCGAGCTGATTGAACTGCTTGTGCGGTATTGCACAAGCAGTTCACTAGAACTGCTTGTGCAATGCTGAATACAGACAGCGTATGCTGTCCGCATTTAGCGATGTATGGCGGACATGATATGCTACAATGTATCATGTCCTCCAGACTTTAATAAATTGACCCCTTAGTGGCTATAATACAAAAGGAGCTGCCATGTTGTAACTTAGGTTACCTTCTCTGCTGTGGCCAATTAGGGCTGTGTGGAATAGAACAGTGTTCTGCACTTCCATTTCTAAAAGGAACTGAAAAGCTCACAATTAGAGAATGGAATTACAGAAAAAGGGGACTAAATAAACCATTAAAGTTTTTTGCAGACTATTTTTTAAATATATGATTTATAATTTTATATTATCATCTCAAAGTGTTTAATGTCCCTTTAACTCCTTGAGTGCCAAAGAGGGCTGCAACGCATTGCTGTTAACACTTCTGAAAATCTTGTTCTTAAATTGATTACAGTGTATCAAGATAATACTTTACTATAATATTTGTGACATTATTGATTGGCAAAAAGTGTTTCGTACAAGTGTTAAAGGGACAGTAAACCCCAGAATTTTTGTTATTTAAAAAGGTAGATAATCCCTTTATTACCCATTCCCCAATTTTGCATAACCAACACAGTTATAATAATATACTCTTTACCTCTGTGATTACCTTGTATCTATGCCTTTGCAAACTGCCCCCTTATTTCAGTTCTTTGGACAGACATGCATTTTTAGTGCTGACTCCTAGGAGCTTCATGTGCCTGAGCTCAATGTTATCTATATGAAACACATGAACTAACACCCTCTAGTGCTGAAAAACTGTCAAAATGCTTTCCGATTAAAGGCAGTCTTCAAGGTCTAAGAAATTAGCACATGAACCTCCTAGATTTAGCTTTCAACTAAGAATACCAAGAGAACAAAGCAAAATTGGTAATAAAAGTAAATTGGAAAGTTGTTTAAAATAACATGCCCTATTTAAATCATGAAATATTTTTTTTAACTTTACTGTCCCTTTAAAGGAAAAACTATTATTCATATATACAAACTTGATAACTTTTGGGACAACGATATTATGAAAAGGGATAACATCATGCACATTCACATCAATAGCAGGATACATGTGCATTTAGATGTGACAAGAACCCTGAAGAAAATACAGTTGCTGGTCATTCAGCAAAAAACACATTTAGGAAGTGTGTTATACCATTTTATTACTGTACTATTGTTCTTATATAATGATGTGTTTAACACCTGCAAAGAGTTTAAATACATATATAGTTTAAATACATAATGTATCTCCAGAGCAGCAATGAACTACTGACGCCTAACCAAACACATCTTGTGAGCCAATTATTTATTATTATTTATTTATAAAGGGCAAACTAATTCTGCAGAGCTGTCCATGGGAACAAAAGATAAACGTACAATAATGATACAATGTTTTTAAGAGACGGGGCAAAATGTATCAAACAAATACAAGAGGAATTGAGGGCTTTGGTTTGCAATGACAAGCGAGATATGTACATAGCTAGCTACCAATCACCAGATCGCTCCTAGTAATGCATTGCTGCTCCTGAGCCATCCTAGGCATGCTTTTCAACAATGGATGCCAAAGAACAAAGTCAATTTGAAAAAAAGTACATTGAAAAGCATCTTAAAATTGAATGCTCTGAACCAAGTTTTGACTTTCCTGTCCCTTTAAAGGTGGGACTCCTACAGCTCTGTTTTTTTAACTTAAACAAGCCCCCAGAAGGTTAATAATAAGCATTGCTTTACTCAGCAGAGGAACATCTAATTTTCAAAAAGTTTTCATTTAAATCCATCAGTAAAAATGATGGTTCAAGTGCATCTTACTCTTTACTTTGCTTTACTTGCCTAGTACTTAGGGTGAGTCTGAGCCGTCTTTTGGAATTTCTAATGTTCATTTCTATAGGTTAAATATAAGCTTTACCAGCTCACAATAATGCTTGTGATGCCCTCACATAGTAGAGGAGGAAGTGCATAGAGTTCTTATGGAACCCATATCTTCCCTGTTCCACAATAAGGACCACCTTGTGATGTCAAAGAGAGAAAACAGTGAGATTTTCTATAGCAGAGCCGTTAGGCTATGGGTGTCTGGGGAAAATTGCTGCCGTTCTGAAATTCTGCTCTCTATATTCAAATATAAGCAGACTGGGCACTTGTAAAAGGCAGACCTTGGTGGTAGTACACAATGCTCAACAAATAATCATTTGTGCAGGATAAACAGTAGCACAAACACTGGTCTGAAATACTATTAACCCTTTAAGGACACAGCTTTCAGTTTGCTCAATTGTTTTATGATGGAAAATTACCGTCATATGTCCTTAAGAGGTTAAAGTGATATAAAAGCCTCCACAGCAAACCTAATTACAGACTCCACCTCCTGAGCTCTTATTGGATGTTTAACCTGCCTGCATTGCCTGTACCTCCCCTTTCACTGCCTGTGCCTGTACTATGTGACAGCTGACTTGCTAACAAGACTGAGAGGGAAGAGTATGGAGTTTGAAGGTAGATACAATCCAATAGCAGTGCGCAGTAGGCACTTATAAGATTTGTTTGATCCACCTGAAGAGAAGCATTTACTGTTGTTTCAGCATGCAGATCTAGTCACATTGGAGATGAGGCATCAGGCATAGCAGCTTGGGTTGACAGGCAAAGTAGGCAAATACCCCTCTAGCTCAACTGCAGTGACATATGTGACTACTTAAGGGCTGGGTGGAAGTAATAGCAATATCAGAGGAAATAATATGTAGTGTCCTTGCAGAGCGATGTATTAATTACTATATTCAAAACCTCTAGTCGCTACTTAAGTGAGATATAAGCTCCTCCGCATCTTAACCGTCCAAACATTTAACCCTTGACATTCAGACAGGGCTGCAGTAAATTTAAAGGGACATCAAACACACATTTTTATTTCATGATTCAGACAGAGTATATAATTTTAAACAACTTTCCATTGCACTCCTATTATCTCATTTGCTTTATTCTGTTGGTATCCTTAGTTGAAAAGCATACCTAGGTAGGTTCAGGAGAAGCACTGCATTACTGGGATCTTACTGCTGATTGGTGGCTGCACACAAATTCCTTTTGTCATTGGTTAACCAGATGTGTTCAGCTATCAGTAGTGCATAGCTGCTCCTTTAACAAAAGATACCAAGAGAATTAAGTTAATTTTATAATAGAAGTAAACTGGAAAGTTGATTAAAATTGTATGTTCTATCTGAATCATGAAATAAATAAATTTGGGTTCAGTGTCCCTTTAAGTATTGCAGTTGCAGACCTCTTTAGCAGCTAATAGGTTGCTCTACTTACTTCCTATGCAAGAGAGTGTTACAAATGTATTGACTTCATAGATAAAATTATTTAATAAGGTATTAATGTTTTCAGTCACAGTGCGAGAAAGAGAAGAAAAACAAAAGAACCCCAACAATTTATGGTATCCTTTGATATCAGATGATTCACTACATTTTGGGAGCTTCTCAACTTAGTAAATTAGCTCAAATAATGGAGGCATTAGAGAGGTTTAGCTCAATGCAGTTACATAATTAATTTGAGTGCCTAATTTTGTGTGTTAAGTAGCACTACAAAAAAAGTGAAATGTTTGCCTCATAAATGTATTAGGTTGGCTCCAAGTTTATGGACATAATTTAAAAGGACATAATACTCACATGCTAAATCACTTGAAACTGATGTAGTATAACTGTAAAAAGCTGACAGGAAACTATCACCTGAGCATCTCTATGTAAAAAAGGAAGATATTTTACATCACAATCTCCTCATCTCAGCAGAGTAAGTTCGGTGTAAAAAGTTATACTAAGCTGCAGCCCAGCTGCAGGTAAAAAAAAAAAATGAAGAAATGAACAGCAGCCAATCAGCATCAGCAGGGCTGAGGTCATGAACTCATTTACTGTGATCTCATGAGATTTCACTTAACTATCATGAGATTTCATAGCAAACTTCCTTTAAACTGAATAAGGAAATAATATGAGAGTGCACATAAGCTCACCCCTTCCGCTGTCCCGGGACAGACATACTGATTTGCTGCTTAGAAGTCCTTTACAATGGGATGTGGCTACTGAGAAACTTTTGAAGTAAAATATGTTTCTTTTTTACATAGAGATGTTCAGGTGATATTTTCTAGTCAGCTTTTTACAGCTATGCTGCATCACTTTCAAGTGTTTAAACATTTGGGTATTATGGCCCTTTAAGATTACATTTAAACAACATTTCTGGACAAGGATATATGAAATCCCCAGTGATCAGACAATCATGGGAAACAACTGGATAACATGGGGTAGACTATTCCTAGTTTGCTTTCGAAAAAATATGTTACTGCATTCCTGGGACACAGAGCTTTAAGGAGGCTCAATAATCTAAGAAGTCTCATCAGGTCCCTCAAATAATTTTATAAAGGCAAATTTAAGCTTAAGAGCTTTTTATCTCACCATGCAGAGATCTGGATGTAAGTAGAGAGATGCCTGCATTAAAGGGACAGTAAAGTCAAAATTAAACTTTCATGATTCAAATAGGGTATGCCATTTTAAACAACTTTCCAACTATAACTATAACTATATTAATTATATTAACCCTAATATAATTAGGGTTAATATAGTTAATATGGGTGGCGGCCATGTAGGGGGGTCAGATTAGGGGTTAATATATTTAATATAGGTGGCGACGGTGTAGGGGGATTAGATTAGGGGGTAATACATTAATAATAGGTGGCGGCGGTGTGGGGGGATTAGATTACAGGTAAAAGAGCTGATTACTTTGTGACAATGCCCCGCAAAAGGCCCTTTTAAGGGCTGGTAAAAGAGCTGATTACTTTGTGACAATGCCCTGCAAAAGGCCCTTTTAAGGGCTGGTAAAAGAGCTGATTACTTTGGGGCAATGCCCCGCAAAAGTCCCTTTTAAGGGCTGGTAATAGAGCTGGTTACTTTGGGGCAATGCCACGCAAAAGGCCCTTTTCAGGGCTATTTGTAGGGTTAGACTTCGGTTTAGTTGTAGGGAAATTTTAGTATTTTAGGGGTTAATAAATTTAATATAGGTGGCGGCGGTATAGGGGGATTAGATTAGGGGTTAATAATTTTAATATAGGTGGCGGCGGTGTAAGGGGGTCAGATTAGGGAGTAGTACATATAATATAGGTGGCGGCGGTGTAGGGGGCTCACATTAGGGGTTAATATAGTTTAAATAGGTGGCGGCGGTGTAGGGGGCTCACATTAGGGGGTAATATAGTTTAAATAGGTGGCGGCAGTGTAGGGGGCTCACATTAAGGGTTAATATAGTTTAAATAGGTGGCGGCGGTGTAGGGGGCTCACATTAGGGGGTAATATAGTTTAAATTGGTGGCGGCGGTGTAGGGGGCTCACATTAGGGGTTAATATAGTTTAAATAGGTGGCGGCGGTGTAGGGGGCTCACATTAGGGGGTAATATAGTTTAAATAGGTGGCGGCGGTGTAGGGGGAGTCAGATTAGGGGTTAATATATTTAATATAGGTGGCGGCGGTGTAGGGGGATTAGATTAGGGGGTAATATAGTTAAAATAGGTGGCGGCGGTGTAGGGGGCTCACATTAGGGGGTAATAATTTTAATATAGATGGCGGCGGTGTAGGGGGATCACATTAGGGGGTTAGACATTTAATGTAGGTGGCGGCGGGGTCCGGGAGCGGCGGTTTAGGGGTTAAACACTTTATTAGGGATGCGGCGGGGGATCGCGGTTGACAGGTAGATAGACATTGCGCATGCGTTAGGTGTTAGGTTTTTTTTTTTTTAAATCAAAGTTTTTTATTAAGGTATTTGGCAATACATAATGTAAAACATAACATTGCGTAAATCAACTCAGTAACATAACCTGCCTATGTAGTAGATGAAAAAAGAAAAAGTACCATACAAGAACCCCCTCGTAGCTAATATGTCTAAATACATGTATAAAGCTGCTGAGGGTTGTAACATGACATGTCCACAATTCAATTATGTTATGCATATTATCTATTCCAACTATTTTCATGATACCTTAGATTTTCTTTTATGTTTTGAGATATACCTGTGGTACCTCTTTATTTAGTTAAGCTGTCCCCTAGAATGATATTTACAATTAAAATATGTAGCATAATACCATATACTTAGAGATGAGAGGTACATTTTTAACACAAAAAGAAGACTAAAATGTAATGTAACACCTCCCAACCTAAACCGGGTCACTTTTGTACCCTGATAATAAAATCTTAAACTGGTGAGGGTCTCAACTAACATACATGGTCTCTCTTGGACCCAAAAAATGTTGGTATAATTATTAAAATTAACTGATGATACTACATGTAAATAAAAAATACTCAGAATCATTTCTTTTCATAGATGTGAGGAGGAACTACCAGAATACACAGATGACGTTGGGGGTTTTACGCAGTATCAATATGCCTAGGTGGTAACCTAATATTTGGTAAATTTAAAATGAACATACATGAAATAATTGGGCACAAGCAAGCTCCAACTAGGGTAACATAAAAGTAAACAAGACTAGTATCTCCATGGCAAGATATCAAACATAAAGGGGGTTAATCTATTATTTATCACCAGAGACTAGTAACTGCAGTCTGTCTCCGTGATCCCAATAAAACATGCTAGGTAGGGTCTGCATGCCACATTAATGCCAATTCTGGCCTCATATATAATGTCACTCATTACTTGCGCCATGTTAACACTAACTATGGTACGTCACCATATGGGAGTTTATTAGGGAGCTATCAAATATACACAAAATTATTTTAGGATCCCTATATCAAATATGCAGTAAATATTAGGCAAGCCTGAAATACTATGATATAAAATGAAATAGCATCCCTACATCTCTTTCTAATCAGACTGACACTTATTTTGTGACTGGCTAATTATACATCTTAAGTTATATATATTACAAAGAGAGCGGCTATAGAGGCTTAGTATACTTTAAATAGATGCTGTGTAGTTCTTAGATCTGAGAGGCAGACCACCCACTCCCAGGGGCCAAGAAATGCAGTCTGGCTCTGCAATTACACTTATACATAAAAGTACATGTTCTATAGCTAAGGAAAATCTGTATACATTATTAAAGGCAAACCCAGTCTCATACACGATGTTGCCCCTTGCTTGCAACCTGTAAACACTAAATATAAGGTTACGTATAGTATAACAAGTGACTTAGCTATATGTACAGTTAAGGGCACCAATATTAAGAATTACCCAGTACTAATCCCCAAACATAAAGTTGTGTAAAGGCAATAAAAAGTAATATGACTATGTGTGTAGCTAAAGGGATCTATATATCTGAAAGCATAAGTCTCATTATAGTATCTACAAGTCTCAAATATCTAGAAGCCTGATGCGGGAATGGGAGAGCATGGCTTCAGCTGCACAGCGTCCAGAGTTAACCCACTCCTACTTTTGTGTAGCGCTTGGGATATAAATTATACTCAATTTGAAATATAATCCAGCCTGATACAAAGTCCCCAGTAAGAGACATAACGAGCCAAATCTGTAACCGCTCATGTGACTGTAGTCTCATCTTGTATTCACTCCGCTGCATGCTGCGGGCCGATATCCTCCATGTATCTAGGTGCCTGAGAATAGCTGGAGGCCTCCTTTCCTGTATGGCTACATTATCCTCGCCCCCCCCCCCCCCGCGGGGACCGGCCGCATCCCCACCCTGGGAAGCCGAGGACAACGAAGCGCTGTCTGTGGATTTGTTTACCAGTTGTGGAGTGAAGCATTTGGCTAGAGCTGTGCAACATCGCACGTGAGGTCAGTTTGGATCGTGGGTCTGTAAGTTTCTTAGGCCATGTAGCGACTACCTGCTCTTGAGAGTCTCCTCGTACTTCAAGCAGTGAGCCCGTTAGACACAATGCCCTGCAAGTGTCTCTTAGATCAATAAACCTTCAATCTATCAATTGACCCAAAGCCTTCAGTTTAGCTTGCAGCATAGTGTGAAATTCCTCCATATTCTTAACTGTATGTAATGTCCTGAATTATGTTATATGTTATAGCAGATGAATACTGCTCTACTCGGGTAACTTGGGTTTCCATGCGTATAATGGCAGCGCGGCCTACTTTCCAAGTTCCATCTATTTGTTCTCAGTAGGGTAAATCATGAAAAAAGAGATGTCATTCAGCTCCGTATCTTCTCCTTTACGAGCTTAATAAGTTTCCATGCTGGATGTCAAGCTTAAGCGGAGATATTCAACATGTTGTTAAGTTAACTTGAGGAGCTTCGTGAAGTAGCTGCTGTTCATGGCCGCGGTTAAGACATGCCCCCCAGGTGTTAGGTTTTATTTTGCAGCCAGTTTAGGGAGTTACGGGGCTCCGATACACAGCGTAAGGCTTACTACGCCTGCATTTTGTGGCGAGGTGAAAATGGAGTAAGATTTCTCCATTTTCGCCACGTAAGTCGTTACGCTGTATATTGGATACCAAACTGCGCTGGTTTGGTATACCTGTCTATGGGCCAAAAAACTACGGCCGAAGGCAGAAATATGCGAGTGTAACTTCTAGGTTACGCCGTATATAGGATACCAAACCAGCAAAAAATTTGGCATCGCTGGCTTTTGCGGGCGACGCTGCATATCGGATCGGGCCCTTGATGTGTCCGTTTTTTGTTATTTAAGCCGGATAGTTACAGCAATACCAGAAATGACGTCACCGTCCTTCCGGTTACACGAGTCAGTGGAACGCAGGAGTGCGTTCCAGCTCATTACTTTGGCGCTTTTTTTCATCTATTACACAGGTTGGAGTGTGTTTGCAATAATTATGTATTGGTTTGTTTGCTTATATATTGTGTGCTATTGAAACTGTTGAAAGGAGTTTTTATATATATATATATATATATATATATATATAGGTATATATCTATATCTAATTTTATATACAGTATACATATATATATCGGTATATATCTATATCTAATTTTATATACAGTATACATATATATATCGGTATATATCTATATCTAATTTTATATACAGTATACATATCTATCTATCTATCTATCTATCTATCTATCTATCTATCTATCTATCTATATATATATATATATATATATATATATCCAGACACCAACTTGTTCCCACAAATGGACACCTGCCTGGGTGCAGACTTGTAAAAGATACAGGAACCAAAAAGATGCACTCTCAGGACTTTTTTTGAGTGAAGTAAAGATTACATTATTCGGAACGTTTTCGGGGATCAAGTCCCCTTCGTCAGCATAAAAAGCAGTGAACACAAACAAACTTATATAGTGTAAAGAAACCATATCAAACCATACCTAAATTGAACAGTGGCACCAAAGCTCCGCCATGGAACGCTGCTTGCGTTTCACAGATACGCCAAACCGGATGCAGTACATGTATCACTTCCGGTAGTGAAATATAATACAAATATCGTGATCATTCTAATTCTTGATATTCGTGCAAAACATCAAAATACCTTGTCTTGTCGTGCTAAAAGACCCCACTGATAAACAAGAATACCCTTATGAATGTCAAGTATACATGCTTATGTTTTAATCCTAATGATTCTCAAAGCGACGTATCGAGACACAAGTTGCCATAGCAACGTATAAACAAACTCGAAAGGACCGAAAGTAAGGGGTTTAACTATTTCGGTCAAGTCAATATTTGAATATGCTAATCAAACACAGTGCTGCAGTACTTAATACATCTACACTCAAATGTATTAGATTGTGTGACCTTTAACGTATATCTAGGCAATAATATGACTAAAGTGTAAGTGACAGTTGACAAGGTGTAATGCAGGGAGAAGATCATGTTCACACTATGTCGCCTGGTTGGATATTACACAAAAATAGTGTTTTGGTGAGTGATCTACACATAATTCAGGAACACAAAGAAAATAAAATCTCCGCTGCACTTAACTCTATAATGTGCATACATATTCTCATATACTAACATACCAAGTGTGTGGAGCTTAAATGACAGGTGTATACTATAACACCTAAATTTTTACTTCTGTACACTGTGCTATACATAACCTCCAAAGGTATATAGGCCCAGGTAAAAGACATAAAAGCACACACAAGAGCACAATACAAAAATAGAAATTAAGAAATAACTAAAAAAAGAAAAGAACATTGATGTCTATATTACACATAATATAGTACACCTACAGGCTTTATTACCACATCAAATAAACCTATGTTTGCCAGGAAAAATCTGCAGTGATTGATCACACTATGCCATTCTAATTGAAAGTGCTCCCTTCACAATTGTGGGACCTCATGCGTTATGGCATCTATGATATTTCTATACGTGACCCTGTGGATGTGGTCACTGGGATCAGCGTCCTCCTTAAGTGTCATCCGAGATCAGTATCATTTGCTCTATTCATGGCATTGAATGTGCTCCCTTCACAGTTGTGGGACCTCATGCGTTATGGCATCTATGATATTACTATACGTGACCCTGTGGATGTGGTCACCGGGATCAGCGTCCTCTTTAAGTGTCATCCGAGATCAGTATCATTTGCTCAATTCATGGAATGTCCTTTCTGGCTCTACCTGAGGATAATGTCGCATAGAGCCACACAATGACAGTACTCTTGTTTCTCCTCAGTCGGCCCTGTAGTGAAAATGCTGGTCAGGTGTATAATGCGTGGGTAACCACTCTACCAACCCCCGGACTTCCACAAGCTCACTGAGGATACACAAAGTTCCCCATGGCTTGTGCTGTGTAACCAAACCAGACAGGACCCCAGAAATGGAGCCCCTGCCAACAGCCCGAAACACATAGTGGTTTAAATATGTACCCCAAGTATGTAATACACATTTAGACAGCACTATATGAGGACTTTGAAGTCAGGTATCACGTTCAGACCTCCTGGGTGGATTGTCCCTAAACGGTACATCCATTGTGCCTCCCGCTGTAATAGTATTTTATTCCGGTCCCCACCCCTGTCCAGAGGGGGGACGTGGTCGATCAGCGTATACCTGATAGATGGCACAGGGTGTTTCCTCAGCGCACAATGTCTCGCTATGGGTTGATCAGAGTCCCCAGACTTGAGTGCCAACCTGATAGCATATCTGTGGTTTGCCATTCTCTCTCTCAACGTGCCCAACGTTTTTCCCACATAAAATCGGGAGCAGGGACTCACCAAGAGGTATATAACAAATGTAGTTGTACATGTTATAGAGTGTCTAATGACATACTTCCTGTTGGTATGTGGGTGATGGAACACTTTTGTGCTGATAAGCCCATTGCAGGTGGTACAGCCTAAGCATCGATACGATCCCTTTATGTTAGTCTGGGTCTGAGGTCTGTAACTAGCTTTAGGGTCTGTCCTGACCAATAGGTCCCTTAAGTTCGTACCCCTTCTGTAGCCAACCATTGGTGTCACATTATTGCTGAAGAGCAATTTAGGATCCGTGGCCACTATGGGCCAATGTGTCTGAAGAGCTTGACCTGCTTTTCTGGTGGTAGGTGAGAAGATGGTTGCCATGATCAGTTTTTCATTCAAAGTTTGTCTGGATTTCTTAATAAGAAGATCAGCCTGCGTGTATTGTGACGCCTCTCTGATCATTTCCTTGATTAGATGTGGTTTGTAGCCCCTTTGGGCAAACTTCTCACCCATCTCAGTCAACTGTGAGACTCCTAAGGCATTGTCCGAATTGTTTCGTATTGTCCTAATCATTTGGGACTTCACAATACCCTTATGTAATGCAGGGGGGTGACAACTATCAGCTCGTAAGATGGAATTCCTATCCGTTGGTTTATTGTATAGTGTCAACCCTAGACCATGTGCTGTCTTGTGTATGTTTAAGTCAAGAAAGTTAATGGCTTGTTCATTTGCCGTGATCTTAAACCTGATCGTGGTTTCTGTGCTGTTGAATGCCTCAAACCACACATGGAGATCATCCAGGCCCCCTCGCCATATCAGGAAAATATCATCAATGTACCTACGGTAAAACACAATAGATGTGTCACTTTTTCCCCATAGGTACAAATTTTCAAACTGTGACATGAAAATATTTGCATACGAGGGGGCCATGGATGATCACATGGCAGTACCTGCTGTTTGCAAATAGAACCTGTCTTCGAACCTAAAGTAGTTTTTATGAAGACAAAATTCCATTAATGACAGCACAAACTCTACAGTTAACTCTATATATATTTAATTATTTTACCTATCATATTGTGAAGAAGAATAGTTAATGTTAAATATTAATATTTCATGTGGGATTAGCGCACTTGACAAAACGCTGTTGGTTTGTGCGCTAGTAAGGGTGTTAGATTGTTTTTTTCTATGTTTCGTGGTTTGTGCGCTAGTAAGGGTGTTAGATTGTTTTTTTCTACGTTTCATGCTCCATTAAAGTCTATGGGGGAATAATTAAATGCAGTTGCAATATTCAGACTGGCTTTTTGCACGCATGTGAAAACTTTTAACTTTCAACTTGTAATACGCGTGCTACCCTACACATGCAAAAGCCTTCGTTTAGCTAAGTTAACACGTGAGCGGGAGCACAAAGTACTGCTCCTAATCTAGCCCATAATTTGAAATCAGATAAAACAGTACAAAGGAAGAAAAAATAAAATAATAATAAAATGTATCATGAGTGAGAGTGATCTTTTTTTGCAGAGTATGTGGCAGATTATGTTCCATTACAGAACATTATTAAATAAATGATGTCCCAAATTTAGACATTACCAAGAAAACATTTCAAGATTACTCAATGCATGAAATATCTGCAGATTTAAATGTACAAATGTAATAGACATTTTGAGCCCACAGACTATTTTATAGCACTGAATTTGTGTTGTGAGTAATCAGTGGAAAATTAAGAAAAATGATTTCCAATGACTGCCTATTTGGCCAGTAACTGACTAGCACAACATGACTATGAAGACTTTAGGATATATTACACATTAGGGGGCACTGCTATGTTTGGAAACAAACTGAAGCATTTTGCCATTCCTGCTGACTTCTTTCCAAAGCATTTTTGGAAATGATGTGTAGCTCCTATTATTGGGAATTTTAATTATCTTCTTTATTGCTTCTATGCAAAGATACACCTGAGATGAATTCCCCTCCACTGTTTAGCAGCATGGCTTTCATATTATGTTTTTAACTCCTCATTTGTTGCCTATTTTCTTTAATATAAAACACAATATTAAAGGGATATGAAACCCAAAAATGTTATTTTGTGATACAGACAGAGCAGACCATTTTAAAAATGTTTCAGATTTACTTCTATTATCACATTATCTTATATATATATATAAATCTTCAAAGGAACCCAGCACTCACTCACTAATCCAACTCCCAGGGTGCCAACCAAACTCCAGCATAAAATAATCCACAAAGGAAAGCACTCGCTGGCGTTTTAACAAACAGATATTTACTGAATTTTAAAGCATACAGCCTAAGCCCGAAAACGTTAACTGTATGCTTTAAAATTCAGTAAATATCTGTTTGTTAAAACGTAAGCGAGTACCTTCCTTTGTGGATTATATATATATCTATATATATAACTCCAGTACAAATAACAGCACTCCCAGGTCTTTCGTTAAAGTGAGAACAGCAAAAGTCTCTTTTTTTATTGAAACGTTTTCAAGGAGCTTGTCCCCGTCATCAGCATAACAAACATGTGAAACACAACTTATATTTATGTTAACATACCAACAATATTAATGACAAAAACCTGTGTACCTCTTAGTGCCCCAGAATAAACCGCCAAACACTCGTGATTGGAACGCACTGTGCGTTCCAGTGGTTTGCAGCCGGAAGTGTCTCATGTCACATGACTTCCGGTCTATGATTTTTTTATATACATTCTCCGTGTAAATTATAATTAGTGATTCTCAGATCTTAATCTGATATGTGAGCTATGTGTAATAAATTGTTCTTGTATCCCTGTGACCTTCTTCAGGTGTTGTAATTAGCCTACTTTTCAACGTTTCTTTTGTGTACCTCACATCCTACGTTTTTGCTATAGGCTTATTACGAAAATGTGAATGCTTTATCTCTGCAATGGCCAATCTTTTTGTATTCTACTTGGTGTATTTGTGCCTGTATGTGGGTATCTGTTCTATGTACATTGTTATGGTCTTCTGTATTCCTGCCTTTTTTCTTGGACCATTTGTTTATCTGGGTTGCCTTGGTTACCCTGTAACGCTTTCTGTGAGCATTCTATGTACCTTATACTGTCTGCTCGGCGTTATTTTTTATTGAGGCATACTGTGTGCTTCTTTATTGTGTCTATTATCTGTTATAGACCCCTATCTTAACCGTTCACCACACTACATATTATTTACATTATCATTCTCCCCACTATTTACATATTTGTCTCTTGCTCCCAGTTACGTGGGTGTCCCAAGTTACTCTTGATTGGCCTATTCTGACCATTGATCATGTCTGCCCAGAGATAAACAACTAAAATAACTTGAACATAACATCACCACTGAGGCTGGAAATATCCTGAGAAAACACTGGCCAGTGGTACAATCGGACCCTAAACTAAGATTTGCTCATAATCTTACACCTATGATTGCATCCCGGAGGGGCACGAATCTAAGAGATTTGCTGGTAAAAACAGACCCCAAAAGATGCTATCTGAATAAAGAAAAGGTTAACATCAAAGGCTCATACAGATGCTTAGGCTGCACCACATGTAATGGCCTAATAGCTACCAAGACCTTTCACCATCCGCACACCAACCAAGTGTATCACATCAAGCATTCCTTATCATGCAACACAACACATGTAATCTATCTACTCTTTTGCCCATGTGCCCGATTTTACATTGGAAAGACCAGTGGAACATTACGTGAAAGAATGGCCAACCATAGGCGGGCGATACGTGTGGCACTTGACACAGGAGAGTCTGACCAACCTGTAGCCAGACACTGTACACAAAAACAACATCAAGTATCCAGCATTAGATACATTCTAATTGACCATATCCCCCAGCTGGAGAGAGGAGGGGACCGCAATAAAGCCCTGCTCAGAAGAGAGGCAGAATGGATGTATAGATTGGGAACAATACATCCAGGGGGGCTCAACTCGGCACCAGACTTTAAGGCACTGATATAGGTAGGAGACACAAACAAAGGTACGCCATTAAGATATTGTGCACCGTATCAAGGATGGATGAGGACACAGACCCCAAGGGGGGTAGTGCCCCAATCATAATCCTATGATCAGAGTAAGGGGGGACACGAGAGTGACTTCCACTACTCTTGGGATAAGACACATATCAGGCAAGTTACCATCATATAACCACTCCCAAAACCTACATAGACAGTAGCCAATTGGAATAAAAAGAAACTACAAACAAGGATACCATCTAAATCCAGAAAAGACGGAACAAAGTAACAAATAAAAATAGGAATGGAAACAAAAGAAATATAGATCTGATACACAGGACTTTAGAAGAAGAGCGAATCCTTAGAGGGATGAATTCAAGAGAGCCCATACAAGAGCAAATCTTAGAAAAATATACATGAGATACTAAAATATAAGAGAAGGTGATAAATAACCAGCACTAAGATGACATTTTTAACATATATGATATACAGATAGCAAAATGTGATTGTGTAATTATATGCTAAGAGCATGTATGTAAATAATTCATGTTATGTTCAAGTTATTTTAGTTGTTTATCTGTGGGCAGACATGATCAATGGTCAGAATAGGCCAATCAAGAGTAACTTGGGACACCCACGTAACTGGGAGCAAGAGACAAATATGTAAATAGTGGGGAGAATGATAATGTAAATAATATGTAGTGTGGTGAACGGTTAAGATAGGGGTCTATAACAGATAATAGACACAATAAAGAAGCACACAGTATGCCTCAATAAAAAATAACGCCGAGCAGACAGTATAAGGTACATAGAATGCTCACAGAAAGCGTTACAGGGTAACCAAGGCAACCCAGATAAACAAATGGTCCAAGAAAAAAGGCAGGAATAAGTGCTCACACAGAAGACCATAACAATGTACATAGAACAGATACCCACATACAGGCACAAATACACCAAGTAGAATACAAAAAGATTGGCCATTGCAGAGATAAAGCATTCACATTTTCGTAATAAGCCTATAGCAAAAACGTAGGGTGTGAGGTACACAAAAGAAACGTTGAAAAGTAGGCTAATTACAACACCTGAAGAAGGTCACAGGGATACAAGAGCAATTTATTACACATAGCTCACATATCAGATTAAGATCTGAGAATCACTAATTATAATTTACACGGAGAATGTATATAAAAAAATCATAGACCGGAAGTCATGTGACATGAGACACTTCCGGCTGCAAACCACTGGAACGCACAGTGCGTTCCAATCACGAGTGTTTGGCGGTTTATTCTGGGGCACTAAGAGGTACACAGGTTTTTGTCATTAATATTGTTGGTATGTTAACATAAATATAAGTTGTGTTTCACATGTTTGTTATGCTGATGACGGGGACAAGCTCCTTGAAAACGTTTCAATAAAAAAAGAGACTTTTGTTGTTCTCACTTTAACGAAAGACCTGAGAGTGCTGTTATTTGTACTGGAGTTATTTAAAACATCACTGCACCCAGGCAGACGACCTTGGGAGGGTATATCCTGTGATTTAAGGACGGTATTATCTATATATATACATATATATATATATATATATATACACACACACACACACACATATATATATATATATATATACATACACACACACAGAGACTAAGGTAAGTATTAGCCCCTTAAAAGATAAATTAATAAATTATATTTTCGTTATGCATTCATTCAGATTTTAGTTTCATTAAAAGTCTTAAAATGAATGCACCTCTATAGCACCCAGCACTCCCCTAGAATGAACACTGGCTCTAACATCAATAATTGACAACTAATATAATTTCAAGATTTCCATGTGTGGCCAGTACATAATAAAAAGACAAGGCAATAGCAGTACATTTTTTTCCTGACAAATGTATTTTTTCTTCCATTGTCTGGCCCCCTTTATCATGTGACAGAAAACAGCCAATCACAGCCTAGTATACGTATGCCCTGTGAGCTTGTGCACATGCTCAGTAGGATCTTGTTCCCTGTAAAAAAAGTGTGAATATAAAAGACTGCAAAATTTGATAATGGAAGTAAATTGGAAAGTTTCTTAAAACTCCATGCTCTATCTAAATCATAAAAGTTTATTTTGATTTGAATGTCCCTTTAACTGAACCCACACCAAAAGTGTTACAAATTTGTGTGGGGAATCTGTAGATATGAGATGAATGTAGTGGATAAGTAGTGATGTCGCGAACCTTAAAATTTCGGTTCGCGAATGGCGGACTCGAACTTCCGCTACTGTTCACGAACCGGCGAACCGCGCAAACCGCCATTGACTTCAATAGGCAGGCGAACTTTAAAACCCACAAGGACTCTTTCTGGCCACAATAGTGATGGAAAAGTTGTTTCAAGGGGACTAACACCTGGACTGTGGCATGCCGGATGGGGATCCATGGCAAAACTCCCACGGAAAATTACATAGTTGATGCAGAGTCTGGTTTTAAGCCATAAAGTGCCTTAATCACCTAACATTCCTAATTTTTTTTTTTTGAATATCGTGCTTTAAAACATCAGGTATGATGTAGTATCGATCAGGTAGTGTAAGGGTTACGCCCGCTTCACAGTGACAGACCAAACTCCCCGTGTAACGCACCGCAAACAACTGCAAACAGTCCATTTGCACAACCACGAGTTGATAGTTAGATACATAGATTACAAAGATCAATAGATGCAATATACATATGATAGATACAAATTACATAGATCAATAGATGCAATATACATTTGATGATAGATACGAATTACATAGATCAATCTATGCAATATACATTTGATAGATACGAATTACATAGATCAAAAGATGCAATATACATTTGATAGATACGAATTACATCGATTAATAGATGCAATTTATATTTTATAGATACGATTGATAGTTAGATAGATATGATAGATAAATAGATAGATTTGATAGATATATTATTTCCCTAACAGAGTATAACAATAAGACATGCGGTCTGGGTGTGTTAAGTAGTATTATTCTTAGCAGTTTACTACCTGTTACTCCCCCTATCGGGGGAGGTCTATATGGGCTGCATTTTTGGAACAGGGAGATGGAAGAAGATGATTGGTCTGTCCTCCTACTTCAAATTTGTCCTAAACACAAGTGGCTGTCTCAAAACATTCCGGCCACGAGATAGATAGATTTGATAGATAGATAGATAGATAGATAGATAGATAGATATAGATTGATAGTTAGATAGAATCGATAGAAGATAAATAGATAGATTTGATAGATATATAATTACCCTGACAAAGTATAATAATAAAACATGCGGTCTGGGACCCATGGTAACTAGGTTGTGTTAAGTAGTACTATTCTTAGCACTTTAATCCCTGTTACTCCCCCTATCGGGGGAGGTCTATATGGCCTGCATGATTACCCTGACAAAATATAATAATAAGACATGCGGTCTGGGTTATTGTTAAGCAGATATCAGTGGTGGCACAGAGCAATTAACCACAGTCTATGCTGTGTGAGCCTGACACACAGGCCTGATAGAAAATGAAATTAGATTACACTAGCAAAATGATTTAAAAGTTTTTTTGTTTAAATTTACACTAATGTTAAGCAGATATGAGTGGTGGCTGGCACAGAGCAATTAACCACAGTATATGCTGTGTGAGCCTGAGACACAGGCTTGATAGAAAATGAAATTAGATTACACTAGCAAAATGATTTAAAAGTTTTTTTAATTTTTTTTTACAATAATGTTAAGCAGATATAAGTGGTGGCTGCTGGCACAGCAATTAACCACAGTATATGCTGTGTAAGCCTGACACACAGGTCTGATAGAAAATGAAATTAGATTACACTAGCAAAATTATTTAAAAGTTTTGTTGTTTAAATTTACACTAAAGTTAAGCAGATATCAGTGGTGGCTGGCACAGAGCAATTAACCACAGTATATGCTGTGTGAGCCTGAGACACAGGCCTGATAGAAAATGAAATTAGATTACACTAGCAAAATGATTTAAAAGTTTTTTTTTTTTTAATTTACAATAATGTTAAGCAGATATGAGTGGTGGCTGGCACAGCAATTAACCACAGTATATGCTGTGTAAGCCTGACACACAGGCCTGATAGAAAATTAAATTAGATTACACTAGCAAAATTATTTAAAAGTTTTGTTGTTTAAATTTACACTAATGTTAAGCAGATATGAGTGGTGGCTGCCTGGCTGGCACAGAGCAATTAACCACAGTATATGCTGCGTGAGCCTGAGACACAGGCCTGATAGAAAATGAAATTAGATTACACTAGCAAAATGATTTAAAAGTTTTTGTTTTAAATTTACAATAATGTTAAGCAGATATGAGTGGTGGCTGCCTGGCTGGCACAGAGCAATTAACCACAGTATATGCTGCGTGAGCCTGAGACACAGGCCTGATAGAAAATGAAATTAGATTACACTAGCAAAATGATTTAAAAGCTTTTTTTAAAAAATTTACAATAATGTTAAGCACATATGAGTGGTGGCTGCTGGCACAGCAATTAACCACAGTATATGCTGTGTAAGCCTGACACACAGGCCTGATAGAAAATGAAATTAGATTACACTAGCAAAATGATTTAAAAGTTTTGTTGTTTAAATTTACACTAATGTTAAGCAGATATCAGTGGTGGCACTAATCACAGTATATGCTGTGAGCCTCACACACAGGCTGAAAGCCAGGCAAATGCAAATAAAATTACAAATAAAAAAAACCAAAAAACGACTGAAGTTCTAGCCCTAAAAAGGGCTTTTTGGGGTGCTGTCCTTACAGCAGAGATTAGATGAGTCCTTCAGGACTGTAGTGGACACTAAATACACTAGCCTAGCTATCTATTTCCCTATAATGTCAGCAGCAGCAACACTAAACCTCCTCTCACTAAGAAAGCAAGATCGTAATGAATCTAAAATGGCTGCTGCCCAGGAGCTGGGAGGGTCTGTGAGGGAGTGTCTGCTGCTGATTGGCTCAAATGTGTCTGAAGGCTGTGAGATACAGGGTCAAAGTTTCCTCAATGATGACGAATAGGGGGTGGATCGAACATCGCTGTGAACAAGCTATGTTCGCCGGGAACTGTTCTCCGGCGAACTGTTCGCAACATTACTATGGATAAGTATTTGCAAGGTAAAATATTGAGGAAATGTGTTCAATAGTTGTCCCTCCCTAACTAGGACCAGTAGGCCAGGGTTAAGTCCTGTTAATGTGGTCAATTAGTCAATGGGTGGTGTTAAAGCAGAATTCAGATGGGGACAGATTGTTCTGGAAATAGCTGGACAAGCAAGGGTCAGGGCCTGGCACTTCTGGGCAAGATTAAGATGAGATGGCCCCTAAGAATTTGTTAGATTTATAGACAAGAAGATTGTCGAAAATGGACGGTGGGGTGGACCTCACAGGACAAGTTTGCAAAATGTATGACATTTTATAACGGAGCCTGAATAGTGCCCTGGGAAGCTTCTGCATGTTGCAGCTTGCATGTCACTAGCCCACTACTGTCCTATGTCATCTCAGATCAGGGCCATTAGCCTACTTAATAAAAAGGTAGAGGAGCCATTGTGTTATGCAATTTTATTATTATTTTTTAGTTGGAAAAGGATTAAGGGTAAGCCTCTAGTTGGGGGTTGATTTTTATTAAAAGATATCCCACAGACTACCTATCAGCATACTCATTCTAACTGTGACCATCTCAGCACAAGTACTCCCTTCGTATCCTAACTGCCTTATTTCTTCAAGAACTCTCATTGTCATACAATTTTAACTATGTCCCTATTTTATTTACCTAGCTGCAATTGACAACCTACTAGGCACATTACCCTTGGGGAAAGCTCCCACCCATGCATCCTTCTTACATAGGGCTAGATTACAAGTGACGAACTAATGATAGCTCGGGATGCTCTAACTCAACCTACACTATTAATAGATATTGCAACAGTGCTAAAAAGCTCTGATATTACAAGTAGAAAGTTATAGGTTGCACCAAAGTGCAAGCAGAGAGCACACATACATACAAATATACACATATACACACACACACACACACACACATATATATATATATATATACTTTTGAGCTCTTCTCAGTCAAATACCTTAAAGCACGTAATATTTTTATTCAATTTTAATATGTTTAATGTTTTTTAATAGAAATTCCTATGCTCTGTAAATATTCATATAGATATATAGGTATAGATATATATTTTGCCCCCCAAAAATTTAAATATATATTAAAAATAAAAAGAACATTATTTTCTAGTGAAGAAAATAGTGTTTAGCACAGTTGATGTAACGCAGTGTCGAGTTAGCATGTGAGCGATAACTAAAAATACTTTTTGTAGAGCACCCTATGAAAGTCTTTGGGGAGAGGGAGTTAGTACTGTCACAATATCTAAAGTCCTGAAGTTAGTCACCTTTTTCTTGCACGCTAACTTTTTAATTTCAACTTGTAACACCAGCGTTTATTTTTTAACTTGAGTACAGTTAGCACCCAAGCACACAAAAAAATACCATGCCACTTGTAGTCTGGGTCATAAGGTTTAACCAACAAGGTTACATCACTCCGAAGGGATCCTAAGCAGTTATATATTTAACTCCTTAAGGTTCCTCTGGACCCATAATTACCTTCACCTAGTTCAAGGACCCTATTTGAATGCACGCTCTAATGACTTTAATTTGAACACTGTTTCCTAATTTATAGGTATTTTGTGAGATAATTCAGTGGTTAGATAATTAACCTACAGATGAATGAGAAAGTCCAATAATATAAAATATACCATTGTTTTTTGCAAGGAAGATGAAGAACGATAAATTAAAATCAAGACTGAAACAATAACTTGATAATGAGACCAGAACTAAGATTAAGGAAGGGATTTAGTTTGACCTGGAGATCTCAAAGGTCTTGAGATTTTAAGAGTTGTTGCAAGGGGCCCCATAGGTTCAAGAGGAGGATTACGTAGTGGGGGTCAGTGTCCACCAATAAATTAGTAGGAGTTCTGCTTATCAGCCAGTGAGCAATCAGTCCTTAAGGCACAGTTGTTAACTTTAAAGGGACATGACACCCAACATTTTTTCTTCCTGATTAAGACAGAGCATACATTTAAAAAAATAGGGAGATCCCAGAATCGATCTTACCAAGAGATCTCACAGAATATTTGCAGGCCTTATTCACACACATGAAAGACTCTGCCAGTGGAGATGTCCTACCCTGAGTCAGGGAGCATAAAGCACTCAGGTAGAAACCCCCAGATACAGACCCTCCAAGAGAAATTATAATATTATTCAAGAATTTTCAGGATAAAGAAATGTCACTGACCCCATCTCGGAAAAATCAACCCATACGATTTCAAAATAGTGTCTTGCAACTTTTTCAAGACTTATCTACTAGAACACTGGAGAGAAGGAGAGGAGTCTCACAAATCACCACTCTTCTCAGAAATCAAATAATTCCTTATAAATGGAGCTTCCCTGCTCAAGTGAGTGCTCTACAAGACAACAAACGCTTTCTTTGTAAAACACCAGAAGATATGGCCTCCTTTTGCATGGCGCTGGATCTGGAATCATCAAGTATTATCCCAGCTGAATCTTCCACTTTGCAAGGAACACCTCACAGACCTTCTAAATATGTGGGAAATGGCAAACTGTGGGAACCACAATAAATAAAAATTCTACTTCTTCCCCCTCCACACAAAAGCCACTGAGTCTGGCTTATTCCAGCCATTATTCTGGATCAGATATGGAAAGAAGATGCAGGCCACAATGACATAAAAGATGTGCCAATGGCTCAGATAAGTTTCAGGGACTGTTTCTCAGGTTTGCTTTTGTATTTAGAAATATAACTTACTTGTGGTACGGATATTAACTCTGTTGGATTTATAATACATTTTTCATAGGTATTATTATTATTCTTTATTTATAAAGTGCCAACAGATTCCACAGCGCTGCCCATGGGTACAAGGATAAAAGTACAACGGAGAAACAATACAATAAGAGACAACATTTTACAGACAAATACAGGGGGAATTGAGGGCCCTATTCCCGTGGGAGGAGTTTTTCTCTCTTGATCTATATTTTCCTTGTTAGGATGATAGTTTTTCGATACTGTACTTACATAAATGTTCTGACGGGACTGGATTAGGACCCTTTTTTTTGTTTGCTACTCTCTATATTAGGTGGAGAGATTACATCAGAGTTGTTTGCAATGTTTTATTTATGTTCACCAATAATTTTATTATGTTCTTTTTTTGACAGAGTTCTTTTTGTACCATTTGATAGACACCTGTATAAAGCTTTTAACTTTTTTATACATCTGCTTCCACTTTTACACCCATGATTACCTACTGCACGCATGATTGTCCCCACTCTCACTCTTCACGCAGAACTAAAGGGATTGAATTTACCATGTAAACAAACAAAAGCTTTCGAATCTAGCAAAAAGATATACTGTTATATTTTTTTTCTCCAAGAAATTCACTTTAAATAGCAAACACCTAAATTACAAGTTGTGCAGTAGTCCTATACAGCTTAAAAATTGTCCTTTGCATGTGGAATGGAAGGTCACCCGTATTAGAAGTGGCGGCGGTACGGCTATACTGCTAGCGTTTTAGCCTGTACCACAACTCTCCGTTCCGCACTCAAAAAATAGCTTCTGAGTGTGGAATATTCATCTCACCCATATTACAGGTTGTGCGGTCAGGCTATTCCACTAGCGTTATAGCCTATACTGCCACAATCCATTCCGCTATCAAAGACCAGTAGTTATGGATTTTGCAAAACAAAAATGTTTCACAAAACTCATAGCAAATATGTTACAAAGTACACTAACACCCATAAACGACACTATTAACCCACTAATCCGCCGCTCCCCCCCCCCGCATCGCTAACACCTAAATAAAACAATAACCCCTAATTAGTGATGTCGCGAACCTAAAATTTTCGGTTCGTGAACGGCGGACTCGAACTTCCGGTATTGTTCGCGAACGCGCGAACCGCCATTGAATTCAATAGGCAGGCGAACTTTAAAACCTACAAGGACTCTTTCTGGCCACAATAGTGATGGAAAAGTTGTTTCAAGGGTACTAACACCTGGACTGTCGCATGCTGGAGGGGGATCCCTGGCAAAACTCCCATGGAAAATTACATAGTTTATGCAGAGTCTGCTTTTAAGCCATAATGGGCCTAAATCAACTATCATTCCCAAAGTGGCTGTCTCAAAACATCCCGGACAGAAGATAGATTGATAGATAGGATAGATAGATATACATAGATTGATAGTTAGATAGATAGAGAAATAGATAGATTTGTTAGATATATAATTACCCTAATAAAGTCTAATAATTAAACATGCGTTCTTGGACCCAACTAGCTTGTGTTAATTAGTACTTTTCTTAGCACTTTAATCCCTGTTCCCCCCCCCTATCAGGGGTGTTCTATATGGCCTGCCTGTTTACCCTGAAAAAATATAATAATAAGACATGCGGTCTGGTACCAATTTTAACTAGGTTGTGTTTTAAGTACTACCATTCTTAGCACTTTAATCTCTGTAACTCCCCCTATTTGGTGAGGTCTATATGGCCTGGATGATTACCCATACAAAATATAATAATAAGACATCTGCTCTTGGTCTGCGACCCATGGTAACTATGTTGTGTTAATTAGTAATGTCCTTCGCATTTTAATAGCTGTTACTCATACTCACCCTATCGGTGGAGGCCTATATGGCCTGCATGATTACCCTTACAAAATATAATAACCAAACATATGCTCTGGGACCCATGGTAAGTAGGTTGTGTTAAGTAGTACTGTTCTTTGCAGTTTAATACCTGTTACAACACCAAATGGTGGCAGGTCTATCTGGCCTTCATAATTAGCTGCACCCAAAGCCAAAAAAAAGCTGAGTGGTCTTAGACTAACACCCATGGCTAACTCGGTTGTTTCAATTAGTACTATTCTTAGCACTTTCATCCCTGTTACGGGTGGTCTACATGGCCATCATGATTAGCCGAACAAAATACTACAATCCAACCTTTGCTCAGTCTTCATAGGCCCTTCATTGTCTGTATTTTGATAGTACAGTTTTTATTATTTTTATAGCTGATACAACACTGAATGGTGGCAGCTCTATATGGCCTGCATGATTAGCCGCACCCAAAACAAAAATAAATCCAAGCGGTCTTGGATTAACACCCATGGCTAACTCTGTTGTTTCAAGTAGTACTATTCTTAGCACTTTCATCTCATCATCCCTGTTACTTCCAGGACTCTCGGTGGTGGTCTACATGGCCATCATGATTAGCCTAACCAAAGACTACAATCCAACCTTGGCTCAGTCTTCCTAAGGCCCTTCATTGGCTGTATTTTGGTAGTACTGTTCTTATTAGTTTAATAGCTGATACGACACCGAATGGTGGCAGCTCCATATGGCCTGCATGAATAGCCGCACCCAAAGCCAAAAAAAAGCCAAGCGGTTTTGCACTAACACCCATGGCTAACTCTGTTGTTTCAAGTTCTACTATTCTTAGATCTTTCATCTCATCCCTGTTACTTCCAGGACTCTCAGTGGTGGTGGTCTACATGGCCATCATGATTAGCCTAACCAAATACTACAATCCAACCTTGGCTCAGTCTTCCTAAGGCCCTTCATTGGCTGTATTTTGGTAGTACTGTTCTTATTAGTTTAATAGCTGATACGACACCGAATGGTGGCAGCTCTATATGGCCTGCATGAATAGCCGCATCCAAAGCCAAAAAAAAGCCAAGCGGTTTTGCACTAACACCCATGGCTAACTCTGTTGTTTCAAGTTCTACTATTCTTAGCTCTTTCATCTCATCCCTGTTACTTCCAGGACTCTCAGTGGTGGTGGTCTACATGGCCATCATGATTACCCTCACCAAAATATAACAACAATACGTGCATGCAGGGAACCATGGTAAGCTTACTTCCTTTCGCAAAATCGAGTATAACAGTTGCAGGCAGATGTTCTGACCCTGCATTATGGCTGCACCTCTCCCTAAAAGAGGCATGCGTTACAGAGTCTGAGGGCATGTATGCAAAGAGCTGGCCTGCCTAAAAAGAGGAGCAAGGCTGTACAGGTTGTTCTCCTTCAGCCGTTTTATACGCTGTCCCATGGCCACGACCCTCAACAACCGCAACAGAATGAAACACCACATACGCCATCCTTTTGAACAACCGAGTACAGGTATGGCATTTTAGTTACACGGCGATATTTATTATGAACCGTGAAAGTGAAAACAAAAACATGATTGGACACCCAGTACAGTACAGGTCATTCTCCTTCGGCCTTTTTAGAATAGTGTCCGGACCCCAAACAAAAACAACAGCAGGAAAGAGGACATATGGCATCCTTTTGAACAATAGATGACAGGTAAGGCATAGATTTTACAAAGCCATAGATAATTTTTTTACAACTGTGAAATAAAAAAAAAACATTGATTGGACACCCAGTACACTTATTTATCCTCAGGCCTTTTTAATAAGAGGGTCCCGGAGCCTCAACCGAAACAACAGCATGAAAGAGGACATATGTCATCCTTTTGAATAATAGATTACAGAAAAGGCAATGATTTTAGAAACCCACAGATCATTATTTGCAACCGTGAAATAGAAAAAAACATTGATTAGACACCCAGTACACTTATTTTTCCTCAGGCCTTTTTAATAAGAGGGTCCTGGAGCCTCAACCGAAACAACAGCATGAAAGAGGACATATGTCATCCTTTTGAATAATAGATTACAGGAAAGACATTTATTTTAGAATCACAGAGATCATTTATATGACCCGGGAAATAAAAAAAATCATTGATTAGACACCCAGTACACTTATTTATTCTCAGGCCTTTTTAATAAGAGGGTCCTGGAGCCTCAACCGAAACAACAGCATGAAAGAGGACATATGTCATCCTTTTGAATAATAGATTACAGGAAAGGCATTGATTTTAGAATCCCAGAGCTCATTTATATGACCCGGGAAATAGAAAAAAACATTGATTAGACACCCAGTACACTTATTTATTCTTAGGCCTTTTTATTAAGAGGGTCCCGGAGCCTCAACCGAAACAACAGCATGAAAGAGGAGATATGTCATCCTTTTGAATAATAGATTACAGGAAAGGCATTGATTTTAGAATCCCAGAGCTCATTTATATGACCCGGGAAATAGAAAAAAACATTGATTAGACACCCAGTACACTTATTTATTCTTAGGCCTTTTTATTAAGAGGGTCCCGGAGCCTCAACCGAAACAACAGCATGAAAGAGGAGATATGTCATCCTTTTGAATAATAGATTACAGGAAAGGCATTGATTTTAGAATCCCAGAGATCATTTATATGACCCGGGAAATAGAAAAAAACATTGATTAGACACCCAGTACACTCATTTATTCTTAGGCCTTTTTAATAAGAGGGTCCCGGAGCCTCAACCGAAACAACAGCATGAAAGAGGAGATATGTCATCCTTTTGAATAATAAATTATAGGAAAGGCATTGATTTTAGAATCCCAGGGATCATTTATATGACCCAGGAAATAGAAAAAAACATTGATTAGACACCCGTTACACTTATTTATCCTCAGGCCTTTTTAATAAGAGGGTCCAGGAGCCTCAACCGAAACAACAGCATGAAAGAGGAGATATGTCATCCTTTTGAATAATAGATTACAGGAAAGGCTTTGATTTTAGAATCCCAGAGCTCATTTATATGACCCGGGAAATAGAAAAAAACATTGATTAGACACCCAGTACACTTATTTATTCTTAGGCCTTTTTAATAAGAGGGTCCCGGAGCCTCAACCGAAACAACAGCATGAAAGAGGAGATACGTCATCCTTTTGAATAATAGATTACAGGAAAGGAATTGATTTTAGAATCCCAGAGATCATTTATATGACCCGGGAAATAGAAAAAAACATTGATTAGACACCCAGTACACTCATTTATTCTTAGGCCTTTTTAATAAGAGGGTCCCGGAGCCTCAACCGAAACAACAGCATGAAAGAGGAGATATGTCATCCTTTTGAATAATAGATTACAAGAAAGGCATTGATTTTAGAATACCAGAGATCATTTATATGACCCGGGAAATAGAAAAAAACATTGATTAGACACCCAGTACACTTATTTATCCTCAGGCCTTTTTAATAAGAGGGTCCCGGAGCCTCAACCGAAACAACAGTATGAAAGAGGACATATGTCATCCTTTTGAATAATAGATTACAGGAAAGGCATTGATTTTAGAATCCCAGAGATCATTTATATGACCCGGGAAATAGAAAAAAACATTGATTAGTCACCCAGTACACTTATTTATCCATAGGCCTTTTTAGCAGAGGCTCCAGGACCCTCAACAAAACAAGAGCAGGGAGGTGGGCATAGGAGTACAATGTAGTGTGACAATAATAATGTGAAGGGGAAGATTGAGGAGTTGTGGCATTTTAATTTTGTTATCGTGGGAAGTACTTGCAATGACCTTGCTCTGGTGAATCCATATTGCAAATGTGTTTTTTAAGGCACTGTTTGTCTATTTTTTGAATATCAGCATTTGGTAATTGAAGCTCAACTTAAGGCTGGTGAGAACCGACCTTTCTTCTGGCTGTTTGCAAATGTTGTGGCTCTGGACAAACATGTGAATAAGGGGATGCTCTAACTCAACCTATACTATCAATAGATATTGCAACAGTGCTAAAAAGCTCTGATATTACAAGTAGAAAGTTATAGGTTGCACCAAAGTGCAAGCAGAGAGCATACATACAAATATACACATATACACGCACATATATACACACACACACACACATATATATATATATATATATATATATATATATATATATACTTTTGAGCTCTTCTCAGTGAAATACCTTAAAGCACGTAATATTTTTATTCAATTTTAATATGTTTTAATGTTTTTTAATAGAAATTCCTATGTTCTGTAAATATTCATATAGATATATAGGTATAGATATATATTTTGCCCCCAAAAAATTGAAATATATATTAAAAATAAATAGAACATTATTTTCTAGTGAAGAAAATAGTGTTTAGCACAGTTGATGTAACGCAGTGTCGAGTTAGCATGTCAGCGATAACTAAAAATACTTTTTGTAGAGCACCCTATGAAAGTCTTTGGGGAGAGGGAGTTAGTACTGTCACAATCTCTAAAGTCCTGAAGTTAGTCACCTTTTTCTTGCACGCTAACTTTTTAATTTCAACTTGTAACACCAGCGTTTATTTTTTAACTTGAGTACAGTTAGCACCCAAGCACACAAAAAAAATACCATGCCACTTGTAGTCTGGGTCATAAGGTTTAACCAACAAGGTTACATTACTCCCAAGGGATCCTAAGCAGTTATATATTTAACTCATTAAGGTTCCTCTGGACCCATAATTACCTTCACCTAGTTCAAGGACCCTATTTGAATGCACGCTCTAATGACTTTAATTTGAACACTGTTTCCTAATTTATAGGTATTTTGTGAGATAATTCAGTGGTTAGATAATTAACCTACAGATGAATGAGAAAGTCCAATAATATAAAATATACCATTGTTTTTTGCAAGGAAGATGAAGAACGATAAATTAAAATCAGGACTGAAACAATAACTTGATAATGAGAACAGAACTAAGATTAAGGAAGGGATTTAGTTTGACCTGGAGATCTCAAAGGTCTTGAGATTTTAAGAGTTGTTGCAAGGGGCCCCATAGGTTCAAGAGGAGGATTACGTAGTGGGGGCCAGTGTCCACCAATAAATTAGTAGGAGTTCTGCTTATCAGCCAGTGAGCAATCAGTCCTTAAGGCACAGTTGTTAACTTTAAAGGGACATGACACCCAACATTTTTTCTTCCTGATTAAGACAGAGCATACATTTAAAAAAATAGGGAGATCCCAGAATCGATCTTACCAAGAGATCTCACAGAATATTTGCAGGCCTTATTCACACACATGAAAGACTCTGCCAGTGGAGATGTCCTACCCTGAGTCAGGGAGCATAAAGCACTCATGTAGAAACCCCCAGATACAGACTCTCCAAGAGAAATTATAATATTATTCAAGAATTTTCAGGATAAAGAAATGTCACTGACCCCATCTCGGAAAAATCAACCCATACGATTTCAAAATAGTGTCTTGCAACTTTTTCAAGACTTATCTACTAGAACACTGGAGAGAAGGAGAGGAGTCTCACAAATCACCACTCTTCTCAGAAATCAAATAATTCCTTATAAATGGAGCTTCCCTGCTCAAGTGAGTGCTCTACAAGACAACAAACGCTTTCTTTGTAAAACACCAGAAGATATGGCCTCCTTTTGCATGGCGCTGGATCTGGAATCATCAAGTATTATCCCAGCTGAATCTTCCACTTTGCAAGGAACACCTCACAGACCTTCTAAATATGTGGGAAATGGCAAACTGTGGGAACCACAATAAATAAAAATTCTACTTCTTCCCCCTCCACACAAAAGCCACTGAGTCTGGCTTATTCCAGCCATTATTCTGGATCAGATATGGAAAGAAGATGCAGGCCACAATGACATAAAAGATGAGCCAATGGCTCAGATAAGTTTCAGGGACTGTTTCTCAGGTTTGGTTTTGTATTTAGAAATATAACTTACTTGTGGCACGGATATTAACTCTGTTGGATTTATAATACATTTTTCATAGGTATTATTATTATTCTTTATTTATAAAGTGCCAACAGATTCCACAGCGCTGCCCATGGGTACAAGGATAAAAGTACAACGGAGAAACAATACAATAAGAGACAACATTTTACAGACAAATACAGGGGGAATTGAGGGCCCTATTCCCGTGGGAGGAGTTTTTCTCTCTTGATCTATATTTTCCTTGTTAGGATGATAGTTTTTCGATACTGTACTTACATAAATGTTCTGACGGGACTGGATTAGGACCCTTTTTTTTGTTTGCTACTCTCTATATTAGGTGGAGAGATTACATCAGAGTTGTTTGCAATGTTTTATTTATGTTCACCAATAATTTTATTATGTTCTTTTTTTGACAGAGTTCTTTTTGTACCATTTGATAGACACCTGTATAAAGCTTTTAACTTTTTTATACATCTGCTTCCACTTTTACACCCATGATTACCTACTGCACGCATGATTGTCCCCACTCTCACTCTTCACGCAGAACTAAAGGGATTGAATTTACCATGTAAACAAACAAAAGCTTTCGAATCTAGCAAAAAGATATACTGTTATATTTTTTTTCTCCAAGAAATCCACTTTAAATAGCAAACACCTAAATTACAAGTTGTGCAGTAGTCCTATACCGCTTAAAAATTGTCCTTTGCATGTGGAATGGAAGGTCACCCGTATTAGAAGTGGCGGCAGTACGGCTATACTGCTAGCGTTTTAGCCTGTACCACAACTCTCCATTCCGCACTCAAAAAATGGCTTCTGAGTGTGGAATATTCATCTCACCCATATTACAGGTTGTGCGGTCAGGCTATTCCACTAGCGTTATAGCCTATACTGCCACAATCCATTCCGCTATCAAAGACCAGTAGTTATGGATTTTGCAAAACAAAAATGTTTCACAAAACTCATAGCAAATATGTTACAAAGTACACTAACACCCATAAACGACACTATTAACCCACTAATCCGCCGCTCCCCCCCCCACATTGCTAACACCTAAATAAAACAATAACCCCTAATTAGTGATGTCGCGAACCTAAAATTTTCGGTTCGCGAACGGCGGACTCGAACTTCCGGTATTGTTCGCGAACGCGCGAACCGCCATTGAATTCAATAGGCAGGCGAACTTTAAAACCTACAAGGACTCTTTCTGGCCACAATAGTGATGGAAAAGTTGTTTCAAGGGTACTAACACCTGGACTGTCGCATGCTGGAGGGGGATCCCTGGCAAAACTCCCATGGAAAATTACATAGTTTATGCAGAGTCTGCTTTTAAGCCATAATGGGCCTAAATCAACTATCATTCCCAAAGTGGCTGTCTCAAAACATCCCGGACAGAAGATAGATTGATAGATAGGATAGATAGATATACATAGATTGATAGTTAGATAGAATCGATAGAAGAGAAATAGATAGATTTGTTAGATATATAATTACCCTAATAAAGTCTAATAATTAAACATGCGTTCTTGGACCCAACTAGCTTGTGTTAATTAGTACTTTTCTTAGCACTTTAATCCCTGTTCCCCCCCCTATCGGGGGTGTTCTATATGGCCTTCCTGTTTACCCTGAAAAAATATAATAATAAGACATGCGGTCTGGTACCAATTTTAACTAGGTTGTGTTTTAAGTACTACCATTCTTAGCACTTTAATCTCTGTAACTCCCCCTATTTGGTGAGGTCTATACGGCCTGGATGATTACCCATACAAAATATAATAATAAGACATCTGCTCTTGGTCTGCGACCCATGGTAACTATGTTGTGTTAATTAGTAATGTCCTTCACATTTTAATAGCTGTTACTCATACTCACCCTATCGGTGGAGGTCTATATGGCCTGCATGATTACCCTTACAAAATATAATAACCAAACATATGCTCTGGGACCCATGGTAAGTAGGTTGTGTTAATTAGTACTGTTCTTTGCAGTTTAATACCTGTTACAACACCAAATGGTGGCAGGTCTATCTGGCCTTCATGATTAGCTGCACCCAAAGCCAAAAAAAAGCTGAGTGGTCTTAGACTAACACCCATGGCTAACTCGGTTGTTTCAATTAGTACTATTCTTAGCACTTTCATCCCTGTTACGGGTGGTCTACATGGCCATCATGATTAGCCGAACAAAATACTACAATCCAACCTTTGCTCAGTCTTCATAGGCCCTTCATTGTCTGTATTTTGATAGTACAGTTTTTATTATTTTTATAGCTGATACAACACTGAATGGTGGCAGCTCTATATGGCCTGCATGATTAGCCGCACCCAAAACAAAAATAAATCCAAGCGGTCTTGGATTAACACCCATGGCTAACTCTGTTGTTTCAAGTAGTACTATTCTTAGCACTTTCATCTCATCATCCCTGTTACTTCCAGGACTCTCGGTGGTGGTCTACATGGCCATCATGATTAGCCTAACCAAAGACTACAATCCAACCTTGGCTCAGTCTTCCTAAGGCCCTTCATTGGCTGTATTTTGGTAGTACTGTTCTTATTAGTTTAATAGCTGATACGACACCGAATGGTGGCAGCTCTATATGGCCTGCATGAATAGCCGCACCCAAAGCCAAAAAAAAGCCAAGCGGTTTTGCACTAACACCCATGGCTAACTCTGTTGTTTCAAGTTCTACTATTCTTAGCTCTTTCATCTCATCCCTGTTACTTCCAGGACTCTCAGTGGTGGTGGTCTACATGGCCATCATGATTAGCCTAACCAAATACTACAATCCAACCTTGGCTCAATCTTCCTAAGGCCCTTCATTGGCTGTATTTTGGTAGTACTGTGCTTATTAGTTTAATAGCTGATACGACACCGAATGGTGGCAGCTCTATATGGCCTGCATGAATAGCCGCACCCAAAGCCAAAAAAAAGCCAAGCGGTTTTGCACTAACACCCATTTCTAACTCTGTTGTTTCAAGTTCTACTATTCTTTTTTTTTTTCTTTATTGTTTCTTTATTAAATTTTCGACAAGTACAAAAGATACAGTCCATATGAGTATATAACAGTATAGTAAAGAGCCGTTTCACAAAACAATTGAATCGACTATACCCTGTACCTGCATAATCCTAGAGTATCGGTTGATACATTCAATCATTTAAAGTTCAAAACAGCAAGAAATCAACAATAACAAAAAACATAGATTAAACACAATAACTACAAACATTAATTGCAGATTTTAGAGAATTTTGTTTTTGATGGATATAAGATTGTGGAATGACTAGATTTAAATAAACAGGATAATAAGGAATGACTCTGAAATAGGACATTTATATGATAACTATAACAAAGGAAAGCTCTCAGATCCTCTATCCAGAACCCAAATATGACTCCCAATAAAACATCATTTCGTTGTACATTTTTAGGCGGTTAATCTTAAAATAAAAGTACCTTTCCAACATCAAAACATTCTTAACCTTTGCTATCCATAATTCAATTGTGGGAACCTCATCTGACCTCCATGCTGAAGCTATAAGTTGTTTAGCTGTGTTAAGCATAATATGCCCAATGTTCCTCTTGATATGGCATTTAATCTCCTTAAGTATATTAAATAAACAAACATGTGGAGTAATGGATAGGTTGCATGATAAGGCCTTATTTATTTCTCCTATAATTTCAACCCAGTAGGTGTTTATTTTTTGACATGACCACCAGATGTGACCCATATCACCCACTTCTCTTTTACATCTCCAACACTTTCCATTAGCTGTTGGAAACAGGTATTTCATTCTATTTGGTGTTAGGTACCACCGAAACATTATCTTATAATTAGTCTCTAATGCATGTGTTGTGTGTGCCGAATGAGCTATACTGTGAAAGATGTTTTCCCAGGTCTTAGGGTCTTGCTTCCCCAGGAGATCTCGCTCCCAGCCCTTCACAAAACTATGAGGTTTGGGGGATGTGGCAGAAAGCAGTAATTTGTATAAAATAGAGATGATCCCTTTTTGTGGAACATTAGAAATGCACATTAGTTCAAAAGGTGTTGGGGTCCTCAATAAATTATCCCTATTCCTATGCATTGTTATGTAGTGATTAACTTGGTGGTATCGCAACCACTGTTCAAAAAAACCGCCACCCAACACATCTAGTTCGCTTTTGGGCAGTAATTTGCCCAATTCGGTTGTTAGTGCGATTGGAATGTACCCCCCTCAAGCTTTTATCCTCTCCTATTTGGTGTCCTCTACCTTCTGAGAATTCAGGGTTTGCCAGGATCGGGGTCAGGGGCGAATAAGCACTGGAGATGCCCAAATATTTACTGCGTATATATTTCCAATCTGATATAGTATTCGTTATTGTGGAGGAGGAAAAATTCTGAGGTGTTGAAAGTGAGCGAGGCAACCAGCACACCCCACCCAGTTGCGGTATACCTGAAATGTAGTGTTCAAGTTGTACCCAATGTTTAAGGTCTATGGTGTTGTATCTACTCCATTCTAGGATTCTTTGTAATGAGATAGCCTGTTTGTATAAGAGTATGTTAGGTACCCCAAATCCCCCCATATCCCTATGGGCAAACATGGAAGCCTGGTTCCTTCTTCCAAATGAAGGAGTGAAATATTTTTTGTAATTTCTGTATATATATGTTAGTATTAGGTAGGGGTAGCGTCTGAAGGATGTACAAGATCTTTGGCAGTAGTACCATTTTCACCGAATTCACCCTCCCTATCCAGGATAGATTTGTTGACATCCAAGACGAGGCTTGATTGGAAATGGTGTTTAGTAATTTAGAGTAATTAATTGAACGGATTGAGTCTAAATTGTTCGATAAATATATTCCTAGATATTTGATGGGTTTCTGATTAACTACAAAAGAACATTTGTTCTGGATATTAGTTATATCAGTGGTAAAAAGGTGGATTGGCAGTAGTTGTGATTTACTAGTGTTCACCAAAAAATTTGAGACCGCACCATACTCTAGTAGGTCTGTCTGCACCGCGGAGAGAGATTTTAACGGGTCAGTTAAGGACATCAATACGTCATCTGCGAACATGGAGAGTTTATATTCTCTGTGATTAATATTTATCCCTTTTATATTTTCATTCGATCGAATCTTACATGCAAGAATTTCCAATGATAAAATGAATAAAAGTGGGGGAAGTGGGCATCCCTGACGCGTGCCATTTCGTATTTCGAATTGTTCAGATAGCGTGCCATTTATCCTAATTTGTGCTGTGGGAAAAGAATATAGGGCCATAATGTTGTTTATAAAAGTAGGCGGAATATTAAATTTAATGAGTATAATCTCGAGAAAGGTCCAATCTAAACGATCGAACGCTTTCTCGGCATCCGTAGATAAAAATACTGAAGGGATATCATTTTTGTTTATATGCTCCAAGATGTTTAGAAGTTTGACAGTATTATCTCTTGCCTCTCTCCGCGGTACAAACCCCACCTGGTCTGGGGAAATCAATGTTGGTAACAATTTATTAAGTCTAGATGCCAGAACTTTAGCATATACCTTCAGATCTATATTTAACAAGGATATTGGGCGGAAATTAGCTGGTGTGTCAGTCTTCCTGCCAGGTTTAGGGAGAACAGTGATGTATGCTTGTAACATGGAATCTGGTAAAACTTCCCCGTTCTCAACCTGACTAAAGGTTTTTAATAGATGTGGTATTAGTAACTGTGCATATAATTTATAATATGACCCGGAGAATCCATCCGGGCCTGGTGCCTTTTCGGGTTTCAGCGTCCTAATTGCCTCGCCAACTTCTTTACTGTTTATTGGGGCTTGTAGCATTTCCCTGTCTGTTTCAGAGATTTTTGGGACTTGGATGTTTTCTAAGTATTTCTTACATTTAATTTCATGGTCCAATGTTGACCTGGCTGGATAAAGATTATATAGAGTGTGGTAGTAATTTTTAAATATATCTGCTATTTGTTTTGTATCCTCTACTTTCTCATCTCTGGGATTATTAATTGAATGAATGTATGTTTTTACCTGTTTATTTTTTAGTGATCTAGATAGTAAACGTCCTGGTTTATTAGCCTCAAAATAAAATTTCTGCTTCAATTTGTATGCTATGGTTTGGGCTTTTATATGTAAATGGGACTTTAATTTGGTTCTATAAAAATTTAGTTGATGGAGAATATCTTCATCTTGTGGATGAAGTTTATGTAAGTAATCTAAATGCTCTAATTCTTTTGCTAGGTGGTGGTATTCTTCCCTTTGTTGTTTAAGTTTGTTAGCTCTGATTTTGATCAATATCCCCCTTATATAGCTCTTATGAGCTTCCCAAATTGTGGACGGGGTCATGTCCTCTTGGACATTTCTACTGAAAAACTCTTGTATTTCCGCCTCTATGGTCTCCTGCACAGAAGGGTCTAATAAAATAGCATCATCTAGTCTCCATGTGAATTCCCTTAATGGGGCTGAAGGCCAACTAACGGAACATTTAACCATAAAATGGTCTGACCATGCTGTGTGTGAGATACAAGGAGTTATGGTGTGAGACAAGGTTATATGATCTAGCATTATGAAGTCAATTCTCGAATATGATTTATTCGGATTGGAGAAAAATGTATAGTCTCTGCGGCTGGGGTTTGAAACTCTCCAAGGGTCGTGTAGGCCTAGAGTTCTAATAAAATTCCACATAGCTTTAGATTTAGATTTAGCTATTTTTATGTTGGGATTTGAACTGTCAAGATTGGGGTTAATGGGTAAATTGAAATCTCCCATAACTATCAATTGGCCTTTTTGGATGTCTTGAATTTGGGGAAATAAAGATTTGAAAAAAGCTGCTTGGCCATGATTGGGTGCATATAAGTTCACTAGGGTTACCATTTTGTTGTAGAGGATACCACAAATTGCTAGGAATCTACCCTCTGCGTCTTTGCTTTGGTCTATTAATTTAAATGGCACTGCTTTGTTTATGAGAATGCTCACGCCATTAATCTTTTTTCTATTATGTGCACTGTAGAAGTGTTGGGGAAAGCTATTGTGTAAATATTTAGGAATTGACCCTTTTTTAAAATGGGTCTCTTGAAGCCCAATGATGTCTCCCCCTCTTTGGATTATATCCCTTAAAGCTAACGACCTCTTTTGAGGAACATTGAAACCCTTGACATTCTGTGTTACAAACTGAATACAAGTGTCATTCATTTTAATATCTTACCCCTTACGGTTCCATCTCTGTAGAACATCATATCCATGTACTTTATGAATTTTCTCTGCAAATAGAAAACATTACCTACAAACAACCTAACTATATTAACACTATTAATAAAAGTAACTTCGTCCCTACAATAATAACAGAGGGAAATGGCTAAGAAATCCTAATTGGAAATCATTCAGCCCATTAAGTACCTGATGTAAAGAAATAAGTATATAACCAACTTTTGGACCTGTTCATGCAATAACTGTTGTCTCAAGTCAATATATACTCAAACACATTCAGTCCAGTGACTATGCCTTTAAAAGGATATTATGTGGTGATCTCCTTTTTTCTTTAAGCTTTCAACCCGGTTGGGTCTTAAAGTCTGAGGAGGAAGTGTTCTTCAATCTTTTGTGGCGGACAGTTTGCCACTCTTTGCGTTGTGGAAGAGGGGGTGTCCGGGAGTTAGATGTAGAGTTCAAGCCTTGCCCAGGGTCTGGGACTAGCACCGGAGGGGGAATCTCAAGCTTCTTACAGCATTCTTCAATTTCCAACATTGAGGCGCAGGTCGCCCTTCTATTTTTCCAAACAACTATCAGTTGAAACGGGTGTCCCCACCTGTAGTTTATGTTTCTAGCTTGTAAGTGCTTCGTGAGCGGGGAAAGTTCTTTCCTTCGTGTTAAAGTTCTAGTTGATAGATCCGCAAAGAATTGAAGAGTTATGCCATCTTTTTGAATAGGACTTTTTTCTCTTGCTGCAACCATAAGTTGTTCTTTCACTTGGTAATTAGTGATTTTGACAATCACGTCACGGGGAGGTGCTGACTCTGGGGGTTTAGGTCTCAATGCCCGATGGGCTCTATCCATACTCACAGTAGTGTTATCTGTTGGGTCCTTTAGTTGGGAGAATAGAGATTGGAGATATTCAGGTAGACTCGATGCATTAATATCTTCTGGGATACCCCGTATCCTAATGTTCTGCCGTCTGGACCTCAAGTTCTACTATTCTTAGCTCTTTCATCTCATCCCTGTTACTTCCAGGACTCTCAGTGGTGGTGGTCTACATGGCCATCATGATTACCCTCACCAAAATATAACAACAATACGTGCATGCAGGGAACCATGGTAAGCTTACTTCCTTTCGCAAAATCGAGTATAACAGTTGCAGGCAGAGGTTCTGACCCTGCATTATGGCTGCACCTCTCCCTAAATGAGGCATGCGTTACAGAGTCTGTGGGCATGTATGCAAAGAGCTGGCCTGCCTAAAAAGAGGAGCAAGGCTGTACAGGTTGTTCTCCTTCAGCCATTTTATACGCTGTCCCACGGCCACGACCCTCAACAACCGCAACAGAATGAAACACCACATATGCCATCCTTTTGAACAACCGAGTACAGGTATGGCATTTTAGTTACACAGCGATATTTATTATGAACCGTGAAAGTGAAAACAAAAACATGATTGGACACCCAGTACAGTACAGGTCATTCTCCTTCGGCCTTTTTAGAATAGTGTTCCGGACCCCCAACAAAAACAACAGCAGGAAAGAGGACATATGGCATCCTTTTGAACAATAGATGACAGGTAAGGCATAGATTTTACAAAGCCATAGATATTTTTTTTGCAACTGTGAAATAAAAAAAAAAATTGATTGGACACCCAGTACACTTATTTATCCTCAGGCCTTTTTAATAAGAGGGTCACCCAGTACATGTATTTATTCTCAGGCCTTTTTAATAAGAGGGTCCCGGAGCCTCAACCGAAACAACAGCATGAAAGAGGAGATATGTCATCCTTTTGAATAATAGATTACAGGAAAGGCATTGATTTTAGAATCCCAGAGCTCATTTATATGACCCGGGAAATAGAAAAAAACATTGATTAGACACCCAGTACACTTATTTATTCTTAGGCCTTTTTAATAAGAGGGTCCCGGAGCCTCAACCGAAACAACAGCATGAAAGAGGAGATATGTCATCCTTTTGAATAATAGATTACCGGAAAGGCATTGATTTTAGAATCCCAGAGATCATTTATATGACCCGGGAAATAGAAAAAAACATTGATTAGACACCCAGTACACTCATTTATTCTTAGGCCTTTTTAATTAGAGGGTCCCGGAGCCTCAACCGAAACAACAGCATGAAAGAGGAGATATGTCATCCTTTTGAATAATAGATTACAGGAAAGGCATTGATTTTAGAATCCCAGAGATCATTTATATGACCCAGGAAATAGAAAAAAACATTGATTAGACACCCGTTACACTTATTTATCCTCAGGCCTTTTTAATAAGAGGGTCCAGGAGCCTCAACCGAAACAACAGCATGAAAGAGGAGATATGTCATCCTTTTGAATAATAGATTACAGGAAAGGCATTGATTTTAGAATCCCAGAGCTCATTTATATGACCCAGGAAATAGAAAAAAACATTGATTAGACACCCAGTACACTTATTTATTCTTAGGCCTTTTTAATAAGAGGGTCCCGGAGCCTCAACTGAAACAACAGCATGAAAGAGGAGATATGTCATCCTTTTGAATAATAGATTACAGGAAAGGCATTGATTTTAGAATCCCAGAGATCATTTATATGACCCGGGAAATAGAAAAAAACATTGATTAGACACCCAGTACACTCATTTATTCTTAGGCCTTTTTAATAAGAGGGTCCCGGAGCCTCAACCGAAACAACAGCATGAAAGAGGAGATATGTCATCCTTTTGAATAATAGATTACAGGAAAGGCATTGATTTTAGAATCCCAGAGATCATTTATATGACCCAGGAAATAGAAAAAAACATTGATTAGATACCCGTTACACTTATTTATCCTCAGGCCTTTTTAATAAGAGGGTCCCGGAGCCTCAACCGAAACAACAGCATGAAAGAGGACATATGTCATCCTTTTGAATAATAGATTACAGGAAAGGCATTGATTTTAGAATCCCAGAGATCATTTATATGACCCGGGAAATAGAAAAAAACATTGATTAGACACCCAGTACACTTATTTATCCTCAGGCCTTTTTAATAAGAGGGTCCCGGAGCCTCAACCAAAACAACAGTATGAAAGAGGACATATGTCATCCTTTTGAATAATAGATTACAGGAAAGGCATTGATTTTAGAATCCCAGAGATCATTTATATGACCCGGGAAATAGAAAAAAACATTGATTAGACACCCAGTACACTTATTTATCCATAGGCCTTTTTAGCAGAGGCTCCAGGACCCTCAACAAAAACAAGAGCAGGGAGGTAGGCATAGGAGTACAATGTAGTGTGACAATAATAATGTGAAGGGGAAGATTGCGGAGTTGTGGCATTTTAATTTTGTTATCGTGGGAAGTACTTGCAATGACCTTGCTCTGGTGAATCCATATTGCAAATGTGTTTTTTAAGGCACTGTTTGTCTATTTTTTTAATATCAGCATTTGGTAATTGAAGCTCAACTTAAGGCTGGTGGAGAACCGACCTTTCTTCTGGCTGTTTGCAAATGTTGTGGCTCTGGACAAACATGTGAATAAGGGGCCATCAGCCATATTCTGCACGCAACCCCTTTGATGATTGACGATAAACATGTGTCACCTGCAATCAGAGCCCATTACTTGTGTCTAAATCATCTTCCTGGTATGGACAGGCCACTGTTTCCCACAGCAAGTCTGAAGCTTGAACTACAAGATTGTCTTGAGTATGGTAGGAAACCAAAGTTTATTTAATTCTGTACTATCACCACAAAAGCTGAACTTCTTGAACCAAGGAAAATGCAAGCAATTTCATGTGCTTATGGATGACAAGGACGTCCTGTCCTTTGGTGCACAGAGATGGAGAGGATTTTGGGCCTCCCTTTACACTACCCAGATGTCTCCAACATCACCAGAAACACAAGACAGCGACTCTTGGGAAGTTCCTGGAGTGTTCCGGTAGCCATCTCTTTGCGCCCCGAAAGGAATACTTTATCAGTGTTTTTGTATACATCCGACAACAGCTTCGGAGACTGTGGTGATGCACATGTTATTTACTGTTGTTGCAGCTGTGGCAATATCAATTGGCATTAAAAAGGTAAGATTTGGGGGGACGGAGCCTATAGCTGTTGCGGTAGGACGTGTGTTTTAGGAGCTCCAGGTCTTACAAGTTACTTTGAAGTTAGTTTTCAACCTTAATTTAATTTTCTTTTTGGGATTCATAGTCACACTTTCTGGGGCTATCCAAGAGGAGCCTGGTAAAAGCACTAGTCACCCCTTATATCAACGGGTACGGAGACATGTTTTTTGCCTTTCCAATATGGCGCCGGACACCCCTGAATGAAAAAAAAAAGGTAAGATTTGGACTAGTGACGCGCATTTTATGCACGCTGTGGCAATTGCAATTTGCAATAAAAATAATCTGCTAACAACAACCACTACTTACGACCACACCTGACTCCTGAAGTCATGCTTCAGTTATTAACTCAAGTTAAATTTTTTTTTTTTGTATTATGCTCAGCAGATTCAAAACATACCATTCTTCCATCTTCTAGTCATATCACACGACATGTCAAAATGCTGCATGGAAAATGGCAGTGTGCAAAGTCATAAGCTTAGTGAAACTATAAGTGCATTACATTTTCTAAAATAAACAAAAATACAGAGAGAAAAAAAAAAAAAAGGAAAGAGGACATATGGCATCCTTTTGAACAATAGATTACATTTAAGGCATTGATTTGAGAAACCCAGAGATAATTTGTTGCAACCGGGAAATCTAAAAAAAACTAGATTAGACACACAGTACACCTATTTATCCTTAGGCATTATTAGCAGAGGCTCCAGGACCCTCAACAAAACCAGCAGCAGGAAAGAGGACATATGGCATCCTTTAGAAAAATAGATTTCTGGAAAGGCATTGATTTTAGAAACACAGAGATCATTAGTTGCAACCGTGAAATCTAAAAAAAATTAGATTATACACCCAGTACACTTCTTTATCCTTAGGCCTTTTTAGCAGAGGCTCCAGGACCCTCCACAAAACCAGCAGCATGAAAGAGGACATATGGATCTGGCAGAGGAAATGTAGTGGGGGGAGGGGTTCCAAAGACGAAGGAAAACGAGGAACTGGAATGTGAGGGTATGGGCCGGGTCTGGAAGTTCAGCAGGAGAGCTTGAGGCGGGAGTTGCTGTTAGTGCTGCCGACAAAACCTATGACAGATAAGGCAGGCAGAAAAAAGGGAGGAGGTTAGGACACTAAAAAAAAAAAAATATCATTGAGACAGAGTACTACAACAAATCACAAGGAATGGAGGAACTGTGTAGTAACCTGAATGTTACGTCTATTCAGCACTCTTCAGGTTGGAGTAGCCTGACATCGGAACCACTTGCTGTGGATTGAAACACAGAAATCTTGCTTGGATGGTGGACTAAAAGGACACAGTTTCTTTGTATAGACTGTAACAAAAAAGGGAAATTGGAGGAATAGGATTTTTACCCTAGTTTGGCAGCTTTGCTGCCCTTTTATACACAGATGAATGAAGACCCCATTCGGAAAGGCAGCAGGTCAGAGAGCCAGAGGTGATGCAGCACATGCAGGTGTGTCTGCCAGTATGATGAAAAAAAGGACTTCTCACAAAAAGCATCAAAATAATGTTGGTCCAAGCAAACCAATTTCCCAGCCCCAGAGGAATATTGTAGGTTGCAGAATACAGCATGGTTGGAAAGAAGGTAGTGGCCCAATAACACAATGGAAAGGAACTGAATTTAATCAAGTGCCAGTCAACCCATCCCTTTATCTTATTAAATATGATGGATTTGATTGTGTCTATGGACTAGTACTCCACAAGGACGAGCGAGTGTCTGCTCTTGAAGTTCTTCCAGATAGAGTTGCTTCATCTCGAATTAGTGATGCTCACTTGGAAGACACAATGATTGGTAAAGCTGTTGAACACATGTTTGAAACAGAAGATGGTTCTAAGGATGAGTGTAGAGGAATGGTCTTAGCAAGAGCTCCCATAATGAACACATGGTTTTATATAACCTACGAGAAGGACCCAGTTTTATATATGTATCAGCTATTAGATGACTACGAAGAAGGAGATCTCCGCATCATGCCAGACTCTAATGATTCCCCTCCAGCAGAAAGAGAACAGGAGAAGTTGTGGACAGCCTTGTAGGAAAGCAAGTGGAGTATGCCAAAGAAGATGGCTCAAAAAGGACTGGCATGGTAATACACCAAGTGAAAGCCAAACCCTCTGTTTATTGCTTAAAATTTGATGACGATTTCCATATTTATGTCTACGATTTGGTGAAGACATCGTAGATGTAATATTTGACTTATTGCCAAACAGGTGGATTTATTAAATGTAAAATATGTAGACAAACCTGTCCACTTCTGTCCAATTATGTGATGCTTCAGATTCCAGGCAAGCCTGCAACCCCTTAAAGGAAGTAACGCAGTTTTGTTGCTAAGAACAAAAAAAAAAATTTCCACATCAAAAGGAAACAAACCACGTTCTGTGAATTACAACTCATTTTTCATAATGGAATTTATCCTTTAGAAGAAAACTGATCTAGTAGTGGTGAATTCAAACAAAAGAAGCATGGATGCAAGAGACAAACTGGGGGCGAATTCTGTAAATTTTCAAAGTGGGGGGAAAAAAGGTTATAAAAATGTAATTGTTGTATTTCTTAAGAACTCATTCCTCATCAATACAAGTCCAGTTTGGTATATCTAACTACTTTAACATAGTTATCAGTATGTATTTCAAGTAAAAGTATTTTTCCCAGTGTTACTTATGTCTTATAATGTGGGGATTGTGGTGCTGCAGTTCAGTTATCCAGCTGCCCAGTGATGTAGGGTCTTTTTTTTTTCTTTGGTCCCTCTTGTTACAACTTTGTGATTCATAATATTTTGTTACTTTTTGTACCTGTTTTTTCAGCAATCTTGTTATAGTACAACAATTGACAACTTATTTCCATTTTTTTTTATCCCATCCCAGTAAAAACGATTATTCAGCAAAAAAAAAAAGAGGACATATGGCATCCTTTTGAAAATTAGATTACAGGAAAGGCATTGCTTTTAGAAACACAGAGATCATTAGTTGCAACCGTGAAATCTAAAAAAACATAGATTATACACCCAGTACACTTCTTTATCCTTAGGCCTTTTTATCAGAGGCTCCCGGAGCCTCAACCGAAACAACAGCATGAAAGAGGACATATGGCATCCTTGTGACTAATAGATTACAGGAAAGGCATTGATTTTAGAAACCCTGGGATAATTTGTTGCAACCGTGAAATCTAAAAAAGATTGATTAGACACCCAGTACACTTATTTATCCTTAGGTCTTTTTTTAGCAGAGGCTCCAGGACCCTCCACAAAACCAGCAGCAGGAAAGAGGACACATGTCATCCTTTTGAAAATTAGATTACAGGAAAGGCATTGATTTTAGAAACACAGAGATCATTAGTTGCAACCGTGAAATCTAAGAAAACATAGATTATACACCCAGTACACTTCTTTATCCTTAGGCCTTTTTAGCAGAGGCTCCAGGACCCTCCACAAAACCAGCAGCATGAAAGAGGACATATGGCATCCTTTTGAAAATTAGATTACATGAAACGCATTGATTTTAGAAAAATTTAAAGTAAGAGTAGGTGGGGGTAGGGCAGAGTATATTATATACAAGAGATTAGTGGTTAAAGGCAAATAGCCCAATTTGAGTTTTATAATCTCCTAACCGCTAATACCTCCTGCCACAGATTTAAAGTTAAGAGCAAAGTACAACTAACAAGTAATTGTAAATAGACTTACAAATAAAAATAGGTAACTTAAATCTGTGAGAAAAATTCCACCAACTGAGCCCTATCAGAGTCAGAGCTAGATTTGTATTTAGTTTGAAAAAATGTTTTTCTTATCCATTCATACACTAAAGTTTATTAGATCAATATATTTAACCACACATACATTTTAGCAAGAGCTAAGAATTAAAAACACTTCACCCAAGTTGAGCTATGGTTAGTAAATTAATCTGAAATCAGCATCAAAGGTATCTTGCAGCAAAATTATAAATATAGGCTAAGCCCTTACAATCCGAGGGCTAGTTTAAGTTTAAATTTTACCAAGTTTTTAAAGCTGCAATTTACCAGGCCAACAAGGGTGAGCAAGTTAAAAAGAAGGGAAAGACAAAGCTTATCCCAGAGGACCCCTGACGTACGTTTCACAAAAAACGCTTCCTCAGAGGGGTCAAGGATCCTACACAAAACCCTACACAAAACCAGCAGCAGGAAAGAGGACATATGGCATCCTTTTGAAAATTAGATTACAGGAAAGGCATTGATTTTAGAAACCCGGAGATAATTTGTTGCAACCGGGAATTTGAATCAAATAAATGATTCGATGGACACCCAGTACACTTCTTTCTCCTTCGGCCTTTTTATAAGAGGGTCCAGGACCCTCAAAAAAAAGACCAGCAGGAAAGAGGACGTATGGCATCCTTTTGAACAATAGAGTACAGGTACAGCATTGATTTTACAAACCCAGAGATAATTTTTGGCAAATGTGAAATAGAAAAAAAATTGAGTGGACACCCAGTACACCTCTTTCTCCTTAGTCCTTTTTATAAGAGGGTCCAGGACCCTCAAACAAAATACCAGCAGGAAAGAGAACATATGGCATCCTTTTGAACAATAGAGTACTGGTACAGCATTGATTTTAGAAACCCACAGATAATTTTTTTGAAAAGTGAAATAGCCCCAAAAATCATGCTTGGACTCCCACTCCAGGTCGTTCTCCCTCAGCTTTTTTATAAGAGGGTCCAGCACCCTCAACAGAAACTACTGCAGGAAACACCACCACATATGCCATCCTTTTGCACAAGCGAGTACAGGTATGGCATCCATTTTAGAAACCCAGAGATAATTGAGAGGAACCAGGAACATTTTTCTAAAAATTTGATGGGCCACCCATTACAGGTCGTTCTCCTTCAGCCTTTTTATACCATGGGCTACGACCCGCAACAGGCACAACAGCATGAAACACCACATATGCCACCCATTTGCACAATAGAGTACAGGTATGGCATAGATGGAACACGGAGATAATTTAGAGCAACCAAGAGATGGATAAAGATGCTTGGTCGGTCCTCCTCCTTCAAATTTGTGGCATTTTGCGTTCAATTTAATGGTCCACCAGATATGAGTGGTTTGCTAATGCTAAGTTGTACAATTCGTAACAGTTTAATCACAATTGTTATGTGCCTTATTTTTTTTATTTGAGTTTTGTACCCACAGAGCTGCAGTAGAGGCCAGAAAAATTAGGAATGTACAAATGACTGAATAAATTGGGTATTGTTGTAGCAACTGCTGTAGCAGCGGCCAGAAAAATTGATGTTTGTAAAAAATTTAACAAGTGCCCTAAAAGCTTGTGGCTTGAACACTAGTCAAGCAAGTCCTCCGGCTTTATAACCCAAAAAAAAGGCCAGCCTGTGTACCAGTTGTAGCCCAAGCCAGCTCATCTCATCATCAGGCCTTTTTTATTCAAATGTATCGCCCAATGTCAGTCCCTTCGGGATCCAGCCCTCATTCATTTTTATAAAAGTGAGATAGTCAAGGCTTTTTTGACCTAGGCGACTTCTCTTCTCAGTGACAAAACCTCCTGCTGCACTGAAAGTCCTTTCGGACAGGACGCTTGAAGCGGGGCAGGCCAGAAGTTCCATTGCAAATTGGGATAGCTCAGGCCACAAGTCCAGCCTGCACACCCAGTAGTCAAGGGGTCCATCGCTCCTGAGAGTGTCGAGATCCGCAGTTAAAGCTAGGTAGTCTGCTACCTGTCGGTTGAGCCTTTCTCTAAGGCTGGATCCCGAAAGGCTCTGATGGTGCATGGGAGTTAAAAAGGTACGCATGTCCTCCATCAACAAGATGTCAGGAAACAGTCCAGTCGTTGCCGCCGTGGTTGTGGGAGGAGGAGGATTAATTTAATCTCTTCCCCTGTTACATTCCCGTGGTGCTGTGACATCACCCTTATACGCTGTGTAAAGCATAGTTTTTAATTTATTCTTAAAATGCTCCATCCTTTCCGACTTGCGGGAATTTGGTAACATTTCAGGCACACGGGGGTCGAGGAGCGTGGACACCCAGTACAGGTCGTTCACCTTCAGCTTTTTTATACGAGGGTCCCTCAACAGGCACGACTGCATGAAAGAACCTATTTGAACAAGGTTGGATGCCGAGCTAATCATGTCCCGTTCCTCCTCCTCACTGATCTCACTGATGGTATCTTCTTCCCCCCAGCCACGTACAACACCACGGGTACCAGAGAGGTGACAACCCTGGGATGCCTGTTGTGCTTGGTCTTCCTCCTCCTCCTCCTCCTCAAAGCCACATTCCTCCTCTGACTCCTCTTCCTCACAATCCTCTTCCTGCCTTGCCGCAGGTCCAGCAAGCGATGCTGATTCGGCTGTTTGTGGGGGTGATGGACACCACAACTCTCCCGCTTCCTCTTCACGCTCATCTACTGCCTGATCCAGCACTTTTCGCAGGGCACGCTCCAGGAAGAAAACAAATGGTATGATGTCGCTGATGGTGCCTTCGGTGCGACTGACAAGGTTTGTCACCTCCTCAAAAGGACGCATGAGCCTACAGGCATTGCGCATGAGCGTCCAGTAATTTGGCAAAAATATCCCCAGCTCCCCAGAGGCTGGCCTAGCACCCCAGTCATACAAATACTCATTAACAGCTTTTTCTTGTTGGAGCAGGCGGTCAAACATTAGGAGTGTTGAATTCCACCGTGTCAGGCTGTCGCAAATCAAGCGCCTCACTGGCAGGTTGTTTCGACGCTGGATATCGGACAAGTGCGCCATGGCCGTGTAGGAACGCCTGAAATGGCCACACACCTTCCTGGCCTGCTTCAGGACGTCCTGTAAGCCTGGGTACTTATGGACAAATCGTTGTACAATTAGATTACACACATGTGCCATGCACGGCACATGTGTCAACTTGCCCAATTTCAATGCCGCCACCAAATTACTTCCATTGTCAGAAACAACCTTGCCAATCTCCAGTTGGTGCGGAGTCAGCCACTGATCCACCTGTGCATTCAGGGAGGTCAGGAGTGCTGGTGCGGTGTGACTCTCCGCTTTCAGGCAAGTCAACCCCAAGACGGCGTGACACTGCCGTACCCGGGATGTAGCATAGTACCTGGGGAGCTGGGGGGTGCCATAGATGTGGAGCAAGACGCAGAAGTTGAAGAGGACTCAGCCGAGGAAGAGGTTATGGAAGAGGATGGAGTAGGAGGAGTAGAGGAAGTAGCAGCAGGCCTGCCTGCAAGTCGTGGCGGTGTCACCAACTCTTCTGCAGAGCCACGCATTCCATGCTTGTCAGAAGTCAGCAGGTTTACCCAATGCGCAGTGTAGGTGATATACCTGCCCTGACCATGCTTTGCAGACCAGCTATCCGTGGTCATATGGACCCTTGCCCCAACGCTGTGTGCCAGACATGCCATAACTTCCTTTCTCACAACAGAGTACAGGTTTGGGATTGCCTTTTGTGAAAAGAAATTTCTGCCAGGTACCTTCCACTGCAGTGTCCCAATAGATACAAATTTTTTGAAAGCATCAGACTCCACCAGCTTGTATGGTAAAAGCTGGCGGGCTAAGAGTTCAGACAAGCCAGCTGTCAGACGCCGGGCAAGGGGGTGACTTTGAGAAATTGGCTTCTTACGCTCAAACATGTCCTTGACAGACACCTGACTGTGGGCAGATGACCAGGAACTGCTACGTAAGAGAGACTGAGTGGAGGATGGTTGAGAGGGGGCAAGGAGGACAGCACTGGTTGACGTTCCTGAAGATGATGGAGCAGGAGGAGGAGGGCGGCTTTCACTTTGTGTGCTGCTTCTACTCATGTGTTCTTCCCATCGGCCTTTGTGATGGGAGACCATGTGCCTTCGCAAAGCAGTTGTACCTAGGTGGCTGTTGGACTTCCCACGACTCAGTTTCTTTTGGCACAGGTTGCAAATGGCATCGCTGTTGTCAGAGGCAGACACACAAAAAAAATGGCACACTGCTGAGCTCTGCGATGACGGCATTCTGGTGGTGGCAACAGCATGCGTTGATGGGCGTCGGCGTGCTGTCTGGCTGACCCCTGGTGACGATGCATGCTGTCTGACTGTGCCACTAGCTCCTTGAGACGACCTCCCCGTGCTTCCAAATCGTCTCCTCCTCCTCCTCCTCTCTGTCTCCCCATCTGAACTTTCCCCCTCTTCTTCTTCTCTTCTAGCAGGCACCCACGTGACATCCACCGACACATCATCATCAACCGCTTCACTTGTATCTGAAACATCAAGAAAGGAAGCAGCAGCGGGTACAACATCATCATCATCATCATCACACCGTACCTCCATGTCGGTAATGCTGCCTGACTGAGACTGATCACTATTATCTACATCCTCTGTCAATGATGGTTGCGCATCACTCATTTCTTCCAAATGATGTGTCAATAACTCCTGTGACAGATCAAGTGAAGTGGCTGTGGTGCTAGTGTTGGTGGTGGCGACAGGCGGGGGAGTGGCACTGGTCACTTGAGACCTACCCAAAGCACAGCTGGACGTAGATGGTGCGTCAAGGTTAGGAGGACTAGCAGCGGAAGCTGAAGAAGATTGGGTGTCCTGTGTTAGCCATTCAACTAGGTCCTCCTCAGAAGTTTTCGTGTCCCCCCTGGCACCCAGCGTCTGAACAATGTGCATATTTGTAGGGTCTAAAGGAATCACAGCACCACGACCACGGAACCTGCGGGGTGGCCTGCCTCTGCCTGTCATTTTCTTTTAAATGGACACTAACAATACTATTACACCAATTGAGTGGTGGCACTGTGAAAGTGGGCACAGTATACGCTGTGATACTGACAACAACAAAAAAGACAGATGTTTTAAAAATAACAAATTGTTAATTTTTTTAAATATTACAAGTACTGTGACAACAAATATGATTGTTTGGCACTAGTTGGCAAATGGGCCTGTCTGGCACACACGCTGGGAGAAAGGAAACTGCAATTCAATGGCACTAGGAGACTGAAGAATCACAGTCAAAACAGTTATGATTAACAAAAATTCCAATCCTGTGACAATAAATATGATTGGTGGCACTAATTGGCTAGTTGGGACTGGCACACAGGCAGGTGGAAAATGCAATTCAAGGGCACTAGTAGACTGCAGATTGACAGTCAAAACAGTGATGATTGACAAATTTTGCAATACTGTTAAAAGAAATATGATTGCTGGCACTAATTGGATAGTTGGGCCTGGCACACAGGCTGGCAGGCAGTAGAAAAGTGCAATTCAATGGCACGAGCAAACTGAGGACTAAGATCAACAATCAAAATTTTTTTTAATTTGAATTAGTAACTATACTGTGACAACAATTAGGATTGGTGTAAATAGTTGGCAAGACGGCCTGGCACAAAAGGCTGGCAGGCAGGAGGTAAATGCAATTCAAGGACATTAGGAGACTGAATACTGACAGTCAAAACAGTGATGATTGACAATTTTTGAAATACTGTTAAAAGAAATAGGATTGCTGGCAATAATTGGCTAGGTGGGCCTGGCACACAGCAGGCTGCAAGGCAGGAGGAAAGTGCAATTCACTGGCACCAGCAAACTGAGGATTCGCCACAAATATTACCCAAAATTTTAATTTTTAATTACTAAGAATACTGTGACAACAAATATGATTGGTGTAAATATTTTTCAAGTAGACCTGGCACACAGGCTTGGAAGGCAGGAGAAAAGTGCAATTCTAGGGCACGAGCAAACTGAGGATTAAGATCAACAATCAAGAATTTTGTAATTTTAATTAGTAACTATACTGTGACAACAATTAGGATTGGTGTAAATAGTTGGCAAGACGGCCTGGCACAAAAGGCTGGCAGGCAAGAGGTAAATGCAATTCAAGGACACTAGGAGACTGAATACTGACAGTCAAAACTGTGATGAATGACAATTTTTGCAATACTGTTAAAAGAAATATGATTGCTGGCAATAATTGGCTAGGTGGGCCTTTCACACAGCAGGCTGCAAGGCAGGAGGAAAGTGCAATTCACTGGCACCAGTAAACTGAGGATTCCCAACAAATATTAACCAAAATTTAAATTTTTAATTACTAAGAATACTGTGACAACAAATATGATTGGTGTAAATATTTTTCAAGTAGGCCTGGCACACAGGCTTGGAAGGCAGTAGAAAAGTGCAATTGTAGGGCACGAGCAAACTGAGGATTAAGATCAACAATCAAATATTTTTTAATTTTAATTAGTAACTATACTGTGACAACAATTAGGATTGGTGTAAATAGTTGGCAAGACAGCCTGGCACAAAAGGCTGGCAGGCAGGAGGTAAATGCAATTCAAGGACACTAGGAGACTGAATAATGACAGTCAAAACAGTGATGATTGACAATTTTTGCAATACTGTTAAAAGAAATAGGATTGCTGGCAATAATTGGCTAGGTGGGCCGGGCACACAGCAGGCTGCAAGGCAGGAGGAAAGTGCAATTCACTGGCACCAGCAAACTGAAGATTCACAAAAACTATTAACAAAAATTATCATTTTTAATTACTAAGAATACTGTCACAACAAATATGATTTGTGTAAATATTTTTCAAGTAGGCCTGGCACACAGGCTTGGAAGGCAGTAGAAAAGTGTAATTCTAGGGCACGAGCAAACTGAGGATTAAGATCAACAATAAAAATTTTTTTAATTTTAATTAGTAACTATACTGTCTGTGACAACAATTATGATTGGTGTAAATAGTTGGCTAGACGGCCTGGCACAAAAGGCTGGCAGTGGTAGGCAGGAGGTAAATGCAATTCAATGGCACTAGGAGACTGAATATTTGCAGTCCAAAAAATTATGATTTTTATTTTTTTATATACTGTTACAAGAATTGTGATTGGTGCCACTAATTGGCTAGTTGGGTCTGGCACACAGGCTGGCAGATATGAGTCGTGGATGGTAGGTAGGGCAGCAATTTAACACAGTATGCTGTGTAAGTGACAAAAACACAGGTCTGATAGAAAATTAAGTTAGATTACACTAGCAAAATATTTTAAAATTTTAGATTTTAATATTAAAATTATGTTAAGAAGTGCAATGCACATATGACTCTATGAGTGGTCGCACTGGCTGGCTGCTACGTAGGGCAGCAATTAACAACAGTATGCTGTGTAAGTCAGATAGACAGTTAGACACAGGCCTGATAGAAAATACAATTAGATTACACTAGCATAATGATTTAAAGACTTTTTTTGGAAATTTAAAGAAAAAGGTTAAGCACATACATATGAGTCGTGGCTAATAGCCTTGGAAGGGCAGCTATTAAAAACAGTAGGCTCTGTAAGTCGGATACACACACGCCTGATAGAAAATACTATTAGATTACACTAGAAAAATTATTGAAATTATTTTTTTTTGGGGGGGGAATTAAAAAAAGGTTAAACACATATGAGTCGTGGCTCATAGACTAGGGAGGGCAGCAAGTAAACACAGTAGGCTCTGTATGTCAGCAAAACACACAGGCCGGATAGAAAATTATATTAGATTACACTAGCAAACAAATTTAAACTTTTTTTTTTTATATTAAAATTAAGGTGAAGAAGAATAGATATGAGTGCTGGGTGGCTGCCTGGCACAGACCAATTAACCAAAAGACTGAAAAAAATGAGGTATATTAATGCTGAGTGAGCCTGACAGACACAGGCCTGATAGTAAATATAATTAGATTACACTAGCAAAATATTTTTATTTTTTTTTTAAATTTAAAATAATGTTATAAACGGATATTAACACTGGTGGCTGCTGGCTGGCACAGAGCAATGAACCAGAGTATATGCTGTGTGACACTGGCCTGATAGAAAATGAAAAAAAATTACACTAGAAAAATAATTAAATGTTTTGGTTAGTTAAACTTAAACTAATGTTGTTAGGGAGATATCAGTGGTGGCAGTAGTCACAGCATATGCTGTGAGCCTTAAACACACAGGCTGAAAGCCAGGCAAATGCTAATAAAAAAAAAAAACGGCACGAAATATAGCCCTAAAAAGGGCTTTTTGGGGTGCTGTGCTTGCAGCAGAGATGAGTGGAGTCCTTCTGGACTGTAAATACACTAGCCTAGCTATGTTTTTACTATTAATGTCAGGAGCAAAAACACAACACGTCCTCTCATTAAGAAAGCAAGGTCGTTATGAGTCTAAAATGGTGGATTCCGAGTAGCTGGGAGGGTTGTGAGGGAGTGTCTGATGTTGATTGGCTCTAATGTGTCAGGCGGCTGTGACATAAAGGGTCAAAGTTTCCACAATGATGACACATAGGGGCGGATCGAACATCGCCATGTGTTCGCCCACAAACGCGAACGCGAACAAGCTATGTTCGCTGTGAACCGTTCGCGGGCGAACAGTTCGGGACATCACTACCCCTAATCCGCCACCCACTCGCATCGCAAATACTAACCTAAAACTAAGCTATGAGAGCTGCTTACATCCTATTGGCTGTTCAAATCAGCCAATAGGATGTAAGCAGCTTTCATCCTATTGGTTGATTTGAACATTTCAGCCAATAGGAATGCAAGGTACGCCAATATAAAAGGGATACCTTGCATTCAATCTTCAGTGTGCAACGGAGACCGCATAAAGAGGAGCCTCTACGTCACATGTCGCCGCCACTGCCATTGCTCTGCCTATGCACAGCCATCGCTCCGCCTCTGCACCACCATGAATAAGATTGAAGATGGATCCACCGGGAGAAGACCTTTTTCCGCCGGGATTGAGATGGAGCGCCGCTCTTCAGGAATGGTGAGTACTAATTCAGGGGTTAGTGGTAGGTTGTTGTTTTTTATTTTTGGGGTGTGTTTTTTTTTTATAGATTAGTTTTTTTTATTTTTTATGGGCAGCAAAAGAGCTGAATGCCCATACAATTGCCCTTTTCAGGGCAATGGGTAGATTAGGGTTTTTTAGACATAGGTTGTTTTTTTATTTTGGGGGGTTGGGTGGGTGGTTGTTATGTTGGGGGTAATTTGTATTTTTTTGGTAAAAGAGCTGATCGCTATAGGGTAATGCCCTACAAAAGGCCCTATTAAGGGCTAATCATAGTTTAGTATTAGATTAGGGGGAGTTATTTTGGGGGGACTTTTTGTTTTTATAGGGGTATTAGATTATTTTTAATTTTTTTTATTTTGGATAATTTCGTTTATTTTCTGTACTTAGATTTTTTTATTTTTCGTAAAACATTTTTGTAATGTTAGGTGGTTTTTCTTCACAGTGTTAGGTTTTTTAATTTTGTAATTTTAGTTTTTTTATTTTTGGTATATTTTTTTAAAAAAAAATCGTAATGTTAGGTTTATTTATAGTTTGAGATTTGTTTGTGTTTTTTTGCAGATAAGTTTTTATTTATTTGAATGTAGTTATATTGTAACTTTAATTTAATGTTGGGGGGAATGTTAGGTTTAGGGGTTAATAGATTTATTTTAGTAGTAGTGACGTGGGTGTTTGGTGGTTTAGGAGTTAATAGGTTTAGGTTAGTATTTGCAATGCGGGCAGCGGATTAGGGGTTAATAGGTTTATTTAGGTGTTAGTGATGCGGGGGTTCGGTGGTTTAGGGGTTAATAGCTTTATTTAGTGTTGGCGATGTTGGGGCGGCGGATTAGGGTTATTTAGACTAGGAATATATGTTAGGGTGTTAGGTTTATACATAACCTTCTTGTCTCCATTGATGTCTAGGGGGAAAACGTGCACAAGCATGTCAAGTCAGTACTTGGCTTTTGTGTGATGTGGAGCTTAACACACCATAACGCACAGCACAAGAAGGTTTTTCGGTAACTTGTAATGCGGTGCTATGGAAGGTGGGGTTTTTCTAAATTGTTTGCGTTATTCCCACACCCGGTTTGGCATAAAACTTTTAATTTAGATAAAAGAGAACCAAAGTATTTTGGTCAGAACTCAGCATTACCATAGTTTAGGGAGGTTAAAAAATGTCGAGTTAGTATCCTTATAAAGAAGTCCACTCCCTTCACACTTACACAACTTACTAAAGATGCTGATGGGAGATTTTTGGGTTTAATTGGTCTCCTATATGGAAGACCGGTGACGCTTAACATTTACACTACAAATACCAAACCGCCCTTTTTTGAATGCAATGTTTCGTCCATATCTTTGATACTTTCAAAGGCCCAATATTTTTAAGTGGAGAATTTAAAATACTTCTTCAACCTACTATTGACAGCTGAAATCCAATGTCAAGGTTTTGGCTAGAACTGTAATGCTTGTGGGATATTCCACTATCAGACCCAACTTGGCCAGTAGTCTTCTTATCCTGGCGTCAAGCTGATAGGGAATATCCCAGAGCAGAGAAAGTTCGAAAAAAATGAGGTAAGTGGTACTAACAATAGGCAGGGTAGTCTTTGGCTGCAACAGTTTTGGAATCCAGCAGTATGGCAGTTCAAGAATAAACCAATAGAAGGACCGGAAACAGGCAGGAATCGACAACAAAGGGTATCCAATAATTACAGTTTAGGAATAAACCAATAGAATGGTCAGGAAGGCAGACATCGGTAACTGTTTAGCAATCCAATGGTTCAAGTGCTAAACATGCAGAGTGGTCAGACAGGCAGAGTTCAGCAACTGTATGGCAATACAGTATTTTAGGGTTAAGCAAGCCGAGTAGTCAGACAGGCAGAGTTCAATAACGTTATGGCAAACCAGTACTTTAGGGGTTAAGCAAGCAGAGTAGTCAAACAGGCCGACGTCACCGCCGCACGCACACTGGAGCCAACTCTACCCTAGGCAACGAGCAGAACAGCAGGCGCCACTTCCCTAGCAACAGCTAGATCGGCGTGGCATGACAAGAACAAAATCTTCCCTATCAAAATGATTGAGAGATCCCAACCTATATGATACTTGGAGGTTTTCTCATTTAGATAAAAGACTACATCTTTTTTCACATACTAATGGAACTTATAGTAAGCTAGACTACATATTTTCTAATCAGAAGGGACTTTCAAAAGTTCTTCGCTGTACTATATATCCGACTTGTAGGTCGGACCAGTCTACTGTCAAATTTCAGATTTAATGGCCTGATGAGGCTCTGGTCCTTATATATAGAAAGTAGATGAATTCATATTAGGTAATGCTAAAATAATTAAGAAACTAAACAATATGATTAAAGAATATTTTCATTTTAATGTTCCCTCCACAGACTATCAATTTGTAATCTGGGAAGCTTACTGTCATGTAAAAGGTGAAATATCATTAAAACCCCATACTGTAAGTTTCACTGCACAGAAAATATGTTTACTCAGATCTCCTGGTGTTCAGAGAGAGACAGTCTACAATTATTAGTTCTTTGAAGCTAGCAAGACTTCAGGATTACCAGCAATTTAAATAATACACATCTCTGTGTTCAAAAGCAGACATCTGTCAAATTAAGAGATATCAATTTCAAAGGTTTCCTGCCTGAATAAGTTGGTGATAAAGTTAACTGATAGTGGACCTCCTATATTCAGGGATCCCCTATGTCTGAACCTAGAAACAAATTTCAGGAAAGGTAGCCATTCACACTTCAGTGTAAATTGTCCCATGCTGAGCTGCAATACACAAACTCTCAGATGGACTTGCAGTTTAAATCTTAATAGCAGAAGGAGAAGTTAGAAATGCATCTATATGAATTGTATAATTTTCAAACGTTTCCTTTATACTCAAATTGTATAAATAATAAAATATTTATAAATAAATGGGTCTTAGGTAAAGTCCCGAATCAGACCCAAATGCTAGAATCATCCATAGACAACTGCCGCTCCAGTCCGTTGCTGGCTGTAGACGCCACCGGAAGTCACAGGGGGAATGTAATTGGTGTGAGGCCACAGGGGGTGCAAGCCGAAAATGCGGTCGGTTCCGCCGCAATAATAGCAAAGGAAGAAAAAATGTAATCAGCTGCACTGGCGGTTGTGGTATAAAAATCAAAAATTTATTAGTTCTGTTTAAAAACAAGGTACAAGCAGGCTAGGCAGACAGAACATCCTAACATGTTTCGTGCCCAACACGGCACTTAATCATAGGACAGGTGTTCAAGGTATGGCCTCTTCCTTTTAAAGGGGCCATATCCAATAGAATGCTAAGTACAATTTAAAAAGACAGTACTTGGGAAACCTATGCACTAAATGGGAAACACGGGGAGACAAATATAGGGGCCAAATGTGAAAGTGAAAAAGGACATCATATGAATCACCCCATAATGTAATGCAAAAATTGATAAGTAAATACATAAATGAATTGCCTTAAATAATGCTAATATATTATGTCTAATAGCAATCACACTACTACAACTCTAATTTAAGCCTAAAGTTCTTTTAGAGCAACATCAATAGTAATGATGTAATAGATTAAATGCACAATAAAACTTGCTATAATATGTATATTAACTATGGTGCTTTAAAAACCTATCATTATCTATTTATGATTGGATACAAGAGTATACAGATATATATAACGGTACTTCCTTGATGGTACCCTAAAACATTAAACATGACGGTACCATTCATTTAAAGTTGGTATTGTATGCTCCTAACATGAAACATTGCATATCAAGAATAGATAAGACCAAAACAGAAACAGAAATGAGAAAAAGTCACTTATTCAAAGTAATAAGACATATCCCACTCTCTATTTAAACCTGAGGGAGTTACAGTTCTGAGTTTGTGTATCCAATATAACTCACGTTTCTGTAATAATTTACATTTATTCCCCCCCCTAATTGGAGCTTCTATTTTGTCTATCACCATAACAGTTAATAGTGCCTCATGAGTGAAGTGTATTTGATTAAAGTGTCTCGCCACAGCGGAATCCTTGTTATAATTCTTGGTGTCATTAATGTGTTCCCTGACCCTAGATCTAAGTTCCCTCGTCGTTTGTCCGACGTATTGAAGGGAGCAAAGATTACATTCAAGTAGGTAAACAGTGAATTCACTTCTGCAGTTGGCATAAAAGTTAACCATAAAGTTTTCCCTGGTTACAGAGCTGGAGAAGCTATTGCTTTGTTTGATGACACCACAAGTAATGCAAAACCTTGCTCCACACTTAAAAGTGCCTTTTCTCTTTAACCAATTGGCTGCTTGTTTTCTATTGCTAGTAACCAAGCTAGGAGCCAGTTTGGTAGCTAAGGTAGGGGGCTTTTTAGAGACAAATTTGCAAGACTCAGAGATATTACACAGAAGTTCATCACTATTCAAAATGTGGAGATTGTTTCTTAAAATCTTACAGATATCATTAAATTGTTTAGAATATTCTGTAGAAAATACCACAGAGTCTCTATTAAATTTGCTCTTCTCCTTTTTATGACCAATAACTTCTGATTGTTTTTTATCTCTGATATTATCAAATGATTTCTGTAGCTCTTTTTCTGAATAACCCCTCATTTTGAGCCTATTGGTAAGATCCACTGACTGTATGTGAAAATTACTATCGGAGTTGGTATTCCTCCTCATACGAATATATTGAGCTCTCGGAATGGAGCGAATAAGATGAGGTGGATGACATGACTTAGCATGGAGTATAGTATTCCCTGCTGTGGGCTTGCGGAAAGTATCAGTGAGTATGATACCACTATCAGCATCTCCTGTTAGTGTTAAATCCAAAAAGCATATTTTATATGGATCTATTTGTCCCGTGAATCTAAGATTCAACTGATTATCATTAAGATAGTGTAAAAAATTATTGAAATCTAATGGGTCTTGTACTATAAAGATCAAGTCATCAATAAATCTCATGTATTTAATTATTGATTCTGCAAAGGGATTCAGGGTAGTGTAAAGATACATATCCTCCCACCATGCAACAAATAAGTTGGCAAACGAGGGGGCAAACTTGGCCCCCATCGCCGTGCCACATACTTGTAAAAAATAAATGCCATCAAACATAAAAAAATTATGCTTCAATAAAAACTCCACAGTTTCACAGAAAAAAATAATAAATTCAACGGAATATTGAGTCCTGGAGGTTAAGACATATTGTAATGCCCTTATCCCCAAGGCATGAGGTATGCTTGAGTATAATGCTGTAGCATCCACAACTACCCAGCTAAAACTTTTGCACCACCTAGTATTTTCAAGACAGCTAATGAGGTGTGTTGAATCCCTCAAATAGCTATTCAAGTCCTGAACAAGAGGCTGCAAGATTGAGTCCACCCATTCAGACAGTGGCTCAAACATTGAGCCAATCCCCGAAATGATGGGTCTCCCCGGGGGACGTTGAATATCTTTATGTGTTTTAGGCACATGATGAAATATAGGAGTGATAGGGTGTGTGGGAATCAATGACTCTGCTTGTTCCTCTGAAAAAATATTTAAGGCTATACCTTGTTCAATTAAATGGCGTAGCTTAGATTTGAACACAGTAGTGGGATTACTCTCTAATCTTCTGTACGTATTGGCATCAGCTAATTGACGTTGGGCTTCCTCAATGTAGTAGTCTTTGTCAAGGACCACTACATTGCCACCCTTATCTGACGCCCTGATGACTATGTTTTCATTTGTTTGTAATTTTTGAAGGGCTAATTTTTCACCTTTTGTAAGATTAGAGTGGACGATGTGTTGACTGGCAGTGGTTTCTAATTCTAATAGCTCTTTCTGTACTTTTTTCTGAAAAAGATTAATTGCATGACCCCTGGCAAAGGTAGGATAAAATTCGGATGGCTTCTTACTTGGCGATGGAATTTCACTATCTTTTGGACCAAACGAGTCCTCATTTTGCTTCAATTGATTTAGTGTTATAAAATCGCCAAATCCGAAGTCAGCCCCTCTATCAGTTTCAATGTTAGTGTTAACAGTTGTGTCAGTATTGCTACCTTCTGCACAGATGGCATTATCGCCATTACTTTCCTGTAGCTTAAAAAACCTTTTCAATGTGATTTTTCTGACAAATTTATTAACATCTATCATGGTTTTAAATGCAGAAAAAGTGTTGGTAGGGGCAAAGCCCAGTCCTTTGCTAAGAAGTGACCTTTCTTCAACAGTAAGATCTACTTTAGACAAGTTTAAGACTGAGAGTCCTTCTGATTCTGTTTCTGTTTCCTCGTTAATTTTCTTTTTTCTTCTGCCACCCCTCCTGATGCGTTTCCTAAAGGGACTGCAGGTTCTATTGTGTCCCCTGAGCGAACCACTGGAGTCTCGTCTTCATCTGTGTCGCTATCGCTTAATACCTGTAACGACAGAAGGGAGCAGGAGGAATGGGGAACAGAGGAAGAAAAGGAAGAAATAGTAGAAGAAGAAGCTTTTGTGGCCACTGCTGGTAAAGAAGCTCCACTGCTGTCAGATGCATAGGAATCTTGGTCTGATGTTTCTGGTGATGAAAAGGCAACCTTCCTTTTGTGTTTGTGTTTAAGAATGGGCTTCAGGGTCTTCTCTTTATCCTCATCCGTCGAGGACTTGTTACCCCCTCTACTACGGTTTGCCCCTCGCCTGGGTTTATTCTGAAACCTAGACCAAGGAAGAGGCCATACCTTGAACACCTGTCCTATGATTAAGTGCCGTGTTGGGCACGAAACATGTTAGGATGTTCTGTCTGCCTAGCCTGCTTGTACCTTGTTTTTAAACAGAACTAATAAATTTTTGATTTTTATACCACAACCGCCAGTGCAGCTGATTACATTTTTTCTTCCTTTGCTATTATTGCGGCGGAACCGGCCGCATTTTCGGCTTGCACCCCCTGTGGCCTCACACCAATTACATTCCCCCTGTGACTTCCGGTGGCGTCTACAGCCAGCAACGGACTGGAGCGGCAGTTGTCTATGGATGTTGTTGAGGAGTTTCTCTCTGCACAGCTCAGCCAGCATTAACGGATACTTTCAGTAAGTGACTTACGTCTCCTTCTTTGATTTATTGCACGTTAAAGTAAAATAATTTATGTCCACATGTATAACAGAGTGATATAATCGTGATTGACAGCAGCTTTACTTTTTCTGCTTCTGTGGAAGAGACTTACATCAACGTCCTCTATTTATCACTGTCTCTGACCTAAATGAAAGGACTAGTACTTGTGCATTTCATGTGAAGGCTTCCCGGTGTATAAATTACCATCATTGTAATAACGGGTGTAACATTTTTTGGTCACTTTATCTTGAATGGAGGGATTTACAGGTGAGAAGCCAAATATACTGTGAGGGGTATTCAGCGGTTAATTCAGGTACCAGGCTAAAGCAGATTAATAGTTTGTTTTTAATCTCCTATGCACTATAAAAGGCGAATATACCATAAAAGTTAAAAACATGGATAAAGAGGGAGCAAGCTTGCATAAATCTATTTTTGATATGGAACATCGTCAGAGCTATTTTGATACCATATTCAATATCTCAAATCAGCAAATTGGGGCCAGTAGTGATCTTAAAGGACAATTTGTACAATTAGAAAGATCATTACTTACAGACCTCAGATTGATGTGGGATGTAGCCTCATTTGATCACTATATTAAAGCCAAAAGAATCCCAAGGGGTCTCAGAATAAAGAAGTACCCCTCTTTTGACTTAGAGGATCAGGGCCTCCAGAATGAGTGGAATGAGGCATTGACAGTCTGTTCTATGACCCTTATGGATATCATAATAAGGAGCAAAGCAAGCAAGCGTGAGAAAGTCAAAGCAAAAATTGACAGTCTCAAAGTGGATGTAAAATTGAAAAAATCGGATCCAAAATATAGAGACTTTAAAAATAATCTTAAATCTAAAATTGAGAAGACAGATGCTATTTTGGCTGAAAGAAAAGGCAAGAAATTCAATAGAGACCTAGAGGACTATCAAAACAACAAAGTCTATAATTGGTCTAGGTTTCAGAATAAACCCAGGCGAGGGGCAAACCGTAGTAGAGGGGGTAACAAGTCCTCGACGGATGAGGATAAAGAGAAGACCCTGAAGCCCATTCTTAAACACAAACACAAAAGGAAGGTTGCCTTTTCATCACCAGAAACATCAGACCAAGATTCCTATGCATCTGACAGCAGTGGAGCTTCTTTACCAGCAGTGGCCACAAAAGCTTCTTCTTCTACTATTTCTTCCTTTTCTTCCTCTGTTCCCCATTCCTCCTGCTCCCTTCTGTCGTTACAGGTATTAAGCGATAGCGACACAGATGAAGACGAGACTCCAGTGGTTCGCTCAGGGGACACAATAGAACCTGCAGTCCCTTTAGGAAACGCATCAGGAGGGGTGGCAGAAGAAAAAAGAAAATTAACGAGGAAACAGAAACAGAATCAGAAGGACTCTCAGTCTTAAACTTGTCTAAAGTAGATCTTACTGTTGAAGAAAGGTCACTTCTTAGCAAAGGACTGGGCTTTGCCCCTACCAACACTTTTTCTGCATTTAAAACCATGATAGATGTTAATAAATTTGTCAGAAAAATCACATTGAAAAGGTTTTTTAAGCTACAGGAAAGTAATGGCGATAATGCCATCTGTGCAGAAGGTAGCAATACTGACACAACTGTTAACACTAACATTGAAACTGATAGAGGGGCTGACTTCGGATTTGGCGATTTTATAACACTAAATCAATTGAAGCAAAATGAGGACTCGTTTGGTCCAAAAGATAGTGAAATTCCATCGCCAAGTAAGAAGCCATCCGAATTTTATCCTACCTTTGCCAGGGGTCATGCAATTAATCTTTTTCAGAAAAAAGTACAGAAAGAGCTATTAGAATTAGAAACCACTGCCAGTCAACACATCGTCCACTCTAATCTTACAAAAGGTGAAAAATTAGCCCTTCAAAAATTACAAACAAATGAAAACATAGTCATCAGGGCGTCAGATAAGGGTGGCAATGTAGTGGTCCTTGACAAAGACTACTACATTGAGGAAGCCCAACGTCAATTAGCTGATGCCAATACGTACAGAAGATTAGAGAGTAATCCCACTACTGTGTTCAAATCTAAGCTACGCCATTTAATTGAACAAGGTATAGCCTTAAATATTTTTTCAGAGGAACAAGCAGAGTCATTGATTCCCACACACCCTATCACTCCTATATTTCATCATGTGCCTAAAACACATAAAGATATTCAACGTCCCCCGGGGAGACCCATCATTTCGGGGATTGGCTCAATGTTTGAGCCACTGTCTGAATGGGTGGACTCAATCTTGCAGCCTCTTGTTCAGGACTTGAATAGCTATTTGAGGGATTCAACACACCTCATTAGCTGTCTTGAAAATACTAGGTGGTGCAAAAGTTTTAGCTGGGTAGTTGTGGATGCTACAGCATTATACTCAAGCATACCTCATGCCTTGGGGATAAGGGCATTACAATATGTCTTAACCTCCAGGACTCAATATTCCGTTGAATTTATTATTTTTTTCTGTGAAACTGTGGAGTTTTTATTGAAGCATAAATTTTTTTATGTTTGATGGCATTTATTTTTTACAAGTATGTGGCACGGCGATGGGGGCCAAGTTTGCCCCCTCGTTTGCCAACTTATTTGTTGCATGGTGGGAGGATATGTATCTTTACACTACCCTGAATCCCTTTGCAGAATCAATAATTAAATACATGAGATTTATTGATGACTTGATCTTTATAGTACAAGACCCATTAGATTTCAATAATTTTTTACACTATCTTAATGATAATCAGTTGAATCTTAGATTCACGGGACAAATAGATCCATATAAAATATGCTTTTTGGATTTAACACTAACAGGAGATGCTGATAGTGGTATCATACTCACTGATACTTTCCGCAAGCCCACAGCAGGGAATACTATACTCCATGCTAAGTCATGTCATCCACCTCATCTTATTCGCTCCATTCCGAGAGCTCAATATATTCGTATGAGGAGGAATACCAACTCCGATAGTAATTTTCACATACAGTCAGTGGATCTTACCAATAGGCTCAAAATGAGGGGTTATTCAGAAAAAGAGCTACAGAAATCATTTGATAATATCAGAGATAAAAAACAATCAGAAGTTATTGGTCATAAAAAGGAGAAGAGCAAATTTAATAGAGACTCTGTGGTATTTTCTACAGAATATTCTAAACAATTTAATGATATCTGTAAGATTTTAAGAAACAATCTCCACATTTTGAATAGTGATGAACTTCTGTGTAATATCTCTGAGTCTTGCAAATTTGTCTCTAAAAAGCCCCCTACCTTAGCTACCAAACTGGCTCCTAGCTTGGTTACTAGCAATAGAAAACAAGCAGCCAATTGGTTAAAGAGAAAAGGCACTTTTAAGTGTGGAGCAAGGTTTTGCATTACTTGTGGTGTCATCAAACAAAGCAATAGCTTCTCCAGCTCTGTAACCAGGGAAAACTTTATGGTTAACTTTTATGCCAACTGCAGAAGTGAATTCACTGTTTACCTACTTGAATGTAATCTTTGCTCCCTTCAATACGTCGGACAAACGACGAGGGAACTTAGATCTAGGGTCAGGGAACACATTAATGACACCAAGAATTATAACAAGGATTCCGCTGTGGCGAGACACTTTAATCAAATACACTTCACTCATGAGGCACTATTAACTGTTATGGTGATAGACAAAATAGAAGCTCCAATTAGGGGGGGGAATAAATGTAAATTATTACAGAAACGTGAGTTATATTGGATACACAAACTCAGAACTGTAACTCCCTCAGGTTTAAATAGAGAGTGGGATATGTCTTATTACTTTGAATAAGTGACTTTTTCTCATTTCTGTTTCTGTTTTGGTCTTATCTATTCTTGATATGCAATGTTTCATGTTAGGAGCATACAATACCAACTTTAAATGAATGGTACCGTCATGTTTAATGTTTTAGGGTACCATCAAGGAAGTACCGTTATATATATCTGTATACTCTTGTATCCAATCATAAATAGATAATGATAGGTTTTTAAAGCACCATAGTTAATATACATATTATAGCAAGTTTTATTGTGCATTTAATCTATTACATCATTACTATTGATGTTGCTCTAAAAGAACTTTAGGCTTAAATTAGAGTTGTAGTAGTGTGATTGCTATTAGACATAATATATTAGCATTATTTAAGGCAATTCATTTATGTATTTACTTATCAATTTTTGCATTACATTATGGGGTGATTCATATGATGTCCTTTTTCACTTTCACATTTGGCCCCTATATTTGTCTCCCCGTGTTTCCCATTTAGTGCATAGGTTTCCCAAGTACTGTCTTTTTAAATTGTACTTAGCATTCTATTGGATATGGCCCCTTTAAAAGGAAGAGGCCATACCTTGAACACCTGTCCTATGATTAAGTGCCGTGTTGGGCACGAAACATGTTAGGATGTTCTGTCTGCCTAGCCTGCTTGTACCTTGTTTTTAAACAGAACTAATAAATTTTTGATTTTTATACCACAACCGCCAGTGCAGCTGATTACATTTTTTCTTCCAAATGCTAGAATGATTATTAACAACACACTAGCACACTGAGTATAAACCAGGACCTGACCCCATGACAGCCTCACTGGAAAAGAATGATACAAGGTGAGATGGTACTCACAGATTCCAGGGAATACCACCAGGAAGCTTGATTGTAGATAAGGGGTCAGGAAATAGACATAGTCAGGAGGCAATGATTTGGCAACGTGAGATCAAGCAACAAGGTAAACTCAGATTTGAGAGGGTTAAGCAGAGACGTGGTCAGGCAAGCAAAGTCCATTAACAGTATATCAGGCAGCAAAGTATCCTCAGATTTGAAACGGTTAAACAGAGACGTGGTCAAGCAAGCAAAGTTCGTTAACAGTATATCAGGCAGCAAAGTATCCTCAGGTTTGAAAGGGTTAAACAGAGACATGGTCAAGCAAGCAAAGTTCATTAACAGTATATCAGGCAGCAAAGTATCCTCAGGTTTGAAAGGGTTAAACAGAGATGTGGTCAAGCAAGCAAAGTTCGTTAACAGTATATCAGGCTGCAAAGTATCCAAATGAGTACTCACAAAGCCACAGCAAGGAAAAACAAACGGGCTTCAGGTGAAGGACACGCCGGAATTTCAACCCGGAGTGACGTCAGCAGAATGGGACGGCTTCAGGGAGCATGTCAGCAGAGTGAGATTGCTTCAGAGGCAAAGGATGTTGCTAAGCAACGCCGCAACAGAGCCACAAAAGCGAGGAGCGTGACATTGCCCCCCTCTCAAGGACCCCTCTGGGGAACCCGACCAGGCTTAGAAGGATTTCTTTTGTGGAACTGTTTCACCAAAGTAGGGGCATGTACTTGAGAAGCGGGTTCCCAGGAATGCTCAGTAATGGGATACCCCTCCCAATGAACCAAGTAATACAAGCGGCTACCCCGTATTCTGGAGTCCAAAATTTGTCTGACCTTAAATTCAGAAGCGTCATCAATAAGTAAAGGTGGAGGTGGTTTGAATTTGGTGGATAATCGATTCTTCACTACAGGTTTGAGAAGAGATACATGTACAGGGAGAATCTTCAAGGTCTTTGGCAAGTCCACTCGGTAAGCAGAAGAACAAACTTTGGAGACAATTCTGAAAGGTCCGATGTATTTGGGACCCAATTTAGTACAGGGTTGTTTAAGATGAATGAATTTGGTGGACAACCACACCTTGTCTTCTGTGCGATACATAGGAGCTACACAGCATTTGCGATCAGCAAACTTCTTATACTTCTTTGCAGAGAGGAGAAGGATCTGTCAAATTCTAAGCCAATGCTTGCTGAGATCTTTAATGGCACTATCAGCTTCAGGAACTGTAGAAGTACTTGAAGAAAAAGCAAAAAAAAGTTCTAGGTTCAAATCTATAAGCTGCATTAAAAGGAGACGTCGGTAAGGAGGAATTGAGTCGAGAATTGTGGGCCAGTTCAGCTAAAGGAAGAAGTTGGGACCAATTGGAATGTTGATGGTTGACATAGTGCCTGAGGAAAGATTCAAGAGATTGATTAACACGTTCTGTTTGTCCGATGGAATGGGGATGGTGTGCAGTAGAAAGAGAAATGTTGATTCCAAACTGTTTACATAGGGATCTCCAAAATCTTGAGACAAACTGAACACCACGGTCAGAAACTATGTCCAAATGAAATCCATGTAATCGAGTGACATGTAGGATGAACAGCTCAGAGAGCTTCCGAGCAGAAGGTAATCCGGGTAATGGAATAAAATGGGCTGTTTTGGAAAACCTGTCCACTATTACCCAAAAAGTATTGTTTCCAGCAGAATCAGGAAGGTTTGTAATAAAGTCCATGGAAATGTGAGACCAAGGGTAATATGGCACTGGGAGAGGTTGCAATAAACCAAAAGGAAGATGGGAGGCTTGTTTATTTGAGGCACAAGATTGACAAGCTGCAATATAGTCCTTGACATCTTTGGACATAGATGGCTACCACACGTGTTGTTTGAGTTTCCATAACCTATTGGTTACCCCAGGATGACCAGCTAAGACACTGTCGTGAGCCCAATGAAGCAGTTTAAGGCAGAATTCTGGAGGTACATATAAAATTCCAGGAGGTATTTTATAAGTAGAAGGTACCTTGGTCTGAGCTGAGCATAGAGCCTGTATAGGAAATGAGGATAACTGAGCAAGCATACTGACAGGTTGCAGTATGGGTTCAGCAACAAATGGCACCGAATCAGTAGATTGGTACTGTCTGGATAAAGCACGAGCCTTAGAATTCTTCGTACCAGGAACATAAGAAAGTACAAATATAAACCTTGAAAAGAACAAAGCTCAACGGGCCTGACGAGAGTTGAGGTGTCTAGCAGTGTGGAGATACAGAAGATTCTTGTGATCTGTTAAGATAAGAAATGGTTGGGCAGTACCCTCTAGCCAATGCCTCCATTCTTCCAAAGCGAACTATATAGCAAGTAACTCCTTGTTGCCTACATCATAATTTAATTCCGCTGGATTACATTTTTTAGAGAAAAATCCTACCGGATGAATCTTACTGGTAATGGGATTTCATTGAAATTACACGGCTCCTGCCGCTATAGCAGAGGCATCCACTTCAAGAATAAATTGGAGTTCAGGAACAGGGTGACAGAGGATGGGTGCCAAGGAAAATGCAGATTTCAAAGCTTCAAATGCCTGTATAGCAATGCTTGACGAATCTCTGCAGTTTTGGCCCTTTTTAGTAAGGGAAGTGAGTGGAGAAGAAATATTAGAAAAGTCTTTTATAAATTTTCGATAATAATTGGCAAAGCCAAGAAACCTTTGTAAGGACTTAAGGGTGGTAGGTCTAGGCCAGTCCTTAATGGTAGAGAGTTTATCTGGATCCATTTCAAATCCAGACTCCGAAATAATATACCCCAGGAATGGAATAGAGGTCTGGTGGAAAGAACATTTCTCGAGTTTGGCAAAGAGATGGTTCACACGAAGTCTCTGAAGTACTAGTTTCACATGATGGAGATGTTCTTGTAAGGACTTAGAGTAGATCAGAATATCGTCCAGATAGATGATGACGAACTGGTTTAGGAAATCACTGAAAATTTCATTTATGAAGTGTTGGAATACAGCAGGGGCATTGCATAACCCAAAAGGCATAACAAGATACTCATAGTGACCAAATCTAGTGTTGAATGCTGTCTTCCATTCGTCCCCTTTACGTATTCTGACCAAATTGTACACCCCACAGAGATCTAATTTGGAGAAGATGGATGCGTCTTGGAGACGGTCAAAAATCTCAGGAATGAGCGGAAGAGGATAAGAATTCTTGATAGTAATTTGGTTCAGGGCATGATAATCAATACAGGGTCGGAGGTCCCCATCTTTTGTCTCGACAAATAAAAAACCTGCTCCTACAGGTGAGGAAGATGGACGAATGAACCCTCTGGACAAGTTGTCTTTGATATATTCTTCCAGAGAATCATATTCCTGACGTGACAGAGGATACAATATCCCTTTAGGGAGAGGATCTCCAGGTAATAAATCAATTGGACAATCAAAAGTCCGATGTGGGGGTAACTTTTCAGCATCCTTCTAAGAAAAAACATCACAGTACGAATGATATTGCACAGGTAAAGATTCGGGAACATTCAAAACTGCTACAGCAGAACTTGGAGACTTATAAGGACTCTGAAGCAAGTTCGTTAACAGTATATCAGGCAGCAAAGTATCATCAGGTTTGAAAGAGTTAAGTTCCCCTTTAGACCAAGTGAAAACGGGATCGTGGAGCTGTAACCAGGATAGTCCCAAAATCAAAGGAAATTGAGGAGAGGAAATAACATCAAAACAGTCTCAGAGTGACAGGCATACATAGAGGAATGGTGGCTTGTTGAATAAATCCAGAACCTAAAGGTTGACCACTAACTGTAGTAACTTTGATAACTTGATCTCTTTCTGGAAGTGGTATCCAGAGAGAATTAGCAAAGTTAGAATCAATGAATGTTCCTGCAGCTCCCGAATCAATTAAGGCTTGAACTTGAAACTTAGCACTTCCAAATTTCAAAGTTTTGGAATTTAGGGAAGAAAAAGAGTTCCGTCTTAACTCTGTCCTTCTGTCAGAAGTTAAGCCTGGGCTTTTACTGGACATGTAGGGCAATCCTTTAGCAGATGTCATTTAGTACCACAGTAAAGACAAAGTCCATGAGTATGCCTCCTGAGGTGCTCAGCATCAGTTAATTTGATTGCGCCAACTTCCATAGGTTTTACAGACTCAGATTGAGTAGAAGTGGGATTAGAAGGATTAGGAAGACGGGAAGGTAGGCGATAAGTAGGTTTTGAAAAGTGTCTCCTATTACGGCCTCTTTCCTGAAGACGCTCAGAATAACGTGTGTCCAACTTGATACATAAATTGATGAGATCTTCAAGGGAATCGGGTAGATCCCGAAAAACAAGCTCATCCTTTAGACGTCCACCTAGACCTTTGCGAAAGGCAGCTCTCAGGGCCCCATGATTCCAAGTAGTCTCAGCTGCAAGAGTCCGGAATTCTATATCGTATTGGGCTACAGAGAGAGAACCTTGTTTTAGGTCCAACAGTCCTGCCTCGGCTGCTGCAGACCTGCCGGGTTTGTTGAACACAGAAGAGAAAACAGATACAAAGGAGTCCACATCATAAAGCAAAGGGTCATCTTTTTCCAGAAGAGGTGAAACCCAAGCCAGAGCTTTGCCCTTCATGAGGGAAATCAAGAACGTGATCTTAGAGGATGAGTGTAAAAACACATGAGGGTTATTTCTGAAATAAAGACTACATTGGTTTAGGAATCCACAGCAGTCTTCAGGGTTGTTGTCGTATTTATCCCGAAGGGGAATCCAAGGAAATAAGTTAATAGTAGGCTGAGGTGGGTTGAATATTGAGCTAGAACTGGCAGCAGCAACAACCGGGGTTGCAGGAGATTGAACAGGAGAGGCTAGATTATGAGGAAGAGTCGTGATCTGGTCCAACTTAGATTTTAGAGATTGCAGGTGTGTTGCGTGAGTTCCAAGAAGCTGTCCTTGTAGGGTCATGGCCCTGGATAACTCAGCGTGATCCATATATGGCCCGTTTGTTATGTCAGTTTAGGTAAAGTCCCGAATCAGACCCACATGCTAGAATAATTATTAACAGCACACTAGCACACTGAGTATAAACCAGGACCTGACCCCACGACAGCCTCACTGGAAAAGAATGATACAAGGTGAGATGGTACTCACAGATTCCAGGGAATACCACTAGGAAGCTTGATTGTAGATAAGGGGTCAGGAAATAGACGTAATCAGATGGGCAATGATTTGGCAACCTGAGATAAAGCAATAAGGTAAACTCAGATTTGAGAGGGTTAAGCAGAGACGTGGTCAGGCAAGCAAAGTCCGTTAACAGTATATCAGGCAGCAAAGTATCCTCAGGTTTGAAAGGGTTAAACAGAGACGGGGTTAAGCAAGCAAAGTTTGTTAACAGTATATCAGGCAGCAAAGTATCCTCAGGTTTGAAAGGGTTAAACAGAGATGTGGTCAAGCAAGCAAAGTTCGTTAACAGTATATCAGGCAGCAAAGTATCCACAGGTTTGAAAGGGTTAAACAGAGACGTGGTCAAGCAAGCAAAGTTCGTTAACAGTATATCAGGCAGCAAAGTATCCTCAGGTTTGAAAGGGTTAAACAGAGACGTGGTCAAGCAAGCAAAGTTCGTTAACAGTATATCAGGCAGCAAAGTATCCAACGGAGTACTCACAAAGCCACAGCAAGGAAAAACAAACGGGCATCAAGTGAAGGACATGCCGTAACTTGAACCCGGAGTGACATCAGCAGAATGGGACGGCTTCAGGGAGCGTGTCAGCAAAGTGAGACTGCTTTAGAGGCAAAGGATGTTGCTAAGCAATGCAGCAACAGAGCCACAGAAGCGAAGAGCGTGACAAGTACTATATTAGATAGTGTCTGCTATATTGAGTAAATAACTGTATGGTGAATTTAAAATATCTAACTTATTTCAGAATAAATAACATATTCTTTTCTTTTTCAGACATGTGATGTACAAATTAGGTTCCCTATATGACTAGTAGATACTGATATATGAATGCCTATAAAATGTGTGCCCTGAATCATATCATATAGCTTATGCACTAAGTATTAAAATGATATCCACAGATATGCATTATTTATAGTAAATAGAAAAAGATCAGATACAAAAATATCTATCTAATTAAATTGCTACAGAATCCTATTGCAGGTGTGTATATAATATAAGATGATAACTGGAAAAGGTGGCAATATTATATCAGAATATGAACTAAAATATTAATTAAATTCATACTGAAAATATTAAATTAAAATCCTTTTAAGTGGCCATAATAAAAATATGCTTTTAAAAGACATCTCTTGAGACATTGTTGGTATGAAGTATGTATTATGCATAGGTCTAATATTTAAATGTATAGGAATACATACTAAACTAATATACTCATGTTGGGACTTATAAATACGTGCTCAGTTAGATTTAATGGGCCATGTATAGAATATATACGGCTAGATTACGAGTTTTTGTCGGTAAGGCTTGCGGGGCTAACGAGCAGTTTCAGCTCACTGCTCACCTACAAACAACGCTGGTATTCCAGGTTTTTTTAAACCCGGCGTAAGCCGAAAAAAAAGTGAGCAGAGAACAAAATTTAGCTCCACATCTTACCTCAATACCAGCGCTGCTTATGGTAGCGGTGAGCTGGCTGAACGTGCTTGTGCACGATTTCCCCATAGGAATCAATGGGGCTGATTTGGCTGCAAAAAAGCAGCGTTCAGCTCCTAACGCAGCCCCATTGATTCCTATGGGGAAATACTTTTTATGTCTACACCTAACACCCTAATATGAACCCCGAGTCTAAACACCCCTAATATTACACTTTTTAACTCCTAATCTGCTGCTCCGGACACCGCCGCTACCTACATTATACTTATGAACCCCTAATCTGACGCCCCCAACATCGCCGACACCTACATTATATTTATTAACCCCTATTCTGCCACCCCCAATGTCGTCGCAACCTACCTACAATTATAAACCCCTAATCTGCCGCCCCCAACGTCGCTGCCACTATAATAAAGTTATTAACCCCTAAACCTAAGTCTAACCCTAACCCTAACTTAAATATAATTTAAATAAATCTAAATAAAAATACTATTATTAAATAAATTATTCCTATTTAAAACTAAATACCTATAAAATAAACCATAAGATAGCTACAATATAACTAATAGTTACATTGTATCTATTTTAGGGTTTATTTTTATTTTACAGGCAACTTTGTATTTATTTTAACTAGGTACAATAGTTATTAAATAGTTATTAACTATTTAATAACTTCCTAGTTAAAATAAATACAAATATACCTGTAAAATAAATTCTAAATAAGTTACAATTACACCTAACACTACACTATCATTAAATAAATTACCTAAATTAACTACAATTAATTACAATTAAATTCAATAAACTAAATTACGAAAAAAACAAACACTAAATTACAGAAAATAATAAAATAATTACAATTTTTAAAAACGAATTACACCTAATCTAATCCCCCTAATAAAATAAAAAAGCCCCCCAAAATAATAAAAATCCCTACCCTATACTAAATTACAAATAGCCCTTAAAAGGGCTTTTTGTGGTGCATTGCCCCAAAGTAATCAACTCTTTTACCTGTAAAAAAAAAAAGACAATACCCCCCCAACATTACAACCCACCACCCACACACCCAACCCTACTCTAAAACCCACCCAATCCCCCCTTAATAAAACTTAACACTACCCCCTTGAAGATCACCCTACCTCGAGACGTCTTCACCCAAGCAGGTAGAAGTGGTCCTCCAGACGGTCCGAAGTCTTCATCCTATCCGGGCAGAAGAAGTCCTCCAGACGGGCAGAAGTCTTCATCCAGGCGGTATCTTCTATCTTCATCCATCCAGAGTGGAGCGGGTCCATCTTCAAGACATCCGACGCGGAGCATCCTCTTCTTCCGACGACTAACACTAAATGACGGTACCTTTAAGTGATGTCATCCAAGATGGCGTCCCTTCAATTCCGATTAGTTGATAGATTTCTATCAGCCAATCGGAATTAAGGTAGAAAAAATCCTATTGGCTGATGCAATCAGCCAATAGGATTGAGCTTGCATTCTATTGGCTGCCCATATCGTACTGCGGCTAAGGCAGCGATATACAATTTGAAATGTGGCTCCAATCAGAGCCCAATTGAATTCCTTTCTACACTGAAAGGAGCATACTGTATGGCAGAAAATGAATCCACATTTGAGAGCTCAGAATTTGTTAATTTGTTTTATGAAGCATTGTCCTCGCAGAGATTTTGATGTTAACTGCTCATTGGACTGGCTGATCAGAGATGGTACCAAGTTATACTCTATTCAGCAGTCCAGTGAACAGGGGGTTAAAATAGAACAAAGGCCCAGCCCTAAAATTGTAGCAGAAACTAGGATGTCACCTAGCCCCCTAAATGTAGAATCTAAAAAGAAAACTTATGTGGAGGTGGCCAAAGAAAACAGGCCCTCACCGCAAAGTTTTGAGTCTGCTTTCCCTCACCAAGGGCTGAGGGGCAGAGGGAAAGTACTCAAAATGGGAGGCATAACCAGATAAATCGGTATCCCTAAAGAGATGAATACCCACAAGGTTATTGGTATCCCCGTAAAAATAAATACCAAAAGTGGCGAAAATAGTCTCAGAATAACCAGACACCCCAAGTAAATAGTGCTCCCCAGGATATTAACACTGAACAAGATGAACCTCAAAGACAACCACGTCAAAATAGAAACAACAGCTATGATTCTGAGGGACCCCAAGGATCCAGGAATCAGTACTCTGGGATATCAAAAAATCAGTCCATAGGTAAAAATAGCTTGTACAATCAAGCGGGCCAACTTAGTATGCAGTTAAATCAATTATGTGCACTCTTTACTAATATGAGTCAAGCTTTGACGACTCAGCACCCTAATAATCCTTTTTTAGGGGTACAGCCAGTGGCCAGCAGTGGGCCACAGGCACAGTCATAAATACTCAGGTATTACCTGAGAGAGAGGGGAGAGAAATACCATATTAAATAATAAATGTCAATAATGGTACTAATCATGTTCTCTCCCTACAGCCCAGAAACGGAAGGCCTGACTGTAATGACAGATGTCCTCAGCCTGGAAGCTCTAATGAATCTCTTCTTTTGCAGTTGTCCCTAAACCTTATTTCCACAGATGCAGTACACAGGAATCCCGTCATCCCTATTATAGAGGCAGTGACCAGTAAGAGTGAAAAATCTTCTGCATCAGGTAAAGTGGTTGATACTGGTAAAACGTGGCGAAGCCCACAAATGTGTAAACATGCACATTTTATGCATGAAATGGTAGAAACTACAGGGAGATATGTATTAGCTGAGCTCCAGGATTCCGTCACTAACCTGTCAGGGTGCCAGGAATCAGACTGAGACGAGAAGTGCAAAAGTAATCACACCTTTATTAATAGCAAAAAATAATAAAAAAGTCCACAAGTCAAATAACAAGCCAGGAGTCAAAACCAGAGCTGGTAGTCAGACGAGCCGAGTCAGGAGCCAAAGCGAATAGTCAGACAAGCCGGAATCAGGAACAAGGAAAACAGCAGAGTCAGGAACAAGCCAGGGATCAGGAACCAGGAAGGACATCAGGCAGCCAGGTAATACACAGGAGCTCTCACAAACAAGTCTGAGACAATGCAAAGGAAAAACATACTGAACAGAGGCCCTTTAAATAATAAGAAATGATATCACAATTCTGAGACTGCATCCTGTCTCACACGAATGATGCACACTAGTCTGGCCATAAAAGGAAGTGCAGGAAATGAGCAGCATCCCCCACAATGCACCATAGTCAGCAAGAGAGGTGAGTAAAATGACTGCCAGCAGCACATGGCAAACAAAACAGGGAAAAAACCCTGACAGTACCCTCCCTCAATGACCCCTCCCCCACGGGAGGACAAAAGGCTTATTGGGGAAAAGGGCAGGAGCATGAACATCAGAGGAGGGAACCCAAGAATGCTCCTCCGGACCGTAGCCCCTCCACTGAACCAAATACTGTACACGGCCCCTGGACATACGAGAGTCAATAATGCTGGTGACCTCATACTCCTCATGGTTGTCAACAAAGATAGGATGGGGACGAGGCAACACAGTGGTAAACTGATTACAAACCAATGTTTTCAAGAGTGAGACATGAAAAACATTGGAGATGTGCATAGCAGGAGGAAGGTCAAGAGCGTAGGCCACAGGATTAATCCGTCAGAGTATTTGAAAAGGACCAACATAATGGGGAGCCAATTTATTGGAAGGCACACGAAGGTTCAAGTTGTGGGAGGACAGCCAAACTCTCTCACCAACCTGGTAGGAAGGTGCGGGCAGATGCCTACGATCAGCCTGGAACTTTTGGCGATGCATAGAACGAAGAAGGCAATCCTGAATCTGCACCCATGTGGAGTTGCCAGAGTTGCTGCTCCAAAACTGGAATACCCTGAGACATGAATGAATCGGGCAACAAGGATGGTTGAAACCCATAATTCGCCATGAACGGGGATAACTTGGAGAAAGCATTAATAGCACTATTACGAGCAAACTCTGCCCAAGGTAACAGTTCAGACCAATTATTGTGGTGATCTGAGACATAGCAACGGAGGAACTGTTCCAGAGCTTGATTAGACCATTCCGCAGCCCCATTGGATTGAGGGTGATATGCAGAGGAGAAGGAAAGCTGGATCCCGATTTGAGCAGAAAAGGAACGCCAAAATCTGGAGACAAACTGGCTACCCCAGTCCGACACTATCTCCTTGGGTAACCTATGTAAATGGAAGACCTCCCGGGCAAAAATTGAAGCAAGCTCCTGTGCGGTAGGCAGCTTCATTAAAGGGAAACTGAACCCAAAAAAATTCTTTTGTGATTCAGATAGAGCATGCAATTTTAAGAAACTTTCTAATTTACTCCTATTATCAATTTTTATTTCTTCTCTTGCTATCTTTATAGTAAAAACAAGGCATCTAAGCTTTTTTCTTGGTTCAAAACTCTGGACAGCAGTTTTGATTGGTGGATGAATTTATCCACCAATCAGCAAGGACAACCTAGGTTGTTCACCAAAAATGGGCCGGCATCTAAACTTACATTCTTGCATTTCAAATAAAGATACCAAGAGAATAAAGAACATTTGATGATAGAAGTAAATTAGATAGTTGATTAAAATGTCATGCTCTATCTGAATCACAAAAGAAAAAAATTGGGTTTAGTGTCTCTTTAAGGGAATGCATTGTGACATTTTAGAAAAATGGTCAACCACCATAAGGATAACAGTATTGCCATTGGAAACAGGGAGCTCGACAATGAAGTCCATGGAAAGATGTGTCCACGGACGCTCACCATTAGCAGTAGGTTGAAGAAGACCCACAGGAAGATGTCGAGGAGTCTTATTCTGTGCACAAACTGAGCAGGAGGCAACATACGCAGCAACATCAGAACGAAGACCTGGCCACCAGAATTGTCGAGTGACAGAACAAATCATTTGGTTCTTGCCTGGGTGACCTGCAGCTTTAGGATAGTGGTAAGTCTGCAAAAGTTTAGTTTGAAGATTCTCAGAAACAAAACACTTACCTCTAGGTTTCTCAGGAGGTACATTGGTTTGTGCAACCAGGATCTCCTCCCCCAAGGGAGAAGTCAAATTAGTTTGTATGGTAGCCAAAATATGGTCAGGAGGTATAACAGGAGTAGGAACAAACTCCTCCTTGGACAGAGGCGAAAATTGTCGAGAGAGGGCATCAGCCCTAACATTCTTACTACCAGGCAGGTAGGAGACCACATAATTAAACCGAGCCAAAAATAGTGCCCATCTGGCCTGTCGGGCGACAAAAGTTTTGCTTCAGATAGATAAGTTAAATTCTTGTGGTCAGTAAGAATGAGCACTGGCATGCTAGTACCCTCGAGAAGATGCCTCCATTCCTTGAGTGCCAAAATTATGGCCAGTAATTCCCTGTCGCCAATTTCATAATTGCACTCCACTGGAGACAATTTCTTAGAGAAGAAACCACACGGATGCAAGGAACCATCAGGCGTAAGACGTTGAGACAAGAAGGCACCTACTCCAGTCTCAGATGCATCAACCTCAAGAAAGAAAGGCAGGACAGGGTTAGGATGAGCCAGAATTGGAGCAGCAGCAAAGGCAGTCTTAAGACTATCAAAGACCTTAATGGCAGTAGGTGACCAATGGAGTGGATCATTCTCTTTACGGGTCATGTCTGTGATAGCTTTGACCAAGGAAGAAAAGTTTTTAATAAACTTTCTATAGTAATTGGTGAACCCCAAAAAACGTTGAATAGACCGAAGACCAACTGGGTGAGGTCACTGCAGAACTGCAGATAACTTGTCAGGATCCATGGAGAACCCTGCAACGGAGATAACATAACCTAGGAAGGTTACTTGAGTCTGATGGAACTTACATTTCTCGAGTTTACAAAACAGGCCGTTCTCAAGTAGTCTCTGAAGAACCCGTGTAAATTCCGGAAAAACAGCAGGAGCATTACATAGGCCAAAGGGCATTACAAGATACTCATAATGCCCGCTCCAGGTGTTAAATGTTGTTTTCTATTTTTGGCCCTCCTTAATCCTAACGAGATTGGACGCTCCTCTCAAATCAAATTTAGTAAAGACCGTAGCTCCCTTGAGGTGGTCAAAGAGTTCCGTAATGAGCAGAATAGGGTAAGCACTCTTAATGGTAAGACGATTAAGACCCCTATAATCGATGCATGGTCTTAACTCGCCACCCTTTTTCTTCACAAAAAAAGAAGCCAGCCCCTGCAGGAGAGCAGGATTTGCGGATGATCCCCCATGACAGAGTATCGGCAACATACTCCTCCATAGCACAATTCTCTGCAACAGACAGAGGGTACACCCAGCCCGAGGAGGAATGGCTCTGGGTTGCAGGTCTATGGCACAATCGTAAGACTGGTGAGGAGGCAATGTACCGGCACGCACCTTGTCAAAAAGTCTAGGATCTCTCTGTACTCCTCAGGCAATTGAGATACCGAAGAAGTGCACAAGACTTTAACTGGTTTCCGAAGACAAGTGGAAATACATTGCGGGGACCACAACAAAATTTTGGACCTGCACCAGTCGAGACTGGGATTGTGCTTTTGGAGCCAGGGATAACCCAGAACAACCGGAAAATGCAGAGAGTATATCACCTGGAACTGGAGGGTTTCAAAATGGAGAGCCCCAACAGCCATGGACAACAGAGCAGTTTTGTGAGTAACGAGTGCTAGCTGAAGGGGCCTGCCATCAATGGCCTCAATAGCAAGCAGAACGGACCGAGGCAAAACAGGAATGGAGTGCTTTGATACAAAAGCACTGTCAATGAAATAGCTTGCAGCACCGGAGTCAACAAGAGCCTGAGTGACTATGGAGGAGTCCACCCAGGAAAGGACAACCATGACCAAAGGTTTCTCCTTAAGCGGTTCCGGGGACGAGGATAAACCACCCAAGGTCTGCCCCCGACAGGACCTTAGGTGTGAGCGTTTCCCGGCCGTGTAGGACAAGACTTCAAAAGGTGGCCCTGTAACCCACAATAGATGTCAATTAGGATCAAAAAAGACACCAATGCCTCGAGATCCTCTGGTAAATCTCTGGCAGCAACTTCGTCTTTAATCGCATCAGAGAGCTCATGAAAGAAGGCGGCAACAAGGGCTTCATTGTTCCAACCTACCTCTGCGGCAAGTGTACGGAACTCAATAGCATACTGAGCAACAGATCTTATACCTTGCTGAATGGACATGAGTCGTTTAGCAGCAGAGGAGTTGGAAGCCGGAACATCAAATACCCTTCAAAAGGAGGCCACAAAATCAGGGTAATTTGAAATCACAGGTTTATTAGTCTCCCACAAGGGATTAGCCCAGGCAAGAGCTGTGTCAGAGAGTAACGAGATGAGAAATCCCACCTTAGCTCTGTCAGAGGGAAACGTCTGAGGTAACATCTCAAAGTAAATGCCCATCTGGTTCAAAAACCCTCTGCACTGATTAGGATCGCCTCCATATTATTATTTTTATTATCATTATTATCGGTTATTTATAGAGCGCCAACAGATTCCGCAGCATAATAAAAAAGGGGGAGTACAGCAAAACAATTATAGGGATCAAATGGGTAGAGGGCCCTGATAAGAGTTGCACTGTTGTAGTCAGCTCTTAAGAAGGTGATCTATAAACAGGCTTACATGCTAAGGGGGTTCAGGGGATAGCAATGGAGGAGAGGAACTGGTATTAGGAAAGGTTATTGTAGGTTGTATGCATCCCTGAACAGTAGAGTCTTTAGGGAGCACTTGAAGCTTTTAAAACTAGAAGAGAGCCTTGTGGAGCGAGGCAGAGAGTTCCACAAGATGGGAGCCAGTCTGGAGAAGTCCTGTAAACGGGAATGTGATGAGGTGACAAGAGAGGAGGAAAGTAGGAGGTCATGAGCAGAGCGAAGGGGATGGGAGGGAGAGTATCTGGAGACAAGGTCTGAGATGTAGGGGGGAGCAGTGCAGTTGAGGGCTTTGTATGTCAGAATGAGAATTTTGTGTTTGATCCTAGAGGCAAGAGGAAGCCAGTGAAGGGATTGGCAGAGAGGTGCAAAAGATGAAGAGCGACGTGTAAGGAAGAGGAATTATGGATTGTAAAGGAGCTAGGCGGCACTTGGGGAGACCAGAGAGGACAGAGTTGCAGTAATCAAGGCGGGAAAGAATGAGAGAGTGGATCAAAATCTTAGTTGTGTCTTGTGTAAGGAAGTGTTTAAATTTAGAGATGTTTTTAAGGTGGAAGCGGCAGGCTTTAGCCAAGGACTGAATGTGAGGAGCGAAAGAAAGATCTGAGTCAAATGTGACCCCAAGACATCGGGCGTGCAGGGTAGGGGTAATGATGGAGTTGTCGACAGTTATAGAGAGATTGGGAGTGGAGAGTTTTGAGGAAGGGGGAAAATAAGGAGCTCAGTTTTGGAGAGATTTAGCTTGAGGTAGTGAGAGGACATCCAGTTAGAGATGTGAGAAAGACAGTTAGTGACACGGGTTAGCAAGGAAGGAGATAGGTCTGGTGCAGAGAAGTAGATTTAGTTGTCGTCGGCATACAAATGATATTGTAAACCGTGGGACTTTATTAGGGAACCTAGTGATGACGTGTAGATTGAGAAGAGAAGGCGACCTAGGACAGAGCCTTGCGGTACTCCAACAGAAAGTGGTGATGGGGCAGAGGAGGCCCCAGAGAAGGCTACACTAAAGGTACAGTTTGACAGGTAGAAAGAGAGCCATGAGAGGGCTGTGTCACAGATGCTGAAGGATTGGAGGGTTTGGAGCAAAAGAGGGTGGTCAACAGTGTCAAAGGCTGTGGACAGATCAAGGAGGATAAGCAGAGAGAAGTGGCCTTTTGATTTTGCTGTAAGTAGGTCGTTGGTAACCTTAACTGTCTCTGTGGAGTGATGGGGACGAAATCCAGATTGCAGTGGGTCAAGGAAGGAGTTTATTGTAAGGAAATTGGATAGGCAGGCATAAACTAGTTTTTCGAGAAGCTTTGATGCAAGAGGGAGGAGGGAAATAGGGCAGTAGTTGGATGGGGAGGTAGGATCAAGGGAAGGTTTTTTGAGGATAGGTGTGACCAGTGCATGTTTCAGCAATGAGGAAAATATACCGGTGCTGAGGGAGAGGTTGAAAGTGTGTGTAAGTATAGGGGTGAGGGTAGCAGAGAGGGAGGGGAGTAGCTGTGAGGGGATAGGGTCAAGGGGACAGGTAGTGAGGTGAGAGTGCAGTATAAGTGCCGAAACTTCTTCCTCAGTGACAGGGGAGAATGAGCTAAGTTTAAGGTTATGTGGGTTGTGGTTGATTGAGAGCATTTGAGGGGGTGAGAGAAAGGAATTATGTTGAGAGCTGATTTCATTTCTGATGGAGTCAATTTTGTTATTGAAGTGGCTGGCAAAGTTTTGAGCTGAGAGAGAAGTAGTGTTAGGAGGTGAGGGAGGGCGAAGAAGGGTATTGAAAGTGGAGAACAAACGTTTTGGGTTTGAAGAAAGATTAGAGATAAGAGTAGAGAAGTAATGTTGCTTATGGAAATTAAAGGCAGAATAGTAGAAGTTCAAGATAAATTTGTAATGTTGAAAATCAGCTGAATTCCTAGATTTTCTCCAGTGCCACTCAGCAGTACGGGAACATCTGTGTAGGTATTGTGTCAGAGGAGTATGCCAGGGCTGGGCTGAGGATGAGTGCTTGATTTCCGAGCTATGGTAAGAGGGGCGAGATTGTCAAGGACGAATGTAAGGGTAGAGTTATAGTGGCAGATAGATTGGTCAGGGCAGGAAAAGGAGGAGAAGGATGAGAGGAGAGGTTTGAGGGAATTAGAAAGCTGTTGTTGATCTAATTACATAATGCTTCTGTGAAGTTTGGTGTGAGGAGCAATATGAGGGAAGGTTGTAGGGAGGGATGATATGTTGCAAGTAAGGAGAGGGTGGTCAGAAAGAGGAAAGGGTGAGTTTGAGAAGTTTGAGAGAGTGCATCGATAGCTAAAGATCAGGTCAAGGGAGTGACCATCTTTGTGAGTGGGAGAATCAGTCCATTGTGACAAACTGAAAGAGGAAGTGAGTTGCAGAAGTTGTTTTGCAGAGGAGGCAGTGGGATTGTCAAGAGTGATGTTGAAGTCACCAAGAATGAGGGAAGGGGTGTCTGAGGAAAGGAAATAAGGTAGCCAGGCAGCCAAGTGATCTAGAAATTGAGTTGAGGAGCCAGGGGTTTGGTATATGGCTGCAACACGTATAGAAAGAGGAGAGAATAAGCGAATCATGTGGGTTTCAATTGAGGAAAATGTGAGGGAAGAGATAGGATGTATTTGTTGAAAGGTGCAATGAGAGGCACCTTTCTATTACCAGACCTAGGAGTGTGGCTGAAGTGGAGACCCCCATGTGACAGAGCAGCAGTGGATGCTGTGTCAAGGGGAGAGAGCCAGGTTTCTATTAGGGCCAGAAGGTTGAGGGAGTGGGAGATAAAGAGGTCATGTATAGAAGTGAGTTTGTTGCAAACAGAGCGAGAGTTCCAGAGTGCACAAGTGAAAGGGGTAGTGGCTTTTGATGCAAGAGGAATGTGAGTAAGGTTGTCAGAGTTTTTTTTTTTTTGAGTCTGTGGGATGGTACACATGGATGTGCACGGCTAGGCAGTTGTTGGGGACCAGGATTAGAGGAGATGTAACCAGCAGTTAGTAAAAGCAACAGGAAGAGTGACATGAGATGAGATACAGATTTGCAGTAATGAGACTGCTTTTGAGACAAGGTGCAGGGGGGAGAGAAAGTGTTTAGGAATAGGTAAAGTTTGTGAGTACAAAAGAAAGGGGACTTTAAGAGTGATGGGCTAATGAACAGTGCAGGTGGAAAGGGAGAACTAGTAATTGAATAATGTAGTTTGTTATAGAGACAAAGGGCAGCAAAAATGAATTTGAAGATGTTAGGCATTTTTACAAAAGAGGGAACCAGTTAAACACATAAGACACAGTATTACAGTAGCAATTGCATAAGAAAACAGTAAGGTATATCAAACATAATATTACAAAAGTATCTGCCTTTTTCTTGCCCCTTGCCCAATCCTTGTTCAATTCTTGTATAATTCTATTGCTAATGCCTCACTTATAAAATGTTCACTTTGAAAATGTGAACATATGTTGTTATAGCAATGCACATCCCAGTGCAATGCACATCCCAAACTAGTGTACAATATATGCAGGGAGGGCAGTCAGCTGAGTCCACTAAATTTAGTTGATTGCTAATCAAAGACAATTGGAAAGGCCAATTGGAAAGTTAGATTCTGGTCTGGTCAGGGTGAGATGCTAAGTAAACAGACAATAAAATTTGGGGGAGGTTAAAACTATGGAATAAGACAGCTATAAATTTTAGGATAATAACAAGTATTGATAAGGATTGAACATCACATGGCAAGTAACTCCGTATCGCTGAGGTAGAGGTGCAGAACCGGACATGCACCTGGTAGGTATAGGTGCAGCAGCGGAAACAGGAGCAGCCATAACTTGCGGGAAACTTTGGTCCAAATGTGTAGTGCGAGTCAGCAGGGTTTGCAGGGCTAGTGCAAATTGATCCAACCGGTGATCCTGTACATCCATCCTGGAAATGATGGCAGGTAAAGGTGGATTATTAGCACCATCAGGATTCATGGCCTTTGTTTAATGTCAGGGTGCCATACGTGCAAACAAGAAGTGCAAAAATAATCACACCTTTATTAATAGCAAAAAATAATAAAAAGTCCACAAGTCAAATAACAAGCCAGGAGTCAAAACGAGAGCTGGTAGTCAGACGAGCCGAGTCAGGAGCCAAAGCAAATAGTCAGTCCAGCCGGAATCAGGAACAAGGAAAACAGCAGAGTCAGGAACAAGCCAGGGATCAGGGACCAGGAAGGACGTCAGACAGCAGGGTAATACACAGGAGCTCTCACAAACAAGCCTGAGACAGCGCAAACACAAAACATACTGAACAGAGGCCCTTTAAATAATAAGTGATGACATCACAATTCTGAGTCTGCATCCTGTCTCACACGGATGATGCACACCAGTCTGGCCATAAAAGGAAGTGCAGGAAATGAGCAGCATCCCCCACAATGCACCATATTCAGCAAGAAAGGTGAGTAAAATGGCTGCCAGCAGCACGTGGCAAACAAAACGGAAATACCCTGACATAACCCTATCATGGGATTAATTGATACTGGATCTAAGGCAACTATTTTATCCCACAGGTACTACACCCAGCTAAATGAGCTAGTAATAGGTGTTGGGGTAACTCTCTTAAAGTCTGGGGCACTGCATGGCTAAATCTGGGGGACAGGGTAATAAGACACCCTGTCATTATAGTGTAAGTATAAGTCAAAAAGACCTATTAATTATGAGCGGTCCAGCATACTTCACACCCGACATAATTGTCACGTTGTGGAAGAGAAGCCAGATGCTGTGGAGATTCATTTCAGAAATAACTCTGTACCTGAAATAACTATCCTACAAACAGATGATCAGATTCTCCTAAGTAGCTCTGATAGTCATAGCATTAAAATTTCGTCTGGAAAGATAGCCAATATCTCCCTAGACGGCAATGTATTAACCATATCTCTCCACAAGGGGGATCCTAAATTCCATAAAGGGGGAGATCACGCTCAATTCCTTGCAGAAATTGAGAGAATTAAGTAGGATTTATTTATCCCTATACATGTACATGACCTAGGCAAATCCAAGTATGCCAAACTGAACTTAAAACAGGAAGCTAGCTATATAAGCAAAGGCTTATTGGTGCAGATAGCTGAACCTAAGGTGATTTAATATCTTTCTCTCCAAAGCTATAACATCACAGCTAAATGTTTATTATCTATCTCCATAGGTAATAAATCAGCAAAACACCTGTTTCTAGTTTTAAATAATTCCCAAAATCAAATATACCTTGGCAATGATTTCTTGTATAGATATGCCATACAAATAGATTTGATTAACCTTTACCTATGGAACAAGTTGAAAGGTGATCCTGAAATATTTCAGGATGAAAACGCAGCCCTGAAATCAAACCAGCAAATGTCATATGTTGCAAATATGTAGGTGTCTAGTGATATTCTAATCCCTTCTTGGGCTGATACATTTCTCTTACCCTTACAGGTAAAAAGGGGTCAGAAGTTAAAACTTTGGAAGCGCTAATTTGCATCTCCTAGAGAATGAAAAATATGGGTATAACAATGACACATACTCCTATGGTAAATATTGAAAGTATTCCAATACATGTTATCATGCATAACATGACCCCACAGGGTATCACCTTATCCAAGGGAACTACCATAGGATATGCTCTAGAATCCAGTTATTATACTTTTGGATTCCAGAATAATATAATCGGGCTAATACCTGAACGGTACTTAACTGAAGAACAGTTAATAGAACAATCCTTTGCATCCATGCCAGACGGATTATTCATGATTCAGTCTATTTAACCTTTCAGCTCAGAGGAAGGCATCTGTAAAATTGAAGAAGCCTCCCTGGTATTCGATCAGCCGATCAGAGAACAAGAATACCCCAATACACAGAATCCTGGGGGTAATGTAAATTTTAATCAAGGGGATCTCACATCTATGCTTGAAGAAGCATATGAGATATGACAGCCTGAACTCTTTCCAGGATTTCAGCAAATAGTCAAAGAGCAAATCTCCATAGCTAATGGCTGTTCCAGTGATGATGAACACCAACAGCTATGAGAACTCCTGATGGAATACCAAGACATTTTTGCTAGGGATTCTTATGACTGTGGGACTACAGACTTGCACATTGCAATAATCCAAACAGATCCCAATGCACCACCTGTCTTTTTTAAACAATACAGACTTCCTTTAGCCTCATATGATTCTTTTGAAGAATTCATGTGGAACCTGGAAGAAAGGAGTATCATCAGACAGGTGCATAGCTCTTATAACAATCCTATTCTAGGTGTTCTTAAGCCCAATGGGCAATGGTGTTTGTGTGCGGACTTAAGACAGCTAAACAAACAAGTGTACATGTCTGGCTGGCCTGTGCCATATATTGACCAGTGCCTAGTGCAGCTGCAGGGATCCAAAATATTCACTGCCATTGATTGTGCACAGGGATATTTCACCATAAAGGTACATGAGGAGGACCAGTATAAGCTTGCATTTCCATTCCAAAAAGTCCAATATGCATTCCAAAGACTCCTATTTGGATACATAAAATCAGGACATGAATTTTCTGTATTCATGCATAAGGCTATGCCTGATGCATTGGAAAGGGGGATGTTAGCTTATGTTTATGATGTGTTAATCAAAAGTACAGACTTTGAAAAACACATCACAGAACTTAAACACATCCTCAACCAACTTAAAAGGCCAGGTGTCAAATTATCCCTACAAAAAGCTCAATGGTGCCACACTCGTGTAAACTTCTTGGGACATAAAGTTACTTCTGAAGGGTTAAATCCTCAGAAGAAAAAGGTGGAAGCTATAATAAATTCTAAGAACCCAACTAACTTAAAAGAATTAAGATAATTCCTGGGTATGACAAATTATTCTCGCAAATTTATTGATAATTATGCAGAATTAGTTAAACCACTGCTACAGCTTCTAAAGAAGGATGTGAAATGGCACTGGAGTGAGGCTCAAGAGACAGCAATAAGAGAGCTGAAAAGAAAACTCACTCAAGCACCTTGCTTAGCTTACCCTGAAGGTGGCAAACCTTTCTACTTAGAAACAGGTTACACAGATATAAGCATGAGTGCTGTTTTATACCAGAAGCATGATAATTTAAGCAAAGTCATTGCTTGTGCAAGCAAAACTTTATCCCCAGTATAAATAAAATTTAGTGATTGCAAAAACGCCATCTTATCTACTGTATGGGCTCTACAAAATTTCCACAGCTACATACAGGGCGAGAAAAATATTGTAGAAACAGCCCACCAGCCTTTGCTATATCTGCAAAGTGAGAGAATAAGAGATGGGAACCTTTCCAATAGCCGCATAACAGCTTGGACTCTTCCATTACAAGGCTGGCCTTTAGAAATTCGCTATAAGCAAAACAAAAAGAGTCTAGTCGCACAGGGGCTTGCTGAGCTCCATGACTGTACTGCTAAGGATCATGGGGAAAAGTTATTAGAAGATGATTTCCTGGATGAACAATTGCTTTCCCCATATAAAATATACAATGAGGACCACTGTCAAACATTACCTTGGGTATATGTTGATGGTTGTTACCATGCCACAATTGATAATGAGCGCAGATTAGTAGCTGGCATTAGTATAACTTGGGCAAATGGATTCCCAAATATTCCTGTAGGTTTCAACATTGGACCAAGATCCAGTCAAGTTGCAGAACTAACTGCTGTTCTAAAAAGGCAACAAGGAAAGGAAGGGAGCGCTATAAGCTTAATAGGCTGATTGGGTCTGGTCTTTAGCATATAAAAACCCAATTTTAATTAATGAGTCTAGACAGTAAAATATAATCAATTAAAAATGGCAGCAGCCTGAGGATAACATTAGCCTAAAAGTAACATGGATCCATGATACATTTAAAATATACAATAAAACAATAAAACAAAAGATGGTGACAGCAGATAAAACAGTCGATGGTAAAAGCAATCCTATGAGATCCTATAGAAGCTTGTTAGGATATCCCTATGTAAGCTCAAAGTAGATGCGATACAATAGAAAAAATGATGAAATGATGAAATACAATGCAATATATAGTGGTGCAGAGCACAGTGGTTAAAATACAAACATCAGTGTCCAAAATAAAACAGTGTCCAAAATAATAATTCAGTGTCCAAAAACAATCCAATGAATCCATATGTGTCAAATCAGCAACAAAAAGTCATACAAGTGGTTTCAATAAACCAGAAAAATGTGAAAAAATATGTGGAAAAAATGAATGGATGTGTAACAAAATGCGAATCCCTTTAAATCCAAATCAAAGTATGTTGTATTGCTGGAACAGTGTATCCAAATGGATAAAATAGGTGATGGGAAAAAAAAATAAAAAAATAATAGTAACAATAAAGAAAGGCCTTGGTATAGGCAGAAATGCGTTGACACAGACATACTGGTGAGCTTATTTCTATTTACTCCTAAAGTGTAAAATCTTTATTGCACTATTGTTTGTTTTTTGTTTATTCACAGGTCAGAAGTTCCTACTATTTTTTAATTTGTATTTTTCATCATCAACAGTACTCTTTATTGTTACTATTATTTTATTTTTATTTTTTTCCATCACCCTTTAATTTTTTTTTTCCATCACCTATTTTATCCATTTGGATACACTGTTCCAGCACTACAGCATACTTTTTGATTTGGATTTAAAGGGTTTCACATCTATTCATTTTTTCCACATACTTTTTCACATTTTTTCTGGTTTATTGAAACCACTTGTATGACTTTTTGTTGCTGATTTGACACATATGGATTCATTGGATTGTTAACACAGTTTTGTTTGGATACCATTTCAAAATTATTTGAACATAAACACTTATTTGAACAGTCTTTACTGGATTTTTCGGACACTGAATTATTATTTTGGACACTGTTTTATTTTGGACACTGATGTTTGTATTTTAACCACTGTGCTCTGCACCACTATATATTGCATTTTATTTCATAATTTCATAATTTTTTCTTTTTTATTGCATCTACTTTGAGCTTACATAGGGATATCCTAGCAAGCTTCTATAGGATCTCATAGGATTGCTTTTACCATCAACTGTTTTATCTGTTGTCACCATCTTTTGTTTTATTGTTTTATTGTATATTTTAAATGTATCATGGATCCATGTTACTTTTAGGCTAATGTTATCCTCAGGCTGCTGCCATTTTTAATTGATTATATTTTACTGTCTAGACTCATTCATTAAAATTGTGTTTCTATATGCTAAAGACTAGACTCATCCAGCCTATTAAGCTTATAGCGCTCCCTTCCTTTCCTTGTTGTCTAACTGCTACCTAAAGTCCGCTAGGGGACTGTTTTGGAAGTGAGCTTTAGGCATCCTTTTTTTAGCTCTTGGTTTACTATATCTGTTTCCTACATGCTGTTCTAAAAAGCATTGAGATGGCTATTGAACAAGGTATTCATGAATTTGTGATCATTACTGACTCAAATTATGTACGTGAGTTTTGTTGAATACCTGCCAACTTGGAAAAGAAATTGCATCCAGAAAACTAACAAAAAACCAGTCAAACATGGCAAGTTGTTCTGCGAAATTGATAAGTTAGTTGTATCCAATGGTTTACCATACACTGGAAAAAGACCAAGGGTCATTCCAGGATTCAAGGTCCTGATAATGAAGGCAATGATCTTGCAGATTCATTAGCCAAACAAGGAGCCATAACTGGCGAGCTCCTTAATATTGACCACTTAATGGGTGCAATCCAGGTAGAGACCATTACCAGAAATCAGGCTAAACAACAAAATGAGCCTAACCTGGTACAATGGAGTCAAGATTCTCCTAGTGGCGACCTGATCACTATTCAAAGAGAAGACTCAATTATAGGTTTCTTCTTTAAACACATAGAAGATCCTGAAAACAACCTCATCTCAAAAAAGGGCTATATTGGTAAGGAAGATCTTAGAATCTTACTGAAGTCCAGATCACAATTCAAATTACAGGATGGTTTGTTAATTAGAACCTCCAAAACAGGTATCCAGCAATGGGTGGCACCTACCCAGTTCAGAGGTCTCATGCTTCAACATGCCCAAGATGACTCCCACATCTGGCCATTGTGGTGCCAAATTAACTTATGAAATATTGTGTGACTATGCCTTTTGGCCGCATATGTTGAAGGATGTTCAAACCTACTGTCAAGGTTGTTTAATCTGTCCACAGTTCCAACCCAATGCGCCAACGCACAGAGCAGCAGAAAAGGGGATGGTAATGCCATAGTCAGATATCCAAATTAATTTTATTGGTCCAGTAACTAGGTCATCTAGAGGTAACAGATACATGTTAACAGTAACATGCCTATTCACCAAATGGGTAGATGGCATTAGTGCACCTAATAATAGTGCTGAAACATGCGCAGCATTGCTTATCAACCATGTGTTTTACAGTTTTGTTTTACCCCAACTAATCAAATCCGATCGGGGGACTCATTTCACTAGCAAAGTGATGACAAAAATGTGGAAAATACTAGTGGTCAAAAGAAAGCTCTAGTGGGGTGTAGAGCGTTACAACCAGTCCATTGTGAAAATCCTCAAAAAGTTTGTGAGTGAAACAGGTAAAGTCTGGGATGTAAAATTACCTCTAGTCCTAATAGTATTAAGAGCAACTCCAAGTAGTGCTACTAAGATGTCACCTTTTGAACTGATGACTGGTAGAAGAATGGTACTACCTCAACATTTACTGTACTATACCTCAGACCCGAACTTAATAGCCTTCAAGCTAAGAAAGTCCTCTCCTTTGTGCACTGTAATATCCGCAGCTTACTACCAAAAATTGATGCACTGCAAGCATGGTGTTCACATTACAAGCCCAAAATCATTGTAATCTCTGAATCGTTGCTAACCGTAAAAATACCTGCCGTTGCAATACATGGGTATTCATGCCATAGAAATGACAGAGCAAAAGAGGAGGCGGCATTGTAATTTATGTTGACAATTCCATAAAGTACACCCCCTTACAAAAATTCAGCTCTCCTGTCACCTTTGATTTCCGTTCTGGCACAATTAAGATCCTGTGCAGTAAATCAATCATTGTTGCAGGAATCTACCGCCCACCTAGCTCCCCTGTGCATTCCCTTTCTGACATAGCCCATCTCCTTAGTGAAACCATAGATTATAACCCAAAAAGTAAAATTTTGGTCCTTGGAGATTTTAATATTGATTGGCTGAATCCTAAAAACAATAGTTCTTGCTCGCCGTTTAAGACTTTGCAGCTAACACAATTAATCTCCTCCCCAACTCGCATAAACATTAAAAGCCAAAACCACACCCTGCTTGATTGGATTCTCTCCACTTCTCCTGATCGAATCCAGGAGGCAGGTGTTCTCCCTAACAGTTTCAGTGACCATTGCTTAGTGTACTGCGTGCGCAAAATAAAGGCTACTAAATCCTCTCCCAAGGTTAAAATCACCAGGTCCTTCAAAAAATGTAATATTCAATCATTTCTAAATGACATCAAGAACCTCCCCTGGCACAAATTAAATCTAATCCCAGATTTAGACTCTGCAGTTGAATTATTTCAGTCCGAACTCCTACAAGTTTGGAATTTGCATGCCCCGCTGCGTAAGGTGAGAGTAAAAGGAGCACATATGAATTGGATCACAGCTGACCTCAATCAAATATACCAGTTTCGGGACTTATTGTGGTCAAAGTTCAAGCATACTGGCTCTATGAACGATCACTGTGTATATAGACAATGGCGAAATATATGCACTAAACAAACAAAATTGGCCAAGGCCCAATATTTCTGTAAAAATCTTAATAATAACATATCAAACCCTTAAAAGTTTTGGAAAATCATAAATAACTTGCACACTCCCCCAATCCATTCCCAACCCTCCACTGTCAAAGTGGACAACCAAACCCTGCAACTTCCCTTAGAAGTAGCAAATGCCTTTAACAATTATTTTGTCAGATTCTCCATCACCCTGATTGACAAACTAATAAATGACACACATCCTGAAACTACAAATGTGGATCAGGCCCCACTAAATCTACAAAGACCCAATATAGAGAAGTTCAATTTTAGACAGATATGTTAGGGAAAGGGAGGCTAGTAGAGCCTAGGAATTATATCTTTACCTTGAGCTGTAAGGCAACGCCCAAGTGATTGAAAACCTTATATGAAGGAAAAATATTGATGTGCAGACCCTTAAATTAATTATATATTTATATTAGAAAGTAAGATTATATAGCAACCACAATTAGATTGCTATATGGATAGACAGGGATTTCAGCACATCTTTTTTCTTTATGAAATGCTAAGCAAATGCCCAACTCCGCTAAAATAGCGGTAAGTGAAGTCTACTCTCATTCACCACATACCTACATGTCATTCAGAGAACATGACCTTTCAAGTTAATAACTTATATTAAGACACATGAACCAATGAAGCAAGGAAGCGTTGGTAGACAAATGCCTTAGCACAGATTCCGCTGTACAGATTTATTATCACATAGAACAACAAAGAAAATCACTCAAAACTGTGAACTATCTGCACTGACAACACCTTCACTAGTGGGTGGTTACGTACAAGGCATAAAATCTGCCACCATAGTGATCCTTGAGGATCTATGTCAGTGCAATTCCTGTATAAATAATTCAAAACAATGAGCAAATACACATTAACAGCTAAATCATATGTAAAGTGTATAGCTCCAAGTATTGTGCACAATACGTCAATAAGCCAGCATATTAAATAGTCATCTCCAATCCATATAGTAGGGAGCAGTTAAGACTGTAAGGGGTTAGAAAACAACTCCAGTAACAGCGGGCACCACCAATAATGTTAGAGGTATCAGGTGTCATGTTATAGTAGATCTGGATCTATGTTTGTCAACCCCAATTTACAGACTGACTGAGTGCTAATCATAAAGATATAAACATGTGTTAACTTATACAGAAATATTCAAAGACAAGCAAAGGCTATGGGGATAAGAAATAACCACTCCAGTATTCAGCGGGCACCACCAATATAGTGAAAGGTATCAGGTGTCATGAATATTAATTTCCTGGATCTATGTTAAAGCACCCCCAAAGCAGATCGTTTTGTCTTTCACAGAAAAAAAATATATGCAGATAGTTTTTATCCAGTATCATATGGAATCTATCAAACATAGTGCAAAAAGTACAAGATGAAAAAGGTTGCACACAGGTAGTTGTTGAAGCGGTGTAAATAAAGCACCCACAGACAGTTTTTGATTTGTCCCGTTAAGTAGAGCCGTGTTTATACACAGTGCATCAAAACACCCTCCGGTATCTGAAGAATAACGGACTGAAATGTCAGAGTTATACGTTCAACTTGTTATACAACCGTATTTTTGCTTTCAGTGATTGGATTTCCCAAATACGTTTCTATGTGGGCTGAATCAGCCTTAGTCGTTCACCATCATGCTGATTATAGACCAGCGTGGACGCCACAGCGATCTGTCCTTCGGGCACGTCCACCTCCACTTCCTACGTCACTGCCGACGCGCGTTTCACCCCCCACGTGACAGCCAATAATCACAGGGGTTTCCTCAGGGCAAAGCGGATGCTGATTCTAAGAGCAGCCGCGTTATAACTTTCCTTCTTTCAGCTCATAGGTAGATACAGTGAATAGTAATAGCCAATAGTAATCCTTAGGTGAGCCGCAGCCCTCCTGTTTGTATAATGGAGGAAAAGGTGAAAATATATACAGTGAAAACTTTTTATTAATTAGCTAAAAAGAACCTATGGTTAGAATATCAATAAAATCCAAGGCTCCAGAATCTTTACAAAATTTGTTTCAATATACACTAAGCATTTTTCGATCAAGGCTTGTAGACTGTATTCCATCAGAAAAATTCTATGCATACAAATAGTCAAACTATTGGTTCATGTGTGTCAAAGTTGTAAAACGATTGTTACTTTATTTGTTTATTAAATATAGTTAAGGTGCATCAAGTTACTCCTGCAATTCTTAAGAGCAAATATAGCCTAAAGTTACAGTTCAAGGAATAACAAAACTGTTTTTAAGAAAATTGGCAGATTGAGAAAATCCACATAGAAATGTGGTTAATATATTATTTGGAAAAGTATAGAGATACGAATATGATCATTAAATAAAATAATAAGAGAAAGGATACCAAGGCATATCCTTATTTAAGGAATGCAGCAAATTCAAATTTCTCATTGAGCCCTTTAGGCATTACTGTCTGTAGCTTGTACATCCATTCCATTTCCTTTTTAATGAGTACATTTACATTTTAAGGAGTACATTATCGATTTCTCCCCCTCTACCAAAAAGGGAACATGATTCAATACCCGTTACCCTTAAATCTAAGGGGTTACACTTATGATGTTTCATGAAGTGGAGTGCCACTCCACTTCTGATTTCAACTTCTTCTGCGGCCTTAATATCATCTCTGTGCTCAGAGACCCTATCTTTCAACATTTGTCTTGTTTTTCCCACATAGAAGGTCGGGCAGCAGCAGGATAGTAAGTAAATTTAGACCTGTACCCATCAATGTCATTAAGTAACTCCTTAATAATCTAAAAATGAAAAACCAGTCTGGACCTGATCAAATCCCAGCAATGCTGTTGAAGCTCAGTGTGCCGGCAATTGCTAAACCAATTGCTAAACCTGTCACAACCCTAATTAATGAATCATTGGTGTCTGGATACATACCCAAACTTTGGAAGACTGCAAGAGTAGTGCCTATCCATAAAAATGGTGAGTTAACCTTGGTTACTAAAGATCACCCAATATCATTGCTCCCAGTATTGTCAAAAATCTTAGAAAAATGCGTCCATATGAAACTATGTGAGTATTACCAACAATCTAACTATCTGACCCCTGATCAATCAGGTTTTTGCCAGAATCACTCCACTACAACTGCCCTCCTAGACATTTGCAACAACATCCAAACTGGCATGGATCAAGGAGACCTAACTGGAACAATTTTCCTTTATTTTGCAAAGGACTTTGACACAGTAGACCATGACATACTACCGCTCAAACTAAAAAACTCAGGTATTGGTGATCGTCCGCTAACCTGGTTTCGATCATATGTATTGGATGAATCACAATATGTCTCCATTTCTAACAGCGACTGCCTCCCTTTCCCAGTCATGTGTTGTGTTCCCCAAGGTTCCATTCTCTTTCCCCTTCTATTCACATTATTTATAAATGATCTGCCTAATGTCTGCAAATCCTCAACTGTACACATGTATGCAGACAACACAGTAATCTATGCAAGCAAATACGATCTGCCGCAGCTTGAGGCAGTGCTCCAAGACCAGTTCACAGAGGTAGAAAAGTGGATCTCAAAAAACAAACTCTAAATTACACAAACTACAGATTCCCATCTATGCATCAAAACAAAATCAAATGGCACACTGACCGCAGTCCACTCTTTCAAATACTTGGGTATGTTGTTTGACCCCAATCTATCTTTTGGCCTCCACATAGAAAAACTTGCATCTAAACTCTATCCAAAACTAGGTGCCCTGTACAGAAACAAATCCTGCCTCAGCCCTACAGTAAAGGCAAAGATTGTACAGCAAATGCTGATGCCAGTCATGGATTACGGGGACTTAGTTTATGCACCTGCATCACAAACTCACCTTAATAAACTTGTGTTTAAGAGCTTTTCTGGAAAGCTCCCACCCTACCTGAGCAGAATGCTCTCCCTGGCTGTTCCCACCTCCTTTAACCTCCGATCCAGTACCAGCACAATATTTAGTTTGCCTCAATACAAAATGAAAGCAGCTCGATCCTCCTTTTCCTACAGAGCACCACAATTATGGAACGACCTCCCGCACGTTTTCAAACCTTCCCCAAGCCTAAAATTCTTTAAGAGATCCCTCTCTACATATCTCAAAACAAAATGCACCTGTCATGGTTGATTATAAATTTCCTACCTGTTCTATGTTAAATTTTGCATATATTATGTATTAATATTGTTTTTGTATTTTATTATACCCTATTGTATCAATGCAATGTTTTGTGGACCCAGGACATACTTGAAAAGGAAAGAAATCTCAATGTATCCTTCCTGGTAAAATATTTTATAAATAAATAATAAACGCTGCTACTACACATCAATATGTGGAAAACTTAAGAAAGCATCTGCAATATGCTTTTGCATTTGCTCAAAGGAACATAGAGAAGTCTGCAACTGCCGCTAAAACCTATTATGATCTCAAAACTTCCAAAAAGGAATATATAGAAATGAATGACAAAGAGATCAGGTTAAGGAGAAGAAATTTCTTGCATTATGGAAGGATCCTTTTGTCATTACTGACAAAATATCTCCATTTGCCTATAAAATTAGGATCCCTAAAAATGATACTTTTATGAATAAGTGGGTCCATATTAATCAGTTGGGAGTGTGCCATCCTAGATCCCAACTACAAGCCATAGAGGGAGAATGAAAGGTCATTTACCCAAACACACTAAGGAAGTGGCATAGTTTAATAAATAAATTAGCTGTCTAGCTAAAGAGCATAAATATGAGGATTTGAAAATAGAGCACTCTCTTCGTAGCATGACTGTCTATGATGCATACTGCTAGTACACTCACCAATTATCACTGGATTTCAGTCCATTCCAATACGTGTCCCACATATCTTAAAATGGAAAGGGGGATTTATGTAAGGGTATAGCTCAGTGATATTTAATATAAATATATATATATAAATATATATATATATACACACACATATATACCATCATATTGATTAATATTGCACCCATAGGAAAGCTTTTTTTGACCAAAGGTATTTTAGCCATTTGTAAATGACAGAGGTGGGTGACACTGACCCCCCCCCCCCTCGCTGCTTAAGATATCTAAGAGAACAAAGGGATTACATTTATCCCAATAGTGAAGGCAGGTCATTTTAAAGAGATTTTTATCACTCTGCTCTCAAGTTTGAAAGCCCATATATGGAATCTCCTGCATAAGATGTATAATAAACTTATAGAAACCCCCTGGGGTCACAGAGACACAATTCTGTACCTTAAGTCAGATAAGTCGAGATAATCTCAGGAAAGTAAGCAGTTAGCACGTGTATGATATCCAAGTGAGAATTTCTTTTGAAGGTCTAATACACATATACATATGGAAAAATTTGCTGGCTCAGATAACAGCATATAGGAGGCCAAATCTCAAATATATTATTTGTGCCTAATCTTCATAATTATTTAAAATACTCAGATCATATTGAAAACATATATATATATATATATATATATATATATATATATATATACAGTATGCATTGATCTGAAAATTATACTACATTGACTAAATGTCTACTGTATTGAATAAGTAGCTGCATGGGTAGATTTAAAATGTTTAACTCATTTCAAAATAAATTACATATTCTTTTGTTTTCTTTAGACATCTGATGAACAAATTAGGTTCCAAATATAACTAGTAGACACTGTTATATAAATGCCTATAAGATGTGGGCCCTGAATTAATGATATAGCTTATACACTTCATATTAAAACGATATCCACAGATATGCAATAATTATAGTAAATGGAATAAAATCAGATACAAAAATAAATATCTAATTAAATTGCTACAGAACTCAGGTATGTATGGAATATGGAATATACTGTATTTATATTAAAATGGAATAATAATCAAATGTAAATATAGTTATATGATTAAGTACACCAGACTGCTACTCACAAGGTATGTATGTGATATTAAGATGAAGTGAAATATCTATATTAAATACTATGGTTTCATGAAGAACAAATAATTAAGAATATAATTACTACTAATATGATACGAGAAATACACCCATGTTTAGTTTAAATAAATACATGCTAAATTATATTAGAAAGGACATATATGTTGACCAGATAAGTTTATTAATATCAGGAAATAATGAGTATATTAAATATAGGATTTAAAAATATATAAGAATATTTTTGTAGTAATATTTGCAAACAAAACAGTTTTTCTATGTCTGCTGCCCCCCGATGGAATAAAACTAGTATAACAACCAAAAGGTATTTGGCTGTTCAGAGAGGCATTGCCAAATAACCAATGAGAGACAAGCTCCGAAAAAGGTTGTATCCAAGCCTATTGGGTTATTAAGAAATGGGGAGGAGTTTGGTCTCTGACAAAAACTCCTTGCACACGGAGAATAGACCTTTTTGCTGGAAATTTTCTTGGTAAATGCTGTAATCCTGCTGGCTGCCATTGTTGCTTACAGAGAGACACAAGTGTGTGAACACAGTTTTCTGTAAGACAAATCTGTTGGGACCCTCTTTGTAGATAAGAGATTAGCAGAGTTAATTCTCTTCCAATTGTGCATAATTCCCCTAAAAATTATGACAATAGACATATTTGGATATTGAACCCTCACATGGAGCTGGTAAAGTATACGCAATTGTTAAGTATATTTAATATTTAAATCCAAGGTATTCTATAACTATAGTTAAATTGTAGCTGTGATTTAAAAGGGTATTTTGTACTTTTTTGGCCTGTGTAGCTTAGAACTAATTATATTGGTGCTAAATAATTTTATTGCTAGGAAAAGGTTTTGTATTTTTATATTTATAAGTCAGTCTTATTTATTGTGAAATCTCTTAAGAACTGCGCATACATTGGTTATTGTGTTGATAATATACAAACTTCTCTAGTTGTTGTTGTTTAAGTATTGTAAGTTAGTGATCCATATTTTGGCCCTGGACTTGTGTTGTTAGCTAATTACAAATTGCCTTGTAAGTTTAATGGTAAGGTGTGATTTTAATAAGTGATTCATTTGTAATTAAGGTTAATTTTATAGAAATATTTTTAGAGCTTGCTTTGTATAGAATATTGTAACAACTAAACATATATATTTGCCCATAATTAATACGCTATTTACTATGTAAAACTAATCATTGTGTTTTAATAAGGATCAACTGATCAGAACTTTGGAAATATAGTTCTTTAAATATATAATATGTTTGGAGGTTACTACTGAGGTATAATTAAATAATATAGTAGCCTAGCGTATATCTAACACGTTGGATTACACTGCTAAGATAATATTTATGGTAATATTCTAACAGATATAATAATAGTATCAACACAACCTATCTTGAAAGTTGGATTACCTCCTTAGTGACTGTGAATCTATCTTATCTTTTTATGCATGCTGAAAACATTATGGCTACTGTTTGGAATCTAAAGTGCATGCTGGATCAGCTCTCTGGTTTTAAATACACTTTTCATTTACTTAAAGCATCAAGACTGTTGTTTGTGATCTGATTTGCAAACTGGGACAACTCTTTTGGATTTAAAGAATGGGGCCGATTTGTCACGGCCTGAATTGGGCCGTATGCCTCTGTTTCCGCATGAGCCTTCAGGTTTGCCAGAAACAGGAGTTAAGAAGCAGCGGTCTTAAGACCACTGCTCCTTAACTCGTCCTCTGTCTCTGAGGCTGCGGACATTAATCTGCCCAATCTTATACGATTGGGTTGATTGACACCCCCTGCTAGCAGCCGATTGGCCACAAATCTGCAGGGGACGGCATTGCACAAGCAGTTCACCAGACGCTATCGGCATTCAGCGATATCAGGCAAACATGATCGCTATAGCAGATCATGTCCATCTGACAGTTAGTAAATCAGCCCCTTTATGTTTGTTTGCTGAAAGCATCAATATGACTGATTGGGATCTGACTTATGTGCTGTTTTGTTTACTTTGTGAGATACACTGCCTAATGGGAAATTTAGGTAAGAACCTTAAAGGGACAGTCAACACCAGAATTGTTGTTGTTTTAAAAGATAGATAATCCCTTAAAGGGACAGTGTAGTCTAAAATCAACTTTCATGATTCAGATAGGGTATGTACTTTTAAACAACTTTCCAATTTACTTTTATCACCAATTTTGCTTTGTTCTCTTTGTATTCTTAGTTGAAAACTAAACCTAGGAGGTTCATATGCTAATTTCTTAGACCTTGAAGGCTGCCTCTACGCTGAAAGCATTTGGACAGGTTTTTTTTTTTACCACTAGAGGGTGTTAGTTCATGTGAGTCTTATAGATAACACTGTGCTCACACATGTGGAGTTACCTAGGAGTAAGCACTGATTGGCTAAAATGCAAGTCTGTCAAAAGAACTGAAATAAGGGGGCAGTCTGCAGAGGCTTAGATACAAGGTAATCACAGAGGTAAAAAGTGTATTAATATAACTGTGTGGGTTATGCAAAACTAGGGAATGGGTAATAAAGGGATTATCTATCTTTTAAAACAATAAAAAATCTGATGTAGACTGTCCCTTTAATTACCCATTCCCCAGTTTTGCATAACCAACACAGTTATAATTATACATGTTTTAACTCTGTAATTACCTTGTATCTAAGCCTCTGCCAACTGCCCCCTTATTTCAGTTCTTTTGACAGACTTGCATTTTAGCCAATCAGTGCTCACTCCATGGTAAATTCACGTGCATGAACTCAATGTTATCTATATGAAACGCAGGAACTAATGCCCTCTAGTGGTAAAAAAAATTGTCAAAATGCATTTAGATTAGAGGTCTAAGAAATTAGCATGTGAACCTCCTAGGTTTAGCTTTCAACTAAGAATACCAAGAGAACAAAGCAAAATTGGTGATAAAAGTAAACTGGAAAGTTGTTTAAAATGACATGCCCTATTTGAATCATAAAAGTATTTTTTGGACTTGACTGTCCCTTTAAGTTACTAATTTCAAGAAGAAAAAAGACTTTATATTTTTGTTGAGTTTGGATTCTGTTTGGCATTTTCCTCTTTACAAATTATAGCTGAATAATACAGTAATAATCCTGTATACAGTTCTCCTTTAAAAGGAAATGTGTTTGCCTTCATTTGATCTAGTACTCAGTTTTCAGATTCTAAAGTGACTCTCTTAAAGGGACAGTGCATCTCACTCAGTGTACCTTTCGATGGACCATAAGAAAGCCTTTGATAGGCTTATTCTTAAAGGTTTCTCTCACTAAATTTGAGTTAGATACTAAATTTATAAATAAAATATTTGCTTTATATAATGCGCCATCTGCAAAAGTTAAACTTAACGATTCCCTATCAGAACCTTTCCAGATTTCTAACTGAACCCCACAAGGTTGTCCCTTATGTCCTATTTTATTTGTATTGGCCATGTAGATATTAGCTGACATTTTCAGGGATTCAAATAGTTCAAGAGGAATAGAACACAGCTTTATTAGCTGATAATGGCCTAGATTACAAGTGGAGCTTTAATGTTAGGTCAAGGAGCATAAACACGATCAAAAGATCATGGTGTTCTTTATGTTTAAATCCATATTACAAGTGGCATGCTGTTAAAATGACTGCAAATTTGTTTGTGTGAACTCGTTGTAATTTATGTTCCCCATATTTTCTACGGGTAGCGTAGAGTTGTAATCTGTGCTATTATTACAAGTTGAAAGTAAATACGATCGGGCAAACGCAATAGCATTTACCGCTCAAACTTTGTCCAGATGAATCAGTTCACTAAACTTCAAAATGAACCCCTAAACCGAACCCCACACATCAAAAACTACCTCTGTACACTATTAACCCCTAAAGCTTCTACACTATTAACCACTAAGCCGCCACACACCCCACCACAAAGTAAGCTTCTACACTATTAAACCCTAAACCACCACACACCTCACCACAAAGTAAGCTTGTACACTATTAACCCCTAAACCACCAGCCCCCCACATTACAAAGTCTGCATTACACTATTAACTCCTAAACCACCAGCCCCCCACAAACTACCTATGTACACTAGTAACCCCTAAACCACCAGCCCCAATGCAAAGTAACCCAATATCATCTAAACCCCTAACCTTACACTGCCTAAGTTAACTCAAAATAGACTAACCCTAGCTTTACAAAAAAAACTAATTACCATTTAAAAAAAACAAAACCTTACCTTTTATAAAAAAACTTACTGTTAAAAAACAAAACTAACATTACAAAAAATAAGAAAGAAATTACAAAAAATTTAAAAATAATTATGCCTATTCTAAAATCCCAAAATAAAAAATCTATTCCAAAACTAAACTACAAATAGCCCTTAAAAGGGCCTTTTGTAGGGCATTTCCTTAAAGTGATCAAGCTCTTTTTCTTAAAAAAAAATTACTCCTTCTAACATTAACCCCCCACCCCCCGAAAAATCCCCAAAAAACCCAAAAACCTAACACTAAAGACAAGATGGTACTCAGCATTATTAAGAATCAAATAGCCGGGAATCAGTCGATGTAAAGTATTCTCAGCCAAAACTTCTAGGGGCATATTATCAAGTTCCGTATGGAGCTTGAGGCCCCTTGTTTTTAGGCTCGCCGGAAACAGAAGTTATGAAAGACCGCTGCTCCATAACTTGTCCTCTTGCTCTGAGGCAGCGTACAGAAATCAACCAGATTGAATACGATGGGGTTGATTGACACCCCCTGCTAGCGGCCACTATTGGCCGCAAATCTGCAGGGGGCGGCATTGCACCAACAGTTCACAAGAACTGCTGGAGCAATGATAAATGCCGACAGCGTATGCTGTCTGCATTTATTGATGTGCAGCGGACATGATACGCTACTTCATATCATGTCCGCTCGCACTTTATTAAAAATGCCCCCTAGACAGGAATGTAGTGAAAATGTTGGATTATCAAAGAGGGGGTTAAAGGAGACACTGAAGTGGAGATGTTTTTAAATTTCTTTAAATATTTGTCCCAAACTTGAAATTACTTGCTTGGTTTTAGATTTAATAATTATATCAATACCTTCAATAAACCCATTTTATCTCTAATCATTCCCACAAGTCAGCCATTTACCCACAGCTTACTCCATTTGAAAACCTTTGCTATAATGCAGTACCCTTGAAGAGTATATTCTCTATAATTTATAAACTGCTTATTAAACATCACTCACAAGTTGGAGGAAGAACTACAAAACTCATTGTCTAAGAAGGAGTGGTTACAGATCTTTAAACAAATGAGTAAGTCTACCTGCTCCATATCCACTATGGAAATTAATCTGAAACTTCTGAGCAGGTGGAAACTCACACCTTCTCAATTGAGATTATTATCAGTTAGGTTCCCAGCCATGCTGGATATGATGCTCGGACAGGGGTACTTATGCTCAGTAGCCTAAAAGAGATGGAGAAAGTAATATGACTACAATTACCTATGTGCCCATGGCTGTTTCTTTTGAATAGGTTTATGAAAATAAAATGTCTACTACGTTTGAATTTATTGACAATTATGATGAACACTTAAAAACTCTTGATCCCTACATACTTGAAAAAAGTCTCTACCTACGGTGTCTGTATGGAAAGAAAGGATCACTTTCATTGTTCAGTTAGAATTCTTTTTAACAAAGGATACTAAGTGAACAAAGTAAACCTGGTAATAGAAGTAAATTGGATATGTTGTTATAGTTGTATGCTCTATCTGAATCATGAAAGAACAATTTGTGGTTTCATTTCTCTTTAAAATCAACATAAACACCTTTAATAAAACTTTTTCATGCACAAAGATAAATAATAATATGTTTAAGTCTTGCATGGAAGAAATTGTTTCTGTTCCTTTAACATTCATATATTACTATAACTTTACAAAGTGTGTATATTATTAAAAAATAGTTTTAAAACAGGACACTAAACTTATGATTTTTATAAAATACGTTTATTTTTTGCCTTGTGGCTATGATTGTTTCCTATGGTTTTAAATTTATTTTTAATTTTTATTGTTAAAGTATTGTAAAAGCTACTGTGCAATTGCAGAACCACAAGAAGGTGACGGGTTGCTTGTAACAGTAGCTCTAGATATAGTAGCATATTTATAGTAAATAGTGCTGAGTGTCAGATTTCACAAACACGCTCTTCTGTACAGTTTATCTTTGCTAACCAAATGCATCAGACATTAGGTTGAGATCCAATTTTAAATGTATAGTGTCAATATAACTTGTAGCGGATGTGAAAATATTTTGACCACAATAATGTAGATCTCAAATGCATTTAGAAATTATAAATGTTTAAACACATTTAGCTTTTTGATTCATGTAACAGTTTTTCCATTTTGGGACAAGGCCCCTGTAATGTGTAAGCATGTCACCATAAATTACACTTCATGAACAAGAGGCCATGTGACATTGCCAGATACTCGGATACAAAAAATGGTTCACAATGTGACATATACCCTTAACATGACCTTGGACAAGGAATTTCTGCTGTCATTTGTCAAGCCTGTAGTGTCTTACAATGACATAAAAATTTCATAGGAAATTTGCCACTAATTATTTTTAAAATTTGCAAATTATTTTTAATGTTAGCACAGTATACATTAATAATATTGTTTTTAAAAATTTCAAAAAGAAAAACTATTTATTACAATAATAGTACGATACACAAGTAATTTATTTGGATGAGTTTAACAGTTCAAAACATTGTAGAACAAAGGAATGCACATTGTTTAAAAAAGCCAGAGAGTTTTGTTGGCAGGTTTGCATATCTTGAAATATTCAAATGTTTAGATTTCCTGTGTTAATGTTTAATGCAGAAAGATTATGTAAAGTATGTTTTATGCAGACATATTAACAGTAACAGAAAGCATACACCGCAAACTGGAATTTGCACTGCAAGTGTGTTTCATTTAGTCCTATTGATAAACTTGGCAATGGACAAAAGCTTGCACAGTGCATATTTAAATATATGTACATAACCAATACATTACAGTAAAAGAAAATTGATATATTTAAAACATCAAAAATAGTAATATGAAATCAAATTTGGCACAAATAAATGGTCACAATTTTCCTTTAACTGACATAAAAACATTTGCAAGCAACAGCATTTGCACATTCCAAAAACATTTGCGTGAAAAAGGTTTGATAAAAGCTGTTAAATGTAAACTGAAATCAACACTGCAGTATTGGCTTTGAACTTCCTGTCATTGGCTGATAAGGAAAACTGCTACTGTCCTACCTCTGCAAGAATGGCAAAAAAACCATATATTTATTTGGGACAGGAACATAAGTTGTTGCTTGTTTGTTTCTGTGTTTTTTAAAACTGAAATATGTTATAAATTTACTCTTTTAGGAAAAATTGCAATGTCCCTTTGAAAGATCATTTTCAGTTCTTCCTATATTACAATACTAATATTTCTAACACTTTCAACATAGGTTTCTAAAAACCTTGAGTGCTAAAATCCACATCAGACACAGCTTAATGACACTCAAATGAAGCATTTTAAAACACTACTTGCAGCAATAAGAAAGCAGATAAAGAGAAAATAATCAATCCATCATACTTACTGCCCCCACTCCACCCCGGTCAGTCCTAAAGAGCTGTCAGCTTCCATTTCAAGGTTCCCTATTTTAGACGCCAGAAATCACTTTCACCTAGATTTCAAGTTTTACGTTATAGAGGGTGCCAAACGAACACTGCAAAAGTTGCGTTATTTCACCCTTCAAATAGCTGCCATTAGAAGCCGCCTTGTGTGTGTGATATGGTGGCGACGAGCTCCATACCGCACAAAATCCAAGGGCTGAGAATACATGCTTGTGCACGTTTTCCCCATAGAAATAAATGGGAGGAAAAAAAAAAAAACACCTGAAGCGCGGAATGGCGATTGCCATAACGCAACCCCATTAATGTCTATGGGGAAAAAAAAGTTACATTTAAACCAAACACCTTAACATAAACCCCAAGTCTAAACATCCCTAATCTGCTGCCCCCAACATCGCTGACACAAAATAAAGTTATTAATCCCTAATCTGCCGCTCCTGACATCGCCGCCACTAATAAAAGTTATTAACCCCTATTCCGCAACTCCCCGACATCGCCACCACTATAATAAAGATATTAACCCATTTTCTGACGCTTCCCGACATCGCCGCCACTAATAAACATTATCAACCCCTATTCCAGCGCTCTCCGACATTGCCACAACTATAATAAAGTTTTTAACCCCTGTTCCGCCAATCCCCAACATCGCCACCACTATAATAAAGATATTAACCCCTATTCCGCTGCTCCCAGACTTCGCCATCACTAAATAAAGTTATTAACCCCTAAACCGCCAGCCCCCCACATCGCAAAAAAACTAAATTAAACTATTAACCCCTAAATCTAACAACCCCCTAACTTTAAATTAAAATTATAATATCCCTATCTTAAAATAAATATAAACTTACCTGTGAAATTAAAACAACCTAAGTTTAAACTAACAATTAACCTAGCATAACTATTATACTAAAATTAAAGTAACTACAAATTAAATAAACTAAATTACACATTAAAAAAAAACTAACACTACTAAAAAAAAATGTAATTCTAAAATTACAAAATATAACAAATATTAAATTACAAAAAAAAAATTACAAACACTAAATTATAAAAAATAACGAACACTAAATTACAAAAAATAACAAATGAAATTATCCAAAATAAAAAAGAGCTGATTTATTTAGGGCAATGCCCTGCAAAGGGCCCTTTTAAGGGCTATTGGTAGTTTATTGTAGTCTAGGATTTTTTTATTTTGGGAGGCTTTTTTATTTTTATAGGGCTATTAGATTAGGTGTAATTGTTTTTATTTTGGATAATTTCATTTGTTATTTTTCATAATTTTTTGTAATTTAGTGTTTGTTTCGTAATTTAGTGTTTGTTATTTTTTTGTATTTTAGTGTTTGTTATTTTTTGTAGCAATAATAATTTCTTATTTTTTGTAATTTTAGAATTAATTTTTTTTTTTAGTAGTGATTGGGTTTTTTAATGTGTAATTTAGTTTTTTAATTTGTAGTTATTTTAATTTTAGTATAATAGTTGTGTTAGGTTAATTGTTAGTTTAAACTTAGGTTTTTTTTAATTTCACAGGTAAGCTGCGGAATAGGGGTTAATAACTTTTATTAGTGGCAGTGATTTCGGGAGCGTCAAATTAGGGGTTAATAAGTTTAATATAGTGTTTGCGATGGGGGAGGGTGGAGGAAAAGGGGTTAATAGGTAGTTTATGGGTGTTTGTGTACTTTAAAACATTTTAGTTATGAGTTTTGTGTAACAGTTTTGTTGCACAAAACTCATAACTACTGGTCTCAGATGGCAGAACGGATTGTGTCGGTATAGGCTGGAACGCAAGCATTTTAGCCGGACCGCACAACCTCTAAAAGCTATGGAAATCCCACACAAAAACGTAATTTTTTAAAATGCGGGACTGACGTTGCGTTACAGGCTAAAATGCTTGTGGTATAGCTATACCGACAAGACTCGTAATGGCTGAGTTACAGTTTTTACGCTGAAATTGACATTTAAACCGTAATGCAAAATTCATAATCTAGGTGTTTGTGACCAGGTAGGAATCTCTCATAGCTCCAATAACTCCATGCTCCCACTGCATCAGGTGCGCCAATTACACGGAACAGCCCCCAAAAGCCAGTCTTAAACTCAAAAAGAAACAAATGGAACAGCTATAATTTATTTAATATACTTATTGTAACCATGTAGAAAATAAAAAAATCATTAAAACAGTGTAAACATTAAAGAGATTAGAATGCCAATTGTCCCAGCTGACGCATTTCAGCCTGAGCCATAGTCATAGCTGTTAAGGGACTACACACCTTTTCACATTTATTAAAAAGATACTCTTACAAGATTGGTTAAAAACAATTGACGTAAGCTAAGGTAACTTAACCTTTGATAACAGTGATTATCTAGGTATTATATATCATATAGGGGTGATATTGACTAATGATTGTAGATGCAAATGTGCAAATTCCATGAACATATCTCATAATATTAAAACATTAAACTTATTGGGATGTTATTTGTTAATGGTTGTTTGTACAGATACTGACATCCATAACATATCTTGCAAAATTATGACATCAAATGATGATCCTTATATAATGACATTAAAACTGCAAGGGGGGCAACTTGTGGAATGTTTTAGTTGAAATACTTCTTGAATTTGTTCAGAAACTGAATCAGAAAAGCAGAAATGTATTACTTACCTTTCAATATGATGAAAAAGAGATATCGTTCTTGGATATCAAAATTAGAATGGAAAAGGAACGTATAGTGACTGATAATTATTGCAAAACAACAGTCACCAATAGCCTCTTATTGGCATTGAGTCACCACCCAGAGCCTCTAAGGAATGAAATACCTGTGGGACAGTTCTTGTGTATTAGAAGGAACTGCTCCACAAATGCTACATCTGAAAGACATGCAATAGATATGATATCCTGTTTCATATCAAGAGGGTATTCTGAAAAGAGCGTAGACAGAGCCTATAAACATGCAAAAAGAACTCCAAGAGATGATCTTCTATATGATAGGAAAGAGAAGACTAGTAGTACATTTTGACTTGTGACTAAGAATAACTGTCACTGGGAAAAATTGAGAGATATCTTGAAAGAAATTGGAGTTTTCTACTTGCAGATGAGTAAGTGACCCGTGAAGTTTGTAATACCCCTCTATTAACAGCTCGGAGAGCCTCAAATTTGAGGGGTATACTTACCCACAGTAACTATGTGGCACAGCCTACAAATTGGTTATCCAAAGTAACTATCAAAGGAAACCACCCATTTATTTACTTTATTGCTCTTGCCCAAAATTCTATGTTGGTAAAATGAAGCGAAAGTTTAAGGATAGAATAAGGGAACATAGGAATTATATCACAAAGTTGTAGATAGTAGTGCTTCTAGACACTTCTTAAAATTTCATGAAGCCAGCACTAGATCTTTAAGATTCATTGGCATTGATAAGTGTATTACAACTAGAAGGTCGAGGTGATCAAGACAAATGCTTACTAAGAAAATAATCCAAATGGATTTATAGGTTGAATACCTTCTCACCGATAAGCTTACATGAGAAATTGGACTTTTCATGTTTTCTTGGCTAAGCATATATTGCTCCTAAATAACTAATTACTTTGCTATATAATATTAATTGTAACATGAGAAGTGACATAGACTCAAAAAGTACACTATCTAGTTAAGTATGTATTCCTTTGCTGTATCTTGCTATATCTATTAGATTTAGTAAGGTTGTTCCTGAAATGCCTTTAGAATAAATATGTGGTCTCTATGCAGATTATAACAATGTCTATTTAACCAATATTTTAAAAAAATGCATTAAAGATGTTGATATATTTGAAGTTGTTTTATTTGGAACATAAAGATGTAGCTAAATGTGCTAAAAACCATGACTGGAAAAATACCTATGTAAAGTGATATTCTTTACTATTTTAATCACATCAGTCAGGGCTTGGAGCAAATTAAAACCAATAGAAGGTACAAAATTTAGACTGTAGCTGAAAACTGTATATTCAGCATCAGAGAGGAGATAATCAGTAAGATCGATAACAATAAGTTGATGATCATCTGACCGGACTGGCTGAACCCGGTTGTAGATTTTCTTATAGAAAACCTAGGGCCATAGTAAACATAGTATCTCCTAAGCAGTTATGTAAAGACATACATAAGAGCTCTTGGTTACAATATAAGGGTATGTTCAGATTTGGTAGTTTTAGATGTAAAGCCAGTGACACAGTTAGGGTAGGAGATGGTAGGAGATTACTTTGAATCTTCAGTAACACAAGAGAGGTTTCAACGCAAATCTTGTATGACTTGTTCTTCTAAGTATATGTTGTTTATTTGCTTGGTTTGTAATCCACAATATGAAGGTCTCACAACCAGTGTTGCCCTATCATGCCTTCGTGAGCATATGTCCAGCATACACCCATTGTGCAACATTGTGTGAACTTTCACAATAAGGAAACAGACACCCTTAGATGGCAAGCCGTTGGGGGAGTGCAAGTACCGAAGAGGGGAGGGGATAGAGATAGAGCTTTGTCAAAATGTAGTCTCTTGTATATTTAAGCTCTTTACCAGAGTAACTTTTGGTTTAAATTCAAAGTTTGATCTAATTAATTTTTGGTATTGTTTAGAGTCTCCATGTATATAAGTGTATACTACTAACATTTTATTAATGTGATTACATTGAAGTATCACCTTTGCAAGGTATGTTATGGGATTTCATTATCTGTACAAATAACCATCATATTATACCAATCAGATTGATGTCTTAATATTGTTCATGGAATTTGCACGTTTGCATCTACAATCATTAGTGAATATCACCCCAATTTGATATATAGGCATCTATTTATCAAAGTGTCGACTTTCTTGCATTCGACGGCACCAATACGCTCGCCTAAGATCGCCTAACATCGCTGCCGCGGACCTGAATACGTTCTCCAAAGTTACCAAAAAAGCTGTCAAAAAGCTGCGCACCAAGTACGGGGCGATGAGCAGTGGACTGTTGTTAACTAACAGTCATCAATCTCGCTGCTCTTCGTCTTTTTTTCAGCTTTCTTGGTACCCTGTCACTAAACACCCACACTATACTATACAGTTTACCCCCTAAACCGCCGCTCCCGGAGTCCACCGCAACTCTAATAAAGTGTTTAACCCCTAAACCGCCGCTCCTGGAGCCCACAGCCACCTACATTATACTTATTAACCCCTACACTGCTGCCACCTACATTATATTTATTAACCCCTAATCTGTCCCCCCTACACCACCACCACCTACATTATACTTATTAACCCCTAATCTGCCCCCCCTACACCGCTGCCACCTACCAAGATTTATTAACCTCTAATCTGCCGCCCCCAATGTCACCGACACTATATTAAATTTATTAACCACTAAACCTAAGTTTAACCCTAACCCTAACACCCCCTAACTTAAATATAATTTAAATAAATCTAAATAAATATTACTATCATTAACTAAATAAATCCTATTTAAAACTAAATACTTACCTATAAAATAAACCCTAAGATAGCTACAATATAACTAATATTACATTGTAGCTATCTTAGGGTTTATTTTTATTTTACAGGCAACTTTGTATTTATTTTAACTAGGTACAATAGTTATTAATTAGTTATTAACTATTTAATAATTTCCTAGTTAAAATAAAGACAAATATACCTGTAAAATAAAACCTAACCTAAGTTACAATTACAACTAACACTACACTATAATTAAATAAATTCCCTAAACTAAATACAATTAAATAAAATAAAAAAAAATATCTAAAGTACAAAACCCCCCCACTAAATTACAGAAAATAATAAAATAATTACAAGATTTTTAAACTAATTAACCTAATCTAATCCCCCTAACAAAATAAAAAAGCCCCCAAAATAAAAAAAGCCCTACCCTACACTAAATTACAAATAACCCTTAAAAGGGCCTTTTGTGGGGCATTGCACCAAAGTAATCCGCTCTTTTACCTGGAAAAAAATTACAACCCCCCCGAAACATTAAAACCCACCACCCACACACCAAACCCTTCTCTTAAACCCACCCAATCCCCCCTTAAAAAACACTAACCCCTTGAAGATCATGCTACCTTGAGAAGTCTTCACCCAACCCAGGCCGAAGTCCTCCCCGAAGCCGGCAGAAGTGGTCCTCCAGACGGGCAGAAGTCTTCATCCAGGCGGCATCTTCTATCTTCATCCATCCAGCGTGGAGCGGCTCCATCTTCAAGACATCCGACGCTTAGGGAATTTATTTAATTATAGTGTAGTGTTAGGTGTAATTGTAACTTAGGTTAGGTTTTATTTTACGGCTATATTTGTCTTTATTTTAACTAGGAAGTTATTAAATAGTTAATAACTATTTAATAACTATTGTACCTAGTTCAAATAAATACAAAGTTGCCTGTAAAATAAAAATGAACCCTAAGATAGCTACAATGTAACTATTAATTATATTGTAGCTATCTTAGGGTTTATTTTATACGTAAGTATTTGGTTTTAAATAGGAATTATTTAGTTAATGATAGTAATATTTATTTAGATATATTTAAATTATATTTAAGTTAGGGGGTGTTAGGGTTAGACTTAGGGGTTAATAAATTTAATATAGTGGCGGCGGTGTAGGGGGGGGCAGATTAGGGGTTAATAAATATAATGTAGATGGCGGCGGTGTAGGGGGGGGCAGATTAAGGGTTAATAAATATAATGTAGGTGGCGGCGGTGTAGGAGGCAGAAGATTAGGGGTTAATAAGTATAATGTAGGTGGGGTGGGCTCCGGGAGCGGCGGTTTAGGGGTTAATAAGTATAATGTAGGTGGCGGTGGGCTCCGGGAGCCGCGGTTTAGAGGTTAATAAGTTTATTTAGTTGCCGCGGGGTCTGGGAGCGGCGGGATAGGGGTTAATAACTTTTATTTAGGTGGCGGCGGTGTCGGGGTGGCAGATTAGTGGTGTTTAGACTCGGGGTACATGTTAGGGTGTTAGGTGTAAAGTTCCCATAGGAATCAATGGGATATCGGGCAGCAGCCAACATAAGCTCTCACTGCTTTCCGACTCCCATTGATTCCTATGGCATCCGCCACCTCCAGGGCGGCAGATTGAAAACCAGGTACGCTGGGCCAGAATAGTGCAGAGCGTACCTGGTAGTAGTTTGATAACTAGCAAAAGTAGTCAGATGCGAACTTGCGTTCGGAACATCTGTAGTGACGTAAGCATCGATCTGTGTTGGACTGAGTCCGGCGTATCCTATGTTAAGTCACAAAATTCTTCTTTTGCCGGTTTGTAGGGTTTGATAACTAAGGCGAATCAGACTCGCCACAAATACGCTGCGGAATTCCAGCATATTTGCGGTTGACGGCTTGATAAATACATGCCATAATATCTAGATAATCAGTGTTATGAAGGGTTTAGTTGCCTTAGGTTACATTGATCGGTTTTAACCAATCTTGTAAGAGTATCTTTTAATAAAGGTGAATGTGTGTAGTCCCTTAACAGCTACGACTACAGCTCCCACCGAAATGTGTCAGGTGGGACTGTTGGCATACTAACTGCTTTGATGTTTGCACTGTTTTAATGTTTTTTGGAATTTTTACTTGGTTACAATAAAGGATATTAATTTTATTACAACTGATCACCTTGTTTATTTTTGAGTTTTATAGGGCACTACACATAGCTTGAAAAGTTTTAAACTATTTAGGTAAAATCATTACTTGTTTATATTTAATTTCTATGAGGAAGAGAATCAATCAAAATGGGCTCATGAATTTAAAAGCTTGGCCCTGGAAATAATATTTTCATGTATAAAGCATACACAGTTCACGATGATTGTGACGATAGAATGACTACATTAAGGGATGCTGCTAAAAATGGGAATGGGCTTAGCACTAATCTTTTTACAGAAGATGAGGCATTATAAAAAATAAAAGTAAAAAAGTTAACGGGTTCTGTTAATATTCATCCTACAGTTGTAATTAAACTTTAACCTGTGCCAGGTGCCTCTTTAACTGATTTGTTTAATCAATCACTATTGACAAGAGTTCAAGATGATTGAAGAATAGCGAATGTAGTACCTCTTCATGAAAAGGGCAGAATAGAAGACAGTAGTAGCAAAGTTAATGGAAACTCTTAAATGAAAAAATTATGACTTACATAAAAACAAACAATTATAGAAGACCAAAAAACAGCTATTGTTTTATTTCGGGAAGATCATGTAAGACTTATCTAACTAACTTCTTTGATAATGTAACTAAAGTATGAGACCAGGGTGGAGCAGTTGATATCATATCTAGATTTCAGCAAAGTATTTGACACTGTCCCTCACAACTAGTTCATAAACTGTATTTCCTTGGGATATACTCAAAAATTGTGAAGTGGCTAAAATGCTGGCTTAGGAATAGATTACAGACTTCTGAATATAATAGAGAGCATTCAGTAGTTACTAACAGTTTTCCTCAGAGGTCAGTTCTGGGACCTGTTGTGTTTAACATATTTATAGTTGCACGAGAGGGAAAAGATACTCTTTGCAGGCATCGGAAGTAGCTTGTGTTTTACCAGTTGAAAGTGAACTTGTTCGCTCGAGCACAATTGAATTTAACTCATGCTAGGATATTGTGACTTCAGAGCTCTGGTTAACTGTTATGTGAGGCAAAAAAGTGGAAAGAAACATATCAACAATACATTTAAAGAGACATTAAACACTTTGAGATGGCAATATAAAAGGATAAATCATATATATATATACAGTGAGTATTGAAAACAATCACCCCCTTATAAATAATCAGATTTTGTTGCTTTGCAGCCTGAAGCAAACACAGACACAGTTTTTGTTTATCCATTTGTAATTACTCAGTGCAACTTATAACATCCAATTGAAAGATATAACACCAACATGTCGGGCAAAAAAAAAAGAAATTCAAAAACAGAATCACTGAGTTGCAAAAAGCATATCACCATTTGCTTTAATTACAGTCTTTAGTCTGTTGGTATATGTCTCTACTAACTGCACATCTAGACTGTGAAATAGTTCGCCCACTCTTCTTTGCTGAACTGCTCCAGTTCTGTTACATTTGATGGTGATCGACGTGTACTGCAGTCTTCAAGTCATGCCACCGATATTCGATGGGGTTTAAGTCTGGGCTCTGACTAGACCATGCAAGGACATTAACCCTTTTCTCCTTCAACCATTGTGTGGTCATTTTTGCTGTGTGCTTTCGTCATTGTCATGTTGGAAGTAAACCTTCTTCCCATTGACAACTTCCTGGCAGAGGCCAGCAGATTTTCCTCAAGAATTTGACGGTATTTTGTCCCATCCATTATTCCTTCTATCCTGACAAGTGCTCCAGAGCCTGCTGCAGATAAACACCCCCATAACAGGCTATTAGCACCTCCATGCTTTACTGTAGGTATGTTGTTTGGATGGTGAGCTGTATTGGATTTCCTCCAGACATATCGTTTGGTGTTGAGACCAAATAATGAATTTTTAGTTTTATCTGACTATAACACCTTTTTCCATGTGGCCTCAGAATCTCCTAGGTGTGTTATGGCAAAGCTCAGTTGTGACTGCATGTGGCCTTTCTTGAGGAGTGGCTTTTTTCTTACAACCCTTCCATACAAGGCACATTTGTGGAGAATTCATGATATTGTTGTCACATGCACGCAATGACCACTCTTTGTTATAAATCCCTGCAACTGCTTCAGAGTTGCTGTGGGCCTCTTGGTAGCTTCTCTGACCAGTTTCCTCCTGGCTCTTTCATCCAGCTTGGAGTGACATTCTGATCTAGAGAAGGTCTGTGTTGTACTAAATACCTTCCACTTTTTAATAATAGACTTCACTGTGCTTATATGCATTGATAAAGCCTTTGATATTTTCTTGTATTCATCTCCTGACTTGTGCCTGTCCACAACATTATCCCGAAAATCTTTTGACAGTGCCTTGTCACCCATAGTTGATTGTTTGCTTCAGCTGAACTACCAGGGACTGAGATGCTCCAGGAAAGCTCTTTTCATGCTGAGCTAATCATTATTCCCACAGCTGATCACAGTTAAAGGTCAAATGTCTTTGTGTGTGCCATTGAGAAGGTGATTAGCTATACCTGATTGAGTTTACAAGTAATTTTACGAGGGGGTGATCCTTTTTGCAACTCAGTGATTCTGTTTTTGAATTATCTTTATTTTTGCCTGACATATTGGTGTTATATCGTTCACTTGGATGTTATAAGTTGCACTGAGTAAATACAACTGGTTAAACAAAAACGGTGTCTGACTTTATTTCAGGCTGCAAAGCAACAAAATATGATTATTTTTAAGGGGGGGCGATTATTTTCAATACCCACTATGCAAAAAAAAATAAAAAAATATATATATATATATATATATATATATATATATATATATAAAGGTAACAAAGGCAGAGTGCAGCAGACGAAATTGATTAAAAGTCCAAACTTTAATACAAATAGGTTAAAAGTCCACAACATCCATGGGAACAGTGAGTGAGACACAGTCACTTGTGCAAAACGGCTAATATATATATATATGTCTGCAATATACTTTCATTACTTATTTTGTCCCCTTTTTCTGTAATTCAATCTGAAATTGTGAGCTTTTCAGTTCCTGTTATAAGTGGAACTGCAGAACATAGTTATATTCCACATAGCCATTGGCTGCACACTCTAGTTTACCTAATTGGCCACAGCAGAGAAGGTAACCTAAGTTACAAAATGGCATCTCTCTTCATTTCTAGACACAATGGGGTCAATTTATCAAATGCCGGGCAGACATGATTCGCTGTAGCGAATCATGTCCGCCGGCATCGCTAAATGCAGACAGCGTATTTCTTGTAAAATGCTTGTGCAATTTGAAAATGCTTGTGCAATGCTGCCCCCTGCACATTCTAGCAGGGGGTGTCAATCATCCTGATTGGATCGGGATGATTGCAGTCCAACAACACCTAAAAGGTGGCAGTCAAGTTAAGGAGCAGCGGTCTTATGATTAACGAGCAGCAGTCTTATGACCACTGCTTCTTAACTTAAATTTCAGGCAGAGCTGAAACTTCGGGGGTAGAAAGCAGCATCTGCTGCATATTAAATCTACCCCTAAAACTTTACACTGAATAGCATTAAATAAACTACATATGTATCAAATAACTTTTGATATTTTATGTCAGCTAAGATCTCCTTTGACATCAATTGAGTGGGCTGTGGCCACAACTGACAAACCCCTTTTTCCTGATTACAGAACATCAGAGAACAAAGGAATTGTGCTCAAAGGTTTCCTGCCTAAAGTGTGAAGTGAAAGTTACTATCAGATCACCACTGACCCCATCGCTGCTCAAGACATCTGAGGGAGAGCAAAAGGAAAACATTTGTTTCAATTAGTGAAGTTGATGGACCCCTGCAATGTGATCGTCAGTCTGCAATATTCAACTCTTTTGAGGCTTAAAGGGACATAATACTCATATGCTAAATCACTTGAAACTAATGCTGTAAAAAGCTGACAGGAAAATATCACCTGAGCATCTCTATGTAAAAAAGGAAGATATTTTACATCACAATCGCCTCAGCTTGGCAGAGTAAGTTCTGTGTAAAAAGTTATACTTCAGCTGCTGCCCAGCTGCAGGTAAAAAAATAAAAAAATGAACACATGAACAGCAGCCAATCAGCATCAACAGTGCTGAGGTCATGAACTCTTTTACTGTGATCCCATGAGATTTCACTTAAATCTCATGAGATTTCATAGTAAACTTCCTAAAACTGAATAGGGAAATAAGATGAGTGTGCATGTAACATGAGTGTGCAGTATGTCCCGGGACAGACATAATGATTTGCTGCTTAGAAGTCCTTTACAATGGGATGTGGCTACTGAGAAATTTTTGATATATTCTAGTCAACTTTTTACAGCTATGCTGCATCACTTTCAAGTGTTTCAACATTTGGGTATCATGGCCCTTTAAGTGTATGCAGAAAAGAACCAGTTTTGCAAGGAAAGTGACCATTCACACTTCGATACAAATTGGTACATGCTGAGTTTTCAATAAACATCATCCACAGACAAAAGAAAGTCTTTTAAAACATGTGTTATTTGAAAACATGGATGTCTTGAGGATTTGAAGTTTGGGCGGGTTGTCTATATGATTTTCAGATATTTGATGTGTACCTCAGACTGTCCAAATAATAGGTACAAATAAATGGATATGAGATTGTCTGTTTGTATAATATTAAACATGAATGTCTGCTAAATTAAATATAAATAATAGCTTCATTGATGGATTTAAAATGCCTACTCATTTCAAAATGAATAACAACATTGTTTCTTTCATTTCAGACCTGTGAGAAACCAATGTTGTCCAATGAAGTATATCATATCTGTGTTTTCATGCATTCAAAACTAGACATGTGCGTTTCGATTTGGAACAAATCGAAATTCGGCCGAATTTGTTAAATTCGGAGATTTGGATCGATTCGAATTTCCGAATTACGGTAGTACCGAATCTACCGAATAAATCCGAATTAGTTCGGATTTATTCGGTAGATTCGGATGGCCATGGATTACACTAGTATTGTACAGTGTATTAGGTTGTATCACTCTGCTATGGGTTACACCTCATATACAGTACATAATTCTAGTCTAATACACAGCAAATCCCACCTAACACATACCGAAATTCTGAATTTCCAAATCGAACCGAATCCAGCCGAATTTATTCGAATCCGAATGAATCCGAAATGAATGCATTTGCTTTTTTCCGAATTCGAATCGATCCAAACCGAAATTCGAAAACATCCGAATCGAACCGAACCGAATTTTTCCGCCATGCACAAGTCTATTCAAAACAATGTGATATCAGAATATGAATTGATATATTAATTAAATTCATACTGAAAGTATTAGAGTCCTTTTAAATCCCCTCATAAAAATGTGATTTTAATAAATCTTCTAAAATATTAAAATTTATAGGAATTACTTCATAATGTGGTACTAGAAGTATACTCATGTTTAGTCTCTATAGATACATGATCAATTATATCAGATGGGATATATATGTTGACCAGTTAAGTTTATTATTATCAGGAAATAATGAGTATATTAAATTTACAATCAAAAGATATACAGCTAGATTATGAGTTTTGAGCGCTATAGGGATTTTAACGACTGCCACAAAGCTTCGTTATTTCACCTCCCTATAGTGCTGGTATTACGAGTTTTAAAAAGCAGGCATGTGCGGGCGATATGGTTGCATTGAGCTCCATACCGCACCGAAAACAAGCGCTGCTTTGACGTGCTCGTGCACAATTTGCCCACAGACATCAATGGGGAGAGCCGACAAAAAAAAAAGCCTAACACCTGCGATCGCGGAAACAAAAGCTCCGTAACACAGCCCCATTGATGTCTATGGGGAAAAAGAAAATAATGTTTAAACCTAACACCCTAACATAAACCCTAAGTCTAAACACTACTAATCTGCTGCCCCCAACATCGCCGCCACCTACATACAGTTATTAACCCCTAATCTGCCAGCCCCAACATCGCCGCCACCTACATAATGTTATTAACCCTAATCTGCCGCCCCCAACATTGCCGTCACCTACATAATGTTATTAACCCCTAATCTGCTGCCCCCAACATCGCCACCACCTACATAAAACTATTAACCCCTAATCTGCCACTCCTGATGTTGCCACCAATATACTAAAGTTATTAACCTCTGGCCTCCCACATCACTACCACTAAATAAATCAATTAACCCCTAAACCTAACCCTAATGTAACCCTAACCCTAACGTAACCCTAAGCCTAACACCCACTAACTTTAACATAATAAAAATATAGCTAAATGAAATTTACAATTATTAACTAAATAAACCTATTAACCCCTAAACCGCCAGCTCCCCCACATCGCAACAAGCTAAATTAAACTATATTAACCACTAAATCTAACCCTAAACCTAACCCCTCCTAACTTTAACATAATTAAAATAGAGCTAAACTAAAGTTACAATTATTAACTAAATAATACCTATTTAAAACATAGTTAAAATATAGTTATAGTTATATTGTAGCTACCTTAGGTTTTATTTTTATTTCACAGGTAAGTTTGTATTTATTTTAACTAGGTAGACTAGTTTGTATTTATTTTAACTAGGTAGACTAGTAAATAGTTATTAACTATTTACTAACTACTTAGTTAAAATAAATACAAACTTACCTGTGAAATAAAACCCAATCTGCCTTACACTAATACCTAAAATTACAAAAAATAAACACTAAAATTACCAAAAATAAAAATAACTAAATAACATTAAAAAAAACCACTAAATTACAAAAAATAAGAAACAAATGATCAAAAATAAAAAAGAATTACACCTTATCTAATAGCCCTATCAAAATTAAAAAAAACCCTAGCCTACAATAAACTACCAATGGCCCTTAAAAGCGGGACTTCAATAAATGTAAGTGGATCATTGGGGGTTAGTGTTAGGTTTATTTAAAAAGGGTTTTTGGGTGGGTTTTATTTTTAGATTAGGGTCTGGACATGTAAAAGAGCTAAATGCCCTTTTAAGGGCAATGTCCATACAAATGCCTTTTTCAGGGCTATGGGGAGCTTAGGTTTTTTTAGATAGTTATTTTATTTGGGGAGGTTGGTTGTGGGGGTGGTGGGTTTTACTGTTGGAGAGGTGTTTGTATTTTTTTTACAGGTAAAAGAGCTGATTTGTTTGGGGCAATGCCCCACAAAAGGTCACAAAAGGTCCTTTTAGGGGCCATTGGTAGTTTATTGTAGGCTAGGGTTTTTTTTATTTTGAGGGGACCTTTTTTATTTTGATAGGGCTATTAGATTAGATGTAATTCTTTTTTATTTTTGATAATTTGTTTCTTATTTTTCGTAATTTAATGTTTGTTTTTGTAATTTAGTTATTTATTTTTTTAATTAGATACTTTTTGTAATTTTTAAAATAGTGTTAGGATTTTTTTAATGTGTAGTTTCATTTAATTGGTAGTTAGTTTAATTGTAGTTTAATAAATATTTTAGTTTAATTGTTAGTTTAAAATTAATTTATTTAATTTGACAGGTAAGTTTGAAATTAATTTAAGATAGGGAAATTGTAATTTTAATATAAAGTTAGGGGGTTGTTAGGTTTAGGGGTTAATAGTTTATTTTACTATATTTCCTTGTGGGGGGATTTCAGTTTAGGGTTTTATAGTTTATTTAAGTATATTTCATTGTGGGGGGCTTGCGGTTTAGGTGTTAATAGGTTTATTATAGCGGCGGTGTGGGCGGACGGCAGATTAGGGATTAATAATATTTAAATAGTGTTTGCAATGCGGGAGTGTGGCGGTTTAGGTGTTAATAGGTTTATTATAGTGAGGACGATGTCGGAGAGCGGCAGAATAGGGGTTAATACATTTTAATAGTGGCGTCGATGTCCGGAACAGATTTGGGATTAATACATTTATTATAGTGTTTGTGATGCGGGAGGGCCTCAGTTTAGGGGTTAATAGGTAGTTTATGGGTGTTAGTGTACTTTTTTAACACTTTAGTTATGAGTTTTATGTTACAAATTTGTAACGTAAAACTCATAACTATTGACTTTAGATGGCGGCACAGATCTTGTCAGTATAGGGTGTACCACTCCCTTTTTGGCCTCCCAGGCAAACTCATAATACCGGCACTATGGAAGTCCCATTAAAAAAGAACTTTTTTAAAAGTGTGGTACTGACGTCACCTATACCGACAAGACTTGTAATAGCAGCGCAAGGGAAAAAGCAGCATCATGGGCCATAACGCTGCCTTTTTATCATAACGCCAAACTCGCAATCTAGCTGATAGTAAGCTGTTAGCAGTGTTGAAAATAAGACTGCATTTTTGGTTATCTGCTGCCATCTAGTGGTTTATGCAAGAATTACAACCATAGGGAATTATAGTATCAAATAACCATATGCTCCCAGTAAGCCAATTAAATGTTCAGCTTGAAGGGCCTATCACAGACAAGCTTTGTTAAGGGCCTATCAAAAGACAAGTGCGTATGCAAAAGGTTCACAAATGATTAGAATAAAAAAATGTGGAGTTCATCACGTGATATATGCTCTTGCACAGAGAAAAAAGGGGCTATGCTGCTGAGTTTTAACTATCTGACATATCTTGCTGCCTTGATTTACAAAAAGCAACATTGAGCCCAAAAATTTTATTCTATAAATTGCAAAAACATTTCTTATTTATGAGGCGGACTGGATTTATCTCAAAAAGCTGAAACACTTATTTGGTTTATTTGGTGATGTATATGATTGTTCTATATTTTTAATGTTTTAAATCAAGGTATTCTAAAACTATAGTTATATTGTGATTTAAAAGGAGAATTTATTCTTGTATTTAATATTTATTAGACTAAGGGTAGTAAGTATACTGGTATTAAATATTAATGTTTAGAAATAATTTTTTATTTTAATATCATAAATTAATTACAGTTATTGCTATATATATATATTTTAGAATTTGCCTTATTGTAGCTAAATAAATTTTATTTGCTAGAAAAGAATATGTACTTTATATTTATATATATTCAGTTTTTACTATTGTGAAATTTCATATACATTTGTTATTGTAGTTAAATTCCTATGGTATATTAAGTTATTTGTAGCTATTGTGATATATTTTAAAACTTGTTTTATGGTGGCTAAATAAGAGGTTATTTCAGGTCAGAAATATTGGCATATAAATTGGCTGTTTGCATTAATATTATATACAATTTCTGGTGTTTTTCATTGAAATTATATAGAACCATTTATGGGCTAAGTAGCTTAATTATACTTGTCTGAAAGTTATCTTAAATCTTCTGAGATCCAGTTAGATTTGTGTGAAGTATCTTGTTATATTGTTTAACTAAACACTGTTAAGGTAGCGGTCCATATTCTGGTATTTTATTGTGGTTATTAAATGCGATTCATTGTGAGTAAAGTTAATTTTAAAGGTACATCTTTTATGATCTGTTGTATACAAAACAAAATAAGTGTGCATAATTGATTCATAATCTAGACTCTATTTAAATATAATTCAATGTGTATCTGAATTTAACTAAAATCAAGTATTTAGGAATAAATATTAATTTGAATTGTTTTAATTGGAGGTTATTTAAAAAAATAATAATAAATAAATTATATTTATAACCTGGTATATATCAACGTATTATCTGGAGGCACTGCAGGAGATATTAATATCTTTATCACATTGATATAATATATTTGTAGTAAATAGAGATTATTAAAAAAAGAAAATATTTTTTTTAATTAATTAAAAAAATAAAAAATATTTTTTTATTAATATTTCAAAATTATTATTTTTCTCATTGGTCAAAATTGTATTAGCATTTTAATTTAAATAAATGCTAAGCCAAAATAATAATGTCTGTTACTAGAAGTGAATCAAATGAATTAATACTCAGTGTTGAAATATGTTCCCCAAAATTACCCCTCACTCAGGGCTATGTCCTTAAGATGGACATTAAATGATTATATGGATATGCTTGCAATTAAGGCCAAAAATATTGCTATTTAAAAAGGAAGGTGGAACAAAAAAAGTGAATTGTTCCAAGAATTATTAAAAATTAATGAATGTAAAAATTTGAGAAAACGGGATGAGCTAATATTAAAATCATGGCCCCTTGTAATATGCATTATGGACGAAATGTCCATCCGCCTTATAGAAAAGGAATTGCAATTACAGGAGTTAGACGATAATATTCGCTCATCACGCAAATGTGAAAAGAACTTAAAGAGCTTAGTGAACTGAAAAGGCAGTATAGCAATAATACGCCCCCCTCTGTTAGCAATGATAACAGTGCTTCATCAGAAATGAACTGCAGAACATTAGGGAAGAATTCATACAAAGGACATCCGGTCAGAGGTAAACTTCCCACATAGACAGTCACCACATGTTATAAATTCAGGGAACTGCTATACTTCACAGGGGAGGGCAGTTCTAGTAGTGAGTCAGAGGGCGGAGCCAGCTACCCAGATAGCCCATATGATACTAATGCGCGTAAGGGGTCTCCCCATATTAAAAGTAGGGCAGATAGGGGGCGCTCCAGGAACCCTGTCAACCCTATTATAGAGAATATGACTGGTAAGAATGAAAATTCTTCTGCATCAGGTAAAGTGGTTGATACAGGTAAAACGTGGCAAAGCCCACAATTGTGAAAGCATACAAAATGTATGTGTGAAATGGTAGAAACTGCAGGGAGATATTATGTATTAGCTGAGGATTCAGTCTCCAACCCTATCATGGGATTAATTAATACTGGATTTCAGGCAACTGTTTTATCCCACAGGTACTAGACACTGCTAAATGAGCTAACAACCCACAAACCTAAAATAAAATAATTTAATGGTTCAATTATAGGTGTTGGGGTGACTCTCTCAAAGTCTACAGTACAGCATGGTTAAAACTAAAGCTGGGAAACAGGGAAATAATACACCCTGTTATTATAGTGGATCTGCCAACTGATCGTTTAATAATTGGTAGCGATCTCTTGAAACGGTTAAGCACCATAATTGATTGCATAAATAATGTAATGTGGTCACAAGTAAAAAGGCCTATTAATTATGAGCGGTCCAGCATGTCTCACATCAGACATAACTGTCACGTTGTGGAAGAGAATCCATATGTTGTAGAGATTCATTTCCGGAATGACCCCGTACCTGAGATAATGATCCTACAAATAGATGATCAGATTCCTTTAAGTGGCTCTGATGGTAATACTTTTAAAATTTCGCCTGGAAAGATAGCCAATATTTCCTTAGACAGCGATGTAATAACGATATCTCTGCACAAGGGCGACACTAAGTCCCCTAAAGGGGGAGATCACTCTCAATTCCTCACAGAAATTGAGGAAGTTAAAGACGATCTATTTATCCCAATGCAAGTGCATGAGCTTGGAAAAACCAAGTATGCCGGATTGACCTTAGAACAGGAAGCTAGCTATATAAGTGAAGGCTTATTAGCGCAGATCGCTGAACCAAAAGTGATTCAATTTCTTTCTCCCCAAGATCTCTTGGTCCATGACCTGGATGGCAAGTGTGAAAGCTATAACATCACAGCTAAATGTTTACTTTCTATCTCTATAGGTAATAAATCAGCAAAGCACCTGTTTTTAGTTTTAAATAATCCCCATAACCAAATATATATTGGCAATGATCTCTTACATAGATATGCCATAAAAATAGATTTGATTAACCTTTGCCTCTGGAGCAGGTTAAAGGGGGACCCTGAAGTATTTCAGGATGAAAATGCAGCCCTGAAATCAAACCAGCAAATGCCATATGCTGTGAATATGCAGGTGTCTAACGATGTTGTAATCCCTACTGGGGCTGATAAATTCCTCTTATCCTTACAGGTAAAAAGAGGTCAGAAATTAAAAACTTCTGAAACACTAATATGCATCTCCCATAGAATGCAAGATTTGGGCATAACAATGACCCATACTCCTATAGTAACTATTCCAATACATGTTATTGTGCATAACATGAGCCCACAGGATATCACTTTGTCCAAGGGAACTACCATAGGATATGCTCTAGAATCCAGTTATTATATTTTTGGATTCCAGAATAATATAATTGGGATAATACCTGAAGGATACTTAACTGAAGAGCAGTTAATAGAACAATCCTTTGCATCTATGCCAGAGGAATTGTTTGCAATTCAGTCTATTTATCCCTTCAGCTCAGAGGAAGGCATCTGTAAAATTGAAGAAGAATCCCTAGTATTTGATCAGCCGATCAAAGGGCAAGAATACCCCAATACCCAGAATCATGGGGGCAATATAAATTATTATCAAGGGGATCTCACCTCTAGGTTTGAAGAAGCCTATGAGATAGGACAGCATGAAATCTTTCCAGGATTTCAGCAAATAGTCGAAGAGCAAATCTCTTTAGCTAATGGCTGTTCCAGCGATGATGAACGCAGACAGCTACGAGAACTCCTGATGGAGTACAAGGATATTTTTGCTAGGGATTCTTATGACTGTGAGACTACAGACTTGCACATTGCAAGAATCCAAACAGATCTCAATGCACCACCTGTATTTGTTAATCAATACATACTTCCTTTAGCCTCATATGATTTTCTTGCAGAAATCATAAGGAACCTGAAAGAACGGGGTATCATCAGACAGGTGCACAGCTCTTATAACAATCCTATTCTAGGTGTTCTTAAGCCCAATGGACAATGGTGTTTGTGTGCTGACTTAAGACAGCTAAACAAACGAGTGTACATATCTGGCTGGCCTGTGCCATACATTGACCAGTGCCTAGCACAGATGCAGGGATTCAAAATATTCACTGCCATTGATTGTGCACATGGATATTGGACCATAAAGGTACATGAGGAGAATCAGTATAAGCTTGCATTCTTGTTCCAAAAGGTCCAGTATGCATTCCAAAGGCTCCTTCCAAAGGCTCCCGTTTGAATACATAAATTTAGGACATGAATTTGCTGTATTCATGCATAATGAATACGATGCACTGGAAAGGGGGACCTTATCTTATGCTGATGATGTTTTAATCAAAAGCACAGACTTTGAGAAACACATCATAGAACTTAAACACGTCCTCAGCCAACTTAAAAGGGCAGGTGTCAAATTATCCATACAAAAAGCTCAATGGTGCCGCAGTTGTGTGAACTTCCTAGAACATGAAGTTACTTCTGAAGGGATAAATCCTCAGAAGAAAAATGTGGAAGCTATAATAAATTTTAAGAACCCAACTAATTTAAAGGAATTGAGATAATTTCTGGGTATGACAAATTATTCTCGCAAATGTATTAATTATTATGCAGAATTAGCTAAACCACTGCTACTTCATCTAAAGAAGGTTGTGAAATGGCACTGGAGTGAGGCTCAAGAGACAGCCATCAGAGAGCTGAAGAGGAAACTCACTCAAGCACCTTGCTTAGCATACTCTGAAAGGGGTAAACCTTTCTACTTAGAGACAGGCTACACAGATATAAACATGAGTGCTGTTTTATACCAAAAGCATGATAACTTAAGCAAAGTTCATTGCTTATGCAAGCAAAACTTTATCTCCAGTAGAAATAAAATTTAGTGATTGCGAAAAAGCCCTCTTATCTACTCTATGGGCTCTACAAAATTTCCGCAGCTATATACATGGCGAGAAAATTATTGTAGAAACAGCCCACCAGCCTTTGCTATATCTGAGAGAATAAGAGATGGGAACTTTTCTAATAGCCGCATAACAGCCTGGACTCTTTCCTAATAAGGCTGGTCTTTAGAAATTTGCTATAAGCAAATAAAAAAGAATCCTGTCACACAGGAGAGTGCTGAGCTCCACGACTGTACTGCTAAGGATCATAGGGAAGAGTTATTAGAAGATGATTTCCTGGAGCAATTGCTTTCCCCATATTAAATATACAATGAGGCCCATTATCAAATATTACCTTGGGTATATGTTGATGGTTGTTCTTACCATGCCACTATTGATAATGAGCGCAGATTATTAGCCAGCATTGGTATAACTTGGGTAAATGGATTCCCAAATATTTCTGTAGGTTTCAACATTGGACCAAGATCCCATCAAGTTGCAGAACTCACTACTGTTCTAAAAACCATTGAGATGGCTATCGAACAAGGTATTCATGAATTTGTGGTCATTACTGACTCAAATTATGTGCGTGACAGTTTTGTTGAATACTTGCTTAACTTCAAAAAGAAATGGCATGCAGAAAACTAACAACAAACCAGTCAAACATGGCAAGTTGTTCTGCAAGATTGATAATCTTGTGGTATCCAATGGATTAACCATACACTGGAAAAAGACCAAAGGTCATTCCAGAATTCAAGGTCCTGATAAGGAAGGAAATGATCTTGCAGATTCATTAACCAAACAACGAGCCATAACTAGAGAACCCCTTAATATAGACTACTTAATGGGTGCAATTCAGGTAGAAGCCATTACCAGAAACCAGGCTAAACAACAAAGTGAGCCTAACCTGGTACAATGGAGTCAGGATTCTCCTAGTGAGGACCTGATCACTAGTCAAAAGAAGACCCCATTATAGGCATCTTCTATAAACACATAGAAGATCCTGAAAGCAACCCCATCTCAAAAGTGGATGGTATTGGCAAGGAAGATTTTAGAATCTTAATGAAATACAAATCACAATTCAAGTTACAGGATGATTTGTTAATTAGAACTTCCAAAACTGGCATCCAGCAATGGGTGGTACCTACCCAGTTCAGAGGTCTCATGCTTCAACATGCCCATGATGCTCCCACATTTGGCCATTGTGGTGCCAAATTTTGGTCACTTATGTTGAAGAATGTTCAAACCTACTGTCAAGGTTGTCTAATCTGTCCACAGTTCCAACCCACTCTGCCAATGCATAGAGTGCAATTGCAGAAATGGGGGATGGTAATGCCATGGTCAGATATACAAATTGATTTTATTGGTCCAGTAACTAGGTCATCAAGAGGTAACAAATACATATTGACAGTAACGTGCCTATTAACTAAATGGGTAGAGTGCATCAGTGCACCTAACAATAGTGCTGAAACATGCACAGCATTGCTCCTCAAACACGTGTTTTCCAGATTTGGTTAACCACAGTAAAGCAAATCCGATCGGGGGACTCATTTCACTAGCGAAGTGATGACAAAAATGTGGAAAATACTAGGGGTCAAAAGAAAGCTCCATATTGCATAAGCTGCCTCTAGTGGCAGTGTAGAGCGTTACAACCAGTCCATTGTTAAAATCCTCAAATAGTTTGTGAGTGAAACAGGTAAAGACTGGGATGTAAAATTACCTCTAGTCCTAATGGCATTAAGAGCCACTCCAAGTAGTGCTACTAAGATGTCACCTTTTGAATTGTTGACTGGTAGAAGAATATTTCTACCTCAACATCTATTGTAGCGTACATCAGACCAGAAGAACTTGATAAATGCCGACAATACACATCAACATGTGGAGAACCTAATGAAACACCTGCAATATGCCTTTGCATTTGCTCAAAAGAACATAGAAAAGTGCACAACTGCCGCTAAAACCTATTTTGATCTCAAGACGTCCAAAAAGGAATATGAAATAAATGATAAAGTTTTTTATAACTTTGGAAGAGATCAGGTTAAGGAGAAGAAATTCCTTCTGTCATGGAAGGGTCCTTTTGTCATTAATGACAAAATAGCTCCAGTTGTCTATAAAATAAGGATCCCTAAAAATGATACCTTTATGGATAAATGGGTCTATATTAATCAGTTGCGAGCGTGCCATCCTAAATCCCAACTACAAGTCATAGAGGGAGAATGAAGTGTCATATTCCCAAATGCACTAAAGAAATATTGTAGTTTAAAGATGCCTAGCTAACGAGCATGAATGTGAGGGTCTCTCTTCATAATAAGATTGTCCATGATGAATACCGTCAGTACACTTGCCAAGTACCACTGACTTTAAGCCAATTAAAATACATGTGTCCTATATATATTTAAATTGGAAGGGGGAATTATGTCAGGGTACCCGTGAATAGCATTAAATAAACTACATATGCATCAAATATATTTTGATATTTTATGTCAGCTAAGATCTTTGACATGAATTGAGTGGGCTATGGCCACACAGACAACCCCCTTTTTCCTCATTACAGAACATCAGAGAACAAAGGAATTGTTTTTAAAGGTTTCCTGCCTAATATGTGAAGTTAAAGTTCCTATCAGATCACCACTGACCCCCTCGCTGCTCAAGACATATGAGAGCAAAAGGGAAACATTTGTTTCAATTAGGGAAGTTGATGTACCCCTGCAATGAGATAGTCAGTCTGCAATATTCAACTCTTTTGAGGCTTAAGTGTATGCAGAAAAGAACCAGTTTTGCAAAGAAAGTGACCATTCATGCTTCAATACAAATTGGTACATGCTGAGTTTTCAAAAAAACATCATCCCCAGACAAAAAAAAGTCTTCTAAAACATGTGTTATTTGAAAGCATGGATGTCTTGAGGATTTGAAGTTTAGGCAGGTTGTCTATATGGTTTTCAAATATTTGATGTGTGCCTCAAACTGTCCAAATTATAGGTACAAATAAATGGATATGAGATTGTCAGTTTGTATAATATTAAATATGAATGTCTGCTAAATTAAATATAAATAATATCTTAATTGATGGATTTAAAATGTCTTTTTATTTCAAAATGAATAACAACATTGGTTTTTTTTATTTCAGACCTGTGAGAAACCAGTGTTTTCCAATTAAATATATTTTATCTGTGTTTTCATGCATTCAAAACAATGTTATATCAGAATATGAATTGATATATTAATTAAATTTATACTGAAAGTATTTGAGTCCATTTAAGTCCCCTCATAAAAATGTGATTTTAATACATCTTCTAAAATATTTAAGTGTATAGGAATTACTTCGTAATGTGGTACTAGAAGTATACTTATGTTTAGTCTCTATAGATATATGCTAAATTACATCAGATGGGATATATATGTTGACTAGATAAGTTTATTAATATCATGAAATAATAAGTATATTAAATATACAATTAAAAGATATAGTAAGCTGTTAGCAGTATTGAAAATAAGACATTATTTCTGGTTGTCTGCTGCCATCTAGTGGTTTAGGCAAGAATTACAACCAAAGGGAATTATAGTATCAAATAACCATATTATTATTATTATCTGGTATTTGTAGAGCGCCAACAGATTACGCAGCACTATGCTCCCAGTAAGCCAATTAAATGTCAGCTCAAAGGGCCTATCACAGACAAGCTTCATTAAGGGCCTATCAAAAGACAAGTTTGCATCCAAAAGGTTCACCAATGATTAGAATAAAAAAATGTGGAGTTTATCATGTAATATATTCTCTTGCACAGAGGGAAAAAAGGACTATGCTGCTGAGTTTTAACTCTCTAGCTTATCTTGCTGCCTTGGTTTACAGAAAGCAACATTGAGCCCAAACCTTTTATTCTCTAAGTTGCAAAAACCTTTCTTATTTATGAGGTGAACTGGATTTATCTGAAAAAGCTGAAACACTCATTTGGTTTATTTTGTGATTTATATGATTGCTCTATATTTTTATGTTTAAATTCAAGGTATTCTAAAACTATAGTTATATTGTAGTTGTGATTTAAAAGGAGAATTTATTCTTGTATTTAATATAAATTAGACCAAGGGTAGTAAGTATACTGGTATTAAATATTAATGTTTAGAAATAATTTAGTATTTTAATATCATAAATTAATTACAGTTATTGCTATATATATATATATATATATATATATATATATATATATATATATATATATATATATATATATATATATAAATATATATATTAGAATTTTCCTTATTGTAGCTAAATAATTTTTAGTTGCTAGAAAAGAATTTGTTCTTTTATATTTATAAATCCGTTTTTACTATTGTGAAATGTCATAGAAATTGGTTATTGTAGTTAAATTCCTCTGGTATATTAAATTATTTGTAGCTATTGTGATATATTTTAAAACTTGTTTTATGGTGGCTAAATAAGAGGTTATTTCAGGTCAGACAAATTGACATATAAATTGTCTGTTTGCATTAATAATATATAAAATGTCTGGTGTTTTTAATTAAAGTTATATAGAACCATTTGTGTGCTAAGTATCTTAATTATACTTGTCTGAAAGTTATCTTAACTCTATTAAGATCCAGTAAAATTTGTATGAAGCTGTTATATTGTTTAACTTAACACTGTTAAGTTAGCGGACCATATTCTGGTATTTTATTGTGGTATTTTAATGAGATTCATTGTGAGTAAAGTTAATTTTAAAAGTACATCTTTCATGATCTGTTGTATTGTGAGTATTGTAACAAAATAAGGGTGCATAATTGATTCATAATCTAGTCTCTATTGAAATATAATTCAATGTGTATATAAATTTAACTAATATAAAGAATTTAGGAATAAATATTAATTTCAATTGTTTCGTATATACATTGTAATTGGAGGTTATTTTAAAGAATAATAATACATAAATTATATTTATAACCTGATATATACCAACAACACTTATTTTCTCAATATTTAAACAATATTTAACATATACATGTTATTCTCAAACTAACAGCTAGAATTTATTTAGGGCCAGATTATGAGTGGAGCACAAATTAACACTCCTGTTGGAGTGTTAATTGTGCTAGAATTAAGATTTTTATGTTCATCGGGTTGTGCTTGTATTATGAGTTGAAAGTAAACTTTTTTTGGTCTCGCACTAACCCGACAAGTGCAAAAATCTGAAATTAGAATATTGTGTGCACCTTCACATATTCCCCCATAGAAATCAATGGAGAAAAAAATGTGGGGCAAAAAACTAACACCTTAAACAAAACCAGATTGCATATTCTCATTAGAGCTAACCCGACATGAAAATATGAATATTTGATATTGCAATGTTCTTTACATAACAGGCATATGCAATCACCCAGAAATTTACAAAACACGGAAGGGGACTGCACTCCAAGACCGGACCGGTACACATCCCATGACCCAGCAACATGCTCAGCCCTGGGTGCTCAGTGGCACCAGAGTCATAGGCTGTTAACCCCAGTCTTGCACTCACTCCGGACTGGGGTTAACTGCCTATGACTCTGGTGACAGCACAGCTTTTTGTGAGTGCCACTAAGCACCCAGGGCTAAGCATGTTGCTGGGTCATGGGATGTGTACCTGGTCCGGTCTTGGAGTGCAGTCCCCTTCCATGTATTGTATATTTCTGGGTGATTACATATGCCTGTGCACCCCTCCCTTGTTCCCAGTTTGTTTGGCTTTGGCTTTGAGAGCTTGCATTGTGTGGCTGTGTTAGGGTCTCAGATATTGGAAAGGACCTTGACGTGGTACCTTAGCTTGTCCCATTTGGCCAGAGGCGGTAACTAACCTTTCCATTTTTGGTTTTAAATCTTAAGTGTGAGCTTGCTGGTGAGTGCAGGGTTTTCTTTATGTGTTGTATTAATTTTTTTTGTAATCCCCCTATGGTTCTTGCACCCACTCCGGACTGGGGTTAACTGCCTATGACTCTGGTGACAGCACAGATTTTTGTGAGTGCCACTGAGCACCCAGGGCTGAGCATGTTGCTGGGTCATGGAATGTGTACCCGGTCCGGTCTTGGAGTGCAGTCCCCTTCCGTGTTTTGTATATATTATATATATATATACATATATATATATATATATATATATATATATATATATATATATACACACACATATCTATTTATAAATACATATAAAATATTCTGCTATGTGCAGAACATTGGAATGTGAGATATTTACACTTTATTAAAAATAAATATTGCATAAATATGCGCTCACATGTTTTCATCTACTTAAAGGGACACTAAACCCAAATTTTTTTCTTTCGTGATTCAGATAGAGCATGCAATTTTAAGCAATTTTTTTTACTCCTATTATCAATTTTTCTTCGTTCTCTTGCTATCTTTCGGCTAGATTACGAGTTTTGCGTTATAGTGAAAACTAATAGTTACATTGTAGCTAGCTTAGGGTTTATTTTTATTTTACAGGCAAGTTTGTATTTATTTTAGCTATGTAGAATAGTTACTAAATAGTTATTAACTATTTACTAACTACCTAGTTAAAATAAATACAAATTTACCTGTAAAATAAAACTTAACCTAAGTTACACTAACACCTAGGACTACACTACAATTAAATAAATTACCTAAATTAAATACAATTAAATAAATTAAATACAATTACCTAAATTACAAAAACAAAACCACTAAATGACACAAAATAAAAAACAAATTACAAGATATTTAAACTAATTACACCTAATCTAATATCCCTATCAAAATAAAAAAGCCCCCCTAAAATAAAAAAAAAACCCTAGCCTAAACTAAACTACCAATAGCCCTTAAAAGGGCCTTTTGCGGGGCATTGCCCCAAAGAAATCAGCTCTTTTACCTGAAAGAAAAATACAAACAACCCCCCCAACAGTAAAACCCACCACCCACACAACCAACCCCCCAAATAAAACCCTAACTAAAAAAAACCTAAGCTTCTCATTGCCCTGAAAAGGGCATTTGGGTGGGCATTGCCCTTAAAAGGGCATTTAGCTATATTGCAGCCCAAAGCCCTAACCTAAAAATAAAACCCACCCAGTAAACCCTTAAAAAAACCTAACACTAACTTCTGAAGATCTACTTACAGTTTTGAAGATCCGACATCCATCCTCAATGAAGCCGGAAGAAGTCCTCATTGAAGCGGCAAGAAGTCCTCAACGAAGCCAGGAGAAGTCTTTATCCAAGCCGGGAGAAGTGGTCCTCCAGACGGGCAGAAGTCTTCATCCAGACGGCATCTGCTATCTTCATCCATCTGCGAGGAGTGGCTCCATCTTCAAGACATCTGGGAGAAGTCCTCATCGAAGCGGCAAGAAGTCCTCAACAAAGCCGGGAGAAGTCTTCATCCAAGCCGGGAGAAGTGGTCCTCCAGACGGGCAGAAGTCTTCATCCAGATGGCATCTTCTATCTTCATCCTGACGGCATCTTCTATCTTCATCCATCCCAGCTTCGTTGAGGATGGATGTCAGATCTTCAAAACTGTAAGTGGATCTTCAGGGGTTAGTGTTAGGTTTTTTTTAAGGGTTTATTGGGTGGGTTTTAATTTTAGGTTAGGGCTTTGGGCTGCAATAGAGCTAAATGCCCTTTTAAGGGCAATGCCCATCCAAATGCCATTTTCAGGGCAATGGTGAGCTTAGGTTTTTTTAGTTAGGGTTTTATTTGGGGGTTGGTTGTGTGGGTGGTGGGTTTTACTGTTGGGGGGGTTGTTTGTATTTTTTTCAGGTAAAAGAGCTGATTTCGTTGGGGCAATGCCGGCAAATGGCCCTTTTAAGGGCTATTGGTAGTTTAGGCTAGGGTTTTTTTTATTTTGGGGGGGCTTTTTTTATTTTGATAGGGCTATTAGATTAGGTGTAATTAGTTTAAATATCTTGTAATTTGTTCTTTATTTTGTGTAAATTAGTGTTTGTTTGTTTTTTGTAATTTAGGTAATTGTATTTAATTTATTTAATTGTTTTTAATTTAAGTAATTTATTTAATTGTAGTGTAGTGTTAGGTGTTAGTGTAACTTAGGTTAGGTTTTATTTTACAGGTAAATTTGTGTTTATTTTAACTAGGTAGTTAGTAAATAGTTAAGAACTATTTAGTAACTATTCTACCTAGTTAAAATAAATACAAACTGACATGTAAAATAAAAATAAACCATAAGCTAGCTACAATGTAACTATTAGTTATATTGTAGTTAGCTTAGGGTTTATTTTACAGGTAAGTATTTAGTTTTAAATAGGAATTATTTAGTTATTAATAGTAGGTTTGATTTAGATTTAATTTAATTATATTTAAGTTAGAGGGTGTTAAGGTTAGACTTAGATTAGGGGTTAATAAATTTAGTATAGTGGCGGCAACATTGGGGGCGGCAGGTTAGGGGTTAAGAAATGTAGGTAGGTTGCGGCGATGTTAGGGGCAGCAGATTAGGGGTTAATACAATTTAACTAGTGTTTGCGAGGCGGGAGTGTGGAGGTTTAGGGGTTAATATGTTTATTATAGTTGCGGCGATGTCCGGAGTGGTGGCAGATTAGGGGTTAATAAATATAATGTAGGTGTCGGCGATGATGGGGGCGGCAGATTAGGGGTTAATAAGTGTAAGATTAGGGGTGTTTAGACTCGGGGTTCATGTTAGGGTGTTAGGTGTAAATATAAATTTAGTTTCCCCATAGGAATCAATGGGGCTGCGTTACTGAGCTTTACGCTGCTTTATTGCAGGTGTTAGACTTTTTCTCAGCCTGCTCTCCCCATTGATGTCTTTGGGGAAATGTAGCCAACCGTCTCATGTCAGCCTTCATTACATTAATGAGGTCCAAGGCCGGCAAAGACCCCAGGTCATTGCCATCTAAGTGCAACAAGATGACATGGGGCTTGCCCCATCTCCGATGCGCCTCCAGCTTCGGCTTCTGGATAAACATTGCCTCTCCCATTAGCTCAGCCATCAGCCCCATGTGGACCCTGCACCCAAAAATTTGAGGGGCCCCCACCTCCCACCACAAGAGTAACCTTGCATATGGCAAGTAGGGACTCTTACCGCCACCCTAACAATAGACCTGACAAGGCCGATTCCGGGCGGTACAAGTGTCGCTTATCTGCTGACAGATTCTCATGGCGGACAATGAACCCGCCCACGACCAATACAGCCTTTCCCAGCTCTCTGTTAATCTTCTTGCAGACCCTGTATGCCGACCTGGCAGAGGGGAAGTTACGCCAGTGTATCTGGCAATAATGATGGACCATCCCACCTTGACCCCGGGAAAGAATGTAGCCAACCGTCAGGTCATTGCCATCTAAGTGCAACAAGATGACATGGGGCTTGCCCCATCTCCGATGCGCCTCCAGCAATAACGCCGGCAGCTCGCACCATTGAAGCCCTCTCCGACCTAATCATCATAAGGACATCTGTGATCTCTGGAAACCTAACTGCTGCCCGTCCACTAGGGAATGCGCCTGGATTGCTGCCCAGTGGACATAAGAATGGCCCATGATCCAAACCTGAGTAGGTCTTCTGGTATAACCTATTAACAAAGAACTAACCATCATTGCCTGAAGAAAAGGAATAACCCACCCGTCTTACCCACGACCCCTAAAACTATTTTGGACCCGCGCCTACCCCGCTTAACAGGAGTTAAGGGGCCAGAGTTAACTCTTATAACGCTGTGAGCTTCATCTCCCTAACTTCTTGATGGAGTCTGCTGACCAACCTAATGCTGCCGCACTAGTTGCAGCCCCGATCCTGAACAAGTGCAACGCTATTTTGCTGGAGTCTAAACCTGCTGCTTGGGATGCGAGTGCTAGCACCCTAGAGAATTGAAACTTAGACAACAAGGAGCCGTCCGCGTGCACTAAAAATTGAGAAGAACCCACCGGTTGTATCGCTGCGTACTCCCTGGCCAAGACTAAGGGGCAGATAGCCGCCATGTTCTGCACTGGCAGGGTTAACCACGTGCCCCTAGCTACCTGGTCTACCTTTGAGCGGGCAATAAACAGCAGCACTTTAGTGTCTGAAAAGCACCACCTGGAGCCCTGACCCTTGCGATTGCCTGTTAGGGGCGACTATCTCCCCTACCCTCAACAACCCGAAGAAGACTAGGGCTAATGCACACCTAAACAATTGTGCTTCGAAATCGGAAGAGCAAGCCTCCTTTACTGCCTGGATGATAGCTGCCAGGTGAAGAACCATGATAGACTCCCTCTTGCCCCTTGGCCTCGCTGCCAAGCGGCCCCAACCTTTTGCCATTCTCCTAACAATGAAGGAGTGGGACAGGTCCAGGATGCCAAAGAACCTACAAAAGAAAGACAGTGCTGCAAGCCAGCCATGCACCGCCCCTGCCGAAACCCCCTGACAATGAAGATGGATCAACCAATCTACCAACTGTACCTGTTGTCCATCCTGCACTGATACCCCTCTGGCTGCGCAGAATGCTTCCCATTCATTCCAGTGTCTAGTATATGCTCTCCATGTGTTAGGGGCCAGGGATGCTTTCACTAGGGGAAACGCTGCAGACACTCCCCGACTATCTGCCATAGAGAAATGGGACAGGGTAAGCCATTAGCAGCCGCTGATGGCACCAACCTCCTAAACTGGCCCCATTGGAAACGTGACAAGGCATCTGCCACCACGTTGTTCACACCTGGGACATGTCTAGCTAGAAATTGAAGGTTTAACTGCAAGCAACACAACACTAAGTGTCTCAGATAAGGTACTACCACTGGGGATGATGCGGACAATCGGATTATGGCATTCACTACACTCAGGTTGTCTGACCAGAAAATGATGGATCGATATCTAAGCTTGTGCCACCACAGCTCCACCGCTACTATAATAGTTCGAGCAGTGTGAGGTTCCGTGTTAAGCCCTGCATGACTCACGCCATCGGCCAAGGCTCAGCACTCACACTTCACCATCTAGAAAAGCCCCGTAGCCAGCCAAACCAGCGGTGTCAGTGAACAAGTGTAAAGCCTGACTCGACACGGGTGGCCGCCTCCAGAGCAGAATCCCATTAAAATGTTCTAGGAATTGTTCCCATACTCTCAAATCTTCCCTCATGTGGCTCGTCACCCTAATTCTGCACCCTGCCTTGGCTCCCTTCAATGGTACCTCCAAGCGCCTGTTAAATATCCTATCCATAGGGATCACGCGACAAGCGAAGTTCAATAGCCCTAGCACTGACTGTAGAGACTTCAAGGTCATCCACCTTGCTGCCCCAGCCATCCTAAATGCTCTTAGCAAGCGGATGACCTTCTCCTCGGGTATGGACCTTGGGTTTTTTCCTCTGCCAAAGGCACCCCGAATTCCCACATAAGGCCCTTCATTACCAACATCAACCTAGCACATTTGCTCGACCCAGCCGGGCCTACTAACAAGAAATCATCCAGGTAATGGGCTACCGCCCCATTACCTGAGGTGGCTGCTACGGGCCAGTGCAAAAATGAGCTAAAGGCCTCAAAATATGCACGACACAGAGCAACCCATGGGCAAACACTTGTCAATGTAAAACCCCCCTTCAAAACAACACTCCATCAGCCGATAGGATCACGGATGAATAGGAAGCAGGCGAAAGGCTGATTCAATATCCTGCTTTGCCATCAAGACCCCGAACCCAGCTTCCCTGACCACCTCCAGGGCCTGATCGAATGACTGATACTTCACCGAACTTACAGCCGGATCAATAGCGTCATTCACCGACCGACCCTTCTGGTAGGACAGGTGCTGGATAAGGTGGAACTTGCCTGACTCCTTCTTTGGCACCACCCCTAACGGTGATATCACCAAGTCTGGGATAGGGCTTAGAGCAAACGGGCCCTCTATGCGTCCCATGCGCCTCATGGCCCCATGGCGTTTTCCGGGAATTGGTAAGCGGACCGCAGGGTCTGGTGTGCCGTGGAACCTCTCATATGTCCTTGCACCGGAATCCGAAATCCCTCCTCAATTCCCGACCGCAGCAATTCTGCAGCCTCCCTATTGGGGTAGGAAACTAGCCATGGCTTAAGCGCGTGCAGGTTCAGGGGCGTTGGAGCCCTTGCCCCCACCCAAGCTCTTGGAGGGGACACCCTTAGAACCTCCCTCTCGCTTACGCTTGCAATCAAGCCCTGGGTGGGGCCCCCCGCAGTAGAGGCAGACGTGGCAAAAGGAGCAGTTGGTGCCCTTATCGCACTGGCGATCGTTAAACTTCCAGCACTGTCTGCCACAACGCCTGGCTCCCTGCAGGGTTTTCGCGCCACCAGGCCAAAAAGTAGTGGAGGGCTGCGCATGGGCGTCAATACCCAGCTTGTACCAAAGGTCCAAGTCTTTTGCTCCAAATGACAATTCCGGGTAAACTCCCACCTTACGACGGAATTCACTGTCGTACGTATGCCACATTCCCTCTAGATAATTCCTGTAATTTAAATCAATGGTTTCCATGTACTTGATTAGCTCAATCGCCTGATCTGCCCTATGCTCGATGAGGCAACAACAAAAGACCCTGAAGCAGCGCTGCCACTCTTCATAGGTCTCCGGCCGCTTTGGATTCTTAGGCCCTGTACCGTCCTCACTCCTCTCCCTCTATCTATATGCCTCGACTGACAGCTCAAATATGTTAACATACCTGCGCTCCCTAATTTTATTCACAATCTTCGCCTTCAAGTGGGTATGGAGGGGATTCACGAAGCACTGATACATATCCATTTGTACTGCAGTTTTAAGCAGCTGTACAGGTGTCACCCTACCCACTGATGACGAAAGTTGGGAATCCTCGCTACCCTGGGGAGGAACTGCTATACTGGTCCCTGTGTCAACGAGCAAGCTAACGGGCCCTGTATTCCCTTGCCTGTGGCCGCCCATCCCCACTGCTGTCTGCACCTTCTTAAGCATGTGGTATATACTGCGCTGGCACTTAGTATGTAAGCCTAGCTCTCTTTTGCCCTCTGTGTCAGACCCACTACTAGTGTCCCTCAGTTGACGCTGATGTGGTGCACCAAGTGTCTTACCTGGTCCGGGTGCTGCCGGTGAGGACTGTCTTGCCACTGACGTTGCTGTACTCTGCTGTGGTGTGGGATCCGCCGCTCCTACAAATGCTGGAAGCTGCTGAGATGAGGGAATCTCTGAGGCTGTCCCAGCTGGTACCTGTATGGGAGAAGAAAACAGAATGGGAGTACCCAGAGCACTCTCTGACATGGCAGTCATCATAGCCCCATGCATGCCAGCAGGCCCCCCACACATAGCCACATTCACAACCCCAGCCCCAGTATTAGCTGAAATGCCCTCATGTGGGGACCACAACCCCTGATTGCCCTTCAGGTTCAATATTGCCTCTGTCTGTGGGCCCTCATTGCCCCCAGTATGCACTCTTGCCCTGCCCCTGTGCTCCTGAACACCTCTGACTCCCTTCTCTCGTGCTGCCGCAAGGTCGCTGCTGCCCCTCTTATAACCTGCCTTGCCCTTGCCCTGCCCCGAGGTCTGGGTACCCTCATCCTACCTGCGCCATGGCCATCCTTGTTCTGGGCCCTTCCCGTGTGACTCGCAGGCCTGCTGACGCCCAACCGGAAGTGACGTTGGAACCGGGGCCGGAAGTGACACCGGAAGTAACGACGGAAGCGGGGCATTGTGGGGCACCGCGACCGCAAGAGAAGGCCTCCGCCGCTATACTTGATGGCACAGAATCACCACCATGTAGGCCCAAGGTCTTTGAAACTGGGGAATGTGGAGGGACACCAGAGGCTGCCGACAGAGCCCTGACCAAGGAAACCACAGTGGTAAGGGCCTCTGTGGGCAGGCCTGCCGGGAATGCTGCGGCGAGAGCCTGATCTAGGCCCAAACTAGGCCCAACTGAGCTCGAAGTCACAGGGGGATGCCTGACCTCGCGAGCGACATGTGGGGCCATCAGTTGCTTTGGGGTGGGGGCGGGTGCCTGCGCTGGGGAAACGGAGGGGGTGATAGAAGGAGTGGCACTCAATTGGCTCAACGATGGGACCTCCTGACTGTCCACATCTTCAGGCCCCTGCCCAACCACATCAGGGTGGAGGGGAGGCATAGGGGAGAAAGAAGAAGGGAGGATGGGGGAAGAAAATAAGGGTTGAGAGAAAATAGGAGAAGGGGAAACAGTTCCCTCCTGCTCCTGGATACTCATCACTTCTACTGCTTTTCTTCTAGTGGTCCTGCTAGGAGGAGACAAAGACATGATCCTTAACCTCTTTGGAGTCACAGAAGAATGCCTGGATCTCTGCGTCCTGTAAAATTTTTGGCAGCCAGCTGATGAAAATGAGGCCTGGGAAATGGCTGCCTGGCTTTAAGTAAGGTTAGTAAGAACTCACCCACTATACTGCAACATTGTATCAACTACACCCCAGCACCAGAACACTTTCTTTAGTATGTCAGGCCCTTAATTATGCTTCATGCTTACAAGTAGCATTACACTGCCATCCTCTGTCTGAATCATGAAAGAAAAAATTGGGGTTTAGTATCCCTTAAACGGCAAAGGGTTCCAATGCACTTAAATATATGTCTATATATGTATACATATGTATTTATGTCTTTATATGTGTATATATGTCTGTAAATAAATAAATAAATATATATATATATAAATATATAAATATATATATATATATATATATATATATATATATATATATATAAAAAAAATATACATCTGTAGACATGTATATGTATGTGTCTCTATGTTGAAGCCCTTTGCATGCCTTTTTTTTTCTAACACTTGAGACCTCCTATCTTTGAGCCTTTATAACTTTTGTGTGCAATATTTTTTTTTAAATAACTGTTATTAGATGGTGTTATTATGAGTGTAACTGTACTCTGTAATGTATTCTTTGATGTGTTTTATAACACTTTTATGATTTGCACAACAGTTAACCACAGTTCTGAAGTCGCAGTAATCATTTTAGCGTAAATTGCGTGAGTGCAATCGCGTTTACTTTCGACTCGTAAGCCCAATGAGCACAAACCCTTGTGATATACCCCTTATCACTCGGGTACAAAAATTTGTGCCCCACTCGTTATCAGGCCTTAAAGGGACGATTTTTTTAATGCCCGAATGGCCCTGAATGCAGCTGTTTCCACTTTAGACCTCTGCTCCTTAACTCGTCCGCCACCTTTGATACAGATACATCAGATACGATCGGGTTGATTGACACCCCCTGCTAGTGGCCATTTGGCTGCGAATCTGCATGGGCGGCATTGCACAAACAGTTCACAAGGAATGCTTGTGCAATGATAAATGCCGACAGCGTATGCTGTCGGCATTTATCAATGTGCGGCTGGCATGATCTGCTACAGCGGATCATGTCTGTCCGCATATTAATAAATCAGCCCCTTAGTGTTTAATGTCCCTTATTACAGTTGCATTCATAATAACACTATTTAACATAATAATAATAACACTATTTCATAAACATATGAAAATAAACATAAACAAATATATATATATTGCATTGGAGCCCTTTACATTCAAATTTACCAGGAAAGGTTTAGTGACCTAAATATGTATAACTTAGAGGAGTGAAGGAAAAAATGTTATATGATAGAAACTTTCTTTTATATTAAGAGGCTTAACAATGCTGAGGCTGTACGTATTTTTCACAAAAAGAGCAATCGAGGTAAAGGTTAGCAGGTTCAGGAGTAATTTGCAAAAACACTTCTTTACAGAAAGGGTGATTGATTTGTGGAATAAACTTCCATTTTAGGTGGCAAAGACAAACACTGTGGAGGACTTCAAGAATGCCTGGAATAAACATAAGAATATCCTATGAACTAAATAAGCTTATACTTTTAGGAATTTTTTAGCAAATTTCTTGTATTTGTTGTACCTTGTCTGCCATCAAAATCTAGGTCTATTTGTAACTATTTGCATACAGTTTAATATGTAAAAATATAAATAAAACCATATGCATACAAGTATTATGTATCGGCAAAATGTTAAAACTGCATAGATCTTACAGCAAAGAAAACAGCAAATTTTCTAACTTCCTGTTGATATCTAAATGATCGTCAATCACAGATGTAGGATCAGTGTCTTCCTTACCAGAAAAATGTTTTTTTAAAGTTATATTTCTGATCAAGCGATTTACATCAATCATTGTCTGGAAGACATCGAAATCATCTGTGAGCAAATGTGAGGCCATATCCTAGTACTTTCAGTTATTCATCTGTAAGGACTCTATGTGATACATTTATCACATTACCTATTTGTACTTGCTTGGGGCTCGTGGTCCCCGTAGTGGGTACATGTCCTGAGTTTTGTTGGAATCTATTGGAATCGAAGCCAGAGCTGGATCCATAGGAAAAACCTGTTCTATTTCTGATATCAGTAACCCCTGTGTGGTCTGCACTATAGGAGTGTATTTGGATCCTGTTGATCTATTATTTGGTGGTCTCTGTTCTTTAGGTCTGACTACTAGCTGTTGTTCTGTTTCATATGAGAAATAAATGTGATAATAATAAAAGTATAAGAATATATATAAAGTTCATATAAGGATATGTGGGTTCTTCCTTAAAGTCTCCAATCTTCTGATCTTTCTTATTTCATTCTCATAGAAAGGAAACAAAATTGTACCACATAGCGTAACTCTGTAACACTGTCCAAAGAATGCAAGATACTTGTATACAAATGGTTACTCACATGGGTTGGAGCTATAACCAAGCTCAGGTAAAGGCGCACACCCACTTTATACTGTTGGGTAAACAGTTGCTTTCACAGGATATTGGAATAAAAGAATTTATTAAAACACAAATATAAAAAGCGTCACAAGAACTGCATATACACCATACATAGAAGGATCAGGCAATAAAGTCTCTGTTATTGCTCTAGTGAGCTAAACACAGTGCTGTAAGTCAGTGGATAGGAGCACAGAAACTTAACCACAAAACCTTCCACTTAATGACCAGCATAGGTTGCTCTTCCTTTAGGCGTGCAGATACTTGAACAGACGCAATGAAGAAGTAGTATATCCGAAGTACGTTTCGCTAGTAAGCTTTATCAAGGAAATGGTGTACGCATGTCAAACTGTCCTTTTAAATCCTTAGGATCCATTAAACCGGATATCCGGTATATCGTCCTTCATTTTGGGAATGGGCATATGGTCCCGAGAGAGGTCAGTAAACATTTATCTCAAGATATAAAACCTTAGAACGGGATTTGAACAAATTTTCATATATATATACATATGCAGGTTAAGGAAAATACATGTTTCTCATGGACAATTCATTATTAAGTGCATCCTATACTCGTTTTTAAGTATTTACATAATAAAAATAATATACAAACGTATTCTCATTTTATACCGTACTTGTATATACCACTTACAGCACCTTCTGCAGTATCGTACATTGATCTTAATATTACACATTAGTCATCATAGAAAAAGACAATAGTCCATGTTTACTGCTATGTGTAAACTGTAATATCTGCAGATTAGCGTAATTTGATGAATAGAGATGTAAGCAATAAATAGTGTAACTTCCCCATAAGTCAGCCTGCTGATTGTACTCAATGCATATATCTGATTTGACAGCAGAATTATCTATATTTAGACAAAAACCCTAGAAGCAGTCCTGTTTGTACTCTACTTGGGAAACTTATTATATGGTGTAGTTCTATATCCAAGGCTGACAGTTCCTCTATAAGAATGTACAAAACAGCTACATTGTTTCAGTGTATATACACAAAAGGTTTCGAGAAAAGGGTATTTAGTTGCTATCACATAACTCACAATTATGCTGTCCTGCACCTACACCTTCGCCACAATGTGTCTGTGCAGGGAGCCAACTGCAGGTGATAATTAATTGTAGGTAGCTTAAGGATAGATATCACAAAGATATCACAAGGAACATATTTTACAAGAAATGGTGTAACTCAAAATCTTTATTTAGTCCAGTTGGTATGAAGCTATCCATAATGTGTATCTACTTCATTTCCAAACGACCCAACTGATTTTGTACATCACCTCCTCTCCAGCTATATTCCACTTTTCTTATACCTAAAAATTCTAGATCCTCTATCTTTCTATTATGTTTCTTGTCAAAATGTACTGATAGTGTATGCTTCTGGTATCCTTTTTCTATATTATAAATATGTTCATTGAGTCTGGTTTTCAGAAGTCTAGAGGTATAACCTATGTATACTAAGTCACACGAACAGCGTAACAAATAAATCACGTTCTTGCTATTACATGTAATAAACTGATTAATATTGTAGCTCTTAGTACCATCGGTTGAATGAAATTTATTACATAATCTGGGTCCCTTCTTCATTTTCTTACATGCATTGCAGAACTGGCACCTTCTAAATCCCATCTGGGATGGTAGTAACCAATTTTTATTACCTGAACATACATCATCCATCTTGCTTATCCCATGAGAGAGTTGTAATTTCAAATTAGGAACCCTTCTAAACATTATGTTGGGTCCTTCTATGAATTCTGCTAGACTAGGATCTCTAGATAGAATGCCCCAATGTTTTTGAATGATCTTGCTAACTTCTTTACTCTGGGTGCTGTGTTGAAAAATGAGTCTGTTTGCTGAGTTATTATTATTCATATGAAACATTAGTATTTTTAAGTATCCCTATGGTGTTAGAACTAATTTCTTCATTACCAGATGACCTTTCATCTGAAGTGTATTCCGGTTCACTTTCTGAGAAAGAAACAGCTTTGCCCCCTGACTTATTCCCTTGCTTATGTTTATTTTTGTTTCTATTTTTGTGTTCTCTGTCGATTAAGTGTCCTCTGTTTCTTATTCCATATATAGACAGTTTTAGTTTCATAGTTTGATTTGTCCCTTAAATATTTTAAATGTTTATTCTCCATAACTGCCCTTTTATTAGTAGCTAAGGTATCCCTAAGTAAGCTATCAAATCTGGCAAAATCAGTGTCATTTCTTCTTTTGTTCATTTCCAATTGCGTTTTGTCTATATCCCTTCTAATATTAATTAGCTGTTTCTTTTTATATTCCACAAGCATTAACATTAGCCTAGAAGAACATTTGGAAAGGACATGATACCAGGCCTCTATAAATTCAGTATTATTCAAGTCCACTTCAAAAGTAGGAAATGTAAAAATTCTTAGGCCTCTAGGTATGATCCGTGCTTTAATGTATTGATCAAAGGTCCATAAGTCCCACTGTACCCTTGTTTCTTTGAGTAACAAATGTTCCATAGAGTCAAAGAGATTGCTGAGGGTCAGTATACCTTTGTCATCCGAAAAAATCTTGTCACAGTCCATAGGATTGGCATTTCTGTCTTTAGCATGTATTTTTCATGGTGCATACTGTCCAATTTTATGTGTGAGTGTCAGCATATAACCGTGCCATTATATATTGCCATTATATATTTAGTTTACCTGGTGCTGAGGACTAGTGGCTAGTGAGTGAGAGAGCTAGCTAAGGGTAATACTAACTACACACAACGAACAGTGCTCAGTGAGTTTTATACAACAAACTCAGGAGGAACCAAAGTGCCACAGTGGTAAAAATCTACACCACAAGAACTTCCACTGGGTACCATTCAGAAGCACCCACCTGAGCTCTGTTGAGAGAGACAGAGTTCCAGCAGCATGCATAACATCACTATAGCAGCCCCACTTAAGGAGTCAAATCCAGTGCGATCACTTGCACCAAAAACAAGTGAATTGAGCCACTTGGTCTGCATGGTTTTACTAGAACCATGTCCTGTGGTCCGATGAGACCAAGATAAACTTATTTGGTCCAGATGGTGTCAAGCGTGTGTGGCGGCAACCAGTTGAGGAGTACAAAGACAAGTGTGTCTTGCCTACACTCTTCGGAGATTTGGCTGCGGGCAGTATTCCAACATGATAGCGACCCCAAACACATCTCCAAGACGACCACTGCCTTGTTAAAGAAGCTGAGGGTAAAAGTGATGGACTGGCCAAGCATGTCTCCAGACCTAAACCTTATTGAGAATATGTGGGGCATCCTCAAAAATAATGTGGGGGAGTGCAAGGTCTCTAACATCCACCAGCTCTGTGATGTCGTCATGGAGGTGTGGAAGAGGACTCCAGTGGCAACCTGTGAAGCTCTGGTGAACTCCATGCCCAAGAGGGTTAAGGCAGTGTTGGAAAATAATGGTGGCCACACAAAATATTGACACTTTGGGCCCAATTTGGACATTTCCACTTAGGGGTATATATATATATATATATATATATATATATCTATACAGGGAGTGCAGAATTATTAGGCAAGTTGTATTTTTGAGGGTTAATTTTATTATTGAACAACAACCATGTTCTCAATGAACCCAAAAAACTCATTAATATCAAAGCTGAATAGTTTTGGAAGTAGTTTTTAGTTTGTTTTTAGTTATAGCTATTTTAGGGGGATATCTGTGTGTGCAGGTGACTATTACTGTGCATAATTATTAGGCAACTTAACAAAAAACAAATATATACCCATTTCAATTATTTATTTTTACCAGTGAAACCAATATAACATCTCAACATTCACAAATATACATTTCTGACATTCAAAAACAAAACAAAATCAAATCAGTGACCAATATAGCCACCTTTCTTTGCAAGGACACTCAAAAGCCTGCCATTCATGGATTCTGTCAGTGTTTTGATCTGTTCACCATCAACATTGCGTGCAGCAGCAACCACAGCCTCCCAGACACTGTTCAGAGAGGTGTACTGTTTTCCCTACTTGTAAATCTCACATTTGATGATGGACCACAGGTTCTCAATGCGGTTCAGATCAGGTGAACAAGGAGGCCATGTCATTAGATTTTCTTCTTTTATACCCTTTCTTGCCAGCCACGCTGTGGAGTACTTGGACGTGTGTGATGGAGCATTGTCCTGCATGAAAATCATGTTTTTCTTGAAGGATGCAGACTTCTTCCTGTACCACTGCTTGAAGAAGGTGTCTTCCAGAAACTGGCAGTAGGACTGGGAGTTGAGCTTGACTCTATCCTCAACCCGAAAAGGCCCCACAAGCTCATCTTTGATGATACCAGCCCAAACCAGTACTCCACCTCCACCTTGCTGGCGTCAGAGTCAGACTGGAGCTCTCTGCCCTTTACCAATCCAGCCACGGGCCCATCCATATGGCCCATCAAGACTCACTCTCATTTCATCAGTCCATAAAACCTTAGAAAAATCAGTCTTGAGATATTTCTTGGCCCAGTCTTGACGTTTCAGCTTGTGTGTCTTGTTCAGTGGTGGTCGTCTTTCAGCCTTTCTTACCTTGGCCATGTCTCTGAGTATTGCACACCTTGTGCTTTTGGGCACTCCAGTGATGTTGCAGCTCTTAAATATGGCCAAACTGGTGGCAAGTGGCATCTTGGCAGCTGCATGCTTGACTTTTCTCAGTTCATGGGCAGTTATTTTGCGCCTTGGTTTTTCCACACGCTTCTTGCGACCCTGTTGACTATTTTGAATGAAACGCTTGATTGTTCGATGATCACGCTTCAGAAGCTTTGCAATTTTAAGAGTGCTGCATCCCTCTGCAAGATATCTCACTATTTTTGACTTTTCTGAGCCTGTCAAGTCCTTCTTTTGACCCATTTTGCCAAAGGAAAGGAAGTTGCCTAATAATTATGCCCACCTGATATAGGGTGTTGATGTCATTAGACCACACCCCTTCTCATTACAGAGATGCACATCACCTAATATGCTTAATTGGTAGTAGGCTTTTGAGCCTATACAGCTTGGAGTAAGACAACATGCATAAAGAGGATGATGTGGTCAAAATACTCATTTGCCTAATAATTCTGCACTCCCTGTATATATATATATATATATATATATACAACAATGACAAAGAGAGAAAAATGGCACATAGTAGTGACATTCAAAAAGACTGGGAATACAGCACTCTTTTAAAAAAACAGACAAAAACACTTGTAGAATTTTACTATCAAAAAGTGGTTTTATTGTGCGGTCAGCAGGTCCGGACCAAGCCAGATCCACCCAGGCAAAAGCGTAAATGATACAAACCATAACCAAAATATAATGACAAGTGGTTAAACCCTCAATCTAAAGTAACAAACAAATAATTCAAACAGTGGGCCGGCCCATGTGATACCCATGCAGGATGGAGCTAGGAAAAATGGTTAACATGTGAAGCAATTAGGCAATAGCTAAACAAAGTGCTGCAGGTGGAAGGGATGTTCACTGGTGTACATCAGACCTAATAAAGGTTTTAGTGAAAACTGAGACAGCCATAAAGTGAGCAACTTCCATTCCAAAATACAGTACTTGTAATACAAATTATGTCAATATAATACAGAATTAGCTTAAAGCATGACAAGATAAGATAGAACAGCACAAAATTAAGCAATCACATGTAATACATGTCAGGCAGGAATTAAGATGTATTGGTAGTATATTCCTTAAGGAGACTATAGATGTTTCACAGTCCTCCAGACTGATACCAATGTAACTGGTGCAAAGTCCCAAGGAAAGATAATGCGCTAATAGGTTTGGTGCCCAACAGCAAGTTATAGAGCAGGTCGTCGTCATAGAAGCATTTACAAGCGGTATGCGATTGTAAGCTAGTAGCAGGGAAAACAGTTGAAAGTAAGTAAAGTCACTCAAGCAGGGACTGGAGCATGCATGTAGCGAGAGGTCGGGTTAGTGCAGCATAGAGTAGCAGGCAAAACAAAAAGCAAACAAGCCAAGCTGGAATAGAAAAGGTACAGGAGGATACTTGCTTATAGGTATAGTACCCCTCTGTCAACTGCACCCTTTCACTGCGGACTCAGTTTACCCGCAACCTTGTTGGAACTTCCAGTCACCTTTGGGACCTCTCTCTAGCGGCTTCTTTATTTAGAACAGTCAACGTTCATCTGTTGTCCTCCAGATAGTATCTGTTTTACCTTTACAGCATGCTCATATGTCCTCCATAGGCACGCCGTCACACCAGTTAATTTCCTGCTCTGTTTCTCTGTAACGCTACCAGGTTCAGCAGCAAGCTCCACCAGCCAACATGGACATCACGTGAGTCGGCTAACCAATCGCCGACTCGTGTTTCACCCCCCACGTCATCAAGGAGACAGGGCTTCCTCAGGGCATATTCCTTTGCACGTCATACGTGCTATTTTATAGATAAATTCAAATAACGCCCATAATCGGAGGTGAAAGTAATAAGCACTTACAAAATAATAACAAAGTAAAAATTATTATTCAACATATACATATATACAATTAGCGTTCTGCATGTCACTATAAACCAGATACGCTGGTGGTTAGGTTGTTTATAAAACAACTTTATGAACGATCAGATGAAAAGGAATGGAGTTTCAGGGGCCAAGCGAGAGCTAGAGAAAACATCCCATATCAAGCTTCTCATTTAAACCACCTTGACCAATGGTAGAAAGATTGTAAATCCACCTGCATTCTTTTTGCAGGAGGATTTTATCATTATTCCCCCCTCTACCATTGGTAATTCCCTTGTCAATGCCTGTCACCCTCATACAGTCAGGTATACTGTTATGATGAGTTTCAAAGTGTCTGGCTACACTGCTAGTTTGTATTTTGTTTTTAATGTCGTCCCTGTGTTCCAGGATTCTGTCCTTCAGGATCCGTTTTGTTTTCCCGACATAAAAACAAGGGCAATTACAGGAAAGAAGATAAATTACACCTTCTGTATTACAGTTAAAGAAGTATTTTAACTTGTAAATTTTATCCTCATTCACTGAAAAGACTTTGGTCTGCAACATGATTTTGCAGGCCACACACCTTTTACAGGGATAGTTGCCTATCTGCTTTTGTCTAGACAACCAGTTCTTTTGGGAAGTAACAAATTTGATCTTGACTAGTTTGTCTTTTAAATTTGGGGCTTGCCTTGCTATTATAAGAGGTGCTTCTCCTATCTCCTTAGCAATATTTTCATCATTTAAGAGATCACTCCAGTTTTTCTTGAGTATATTTCTTAAATGATCCCAGTGGCAGTTGTATTCTGCACAGACCCAGTGTCTCCCTCATCCCAGGGGGTGGTGATCTGGGAAAAATGTTTCTCAGGGTAATTTAATTTAAAAATTTCAATCTGGGAAAACCATACAACAAAAACTCTATTGAACTGACCTCTTCTCTGAGACCGTGATCAAAGGTCCTTGAGATGTGACATTGGGGCATATTTATCAAGCTCCGTATGGAGCTTGATGCCCCGTGTTTCTGGCGAGCCTGAATGAAGCAGAGGTCTAAAGACCGCTGCTCCATAACCTGTCCGTCTGCTCTGAGGCGGCGGACAGAAATCGACAGAAATCAATCTGATCAAATACGATCGGGTTGATTGACACCCCCTGCTAGCGGCCTATTGGCTGTAAATCTGCAGGGGGCGGCATTGCACCAGCAATTCACAAAAACTGCTGGTGCAATGATAAATGCTGAGAGCGCATGCTTTCTGCATTTACCGATGTGCAGCGGACATGATCCGCTATATCAAATCATGTCCGCTCGCACAATCATAGATATGCCCCATTATCTCTATTTAAACAAATGTTTGTTTTGAACTATCATACATCAGGTTTGTTAGAAGTGTGTCTTAATCAGTAAGGTGGTCTGTAATGTGTATCTGGTATAAACATACTTTCTGAATAAACATACTTTCTTTCTGTGTACTGTGACAGGCTAGGCTTGTGCTGGGTATCTGAGCTTTCAACAAAAGGGGGTCTGGGTCGTCCACCTCAGTCATTGATAGAGAGAACTGTATCATTTACAGATATCAATACATTTTTATATAATACTGAAATATTACATATATGTTGAGATATATATATATATATATCAATTAATTATCACTCACCAATACCCTGACTATATATATATATATATATATATATATATATATATATATATATATATATATATATATATATATATATACCTTAAGCAGATAGACTATTTTTCTGGTCTCTTCTTGCAAGTTACCTATTTTCCTTTCTGTCTAAATATTGTTTGGGATCTGAAGGGTTCCCAATCTTTACTGTTGCTTGGTTCTAGGGGGAGTGCAAGGGCCGTACACACTTTTGACTATTTGTAACAATTTTTATATCTTAGCTGCCACTGCATTAAAGAAAAATAATGTCTTGCCATTTTGCTTTGTTGTCTATTCTTTTTGTAAAATTGTAATTTTGAAAATGCAAACATAATTGTCCCTAGCTAGCTTGGTAATTCATTCATATCATTCTGATGTGTCTAGCTGTACTAATACATAAAAAAACTACTTTGACACATGGTGCCTGATTAACTAAACCTCAGCAGAACAGACAGGGTTTTTCACACCGACCATCTCAGGGGCTGCCCTCTTGGAATTATCTTAAAGGGACAGTCAAGTCCAAAAAAAGTTTATGATTTAAATAGGGGATGCAATTTTAAACAACTTTCCAATTTACTTTTATCACCAATTTTACTTTGTTCTCTTGGTATTCTTAGTTGAAAGCTAAACCTAGGAGGTTCATATGCAAATTTCTTAGACCTTGAAGACTGCCTCTAATTTGAATGCATTTTGACCACTAGAGGACATTAGTTCATGTGTTTTATATAGATAACATTGAGCTCATGCACGTGAAATTACCCTGGAGTGAGCACTGATTGGCTAAAATGCAAGTCTGTCAAAAGAACTGAAATAAGGGGGCAGTTTGCAGAGGCATAGATACAAAGTAATCGCAGAGGTAAAAAGTGTATTTCTATAACAGTATTGGTTCTGCAAAACTGGGGAATGGGTAATAAAGGGATTATCTTTCACCTAGATTTAGAGTTTGGCGTTAGCCGTCAAAACCAGCGTTAGAGGCTCCTAACGCTGGTTTTGGGCTACCGCTGGTATTTAGAGTCAGTCAGGAAAGGGTCTAACGCTCACTTTCCAGCCGCGACTTTTCCATACCGCAGATCCCCCTACGCCATTTGCGTATCCTATCTTTTCAATGGGATCTTTCTAACGCTGGTATTTAGAGTCGTGGCTGAAGTGAGCGTTAGAAATCTAACGACAAAACTCCAGCCGCAGAAAAAAGCCAGGAGTTAAGAGCTTTCTGGGCTAACGCCGGTTCATAAAGCTCTTAACTACTGTACTCTAAAGTACACTAACACCCATAAACTACCTATGTACCCCTAAACCGAGGTCCCCCCACATCGCTGTCTTCAGCCCCCGCTTGGGCTTAGATCAAGACTTCAGCCGGAGGATGGACGTCTTTAGCCCCCGCTTGGGCTTGGATCAAGACATCGGAGCCTGGACCGATCGGTGATACCCGACGTGGTGAAGATAAGGTAGGAAGATCTTCAGGGGCTTAGTGTTAGGTTTATTTAAGGGGGGTTTGGGTTAGATTAGGGGTATGTGGGTGGTGGGTTGTAATGTTGGGAGGGGGGTATTGTATGTTTTTTTTTTCCAGGCAAAAGAGCTGAATTCTTTGGGGCATGCCCCGCAAAAGGCCCTTTTAAGGGCTGGTAAGGTAAAAGAGCTTTTCTATTTTAATTTTAGAATAGGGTAGGGCATTTTTTTTATTTTGGGGGTCTTTGTTATTTTATTAGGGGGCTAAGAGTAGGTGTAATTAACTTAAAATTGTTGTAATATTTTTCTAATGTTTGTAAATATTTTTTTATTTTTTGTAACTTAGTTCTTTTTTATTTTTTGTACTTTAGTTAGTTTATTTAATTGTATTTATTTGTAGGTATTGTATTTAATTAATTTATTGATAGTGCAGTGTTAGGTTTAATTGTAACTTAGGTTAGGATTTATTTTACAGGTAATTTTGTAATTATTTTAACTAGGTAGCTATTAAATAGTTATTAACTATTTAATAGCTATTGTACCTGGTTAAAATAAATACAAAGTTGCCTATAAAATAAATATTAATCCTAAAACAGATGCAATATAATTATAATTTATATTGTAGCTATATTAGGATTTATTTTACAGGTAAGTATTTAGCTTTAAATAGGAATAATTTATTTAATAAGAGTTAATTTAGTTCGTTAGATTTAAATTATATTTAATTTAGGGGGGTGTTAGTGTTAGGGTTAGACTTAGCTTTAGGGGTTAATACATTTATTAGAGTAGCGGCGAGGTCCGGTCGGCAGATTAAGGGTTAATAATTGTAGGTAGGTGGAGGCGACGTTGGGGGCGGCAGATTAGGGGTTAATAAATATAATATAGGGGTCGGCGGTGTTAGGGGTAGCAGATTAGGGGTACATAGGGATAATGTAGGTTGCGGCGGTGTACGGAGCGTCAGATTAGGGGTTAAAAAAAATATGCAGGGGTCAGCAATAGCGTTGGCGGCAGATTAGGGGTTAATAAGTGTAAGGTTAGGGGTGTTTAGACTCGGGGTACATGTTAGGGTGTTAGGTGCAGACTTAAGAAGTGTTTTCCCATAGGAAACAATGGAGCTGCGTTAGGAGCTGAACGCTGCTTTTTTGCAGGTGTTAAGTTTTTTTTCAGCTCAAACTGCCCCATTGTTTCCTATGGGGGAATCGTGCACAAGCACGTTTTTGAAGCTGGCCGCGTCCGTAAGCACCGCTGGTATTGAGAGTTGCAGTGGTGGTAAATTATGCTCTATGCTCCCTTTTTGGAGCCTAACGCAGCCCTTCTGTGAACTCTAAATACCAGCGGTATTTAAAAGGTGCAGGGGAAAAAAAGCCAGCGTTAGCTACGCGGGTCGTTACCGACAAAACTCTAAATCTAGCCGTTTCTTTTTAAACAACAACAATTCTGGTGTTGACTGTCCCTTTAAGAAAGGGGCAGTTCCTGCGAGTGGCGAGATGTCCCCTATAAAACGTAATAGTGCTTGCTTGAAAAAGAAACTTTGCTGAGTAAAGCGAAGATAGCAGTGAGCAGGGGGCGCACTTTAAAAATGAAATCCTGCAAAAAAAAACTGCATTTCGGCTTTTTTCGGCATATAGAATCTTACAGTGGCCTCTTTTTTTGTTTGCATGTGTTTTTCTTTTAGGGTAAAAAAGTATTTTGCGTACAACCTTGCCACCTTTTAGTTTGTGAGAAAATAAAGAGAGATCTGTAGGGCGGAAATGCTTAGATAATTATACTGGGATTTGAGAGACAATTTCATACACTCCCATGGAATGCCCATGGTCAGCCCATTTTAGGTTAAAATACCAATTCCACCTTGTATTTCGTACTTATAAGTACAAATAATGTTTTTTTTGCACATCTAGTGTACTTAAATTACGATTTACGCTGCGCATATTTAATATAATTTATTGCTGTGTAATTTACATACAAAGTTTACATTTTTTATAAAATATAGTTTTTGGTAAATACTTTTGTTACGATTTGTGATGCACCTTAACAATACATTTTTTTCCTGCATATTTATTTAGGCCTAGATTTAGAGTTGGGCGGTAGCCGTGAAAACCAGCGTTAGAGGCTCTTAACGCTGGTTTTGGGCTACCGCCGGTATTTGGAGTCAGTCAGGAAAGGGTCTAACGCTCACTTTCCAGCCGCGACTTTTCCATACCGCAGATCCCCTTACGTCATTTGCGTATCCTATCTTTTCAATGGGATCTTCCTAACGCCGGTATTTAGAGTCGTGGCTGAAGTGAGCGTTAGAAATCTAACGACAAGACTCCAGCCGCAGAAAAAAGTCAGTAGTTAAGAGCTTTCTGGGCTAACGCTGGTTTATAAAGCTCTTAACTACTGTGCTCTAAAGTACACTAACACCCATAAACTACCTATGTACCCCTAAACAGAGGTCCCCCCACATCGCCGCCACTCGCTAAAAATTTTTTAACCCCTAATCTGCTGACCGCCACCTACGTTATACTTATGAACCCCTAATCTGCTGCCCCTAACACCGCCAACCCCTATATTATATTTATTAACCCCTAATTTGCCCCCCCTCAACGTCGCCTCCACCTGCCTACACTTATTATCCCCTAATCTGCAGAGCGGACCGCACCGCTACTATAATAAAGTTATTAACCCCTAATCCGCCTCACTCCCGCCTCAATAACCCTATAATAAATAGTATTAACCCCTAATCTGCCCTCCCTAACATCGCCGACACCTAACTTCAATTATTAACCCCTAATCTGCCGACCGAATCTCGCCGCTACTGTAATAAATGGATTAACCCCTAAAGCTAAGTCTAACCCTAACACTAACACCCCCCTAAATTAAATATAATTTAAATCTAACGAAATAAATTAACTCTTATTAAATAAATTATTCCTATTTAAAGCTAAATACTTACCTGTAAAATAAACCCTAATATAGCTACAATATAAATTATAATTATATTATAGCTATTTTAGGATTTATATTTATTTTACAGGTAACTTTGTATTTATTTTAACCAGGTACAATAGCTATTAAATAGTTAAGAACTATTTAATAGCTAAAATAGTTAAAATAATTACAAAATTACCTGTAAAATAAATCCTAACCTAAGTTACAATTAAACCTAACACTACACGATCAATAAATTAATTAAATAAAATACCTACAATTACCTACAATTAAACATAACACTACACTATCAATAAATTAATTAAATACAATATCTACAAATAAATACAATGAAATAAACTAACTAAAGTACAAAAAATAAAAAAGAACTAAGTTACAAAAAATAAAAAAATATTTACAAACATTAGAAAAATATTACAACAATTTTAAACTAATTACACCTACTCTAAGCCCCCTAATAAAATAACAAAGCTCCCCAAAATAAAAAAATGCCCTACCCTATTCTAAATTAAAAAAGTTCAAAGCTCTTTTACCTTACCAGCCCTGAACAGGGCCCTTTGCGGGGCATGCCCCAAAGAATTCAGCTCTTTTGCCTGTAAAAAAAACACATACAATACCCCCCCCCCCAACATTACAACCCACCACCCACATACCCCTAATCTAACCCAAACCCCCCTTAAATAAACCTAACACTAAGCCCCTGAAGATCTTCCTACCTTATCTTCACCTCGCCGGGTATCACACCGATCCGTCCTGGCTCCAAAATCTTCATCCAAGCCCAAGCGGGGGCTAGACATCCATCATCCGACGGCTGAAGAAGTCCAGAAGAGGTTCTAAAGTCTTCATCCTATCCGGGAAGAAGAGTAGATCCGGACCGGCAACCATCTTCTTCCAAGCGGCATCTTCTATCTTCATCCGATGAGGACCGGCTCCATCTTGAAGACCTCCACCGTGGACCCATCTTCTTCTTCCGACGACTTCCCGACGAATGACGGTTCCTTTAAGGGACGTCATCCAAGATGGCGTCCCTCGAATTCCGATTGGCTGATAGGATTCTATCAGCCAATCGGAATTAAGGTAGGAAAATTCTGATTGGCTGATGGAATCAGCCAATCAGAATCAAGTTCAATCCGATTGGCTGATCCGATCAGCCAATCAGATTGAGCTCGCATTCTATTGGCTGTTCCGATCAGCCAATAGAATGCGAGCTCAATCTGATTGGCTGATCGGATCAGCCAATCGGATTGAACTTGATTCTGATTGGCTGATTCCATGAGTGAGGCGGATTAGGGGTTAATAACTTTATTATAGTAGCTGTGCTGTCTGCTCGGCAGATTAGGGGTTAATAAGTGTAGGCAGGTGGAGGCGACGTTGTGGGGGGCAGATTAGGGGTTAATAAATATAATATAGGGGTCGGCGGTGTTAGGGGCAGCAGATTAGGGGTACACAGAGATAATGTAGGTAGCGGCGGTTTACGGAGCGGCAGATTAGGGGTTAAAAAAATATGCAGGGGTCAGCGATAGCGGGGGCGGCAGATTAGGGGTTAATAAGTGTAAGGTTAGGGGTGTTTAGACTCGGGGTACATGTTAGAGTGTTAGGTGCAGACGTAGGAAGTGTTTCCCCATAGACAACAATGGGTCTGCGTTAAGAGCTGAACGCGGCTTTTTTGCAGGTGTTAGGTTTTTTTTCAGCTCAAATGGCCCCTTTGTTTTCTATGGGGATATCGTGCACGAGCACGTTTTTGAAGCTGGCCGCGTCCGTAAGCACCGCTGGTATCGAGAGTTGAAGTTGCGGTAAATATGCTCTACGCTCCTTTTTTGGAGCCTAACGCAGACATTCTGTGAACTCTAAATACCAGCGGTATTTAAAAGGTGCGGCCAGAAAAAAGCACGCGTAGCTAACGCACCCCTTTGGCCGCAAAACTCTAAATCTAGGCGTTACTATTTATCTAGTATGATTTTTAAATTCCGATTTTCATTGTGCACTTTTATAGTGTATGACTCTGCTTCCCATACAAAAATGCAGTATACGCCCCCTAGCGAAACGCCCTGTTTTCAGGGTAAAAAGTGGCTTTAGATAATTTCAGTTGGGAGATAGAAGTACTGGCGTGGCGAGTAGCTTTAAATAATCTCGCCAGCCCTGAGACCTTTAGATCATTGGGCCCATGATGCATAAATCAATATTAAACTTTGGCAGATTTAAAAGTAAACAAACTGCAGAAAAGATCAAAGCAAGTGGAAGAGAAATTCTCTAGTGCTGCCTCATATAATATAAAAATACATTTTGGGAGACTTTTCTTTAATGACTAGACTTAGATTCTTCCTTTGTTTAACCCGTTCACTACTGGTAATTTCAGAGAAGAACTTGCCCAAAATATCAGAGAATTTTTAGTATTTTTGCTATCACTCCATTATTTTTTTTATTTTTTTATTTACCTGTCAAAACTATATATTTTTTTTACGTAGACAAACCAAGTTTTTTGGTATACTTCATGCCGCCATTTCATCACCAAATGTGATCATATAAAAAATTGTTAACTTTTTTTACAAACTTTGAGTTTCTCACTGAAAATATTTACATACTGTTTGTGCAATCATGACACAAATTATTGTAAAAGATTCTCTGGAATCCCCTTTATTCTGTAATAGTAGACATGCATGGCTTTGCCATTGGCTTTTACTAATTAAAATGCTGCTAATTGCAGCTGTGCACCACACTTCTATTATTCCACAGCAGTGAAGGGGTTAACCCCTTAGTAACCAGACCATTTTTCAATTTTCTTACTGTTAAAGGGACATTCCAGCCAAAATTGTAATCCACATGGATGCATTTCAGTTTTGAATAGAAACATTTCTGTAATATACATGTATTAGTAAAAATGCTTCTAGTAAAAGCTATAGCTGTTTTAAAAGCGTATTTAAGTATGCACCATGCACCAGCATTTTAAACACAGCACTTGCTCAGAGAGCCTAATGTTCTTGTACCTTCTCTAAATGACTCAATTTATTGATAGCTGACATGATACAAGCTCCACTGGTTCTCTGAGCAGCTGCATTACTTAAAATGCTGGTGCACTGAGAATATCTAGTTATGCTTCACATGCACGTGAAGAGAAAAAGGTTAACACTAAAACGTGATAACTTTTACTAGAAGCATTTTTGCTAATACATTTATATTGCAAATATGTTTCTAGTCAAAGAGGTAATTCATCTATGTGCATTTATATTTTGACTGGAATGTCCCTTTAAGCACCAGGGCTGTTTTTTCTGCGGTGTTTGTGTTTAGCTTATATACTGTTTTTCTCGCCATTAAATGGACTTTCTAAAGATACCGTTATTTTCATCATATCACATAATTTACTATAACAAAAATTATAAAAAATGATGAAAAAACTTTGACCCCCAAAATCTCTTACGCATCTACAACCACCAAAAAACACCCATGCTTAATAGTTTCTAAATTTTGTCCTGAGTTTAGAAATACCTAATTTTTACATGTTCTTTGTTTTTCTGCAAGTTATAGGGCAATAAGTACAAGTAGCACTTTGCTATTTCCAAATCATTTTTTTCGAAATTAGCGATAGTTACATTATAACACTGATATCGGTCAGGAATCCCTGAATAACCCTTCACATGTATATATTTTTTAGGTCCATTTTGGTATATGTCATGCCATCATTTCCCCGCCAAATGCGATCAAATAAAAAAAATTGTTAACTTTTTCACTAACTTTAGATTTCTCACTGAAATTATTTACAAATAGCTTGTGCAATTATGGTAGAAATGGTTGTTAATGCATCCCTGATCCCCCTCAAACAGCTCTCTTCCCTCCCCCACTCCTCAAAGGTCACCCCCATCTTAAGTACTGGCAGAAAGTCTGCCAGTATAAAAATAAAAGTTTTTTTTTATATATATATTTTCTGAAGGGTAGTACCCCCCTTACCTCCCAACCTCCCTGACCCCCCCAAACAGCTATCTAACCCTCCCCCTCTACCTATTAGCGGCCATGTTAGGTACTGGCAGCTGTCTGCCAGTACTCATTTTGCTAAATTTGTTTGCTTTTATTTTTTTACATATATATATATATATATATATATATATAAAAAAAATTCTGTAGTGTAGCTGCGCCCCATCATTCCCCTACTACCCTACCCCCTTCCCAGATCATTTTACTAACTAATATCCCCCTCTCCCTCCTTCCCACTTACTACATCTTTTCCATAGTGTAAGCACTTCCGCCCCCTCCCATCTGCTCCCACCAACTCCTGCCCATCTTACGCCCCTCTCACACCCCCTCCCGCCCTTCTCCCTCCAGCGATGGGCCACCCACTGCCTCCCTGCTATTCCTCCCACGTCACCAATGATCGACACCATCGCTGGCCAATGCAGAGAGGGCCACAGAGTGGCTCTCTCTGCATCGATTGCTTAGCAAAATGTATTTCATGATGCATCAACATCGAGGCATCGCTGCAATCCCCTTAAAGTGTCCAGCACTTGAAACCCCAGAGGACGTTAACAACCGTTTTTTGTAGGACATGCCTGGCACGTCCTCGGTCATTAAGCGATTAATCAGGTAGCTTGTAAGGTTAATTTTATCTGCAGTGTAGAGATTACCATCCCACCTGACACCTCCCACCCCCTGATCTTTACCTGATCCCTCTCAAACAGCTCTCTTCCATCCCTTACCCCCACTGGTCACCACCATCTTAGGTACTGGCAGACAATCTGTCAGTATGCAGTTTAGTTTTTTTTTATTATATATATATATATATATATATATATATAATACATATATATATTTTTTTTTTTATATCACCCACACCCTGGCTGTCACAGACATACAATACTGCTGGAGCTTCCTGCAGCTGTGACGCACATATACGTTATGGAGTTTGATGAGCTTTGTACCACACTATGTATATATACTTCACATTGGGTCAAGGGGTTAAAGTAATTTAGACAGTACAGTAAGCACCTTGATTTTTTAATATAAATGGCTAGATTTAGACAGTACAGTAAGCACCTTGATTTTTTAATATAAATGGCTAGATTACGAGTGGAGCACTATCATTAGTGCAAGGAGCGTAAACGTGATCGTGAGATTGCGGTGTTCTTTATGCTCAAATCCATATTACAAGTGGGTTACCCCTAAAGCACCAGCCCCTCACATCGCAAGTAATGTAAACTATTAACCCCTAAACCACCAGCCCCCACATTGCAAATTAACCTACACTATTAACCCCGAAACCGCCAGCCCCACATCACAAAGTAACCTACAATATTAACCCCTAAACCGTCAGCCCCCCATATTGCAAAGTAACCTACTCTATTAACCCCTAAACTGCCAGCCCCCCACATTGCAAAGTAACCCACAAACATCTAAAGCCCCTAACCTAACACTCCCTAAACAAAATAGACTGACCCTACCCTCAAAAAAAAACTAACTACTTTTAAAAAATAAAAACTTACCTGAGAAATTTAAAAAAATCTAACCTTACCTTTAAAAATAAAAACATTACTGTAAAAAAAAAAAAACTAACATTACAAAAAATAACAAATTACCAAAAATAACAAAATATTCCTATTCTAAGACCCCACAAAAGAACCACCCCAAAATATAATACCTATTCTAACACTAAACTACAATAAATCCCTTTAAAGGGCCTTTTGTAGGGCATTGCCTTAAAGTGAATCAGCTCTTTAAGTGACAAAAAATACAAGCTTTTAACATTAAAGGGGCAGTATACTATAAAATAGTTTTTCCCTTAATCTGTTTCCAATTACTTGTTTTACAAGTTGCAGAGTATAAAATGTATGATAGTTGCTTTTTAAGGCTTATTTGTGTATATGAATTAGCTGATTTTGTGTTTTAAAGCCACAACCTAATAAAATGGATTGAGCTTGTAGGTATACTCATATCTCATTACTTTATCACATTGTGTACATATCACCTGCTTCTTTATCTAATATCTCTCCATAAACCAATCACCAATACTTGGAGTGAAGAATGGAAAATTAACATTTTATTGCCTTATCTCTTCTATAACCCACTGGGAGTGTAATTTCTTCTACTGGCTGTGTTAACATAGCTTGGCCTCGAGGCCAAAAACTTTCAGGATGGGTGGGGATACCACAGGCTAAATAAACTATTTTAAATGCTAATATAAGGTTTATGGAAATACTTGTAAACAATTTAATACACTCCAGCAGGTAAAGTGGATAATTGGAAACAAATTAAAGGGGAGACATTTTTTGAGTAAACTGTCCCTTTAATCCGCCCAAAAAAATCTATCTAAATAAAAAATCAATGCTAAAGAGGATGGACATTGCCCTTAAGAGGACTTCTTTTGCTGTCTGTGGAAAACGCAGCCAAAAAAACTAACACTAACCCCAAAGAAGGTACTCACCAAAGATGAATTCGGGCACTGCGCTTCATCTTCATTCATCAGCGATCTTCTTATCTTCATCGTGGTGGCGGTCTTCATTCATCTTTAGCTCTTTAAGACAGACAATCTTCTTCATGTGGTCACCAGCCACACACTGAAATTTGAATGCAAGGTACCCCTATTATACAGGTGTACCCTTACATTCCTACTTCTGATTTTCATGTTCAAATTCAAATCAGCCAATAGAAAAGGCTTTTATTCTATTGGCTGATTTGAATTTGAACATGAAAATCAGCTAATAGGAATGCAAGGGTGCCCCTATATAAAAGGAGTACCTTACATTCAAAATTCATTGTGCGGCTGGTGACTAGGGATGGGCGAATGTTTCTAAAAATTCGAAATTTAAAATTAATTTTGATACATTCGTTCATTCAAATCGAATTTCAAATGTTTATATAACATTCTAAGATTCTATTTTCACATTTTCGTTTTCGAATTTTTCAATAAAATTTGAAAATATTCGTTCGAATAATAGAATGTTTAGCTATGTATTCATTCAATTTCAAAATGTAATATTCAAATTTGAATGTGACATTCAAATTCGAAATAGTATTTCTAGTCTACAACTGTGTTTAATAAATGTAATATTCGAATTTGAATGCTACATTCGAATGTCACATTCGAATTTGAAATAGTATTTCTAGTCTAATACCGTGTTTTAAATGTAATATTTGAATTTGAATGTGGCATTTGAATTCGAATGCCACATTCTAGTCTAATACTGTGTTTTTTAAATGTAATATTCAAATTCAAATGTTATATTCGATTCGAATGTAACATTCAAATTCGAATGAGTATTTCTAGTCTAATACTGTGTTTTATAAATGTAATATTTAAATTCGAATGTGATATTCGATTCGAATGTGATATTCGATTCGAATGTGACATTCAAATTCAAAATAGTGTTTCTAGTCTACAATAGTGTTTTATAAATGTAATATTCGAATTCGAATGTAATATTCGAATTTGAAAGTGACATTCGAATTCGAATGTGAGATTTGAATTTGAATGTGACATTCGAATTCGAATGTGACATCGAAAACTTTAAATAACATTTGAAAATCGAATTTTTAAGAATATTCATTCTTATCAACATTCTATTATGTAAATCGAATTTCTACATTCGTTCTAACATTCGAATTTGAATACAAACACATTCGCCCATCCCTACTGGTGACCACATGAAGAGGAGAAAGTGCAAAGCTTAAATGTAATAATACTGAAAGGACCCAGTCTGAAGTGTAAAGTAATATAAAAAGCACAAAATATAAGTGTAACAAATCTCTCATGTCACTTCAGTGCTATTTTAATTTATTTTAATACATTTAGATTTAGATCCAGAAGTGATTTTACAAATTCTGATTTTGTTTTGAAGGTTTATGTGTTGCTTTAACAAATTTTGATCATACTTTGTATCTTTTACAAATTATATTGTACTTTGTATTTTTGTATCTGAGAGAGTCATTACTTTCTTTGGAAGACTTATTTCATCTCTCTGGCACATCTAAATTGCGCTCTTTTTCTTATAGAATTTGGTGAAGTCTGCACCATAATTTCCTTGCAAACTAGAGAATTGTTGCTTATCTAGCCCATAGAAAATAATAAAGCTCTCTGGGAAACTGAAGCTGCTAGTTTTTAAGTTTTATTTTTTAAATAGAAGAAATACAATGTATTTTTTTTAAAGGTACACATACAGGGAGTGCAGAATTATTAGGCAAGTTGTATTTTTGAGGATTATTTTTATTATTGAACAACAACCATGTTCTCAATGAACCCAAAAAACTCATTAATATCAAAGCTGAATATTTTTGGAAGTAGTTTTTAGTTTGTTTTTAGTTTTAGCTATTTTAGGGGGATATCTGTGTGTGCAGGTGACTATTACTGTGCATAATTATTAGGCAACTTAACAAAAAACAAATATATACCCATTTCAATTATTTATTTTTACCAGTGAAACCAATATAACATCTCAACATTCACAAATATACATTTCTGACATTCAAAAACAAAACAAAAACAAATCAGTGACCAATATAGCCACCTTTCTTTGCAAGGACACTCAAAAGCCTGCTTGTTGCTTATCTAGCCCATAGAAAATAATAAAGCTCTCTGGGAAACTGAAGCTGCTAGTTTTTAAGTTTTATTTTTTAAATAGAAGAAATACAATGTATTTTTTTTTAAAGGTACACATAAATATACAAAGTATAAACTGTGAAAGCAGAGTTTGTAAAATCACAATCCTGAATACTGTATAAAAAAATAAAATACATAAAAGAAAGTGCAAAGGTTAAAGGGACAGTCAAGTCCAACAAAAAACTTTCATAATTTAAATAGGGTATGTAATTTTAAACAACTTCCCAATTTTCTTTTATCACCAATTTTGCAATTTCTTAGACCTTGAAGATGGACTCTAATCTGAATGCATTTTGATCACTAGAGGGCATTAGTTCATGTGTTTCATATAGATAACATTGAGCTCATGCACATGAAGTGACCTAGGAGTGAGTGCTATTGATGTCGCGAACCTAAAAAATTGGGTTCGCGAACGGCAAACGCGAACTTCCACAAAAGTTCGCCAACGGGCGAACCGGGCGAACCGCCATAGACTTCAATAGGCAAGCGAATTTTAAAACCCACACGGACTCTTTCTGGCCAACTTAGTGATGGAAAAGTTGTTTCAAGGGCACTAACACCTGGACTGTGGCATGCCGGAGGGGGATCTATGGCAAAACTCCCATGGAAAATTACATAGTTGATGCAGAGTCTGGTTTTAATCCATAAAGGGCATAAATCACCTAACATTCCTAAATTGTTTGGAATAACGTGCTTTAAAACATCAGGTATGATGTTGTATCGATCAGGTAGTGTAAGGGTTACGCCCGCTTCACAGTGCGCAGTGTAGGTGATATACCTAAATTACATAAGGACAACTTAAATCCCCCTGGTAGACCCATCATATCGGGGGTGGGCTCCCTTCTGGAACCATTATCTGAATTGGTTGATTGTTACCTACAACCATTAGTGGGGACATTAATGAGCTACATCAGAGACTCAACCCAGGTATTAAATAAAGTAAATCAAATTAAGTGGCAGGAATGTTATAGGTTTCTTACAATTGATGTTACATCCTTGTACACCTCCATTCCACACCACCTAGGTCTGACGGCAGTATCTTATTTTTTGAATAATTTTTCTAACTATAGCAAAGATATTATTTATTTTTTACTTACTGCTATAGAATTTTTGCTTCAACATAATTTTTTCATCTTTGAAGGGGACTGCTATCTCCAGAGGCGTGGCACTGCCATGGGGGCAAAATTTGCCCCCTCCTATGCCAACCTGTTTATGGGTTGGTGGGAGGCCTGCCACGTCTATGGAGATGGCAATCCCCTAAAGGAACATTTTGTATACTATGGAAGGTACATTGACGACTTGTTGGTGGTGTGGAATGGAGATGAAACATCCATACAAAATTTCATTGGGAATATTAACTCCAATGATATGAATTTAAAATTTACAGCTGAGTATAACAAGACCACCATCAAATTTTTGGATTTGGAGTTGGTGGTAGATCCTGAAGTAAATGTAATAAATCCCACAGTATATAGGAAACCCACAGGTGGTAATACAATTCTGAATTATAAATCGTGTCACCCTGGACACGTCAAGAAGGCAATTCCAAAAGGTCAGTTCCTGAGAACTAGACGAATATGTTCTAATGAACAAAACTATGATACTCAATGTAAAATCTTGGAAAATAGATTATTAGAAAGAGGGTATCCAGAGTCACTACTAAAAAGAACAAAAGAGGAGGTAGACAGAATACCTAGGGAAAATCTTTTAAAATACAAAAACCAGTATGGAGACAAATATAAAAAGGAAAAAACTACAAAAAATAAAATTGTCTTTAGCACCCCCTACGGCCTGGAGTTTAATAAAATTTGCAGCATCATAAAGGAAAGTTTACCAATTTTAGCTGTAGACTCAGGTTTAGAAGAGATCACAAGAGAAGGTTGCAAATTTGTATCAAGAAAGGGTCTTACCATTGGAAATATGGTAGCCCCATCTGATTTACCCCTTGTATATAAGAAAACATGGTTACCTAATAGATTAGGTTTTTTTAAATGCAAAGCACAGAGATGCAAAACATGCGACTATGTAAAAGAGGGAACTAAATTTAAATCTACAGTAACAGGTCGTGAATATGACATTAAATTTAATCTAAATTGCAAATCAACACATGTCATATATCTCTTGACCTGTAGGGGGTGCCAGATCCAATACGTTGGTAGAACAAAACGTTGTGTCAAAGATAGGGCTCTAGAACATATAAGAGACATTGAGGACCCAGATAGGGATACACCGGTCTCAAGACACTTTAAAAACATGCATCAGGGGGATGCCTCATTGCTTTGCATACAGGCAATTGATTACGTAATGAAACAAAAAAGAGGGGGAGACAGAGAATATAGACTCAATTTCAGAGAAGCCAAGTGGATTTTTGAGTTAAAAACCAGTCACCCTAATGGTATCAATAAGGAGAGCGATGTTAATTTATTTATTTAATAATATAAGGAATAAATCATCAGTAAGGTATATCTGTAGAAAATATAAAGAGTTTTTTCATCCCACAAAGTTTGAAACATAAAATATCAATTTACACAGAGTTCCTCAGTCTTTCCAGTGTTAACTATCAATATGTATATGATCTTAGTACCTGACTTTGTATCTTATCTGATTTTGTGTACCATCAATTAAATTAGAAAGGAAAGGGTTAACTGCAAATTTGATTTTAATTGAGACAGGCCTCTTTAAATAGAGGCAAATTGTACAGCTGACAGACAGCAGTGAACAAGCGTGTGGACACACGCGAAACATGTCTGCAGTCAGTTACGCTGTAGCCTTTTTTCCTGTTTAATGGAGCCTTGTCTCCAACTTTGTTTTTATCCACTCCAATAAAGATCCTGTTTTTAAGTTTACTGACCGGTGTGTGTTCTCCCTTTATGGATGTCCCTGGACCGAGAGGTTGGTGAAGATTTGTGAAGTCTGCTTTCTGTTAGCCAGGTTCCATTGTTTTGCATATACGTCACAAGTATACGCCGGAAGCGGAGGCGTTAGGACCAGAGCTCCAGGAAGCATCAACGGACGAAGGACATGTGCCTACGCTGAAGCGAACGCAGCCTGAAAGCACGGATCCCTGGAAGTGGTAAGCGCCAACCTTCTTCTTTCCTTTTTTGCTGTAGGTGATATACCTGCCCTGACCATGCTTTGCAGACCAGGTATCAGTGGTCAGATGGACACTTGCCCCAACACTGTGTGCCAGACATGCCATTATAGCAGACATATGGCTTTGGCGTTGCTTTTTGGTAATTAGAAGGCTGCTAAATGCCACTGTGCACCACACGTGCTTTATGCCCAGCAGTGAAGGGGTTAATTAGGTAGCATGTAGGCACCTTGTAGAGTTAATTTTAGCTTAAGTGTAGTGTAGTAGTCAACCCAAAGTATTGATCTAGGCCCATTTTGGTATATTTCATGCCACCATTTCACCGCCAAATGCGATCAAAGAAAAAAAATTGTTCACTTTTTCACAAACTTTAGGTTTCTCACAGAAATTATTTACAAACAACTTATGCAATTATGGCATAAATGGTTGTAAATGCTTCTCTGGGATCCCCTTTGTTCAGAAATAGCACACTTATATGGCTTTGGCGTTGCTTTTTGGTAATTAGAAGGCTGCTAAATGCCACTGCGCACCACACGTGTTTTATGCCCAGCAGTGAAGGGGTTAATTAGGGAGCATGTAGGCAGTAGTGATGTCGCAAATTGTTCGTCGGCGAATAGTTCCCGGCGAACATAGCTTGTTCGCGTTCGCCGCGGCGGGCGAACATATGCGATGTTCGATCCGCCCCCTATTCGTCATCATTGAGTAAACTTTGACCCTGTATCTCACAGTCTGCAGACACATTCCAGCCAATCAGCAGCAGACACTCCCTCCCAGACCCTCCCAGCTCCTTGACAGCAGCCATTTTAGATTCATTCGGAAGCTGCTTTCTTAGTGAGAGGAGGGACAGTGTAGCTGCTGCTGATTTAATAGGGAAATTGATAGCTAGGCTAGTGTATTCAGTGTCCACTACAGTCCTGAAGGAATCATCTGATCTCTGCTGTAAGGACAGCACCCCAAAAAGCCCTTTTTAGGGCTGTTTTTTTTCCTGTGTAATCTAATTGCAGTTGCCTGCCTGCCAGCCTGTGTGTCAGGCTCACAGCGTATACTGTGCCCACTTGCCCAGTGCCACCACTCATATCTGGTGTAACAGTAGTGTAAATAATTAAAACAAAAACTTTTTTGACTGTGAAACATCAGTCTGCTAGTGTAATCTAATTGCAGTTGCCTGCCTGCCTGCCAGCATGTGTGCCAGGCCCACTTGACCAGTGCCACCACTCATATCTGGTTTAACAGTAGTGTAAATAATTTAAAAAAAAAAACTTTTTTGACTGTGAAACATCAGTCTGCTAGTGTAATCTAATTGCAGATGCCTGCCGGCCTGCCAGTGTGTGCGCCAGGCCCACTTGCCCAGTGCCACCACTCATATCTGGTGTAACAGTAGTGTAAATAATTAAAAAAAAAAAAACTTTTTTGACTGTGAAACATCAGTCTGCTTGTGTAATCTAATTGCAGTTGCCTGCCTGCCAGCGTGTGTGCCAGGCTCACAGCGTATACTGTGCCCACTTGCCCAGTGCCACCACTCATATCTTGTTTAATAGTAGTGTAAGTGCACATTTAAAAAAATAAAAACTTTTTGGACTGTCAAACATCAGTCTGCTTTTTTGTGTCAGGCTCACAGCGTATACTGTGCCCACTTGCCCAGTGCCACCACTCATATCTTGTTTAATAGTAGTGTAAGTGTACATTTAAAAAAAATGACAGGCAGAGGCAGGCCACCCCGCAGGTGCCGTCGTGGTCGTGGTGCTGTGATTCCCTTTGGCCATAGAATAATGCCCAGTGTTCAGAGGCCAAGTACCATGAACTCGAAAAGTTCTGAGGAGGACATAGTTGACTTTTTTAACACAGGACACCCAATCTTCTATAGCTTCCACTCCGAACCATGACGCACCATCCTCCTCCAGCTTAGCTTCGGGCACCTCTCAAGTCACCACTCGACCGCCTGCCACCACCACCAACACTAGCACCACAGCCTCTTCACTTGATGTGTCAGATGAGTTTTTTACACATCAGTTGGAAGAAATGAGTGATGTGCAACCATCATTGACAGAGGATGTAGATAACAGTGATATGTCTCAGTCAGGCAGCATTACAGACATGGACGTACAGTGTGATGATGATGATGTTGTACCCGCTGCTGCTTCCTTTGTTGATTTGTCAGATACAAGTGAAGCGGTTGATGATGACGATGCGTCCATGGATGTCACGTGGGTGCCCGCTAGAAGAGAAGAAGAACAGGGAAAGTTCAGATGGGGAGACAGAGAGGAGGAGGAGGAGACGAGTTGGAAGCAGGGGGAGGTCATCGCAAGGAGCTAGTGGCACAGTCAGACAGCATGCATCGGCACCCGGGGTCAGCCAGGCAGCACGCCAATCAACGCATGCTGTTGCCACCACCAGAATGCTGTCATCGCAGAGCTCAGAAGTGGCATTTTTTTGTGTGTCTGCCTCTGACAACAGCGATGCCATTTGCAACCTGTGCCAAAAGAAACTGAGTCGTGGGAAGTCCAACACCCACCTAGGTACAACTGCTTTGCGAAGGCACATGATCGCACATCACAAACGCCTATGGGATCAACACATGAGTAGAAGCAGCACACAAACTCAAAGCCGCCATCCTCCTCCTGGTCCAGCATCTTCAGCCACGTCAACCACTGCTGTCCTCCTTGCCCCCTCTCAACCATCCGCCACTCCGTCTCTCTTCTGGAGCAGTTCCTGCTCATCTGCCCACAGTCAGGTGTCTGTCAAGGACATGTTTGAGCATAAAAAGCCAATGTCACAATGTCACCCCCTAGCCCGGCGTCTGACAGTTGGCTTGTCTGAACTCTTAGCCCGCCAGCTTTTACCATACAAGCTGATGGAGTTTGAGGCGTTCAAAAAATTTGTAGCTATTGGGACACCACAGTGGAAGGTACCCGGCCGAAATTTCTTTTCACAAAAGGAAATCCCCAACCTGTACTCGATTGTGCGAAAGGAAGTAATGGCATGTCTGGCACACAGTGTTGGGGCATGGGTCCATATGATCACTGATAGCTGGTCTGCAAAGAATGGTCAGGGCAGGTATATCACCTACACTGCGCATTGGGTAAACCTGCTGACGGCTGCCAAGCATGGAATGCGTGGCTCTGCAGAGGAGGAGTTGGTGACACCGCCACGACTTGCAGGCAGGCCTCCTCTACTCCTCCTACTCCATCCTCTTCCATAACCTCCGCGGCTGACTCCTCTTCTGCTGCTGCATCTTGTTCCACATCAACGGCACCCCCCCCCCAGCTCCACAGGTACTATTCCACATCCCGGATACGGCAGTGTCACGCTGTCTTGGGGTTGACTTGCCTGAAAGCAGAGAGTCACACCGGACCAGCACTCCTATCCGCCCTGAACACACAGGTGGATTAGTGGCTGACTCCGCACCAACTGGAGATCGGCAAAGTGGTTTCTGACAATGGAAGTAATTTGGTGGCGGCATTGATATTGGGCAAATTGACACATGTGCCGTGCATGGCACATGTGTGTAATCTGATCATACAACACTTTGTGCATAAGTACCCAGGCTTACAGGACATCCTGAAGCAGGCCAGGATGGTGTGTGGCCATTTGAGGCATTCCTACACGGCCATGGCGCACTTTTCCGATATCCAGTGGCAAAACAACATGCCAATGAGGCGCTTGATTTGCGACAGCCCGACACGTTGGAATTCAACACTCCTAATGTTCGACCGCCTGCTCCAACAAGAAAAAGCCGTTAACGAGTATTTGTATGACCAGGGTGCTAGGACAGCCTCTGCGGAGCTGGGAATTTTTTTGCCACGTTACTGGGCACTCATGCGCAATGCCTGTGGGCTCATGCGTCCTTTTGAAGAGGTGACAAACCTAGTCAGTCACACCAAAGGCACCATCAGCGACATCATACCATTTGTTTTCTTCCTGGAGCGTGCCCTGCGAAGAGTGCTGGATCAAGCCATAGATGAGCGTGAAGAGGAAGAGTTGTGGTCACCATCACCACCAGAAACAACCTTATCAGCATCGCTTGCTGGACCTGCGGCAACGCTGGAAGAGGATTGTGAGGAAGAGGAGTCAGAGGAAGAATGTGGTTTTGAGGAGGAGGAAGACCAACCACAACAGGCATCCCAGGGGGCTCCTTGTCACCTATCTGGTACCCGTGGTGTTGTACATGGCTGGGGGGAAGAAGATACCTTCAGTGACATCACTGAGGACGAGGAACAGGACATGAGTAGCTCGGCATCCAACCTTGTGCAAATGGGGTCTTTCATGCTGTCGTGCCTGTTGAGGGACCCTCGTATTAAAAAGCTGAAGGAGAACGACCTGAACTGGGTGTCCAAGCTACTAGACCCCCGGTATAAGCATAATGTGCCAGAAATGTTACCGAATTACAGCAAGTCGGAAAGGATGCAGCATTTCCAAAATAAATTAAAAAGTATGCTTTACACAGCATATAAGGGTGATGTCACAGCACAACGTGAATCTAACGGGTGAAGAGCTGAAAGTAATCCTCCGACTCCCACGATCACGCCAGCAAGGACAGGACAGGACAGGCCAAAAACTTTCAGGATGGGTGGGGATACCACAGGCTAAATAAACTATTTTAAATGCTAATATAAGGTTTATGGAAATACTTGTAAACAATTTAATACACTCCAGCAGGTAAAGTGGATAATTGGAAACAAATTAAAGGGGAGACATTTTTTGAGTAAACTGTCCCTTTAATCCGCCCAAAAAAATCTATCTAAATAAAAAATCAATGCTAAAGAGGATAAACATTGCCCTTAAGAGGACTTCTTTTGCTGTCTGTGGAAAACACAGCCAAAAAAACTAACACTAACCCCAAAGAAGGTACTCACCAAAGATGAAACCCAGTTCAGGTCGTTCTCCTTCAGCTTTTTAATACGAGGGTCCCTCAACAGGCACGACAGCATGAAAGACCCCATTTGCACAAGGTTGGATGCCGAGCTACTCATGTCCTGTTCCTCGTCCTCAGTGATGTCACTGAAGGTATCTTCTTCCCCCCAGGAGTTATTCAGGGTTATTCAGGCTTATTCAGTAGAAAATAATACTTATATTTTTCTTATTGTTAAAGTGTTGCATAGTTTAAAATGTCTCAGATACAGTGCAATGGGTGTTTTGCACTTTTTAATCGTTCTACTTTTTGGAGATTTAGGGGCTGTCCTGTTTGTAAGCAGTTTTCCCTGTTAAGGGAGGAAATAGCTAAACTTCAAGCTAAGGTAAGTAACATACCTGTTACCTCTACAAAGCTGCCTCAGAAAGAAGCCCCTCTACCCCAGAGATCAGCAAGGAGAGGCAGATGGATCACTGTAGGCTCTGGAAGAATTAGAACAGTAGACCAGAAGCATTGCCCACAACCTCTGCCATTGCAAAACTCCTATGCTGCTCTTGCCGAATACACTTGTGATGAGGAGATTGCTGTTTCTGAGCCCTCTGAAGCTGTAACAGGTAATTTAAATCTATTGGCACCTGATTCTCCAGGTAACATAACACAGGAAAGAACTGCAGATGTGTTTTTGAGAAAAAGACTGTTAGTGGGTGACTCTATTTTGAGGAATGTGTATTTAGGTGAAAGTAAAGGAGAAACAAGGGAGGTTAGATGTCTTCCAGGAGCTACTGCTCACAGGGATAGGAATCGTATTTTGAGAATTGTTAAGGCAGCAGGAAAGGGAAGTGAGTTGGATGTGATTGTTCATTTAGGAACAAATGATCTGGCTAGTAATCATGTTGCTGCTGTTCAGAAAGAGTTTTGTGACCTAGGTAATCATTTAGAGACTGTGGCATCAACTCTATCATTTTCTGCTATTTTACCTGTGTATGACCAGGAAGCAGGAAAGATGGAGCGGATAACAACATTTAATTCTTGGTTAGATAAGTGGTGCAGGGAACGAGGATTTGGTTTTATTGGCCATTATAGCTCTGTTTGGAAAGATACTAGGTTATTTAGGAGAGATGGCTTGCATTTGGATGCTAAAGGAACAGAGTATCTGGGAGAGGAGTTCAAATACTTTATTAGAAATCATTTAAACTAATAAAGGGGGGTAGCATTAATATATCCACCTGCCCCCCACAGCATGCCAAAACTGTTAGTCCAAGTAACAATTCTAGAAATTCTAGTAGAAAAATTCTTCGTGCCATGAGCACAAATGCTCGCAGCTTAGGAAATAAATTACCTGAACTCATTTCAATAATGACTAGGGACAACTTGGATTTAGTAGCTATAACAGAAACATGGTACAATGATTTGCATGACTGGGACATAGTCATACCTGGATACAGGTTATTTAAAAAGAACAGAGTAGGAAAGAAAGGTGGAGGAGTTGCTTTGTATGTAAATGAAAATATAAAGGTTACTGAAATTGTAGGAACAAATGATGAGGTGGAAAGTATTTGGGTGACTTTGGAAATTGGAGATAAAAATGTTTTTAGAATAGGGGTTGTATATAGGCCTCCATTGCAGGATGAAAAACTGGACAATCTGTTATTAGATGAAATAACCAAAATGACCATGAAGGGTAAGGTTATAGTACTGGGGGACTTTAATTTGCCAGATATAGACTGGAAGATTCCTTCTGCTAGATCGGCTAGAAGCAGGTATATTCTTGAATCTCTGCTAGGGGAATCACTTGAACAATTAGTCAAGGAACCAACTCGTAAGGAAGCTATATTAGATCTAATACTTACAAACAGTGATACAGTTTCAGATGTGTCTGTAGGTGAGAACTTAGGATCCAGTGATCATCAATCTGTTTGGTTTAGTATTCATGTTCAGGAACTGTACACCCAGACTAAAACAAAAGTTTTAGACTTTAGGACGGCAGATTTTTCATTAATGGGAGAATACCTAAAAAACTATTTAAAGGGGAAAAATCTTATTACAGGGGTTCAAGAACAGTGGGAATTTGTGAAAGGTGCCATTTTAGATGCAACCGCACACTGTATTAGACATGTCTGTAAAAGTAAAAGAAAGCGGAAACCAATTTGGTTTTCCAAAGAAGTAGCACATGCTGTAAAGACAAAAAAGATAGCTTATAAAAATTACAGACACACACAAGCAGATGATGATATGAAAATATGGAGACTCCAACAAAAAAAGACTAAGCAGTTAATTAGGAAGGTTAAAGCTGATGCAGAAGAGAAGATAGCACAGTCAGTAAAACATGGGGACAAAACATTCTTTAGATATATCAGTGAAAGAAGAAAAAATAAGGTAGGAATAGTAAAATTGAAATCAGTTGATGGTAGAATAATAGAAGGAGATAAGCAGATTGCAGACTGTCTCAATGATTACTTCTGTTCTGTTTTCACTAAAGATTGTGAAGATACAATGTCTACATTAAGGGATGCTATGCAAAATAGAAACAAGCTTAACAGTAATCTTTTTACAGAGGATGAGGTTTTGTTAGCATTATCAAAAATAAATGTTACAAAGGCAGTGGGTCCTGATAATATTCATCCAAGGGTTTTAAAAGAACTTCGTTCAGTACTAACTGTCCCATTAACTGATCTGTTTAATCAGTCACTATTAACAGGAGCTGTCCCAGATGATTGGAGAATAGCAAATGTAATACCTCTTCATAAAAAGGGCAGTAGAGAAGAATCTGGCAACTACAGGCCAGTTAGTTTAACTTCAGTAGTAGGGAAATTAATGGAAAGCCTCTTAAAGGAAAGAATTATGACTTACATAAAGACAAACAATTTAGAGGACCAAAATCAGCATGGTTTTACTTCAGGGAGATCATGTCAGACTAATCTAATTGACTTCTTTGATTATGTAACAAAAGTATTAGACAAGGGAGGAGCAGTTGATGTAGCATATCTAGATTTCAGCAAAGCATTTGACACCGTCCCACACAATAAACTTATTCACAAACTATATCTCCTTGGTCTAGATTCAAAAATTGTGAACTGGGTGGAATGCTGGCTTAAGGACAGAAAACAAAGTGTCTTAGTAAATGGAGTTCATTCAGCAGAGGGGGCTGTTACTAGTGGTGTTCCTCAGGGGTCAGTTCTGGGGCCTGTTTTGTTTAACATATTTATCTGCGATATCAGCAAAGGGCTACAGGGGAAAGTATGTCTCTTTGCAGATGATACAAAAATTTGCAACAGAGTGGATGTTCCAGGGGGGGTAGACAAAATGAGAAGTGATATACAACAATTGGAGGATTGGACAAACGACTGGGATCTAAAGTTTAACACAGCAAAGTGTAAAATAATGCATTTAGGGAAGAAAAATCCAAATGTTAATTACAGACTCAATGACACTTTACTGACTGTTACAGACGAGGAACAGGACTTGGGAATTATTATTTCAGATGATTTAAAACTTAGTAAACAATGTAGTAAGGCAGCGAGTAAGGCTAGCAGAATGCTTGGATGTATTGGTAGAGGTATTTGCAGCAGAAATAGTAAGGTTCTTATGCCACTTTATAGATCATTAGTTAGGCCTCATCTTGAGTATTGTGTGCAGTTCTGGAGGCCATATCTTCAGAAGGATATTAACAAACTTGAATCTGTGCAAAGGAGGGCTACCAAAATGGTACATGGTCTAAAAAATAAAACTTACCAGGATAGGCTCAATGACCTAAATATGTATAGCTTAGAGGAGAGAAGGGAAAGAGGTGATATGATAGCAACTTTCAAGTACATTAAAGGGTTTAGTAAAACTGAGGCTGTGGGTATTTTACATAAAATGGAAAATTCAAGAACAAGGGGTCATGAGCTCAAGCTAAAGGGTAGTAGATTCAGCAGTAATTTGAGGAAGCACTTCTTTACAGAAAGAGTGATTGATTTATGGAATAAACTTCCTCAAGAGGTAGTAGCAACAAACACTGTGGGGGACTTTAAAAATGCATGGGACAAGCATAGGGCTATCCTACGAACTAGATAAGTTTATACTGTTAGGTAAGGTGGGGCAGACTTGCTGGGCCTATGGCTCTTATCTGCCGTCAATATCTATGTTTCTATGTTTCTATGAATTTGGGCACTGCGCTTCATCTTCATTCATCAGCGATTTTCTTATCTTCATCGTGGTGGCGGTCTTCATTCATCTTTAGCTCTTTAAGACAGACAATCTTCTTCATGTGGTCACCAGCCACACACTGAAATTTGAATGCAAGGTACCCCTATTATACAGGTGTACCCTTACATTCCTACTTCTGATTTTCATGTACAAATTCAAATCAGCCAATAGAAAAGGCTTTTATTCTATTGGCTGATTTGAATTTGAACATGAAAATCAGCTAATAGGAATGCAAGGGTGCCCCGATATAAAAGGAGTACCTTACATTCAAAATTCATTGTGCGGCTGGTGACTAGGGATGGGCGAATGTTTCTAAAAATTCGAAATTTAAAATTAATTTTGATACATTCGTTCATTCAAATCGAATTTCAAATGTTTATATAACATTCTAACATTCTATTTTCACATTTTTGTTTTCGAATTTTTCAATAAAATTTGAAAATATTCGTTCGAATAATAGAATGTTTAGCTATGTATTCATTCAATTTCAAAATGTAATATTCAAATTTGAATGTGACATTCAAATTCGAAATAGTATTTCTAGTCTACAACTGTGTTTAATAAATGTAATATTCGAATTCGAATGCTACATTCGAATGTCACATTCGAATTTGAAATAGTATTTCTAGTCTAATACTGTGTTTTAAATGTAATATTTGAATTTGAATGTGGCATTTGAATTCGAATGCCACATTCTAGTCTAATACTGTGTTTTTTATATGTAATATTCAAATTCAAATGTGATATTCGATTCGAATGTAACATTCAAATTCGAATGAGTATTTCTAGTCTAATACTGTGTTTTATAAATGTAATATTTAAATTCGAATGTGATATTCGATTCGAATGTGATATTCGATTCGAATGTGACATTCAAATTCAAAATAGTGTTTCTAGTCTACAATAGTGTTTTATAAATGTAATATTCGAATTCGAATGTAATATTCGAATTTGAAAGTGACATTCGAATTCGAATGTGAGATTTGAATTTGAATGTGACATTCGAATTCGAATGTGACATCGAAAACTTTAAATAACATTTGAAAATCGCATTTTTAAGAATAATCATTCTTATCAACATTCTATTATGTAAATCGAATTTCTACATTCGTTCTAACATTCGAATTCGAATACAAACACATTCGCCCATCCCTACTGGTGACCACATGAAGAGGAGAAAGTGCAAAGCTTAAATGTAATAATACTGAAAGGACCCAGTCTGAAGTGTAAAGTAATATAAAAAGCACAAAATATAAGTGTAACAAATCTCTCATGTCACTTCAGTGCTATTTTAATTTATTTTAATACATTTAGATTTAGATCCAGAAGTGATTTTACAAATTCTGATTTTGTTTTGAAGGTTTATGTGTTGCTTTAACAAATTTTGATCATACTTTGTATCTTTTACAAATTATATTGTACTTTGTATTTTTGTATCTGAGAGAGTCATTACTTTCTTTGGAAGACTTATTTCATCTCTCTGGCACATCTAAATTGCGCTCTTTTTCTTATAGAATTTGGTGAAGTCTGCACCATAATTTCTCTGCAAACTAGAGAATTGTTGCTTATCTTGCCCATAGAAAATAATAAAGCTCTCTGGGAAACTGAAGCTGCTAGTTTTTAAGTTTTATTTTTTAAATAGAAGAAATACAATGTATTTTTTTTAAAGGTACACATACAGGGAGTGCAGAATTATTAGGCAAGTTGTATTTTTGAGGATTATTTTTATTATTGAACAACAACCATGTTCTCAATGAACCCAAAAAACTCATTAATATCAAAGCTGAATATTTTTTGAAGTAGTTTTTAGTTTGTTTTTAGTTTTAGCTATTTTAGGGGGATATCTGTGTGCAGGTGACTATTACTGTGCATAATTATTAGGCAACTTAACAAAAAACAAATATATACCCATTTCAATTATTTATTTTTACCAGTGAAACCAATATAACATCTCAACATTCACAAATATACATTTCTGACATTCAAAAACAAAACAAAAACAAATCAGTGACCAATATAGCCACCTTTCTTTGCAAGGACACTCAAAAGCCTGCCATCCATGGATTCTGTCAGTGTTTTGATCTGTTCACCATCAACATTGCGTGCAGCAGCAACCACAGCCTCCCAGACACTGTTCAGAGAGGTGTACTGTTTTCCCTCCTTGTAAATCTCACATTTGATGATGGACCACAGGTTCTCAATGGGGTTCAGATCAGATGAACAAGGAGGCCATGTCATTAGATTTTCTTCTTTTATACCCTTTCTTGCCAGCCACGCTGTGGAGTACTTGGACGCGTGTGATGGAGCATTGTCCTGCATGAAAATCATGTCATCTTGAAGGATGCAGACTTCTTCCTGTACCACTGCTTGAAGAAGGTGTCTTCCAGAAACTGGCAGTAGGACTGGGAGTTGAGCTTGACTCCATCCTCAACCCGAAAAGGCCCCACAAGCTCATCTTTGATGATACCAGCCCAAACCAGTACTCCACCTCCACCTTGCTGGCGTCTGAGTCGTACTGGAGCTCTCTGCCCTTTACCAATCCAGCCACGGGCCCATCCATCTGGCCCATCAAGACTCACTCTCATTTCATCAGTCCATAAAACCTTAGAAAAATCAGTCTTGAGATATTTCTTGACCCAAACTTGACGTTTCAGCTTGTGTGTCTTGTTCAGTGGTGGTCGTCTTTCAGCCTTTCTTACCTTGGCCATGTCTCTGAGTATTGCACACCTTGTGCTTTTGGGCACTCTAGTGATGTTGCAGCACTGAAATATGGCCAAACTGGTGGCAAGTGGCATCTTGGCAGCTGCACGCTTGACTTTTCTCAGTTCATGGGCAGTTATTTTGCGCCTTGGTTTTTCCACACGCTTCTTGCGACCCTGTTGACTATTTTGAATGAAACGCTTGATTGTTCGATGATCACGCTTCAGAAGCTTTGCAATTTTAAGAGTGCTGCATCCCTCTGCAAGATATCTCACTATTTTTTACTTTTCTGAGCCTGTCAAGTCCTTCTTTTGACCCATTTTGCCAAAGGAAAGGAAGTTGCCTAATAATTATGCACACCTGATATAGGGTGTTGATGTCAATAGACCACACCCCTTCTCATTACAGAGATGCACATCACCTAATATGCTTAATTGGTAGTAGGCTTTCGAGCCTATACAGCTTGGAGTAAGATAACATGCATAAAGAGGATGATGTGGTCAAAATACTCATTTGCCTAATAATTCTGCACTCACTGTAAATATACAAAGTATAAACTGTGAAAGCAGAGTTTGTAAAATCACAATCCTGAATACTGTATAAAAAAATAAAATACAAAAAAGAAAGTGCAAAGGTTAAAGGGACAGTCAAGTCCAACAAAAAACTTTCATAATTTAAATAGGGTATGTAATTTTAAACAACTTCCCAATTTTCTTTTATCACCAATTTTGCAATTTCTTAGACCTTGAAGATGGACTCTAATCTGAATGCATTTTGATCACTAGAGGGCATTAGTTCATGTGTTTCATATAGATAACATTGAGCTCATGCACATGAAGTGACCTAGGAGTGAGTGCTATTGATGTCACGAACCTAAAAAATTGGGTTCGCTAACGGCAAACGAGAACTTCCACAAAAGTTTGCCAACGGGCGAATCGGGCGAACCGCCATAGACTTCAATAGGCAGGCGAATTTTAAAACCCACACGGACTCTTTCTGGCCAACTTAGTGATGGAAAAGTTGTTTCAAGGGCACTAACACCTGGACTGTGGCATGCCGGAGGGGGATCCATGGCAAAACTCCCATGGAAAATTACATAGTTGATGCAGAGTCTGGTTTTAATCCATAAAGGGCATAAATCACCTAACATTCCTAAATTGTTTGGAATAACGTGCTTTAAAACATCAGGTATGATGTTGTATCGATCAGGTAGTCTAAGGGTTACGCCCGCTTCACAGTGCGCAGTGTAGGTGATATACCTGCCCTGACCATGCTTTGCAGACCAGGTATCAGTGGTCAGATGGACCCTTGCCCCAACACTGTGTGCCAGACATGCCATTATAGCAGACTTATATGGCTTTGGCGTTGCTTTTTGGTAATTAGAAGGCTGCTAAATGCCACTGTGCACAACACGTGCTTCATGCCCAGCAGTGAAGGGGTTAATTAGGGAGCATGTAGGCAGCTTGTAGAGTTAATTTTAGCTTAAGTGTAGTGTAGTAGTCAACCCAAAGTATTGATCTAGGCCCATATTGGTATATTTCATGCCACCATTTCACCGCCAAATGCGATCAAATAAAAAAAATTGTTCACTTTTTCACAAACTTTAGGTTTCTCACAGAAATTATTTACAAACAACTTATGCAATTATGGCATAAATGGTTGTAAATGCTTCTCTGGGATCCCCTTTGTTCAGAAATAGCACACCTATATGGCTTTGGCGTTGCTTTTTGGTAATTAGAAGGCTGCTAAATGCCACTGCGCACCACACGTGTTTTATGCCCAGCAGTGAAGGGGTTAATTAGGGAGCATGTAGGCAGTAGTGATGTCGCAAATTGTTCGCCGGCGAATAGTTCCCGGCAAACATAGCTTGTTCGCGTTCGCCGCGGCGGGCGAACATATGCGATGTTCGATCCGCCCCCTATTCGTCATCATTGAGTAAACTTTGACCCTGTATCTCACAGTCTGCAGACACATTCCAGCCAATCAGCAGCAGACACTCCCTCCCAGACCCTCCCAGCTCCTTGACAGCAGCCATTTTAGATTCATTCGGAAGCTGCTTTCTTAGTGAGAGGAGGGACAGTGTAGCTGCTGCTGATTTAATAGGGAAATTGATAGCTAGGCTAGTGTATTCAGTGTCCACTACAGTCCTGAAGGAATCATCTGATCTCTGCTGTAAGGACAGCACCCCAAAAAGACCTTTTTAGGGCTGTTTTTTTTCCTGTGTAATCTAATTGCAGTTGCCTGCCTGCCAGCGTGTGTGTCAGGCTCACAGCGTATACTGTGCCCACTTGCCCAGTGCCACCACTCATATCTGGTGTAACAGTAGTGTAAATAATTTTTTTTTAAAAAACTTTTTTGACTGTGAAACATCAGTCTGCTAGTGTAATCTAATTGCAGATGCCTGCCGGCCTGCCAGTGTGTGCACCAGGCCCACTTGCCCAGTACCACCACTCATATCTGGTGTAACAGTAGTGTAAATAATTAAAAAAAAACTTTTTTGACTGTGAAACATCAGTCTGCTTGTGTAATCTAATTGCAGTTGCCTGCCTGCCAGCGTGTGTGCCAGGCTCACAGCGTATACTGTGCCCACTTGCCCAGTGCCACCACTCATATCTTGTTTAATAGTAGTGTAAGTGTACATTTAAAAAAATAAAAACTTTTTGGACTGTCAAACATCAGTCTGCTTTTTTGTGTCAGGCTCACAGCGTATACTGTGCCCACTTGCCCAGTGCCACCACTCATATCTTGTTTAATAGTAGTGTAAGTGTACATTTTAAAAAAATGACAGGCAGAGGCAGGCCACCCCGTAGGTGCCGTTGTGGTCGTGGTGCTGTGATTCCCTTTGGCCATAGAATAATGCCCAGTGTTCAGAGGCCAAGTACCATGAACTCGAAAAGTTCTGAGGAGGACATAGTTGACTTTTTAACACAGGACACCCAATCTTCTATAGCTTCCACTCTGAACCATGACGCACCATCCTCCTCCAGCTTAGCTTCGGGCACCTCTCAAGTCACCACTTGCCCGCCTGCCACCACCAACAACACTAGCACCACAGCCGCTTCACTTGATGTGTCAGATGAGTTTTTTACACAACAGTTGGAAGAAATGAGTGATGTGCAACCATCATTGACAGAGGATGTAGATAACAGTGATATGTCTCAGTCAGGCAGCATTACAGACATGGACGTACAGTGTGATGATGATGATGTTGTACCCGCTGCTGCTTCCTTTGTTGATTTGTCAGATACAAGTGAAGCGGTTGATGATGACGATGCGTCCATGGATGTCACGTGGGTGCCCGCTAGAAGAGAAGAAGAACAGGGAAAGTTCAGATGGGGAGACAGAGAGGAGGAGGAGGAGACGAGTTGGAAGCAGGGGGAGGTCATCGCAAGGAGTTAGTGGCACAGTCAGACAGCATGCATCGGCACCCGGGGTCAGCCAGACAGCACGCCAATCAACGCATGCTGTTGCCACCCCCAGAATACCGTCATCGCAGAGCTCAGCAGTGTGGCATTTTTTTGTGTGTCTGCCTCTGACAACAGCAATGCCATTTGCAACCTGTACCAAAAGAAACTGAGTCGTGGGAAGTCCAACACCCACCTAGGTACAACTGCTTTGCGAAGGCACATGATCGCACATCACAAACGCCTATGGGATCAACACATGAGTAGAAGCAGCACACAAACTCAAAGCCGCCATCCTCCTCCTGGTCCAGCATCTTCAGCCACGTCAACCACTGCTGTCCTCCTTGCCCCCTCTCAACCATCCGCCACTCCGTCTCTCTTCTGGAGCAGTTCCTGCTCATCTGCCCACAGTCAGGTGTCTGTCAAGGTCATGTTTGAGCGTAAAAAGCCAATGTCACAATGTCACCCCTAGCCCGGCGTCTGACAGTTGGCTTGTCTGAACTCTTAGCCCGCCAGCTTTTACCATACAAGCTGATGGAGTCTGAGGCGTTCAAAAAATTTGTAGCTATTGGGACACCACAGTGGAAGGTACCCGGCCGAAATTTCTTTTCACAAAAGGAAATCCCCAACCTGTACTCGATTGTGAGAAAGGAAGTAATGGCATGTCTGGCACACAGTGTTGGGGCATGGGTCCATATGACCACTGATAGCTGGTCTGCAAAGCATGGTCAGGGCAGGTATATCACCTACACTGCGCATTGGGTAAACCTGCTGACGGCTGCCAAGCATGGAATGCGTGGCTCTGCAGAGGAGGAGTTGGTGACACCGCCACGACTTGCAGGCAGGCCTCCTCTACTCCTCCTACTCCATCCTCTTCCATAACCTCCTCGGCTGACTCCTCTTCTGCTGCTGCATCTTGTTCCACATCAACGGCACCCCCCCCCAGCTCCGCAGGTACTATTCCACATCCCGGATACGGCAGTGTCATGCTGTCTTGGGGTTGACTTGCCTGAAAGCAGAGAGTCACACCGGACCAGCACTCCTATCCGCCCTGAACGCACAGGTGGATCAGTGGCTGACTCCGCACCAACTGGAGATCGGCAAAGTGGTTTCTGACAATGGAAGTAATTTGGTGGCGGCATTGAAATTGGGCAAGTTGACACATGTGCCGTGCATGGCACATGTGTGTAATCTGATCATACAACACTTTGTGCATAAGTACCCAGGCTTACAGGACATCCTGAAGCAGGCCAGGATGGTGTGTGGCCATTTGAGGCATTCCTACACGGCCATGGCGCACTTTTCCGATATCCAGTGGCAAAACAACATGCCAATGAGGCGCTTGATTTGCGACAGCCCGACACGTTGGAATTCAACACTCCTAATGTTCGACCGCCTGCTCCAACAAGAAAAAGCTGTATTTGTATGACCAGGGTACTAGGACAGCCTCTGCGGAGCTGGGAATTTTTTTGCCACGTTACTGGGCACTCATGCGCAATGCCTGTGGGCTCATGCGTCCTTTTGAAGAGGTGACAAACCTAGTCAGTCACACCAAAGGCACCATCAGCGACATCATACCATTTGTTTTCTTCCTGGAGCGTGCCCTGCGAAGAGTGCTGGATCAAGCCACAGATGAGCGTGAAGAGGAAGAGTTGTGGTCACCATCACCACCAGAAACACCCTTATCAGCATCGCTTGCTGGACCTGCGGCAACGCTGGAAGAGGATTGTGAGGAAGAGGAGTCAGAGGAAGAATGTGGTTTTGAGGAGGAGGAAGACCAACCACAACAGACATCCCAGGGGGCTCCTTGTCACCTATCTGGTACCCGTGGTGTTGTACATGGCTGGGGGGAAGAAGATACCTTCAGTGACATCACTGAGGACGAGGAACAGGACATGAGTAGCTCGGCATCCAACCTTGTGCAAATGGGGTCTTTCATGCTGTTGTGCCTGTTGAGGGACCCTCATATTAAAAAGCTGAAGGAGAACGACCTGAACTGGGTGTCCACGCTACTAGACCCCCGGTATAAGCATAAAGTGCCAGAAATGTTACCGAATTACAACAAGTCTGAAAGGATGCAGCATTTCCAAAATAAATTAAAAAGTATGCTTTACACAGCATGTAAGGGTGATGTCACAGCACAACGTGAATCTAACAGGGGAAGAGCTGAAAGTAATCCTCCGACTCCCACGACCACGCCGGCAAGGACAGGACGCTTTACAGACGTGTTGTTGATGGAGGACATGCAGAGCTTTTTAACTCCTATGCATCGCCACAGCCCTTCGGGGTCCACCCTCAGAAAACGACTCGACCGACAGGTAGCAGACTATGTCGCCTTAACTGCAGATCTCGACACTCTGAGGAGTGATGAACCCCTTGACTACTGGGTGTGCAGGCTTGACCTGTGGCCTGAGCTATCCCAATTTGCAATAGAACTTCTGGCCTTCCCCGCTTCAAGTGTCCTGTCAGAAAGGACCTTCAGTGCTGCAGGTCAAAAAAGTCTAGTTTACCTCACCTTTATTAAGATGAATGAGGGATGGATCCTGAAGGGACTGACATTGGGTGATACATTCGAGTATAAAAGGCCTGATGAGATGAGCTGCCTTGGGCTAAAAAGGGTCCAAATGCTGCTGTATTTTATCTTCAAATGCCGGATGACTTGCTTGACTTATACGCCACCAACTAGGGTTCAAGCCGCAATGTTTTAGGGGACTTTCTGCCTGGGAAACAAACATCAATTTTTCTGGCCGCTGCTACAGCAGCGGCTGCAACAATACCTAATTTTTCAGGCATGTGTACATGCCAAACTTTTCTGGCCTCTGGTGCTGCACTGTGGCTTCAAAAACAAAACAAAAAAAAAGACACTTAACAGGGATTAAACTGATAGGAATAGTACTACTTAACACACCACTCCTATCTGGTGGCACATTAGATTGCACGCGCAGTGCCCCAAATTTGAAGTAGGAGGACCGACCAAGCATCTTTTTCCATCTCCCGGTTCCTAAAATCCATGCCATATACACATCCCCTGATAGGGGACACCGCAGTGGAAGTTACCCGGACGAAATTTTTTTGCACAAAAGGCAATCCCCAACCTGTACTCGATTGTGCAAAAGACAGTAACCTTACCATGGGTCACAGACCGCACGTCTTGTAATTCTCTGTCTGGGAAATTATCTATCTATCAAATCTATCTATTTATCTATCAAATCTATCTATCTATCGTATCTATCAAATGTATATTGCATCTATTGATCTATCTATCTAATCTATGTATCTATCTATCAAATCTATCTATTTCGTGGCCGGACTGTTTTGTGACAGCCACTTGTGTTTCGGCCAAATGTCCATCGGACAAATGTCCATCGGCTAAAAGTCCGGCCACGATTGCACGCGCAGTGCCCCAAATTTGAAGTAGGAGGACTGACCAAGCATCTTTTTCAATCTCCCGGTTCCTAAAATCCATGCCATATACACCTCCCCCGATAGGGGGAGTAACAGGTATTAAACTGATCAGAATAGTACTACTTAACACACCACTCATATCTGGTGGCACAGTAGATTTCACGCGCAGTGCCCCAAATTTGAAGTAGGAGGACCGACCAAGCATCTTTTTCCATCTCCCGGTTCCTAAAATCCATGCCATATACACGTCCCCTGGCGCCGTAACTGCCTCTGGGAACCTTACCATGGGTCCCAGACCGCACGTCTTGTAATTCTCTGTTTGGGAAATTATATATCTATCAAATCTATCTATCCATCGTATCTATCAAATGTATATTGCATCTATTGATCTATCTATCTAATCTATGTATCTATCTATCAAATCTATCTATCTCGTGGCCGGACTGTTTTGTGACAGCCACTTGTGTTTCGGCCAAATGTCCGTCGGCCAAATGTCCGTTGACTAAAAGTCCCACCACGATTGCACGCGCAGTGCCCCAAATTTGAAGTAGGAGGACCGACCAAGCATCTTTTTCCATCTCCCGGTTCCTAAAATCCATGCCATATACACCTCCCCCGATAGGGGGAGTAACAGGTATTAAACTGGTCAGAATAGTACTACTTAGCACACCACTCATATCTGGTGGCACAGTAGATTGCAAGCGCAGTGCCCCAAATTTGAAGTAGGAGGACCGACCAAGCATCTTTTTCCATCTCCCGGTTCCTAAAATCTATGCCATATGCACGTCCCCTGGCACCGCAACTGCCTCTGGGAACCTTACCATGGGTCCCAGACCGCACGTCTTGTAATTCTCTGTCTGGGAAATTATATATCTATCAAATCTATCTATTTATCTATCAAATCTATCTATCTATCTATCTATCTATCTATCTATTGTATCTATCAAATGTATATTGCATCTATTGATCTATCTAATCTATGTATCTATGTATCTATCAAATCTATCTATCTCATGGTTGTGCAAATGGACTGTTTGCGTTTGTTTGCGGTGCGTTAAACGTGGAGTTTGGTCTGTCACTGTGAAGCGGGCGTAACCCTTACACTACCTGATCGATACAACATCATACCTGATGTTTTAAAGCACGTTATTACAAACAATTTGGGAATGTTAGGTGATTTATGCCCTTTATGGATTAAAACCAGACTCTGCATTAACTATTTAATTTTCCGTGGGAGTTTTGCCATGGATCCCCCTCTGGCATGCCACAGTCCAGGTGTTAGTCCCCTTGAAACAACTTTTCCATCACTATTGTGGCCAGAAAGAGTCCCTGTGGGTTTTAAAATTCACCTGCCTATTGAAGTCAATGGCGGTTCGCTCGGCTCCCCCTTTCGCGAACAGTTGTGGACGTACGCGTTCACAGTTCATGAATGGAACATTTTCAGTTCGCAACATCACTAGTAGGCAGCTTGTAGAGTTAATTTTAGCTTAAGTGTAGTGTAGTAGACAACCCAAAGTATTGATCTAGGCCCATTTTGGTATATTTAATGCCACCATTTCACCGCCAAATGCGATCAAATTTAAAAACAACTTAAATTTTTTCGCAATTTTAGGTTTCTCACTGAAATTATTTACACACAGCTTGTGCAATTATGGCACAAATGGTTGTAAATGCTTCTCTGGGATCCCCTTTGTTCAGAAATAGCAGACATATATGGCTTTGGCGTTGCTTTCTGGTAATTAAAAGGCCGCTAAATGCTGCTGCGCATCACACGTGTATTATGGCTAGCAGTGAAGGGGTTAATTAGGTAGTTTGTAGGGAGCTTGCAGAGTTAATTTTAGCTTTAGTGTAGAGATCAGCCTCCCACCTGACACATCAGACCCCCTGATCCCTCTCAAACAGCTCCCTTCCCTCCCCCACCCCACAATTGTCCCCGCCATCTTAAGTACTGGCAGAAAGTCTGCCAGTACTAAAATAAAAGGTTTTTAAAATTTGCATATGCTGTGGTGTAGCATCCCTCCTTAGCCCCTAACTTCCCTGATCCCCCCCAAAACAGCTCTCTAACCCTCCCCATCTGCCTTATTGGTGGCCATCTTGGGTACTGGCAGCTGTCTGCTATTATTTCACAGTCAAAATTTTTTTTTTTTTTTAAATGTACACTACTGTTACACCAGATATGAGTGGTGGCACTGGACAAGTGGGCACAGTATACGCTGTAAGCCTGACACACACGCTGGCAGGCAGGCAACTGCAATTAGATTACACAGGAAAAAAAAAAGCAGACTGATGTTCTAGCCCTAAAAAGGGCTTTTTGGGGTGCTGTCCTTACAGCAGAGATCAGATGAGTCCTTGAGGACTGTAGTGGACACTGAATACACTAGCAAAGCTATCGATTTCCCTATTAAATCAGCAGCAGCTACACTGTCCCTCCTCTCACTAAGAATGCAGCTTCCAAATGAATCTAAAATGGATGCTGTCCAGGAGGTGGGAGGGTCTGGGAGGGAGGGTCTGCTGCTGATTGGCTGTAATGTGTATTCTGACTGTGAGGTACAAGGTCAAAGTTTACTCAATGATGACGAATAGGGGGCGGATCGAACATCGCATATGTTCGCCCGCCGAGGCGAACGCGAACATGCTATGTTCGCCGGGAACTATTCGCCGGCGAACTATTCGCGACATCACTAGTGAGCACTGATTGGCTAAAATGCAAGTCTGTCAAAAGAACTGAAATAAGGGGGCAGTCTGTCAGCAGAAGCTTAGATATAAGGTAATTACAGAGGTAAAACGTGTATTATTATAACTGTGTTGGTTATGCAAAACTGGGGAATGGGTAAAAATGATGATGTTGACTGTCCCTTTAAATGTAATAAATGTAATCTGTAAGTGCAAAGTAAACCAAAACATTGTTCTTCATCATTCAGGATGGATACACAATTTAACCAGTCAGAGGTCCTCCTTTATTATTAAACCTTTCTGTAAGACCCTGTGTGATAGAAGGCTGTGAATATTATTTTAAAAAAATGGTTTTTAATTGTTTGATTATAAATACAACTTTTGGATTTTACATCATTAGATCAACATATATTTCTAGTTGTGTTTTCGGTGTTTGGGCATAGTAGATAAAATTCTATCTCAGATAATCTTTAAGTTAAAGTTTCTACTTGTCAGAAATGAAATGTTATGTTTGAAAAGCATAAGTAGTATTTAGCATAGAATGCTTGGTACATTTATACTAATTTATATAAAAATCTGTCACTGTATACCATACTTTGCAATATTGTGCACTTGCAACACAAAGTATATGTCACACAAATGTATCTAGAGGCTAATTGGATACAAAAAGAGGGAACAGGCAGTGGAAATCACAGATTTCTCAAAAAGGAAATACAAGAAAGTGTTGCATTTCTGCAGAACAAACAATAAGTTGATTATCTAGTATTCTCCAGATGGCACCTTAAAAACTTTGCTGACACTGACAGAGGCTGCCCTTTGTGTTATCATTGAATATAAATGCAGCCCTCAAATTAAACTTCCATGATTCAGATAGTGCATGCAACTTTCCACTTTACATTTATCTTCAAATTTGCTTTTTACAGTTTTTCACAGTTAGTCAGTGCTAGTTCATGTTTGTCATATAGATAACATTGTCCTCACCTCCATGGAGTTACTTATGAGTCAGCACTGACTGACTAAAATGCAAGTCTGTCAAAAGAACTGAGATAAGGGGACGTCTGCAGAGGCTTAGATACAAGATAATCACAGAGGTAAAATTTGTATTACTATAACAGTGTTGATTATAAAAACTGGGGAATGGCAAATAAAGGGATTATCTTTTTAAAAATAACAGTTTTCAAGTACACTGTCCCTTTAATATATGATTAATTTATTTGTTTTAATGCTTACCAATAGAGTTGTGGGACTTGCTCTTTTCAGCCATTAAGCAGTTCCTATGGATATGTTATGCACATAAATGCTTTCGCTGAAACAGTATAAACAGCTTCAACAAACCATTTTCATGCACTAGATATAAATGACCATCAGATAGATTATGAGTTTTGCGTTATGAGTGAAAAAGCTTCATAACGCTGCTTTTTCACTACCGCTGGTATTACAGGTGTTGTAGGTATAGCTGTACCGCACACTTTTTTGGCCGTCATGCAATGTAACTACCGCACCTTTCAAAAAGTCATTTTCAATGGGACTTCCATAGCGCCAGTATTACGAGTTTGCCTGTCCAGCCAAAAAGGGAGCGGTACAGCCCATAACTACAAGATCTGTACCGTCACCTGAAAGTCAGTAGTTTTAAGTTACAAAGCTGTAGCATAGAACGCATAACTAAAGTGTTACAAAGTACACTAACACCCATAAACTACCTATTAACCCCTAAACCGAGGCCCTCCCGCATCGCAAACACTAAAATAAAATTTGTAACCCCTTATCTGCTGCTCCGGACATCGCCACCACTATAATAAACATATTAACCCCTAAACAGCCGTACTCCCGCATCACAAACAATAGTTAAATATTAACCCCTAATGTGCTGCCCCAATGTCGTCGCCACCTACATTCACTTATTAACCCCTAATCTGCTGTCTTTAACATCACCGCAACCTACATTACTGTTATTAACCCCTAATCTGCTGCCCCCAATGCCGCAGCCACTATATTAAAGTTATTAACCCCTAAACCTAACCCTAAGTATAACCCTAACCCTAACGTAACCCTAACACCCACTAACTTTAACATAATTAAAATAATTCCAAATAAAAATTACAATTAATACCTAAATAATTCCTATTTAAAACTAAATATATACTTACCTGTTAAATAAAACCTAAGCTAGCTACAATATAACTAATAGTTACATTGTAGCTATCTTAGGTTTTATTTTTATTTTACAGGTAAGTTTGTATTCATTTTAACTATGTAGCTAGTAAATAGTTAATAACTATTTACTAACTAGTCTACCTAGTTAAAATAAATACAAACTTACCTGTAAAATAAAAATAAAACCTAAGATAGCTACAATGTAACTATTAGTTATATTGTAGCTATTTTAGGGTTTATTTTACAGGTAAGTATTTAGACTTAAATAGGAATTATTTAGGTAATAATAGTAATTTTTATTTATATTTATTTTAATTATATCAAAGTTAGGGGTGTTAGGGTTAGGGTTAGACTTAGGGTTAGGTTTAGGAGTTAATATATTTATTTAGTGTTAGTGATGTGGAAGGCCAGAGGTTTAAGGGTTAATAACTTTAGTGGCGGCGGCGGCAACGTTGGGGGAGGCAGATTAGAGGTTAATAAGTGTAGGTAGGTGGCGGCGACATTGGGGGCCGCAGATTAGGGGTTAATAAGTTTAGGTGGGTGGCGGCGACGTTGGGGGCAGCAGATTAGGGGTTAATAAGTGTAGGTAGGTGGCGGCGACATTGGAGACGGCAGATTAGGGGTTAATAAGTGTAGGTGGGTTGCGGCGACATTGGGTGCAGCAGATTAGGGGTTAATAAGTGTAGGTAGGTGGTGGCGACATTGGCGCGGCAGATATAACTATTAGTTATATTGTAGCTAGCTTAGGGTTTATTTTACAGGTAAGTATTTAGTCTTAAATAGGAATAATTTAGGTAATAATAGTAATTTTTATTTATATTTATTTTAATTATATCAAAGTTAGGGGTGTTAGGGTTAGGGTTAGATTTAGGGTTAGGTTTAGGGGTTAATATATTTATTTAGTGTTAGTGATGTGGGAGGCCAGAGGTTTAGGTGTTAATAACTTTAGTGGCGGCGGCGACATTGGGGGAGGCAGATTAGGGGTTAACAAGTGTAGGTGGGTGGCTGCGACATTGGGGGCGGCAGATTAAGGGTTAATAACTGTAATGTAGGTGGCGACGATGTTAGGGGGTGGCAGATTAGGGGTTAATAACTGTAATGTAGGTGGCGTCGATGTTAGGGGCAGCAGATTAGGGGTGTTTAGACTCAGGGTTTATGTTAGGGTGTTAGGTGTAAACGTACATTTTTTTCCCCCCATAGACTCCTAATGGGGCTGCGTTACTGAGCTTTACGCTCCATTATTGCAGGTGTTAGGCTTTTTTTTGCCGGCTCTCCCCATTGAAGCCTATGGGGAAATTGTACACGAGCACGTCAAAGCAGCTCAAAGCAGCGCTGGTATTTGTGTGCGGTATGGAGCTCAACGCTGCCATATTGCCCACAAATGCCGTTTTTTTGCAAACTTGTAATAGCAGCGCTATTAGCGGTGAGCGGTGGAAATAACTTGCAAGTTATTACCGAGTCACTTATAACGCAAAACTCGTAATCTGGCCACATGTGTAATTGATACTCTGTTATATGTGTGATAGAATTTTCTTGAGTTTAAGGTCCCTTTAATAGACTGGCCATTTCTTCTTGCTATAAATATCTGCCTTTTTATTTTTGCGAAACTATTTGTCCTAATGTCTCTCCATATAATTCATATTGCATTTCATTTTGATATAAAGCTGTAGCTGTCAATGTGCTTGTCATTTTGCTGTCTGCCATATGTATTTATGGCTGACTTTATAGATGCAGTAAAAAATATAAACCAGTTACTGTCAGTCCTGTATTCATTGTACAAGATGTTGAACGGAATACTAATGTTGTAGAAATCAGAGTATGAATAGCAATAAAATTGTACAACATAAAGTCACCAGTTAATATTCTTATTAGTCGCTCTTTCAAAACATCTAATGCTTAAAGGGCCATTATAGTAAAAAAAAAAAAAAAAGACGTGCTCTAATGCTCAAAGGGGTTAAACCCATAGTAAAAGTCCCACTTTGGACAAGCAGAGAAATCAGCTGCACTAGTTACTCAGCTGGGTTGTACGACTAGCGCTGCTGAGAAAGGACCAGATTTCGTGTGTTGCGTTAAGTTAACTATACGATATGCCAGTCCAAATAGGAAAAAATGTCTTTAACACAGAGGAGGCCAGGAACATGGTAATGGTGGAATTAATGTCATGTTATGATTATAATGATCCTTTAATACAAAGACACATCCAGTTATATTTTAGGGCCTGATTCTCTAAAGCTCTCTGGGCTTGTGAGATTTTCTAAGAGATCTCGCCAGTACTGTGAATTCCCTTTCCTAATTCTCTAAAGGCAATTTTCCTTGAAAACATTGTGTATTGCAAAGTGTTGTTCCATGATTTTAAATATGGGAAGGCGATGAATACAGTAGGGCTCACCAAAAAACTAAATTTTTAGTGCAATGTGCGCTAAAACCTGAGTAATCTGGTTTGTATTAGCATTAGGATGAGGGCTACTGAAATCCTATTGACTGTTCAAATCAGCCAATAGGATGAGAGCTAATGAAATTCTATTGGTTATTCAAATCAGCCAATAGAATTTCAGTAGCTCTCATCCTATTGGCTGATTTGAACAGCCAATAGGATTTCGGTAGCTCTCATCCTATTGGCTGATTTGAATTTCAAAAATCAAATCAGCCAATAGGAATGCAAGGGATGCCATTTTGAAAAGCCTCCCTTGCATTGAGGATCCAGTGTACGGCGGTAACCATATGAAGAGGACGCTCCACGCCCAATGTCTTCAAGGATGGACCCGCTTCGCGCCGACGGGGTGAAGATAGAAGACGCCGCCTGGATAAAGAAGAAAGACCCCGCCTGGATGGATGAAGACCTCGCAGCCTGGATAAAGACTTCTCCCCACCTGGATGTACGGACTTTTAGAAACTGTGAGTGGATCTTCGGGGGTTAGTGTTAGGGTTTGGGCAATGTAAAAGTGCTGAATGCCCTTTTCAGGGCAATGGGTAGCTTAGGTTTTTGTTAGAGTTAGGTTTTTTATTTTGGGGGGTTGATTGGGTGGTGGTTTTTACTGTTCGGGGGTCTTTGTAATTTTTTTTTACAGGTTAAAGAGCTGATTTCTTTAGGGCAATGCTCTACAAAAGACCCTTTTACGGGCTATTTGTAGTTTATTGTAGGCTACGTTTTTTTATTTTGGGGGGGTTATTTTTATAGGGCTATTAGATTAGGTGCAATTGTTTTTATTTTTGATAATTTCGTTTGTTATTTTTTGTAATTTAGTGTTTGTTATTTTTCGTAATTTAGTATTTTAAACTTTTTGTAATTTTAGACTTAAAGGAACACTAAACCCAAAATTTTTCTTTTGTGATTCAGATAGAGCATGCAATTTTAAGCAACTTTGTAATTTACTCCTATTATCAATTGTTCTTCTTTCTCTAGCTATCTTTATTTGAAAAATAAGGCATCTAAGCTTTTTTTTGTTTCAGACTCTGGACAGAACTTTTTTATTGGTGGATGAATTTATCCACCAATCAGCAAGAACAAACCAGGTTGTTCACCAAAAATGTACCGGCATCTAAACTTACATTCTTGCATTTCAAATAAAGATACCAAGAGAATAAATAAAATTTGATAATAGGAGTAAATTAGAAAGTTGCTTAAAATTGCATGCTCTATCTCAATCATAAAATAAAAAAATTTGGGTTCAGTGTCCCTTTAATTTTTTTTTAGTAGTGTTTGTTTTTTTTAATGTGTAATTTAGTTTTTTTAATTGGTAGTTATTTTAATTTTAGTATAATAATTTAGTATATTAGTTGAGGGTTAAATGTTAGTTTAAACTTAGGTTTTTTTAATTTCACAGGTAAGTTTTTATTTATTTTAAGATAGGGATATTGCAATTTTAATATAAAGTTAGGGGGCTATTAGGTTTAGGGGTTAATAGTTTAATATAGTGTTTTGCGATGTAGGGGGTGGGGGCGGTTTAGGGGTTAATAGGTTTATTTAGTGGCGGAGATGTGAGAGGCTGGAGGTTTAGGGGTTAATAACTTTATTATAGTGGCGGTGATGTTGGGGAGTGGCGGATTAGGAGTTAATAGCTTTAATTAGTGTTGGCGATGTCGGAAGTGGCAGATTAGGGGTTAATAACTTTATTTAGGTGTTGGCAATGTCGGGGGCAGCAGATTAGGGGTGTTTTGATTTGGGGTTTATGTTAGGGTGTTAGGTTTAAACGTAACTTTTTTTCCCCCATAGACATCAATGGGGTTGCGTTACGTTGCTTTTCATTCCGCGCTTCAGGCGTTAGTTTCTTTTCTAACACTCTCTCCCAATTGATGTCTATGGGGAAAGCGTGCATGAGCATGTATTCTCAGCCCTTGGATTTTGTGCGGCATGGAGCTTAACACCACCATATCACACACACAAGGCAGCTTTTCAGAAACTCGTAATGGCTGCGCTATGGAGGGTGAAAAAATGCAACTTTTGTTGCGTTCATTTCGCACCCTCTATAGCGCAAAACTCATTCTTTCTGAATATAAACATATGTATATATTATATAGCTGTATTTGTCTGATTACTTAGCTTTAAGAGACATTAAACACTTTATACATTTAATGCACCTTCCTCTAACCATGGGTGACACTATTATGAAACCTAAGTTACACTGCAGGTATCTGAAGGAGAGTTACTGCACATATGCAAACAGGACAGCACTGGAGTGTGGTGTAAGATAGGAAGGTTGATAGGGTAATTTGTCATCCAGACCCTATAAATAGAACAGTTTGCTGTCGGACAGAGCAGGAGCGAGCTGCACTTAATGTTATGGCGCGGTCGGGCCGGGCTGTGACTATACAGCTGGCCCGATGCGCTGCGTAAAAAAAACAGACTCGCTCAGCAGAGAGCAGAGAGCGGGTCTGTAAAACGGGTATATTTTAAAAAAAAATCAAAGGGAAAAAAGGGTTTAATAACTATAGCACTAAAATAATGTTATATAATTCTGCACTATGTGCAGAATTATATAACATTATTTTTTAGGTTTACTGTCCCTTTAAAGCAAGGACCTCCAAAGTAATATTTTCAGAGATATTTCCAGTGCCGTGTGCTAATTCAGTAAGGCAGAAGGAGCTAAGATCTGTTAATTCATGGTTAAAAACATGGTGTAAAAATTAGGGGTTTGACTTTTTAGAGCACTGGGCTGACTTTTCACTTAGGTACAATTTGTACAGTAAGGATGGATTGCATCTGCATGACATGGGTGCAGGTGTGTTGGGGGAAAGGATGGTAGCAAGTTTAGAGAATCTTTTAAACTAGGCAAAGGGGGGGAGGGTCAGTTAGAACACAATAGAATAGAGAGATCAGTCTGTGAATCTGTCAGTCCTTTGATATCTCAAGGAAGAGATGACTTAAGAAATGTCACATTAGAAAGTATGGAGGAAAGCACACCAAGTATCAGCAGAAAGCACATGAAAATTAAATGTATGGCAACAAATGCAAGAAGCATGACAGGTAAAATGGGGGAGCTGACGCTTAGTTGCAGAAGAGGACTATGATGTTATCAGTACAACTGG